>NC_138357.1:100096462-100781462 GCF_046562875.1 Panthera onca | reverse complement strand
AATAAAAGGTACAACCTAGTTGAAATAATTTCCTAAAACATGCAAAGTTCAAAACCATTAAGTAAACTACAATGAAAAAATCCTTCTCCCTAGAGCATTTCAAAATTCCATTCCAATTTCCACTTCTTCCCACCACAGTAATTAGCCATCACATGTATCAGGACACAGAAAGTAGGAAGAGAACACACACCAGGGGACATAGTGCAGTAGCCCACACTATAGAAACCTTTGGTCTTTGTCTTGGGGAAGTTCCTTCTATCTACTGATGACCCCTAGCAATCTTCAGACACTTGGTCCATGAGGTCTTAAATATCCTGTCTTTGACCCACATCTTTGGATTGGATTTCTTGTCCATCAGTAAGTCAGCTGAAACATACTCACCTAAGATCTGCTAAGACAGGGAGAGAAAAACATACCTAAGCAGTTGGAGGGGCCCAGGGCAGGCAGCCCCAAGATGGCAACTTTGGCATCAAGATTATTCTGAGCTGAAGGTAATCGAGACCCTAGGGGCCCAAGAGAAACTTTTGCCCCTCCCTTAACCACATTAAACCATCTAAGTTGGGGATCTTTCCCAGAAGAAGGGTGATTAGCGGAGATAAATTTTATCTGAGGGGCCCATCTGTCTGGCAGGGCAAACACCTAATTACCAAACATCTGCTCTTCTCATCACACTGTGAGGTACATTCCTTTTCTCTGAAATCCCAGGCCCCTACCCCCTTTCTCCTTAGCTCAGGATGACATATACAACCTCATGTTGCCAGTCCTTGGATTTTCTATGTTTGTGTAGACTCCCTGTATCTATGCTATTAAATTCTATTTTCTCTGGCTAATCTGTTTTCGGTCAATGTGATTCTTAGTCTAGTTATACGGACACTTGAAGGGGTAATTCTCACTGCCTAACATAGTTAGAAGCACAGGCTTTCACTGCCTGACTTTGAATCCAGGCTCTGTAACCTAACAGGCATGAGACCTTAGACAAATGATTTATTCGCTCTGCGCCACAATTATTTCCTTGCATATCAAGAAGAAAATAGTATTTCCATCCTATGTGACAAATTACTTAATATTGGTCAAGTACTGTGAAAAGTACCTGACAAGTTATTATAACAATGTGAAAGCTATTTATAAGAAGGGAATGAAGATCATCAAGTGGTAGGTGTATTGGTACACATCAGGGACAGAGTGTCATTTAAAGAGCTTTCTGCTATGTATTACTATTCATTTAATGCTGAAATACAGACACCAAAATCTGTCTTTGGAGAGATGCTTTCCTTGTGCTGGGAGGTAATGCCTTGATACCTGTTGGTCAATCACATGTTCAAATTAAATACCTATATACCAACAAAAGAAAGCCACCAGTTATTGGCCTAATAATCTAATATGGACTACTTCTGAGGTATTAAGTACATTGGTAAAAAGAAATTGTGAACTCAATCATCGGTTTCCACCGGTTAAAGCCAGAGAAAACTATTATTTTTGTTTGCATAAACACAAGAAGTCATCCAAATATGAAATGGGAGAACAGGCCTGAGCCACAGGTACTGCCCTGAAGGCTAAGAGGAGAGCCCTTGGTGATGGGGTATGGCCAAATGACTTTAGCAGGACAACTCAGGTCCCTCACACTACATGTAATTATCCCATGCCATTATTACTTTCGGTTGTTCTCCAATCTGCAGCAAACAATACAGCCTGGTGTTAGCTTTAACAGGAGGTAAACAAAGAGAGCCTATTTCCATGCTCAGAGCAAAGCATTTTGGGGGGAAAAATACAGCAATCTCGAGATACAGTTACAAGAAGCAAAAATATGGCTCACGGTGAAGCTTGGAGAGCAGTAGACTGGAAAAAGTTATGACAAGTAACAAGCAAGACGGATCTGTTAGAATCCTGCATATGTCTGAGATTTACTAAGGGAGAGTAAAGTAATCAGAGACAGGAAGTAGACTTCCTGCAATCCTATGGCTAGGGAACAGATGGTAGGGTCCTTTCTTTTGAGTACTGAATGTAAGATGTTCCCCAAGGGTAGAGGAATTGAGAACACTTCTCCATTTTTTTTTTTATGAAAATGAAATTAAGAACAAATTTGTTTGGATGAAGAACGAAGTAAGATGTGTCAAGATGTCATCATCTCACCTTTTTTAGTATTCAAGTTATTTTAGTATTTATTTTTGAAAGGGGGAGGGCCAGAGAGAGAGGGAGACATAGAATATCAAACAGGCTCCAAGCTCTGAGCTGTCACCACAGAGCCTATGTGAAGCTCAAACTCACAAACTGTGAGATTATGACCAGAGCTGAAGTAGGACACTTAACCGAGTGAGGCACCCAGGTGCCCTGTCATCTTCAAAGAACTCAGTAGGCTCAGCTGCTGAGAAGCCCCACTGGGGACTTAAAAACACAGAAAGAAGCACCATCTATCAAGGGAACATTTACACTATCAATACCCAGTCTGTGAGGACTATCTGAGGGTGTTTAGTCTGGGTGTGGGGACTCTGCTGACCTAAGGAGCTCTCCTGATACTTTGGGGCAGTTAGCTCCCATCATGGTTAAAGTTGTTCTTTCAGCTACAGTGGTGAAAGCCAAGTTTTGCCCCAGAAGATGATCATCTCGCCCATCAACACCACTGCCACCACCCCCCGGCAACACTTCCAGGAAAAAGAGAGCTTTTACTTTTGTGCTGGTAGCTGGACATCAGCTCTCAAGTGGCTAAGCCCTCTCTTCCAAGTAGCAACTTGTATAAAGGTACACCAAAAAATTAGACTCCATTCCTTCCATGCCCACCCTCACCTGCGATAATAGTGTAATTAATCTATCATTGATTTGGAGGATGTTATTTCTTTATTGGCTTATTCAGAGACATCATCCTGTGTGGTGTTTGGCTTGTGAAATTCTCACAGTGAACTTGTGTTAAATAAACTGCCGGCAAAGACAAATTCAGTGTCTGAACATAATTTTGCCTCCCCAAAACACACATGAAAAAAGGACAAAGAAATGCATAATGGAAAGCTACTATGATGTTTTTGTGAATTTTCACACCGCACAAACCCACAACACATGGCAAATGTGACATAACCAAATCACAGTTCAAGATGAATTGTATTCACATCACTCATAATCTGAGATTTTCTGTATCACTACATTTTAGAGAATAACCAATTAATGTAAAGAGTAAAAAATAAATTACGAGAGTGAACAAACATTTAGAAAATCATCCAAATGGAGTATCCTTGTACAGAGATGCAGCATGAGAAAGTAAGAAAGAAGTTTGTATTTCCCCATTACATAATCTTCCAAAGGAATTACAAAATAAGAAAAATCAACATCTGAGTATCACTGAAAGGATAAAAATACTATGAACTCAGTTTTAATTTTAAAAACATCTGATTGGGGGCACCTGGGTGGCTCAGTTGATTAGGTGACAGACTCTACATTCTGGGTCCAGTCTTGATCTCACAGTTAATGAGTTCGAGCCCCAAGTCAGGCTCTGCACTGACAGGGTGGAGCCTGCTTGGGATTCTCCCACTCACTCTCTCACTCAAAAATAAATAAACCAACTTCTACTAAAAAATAAAAACGTGATTAAACGTACATGTTTTTAACATCCTTCCTCAAATGCAATTAGACCGGTCGTAAAAGAAAAAAAAAAAAAAAACATGCCAAATACTACAAAGGACATGAAGCCAAATAATAGAAAATAGAAAATATAATAAGAGACCCACAAAATCTCTGAGCCAAAAACAATTGTTTAATAGAATTACCAGGGGAAAACAGAAAAGTAACAAGTGATTCTCTGACTGGGAGGCAGCATGAGTAACTAAAATGACACAAAGAATCATACTAATTTATACCAAAGAAGTCTCTGGAATTTGAGGAAACTTCAACACTGAAACTATGGACATGAATGGATGAGGTTGAAAGATGATGGTTTCTTTGTGTGCATTAGGATCACCTCAGTCTCAGATCCCTTTTCCAACTTCATACCCATCAAGACAAGACAGGAGGTTACTTCTCTGGTAATGTTGACCTACAAAGCATCCAGGGGCAGGAAACTGACCACACTATTGAAGAACATACAAGTAATGAACTGAAAACAGGACAAGGATATAAATTATAACTCAAAGGCCGAACCACCAGTCTCCTCTCCCAGTTGTAGCCACAACTCTAGCAGCAAGAATTCTATCCATACCCCTGATCCTCTAGCAGGAAACCAAAAGGTTTCCCTCTGGGTCAGCGGATGTCCACCAAGAGAAGACCTCAACGTACAGACATTTGGGGACCTTCTGGAGAAATAGCTACATCCCATCACTCTACAGTACAGCAGACCTGTTGAGGATACCCGTGTATATATATGGAGATACTCATTAATAGGTAGGTCTTCTTGTCTTAAACTTAAGTAGGCTGTCAAACAAATTTGAGGAGTCTCAACTTGAAACAATGATCAAATCGCTCATCAAAATAAGTTAAATATACTTGTAGTAGCAAAGGCCATGCAAATGAGAAGGATGCCTTAAAATTGTTTCTAATACAAGTAGAGAGATCCAAGAAAATATTAGGTAACAGGCAAAGAGCCTAAGAGTATAAAATGCTACGTTGAGAAAGCTAAAATACTTCTTGGGCATTACAAATATGATAGCAAAAATAAGAACAAAACCAATAGAAAACTGAAGAGGTAAATAGGAGGATACTGCTTGGTTGTAGTATCACAAGACAGATGGAAAATGGCAGGTAGTCAGTAATGCAATTTCCAAATCTAAAGGCAGAAATGTGGAGCAAGTAATTTGCTAAGAATATAGGTGAATTGCCATGAGCTTACCAAGAGCCTATGTTTGTAGAGGCAAAGTGGCCAAAAGGGTCTGGTGCCATCAACAGAGGAGAATCACTTCAAGGCAGAAAAGCAGGACATTTCAGGACACTGGGAATAAAAGTTACAACCATAAGGAGATAATCATAAATCCAATCCGTTTCTTCTCCTTTTGAAGTTATGGCTTCTATCTAACTTCTGTGCTTCCTTACAACATGCAAGAGTAAGCATCAAATTTTTAAGAAGTGGTCTTGTTAAAATATTTCCAGAAGATTAAGATAAATATAACCTCTCCAATTTTATGATTCCATAGAACTGCTCCAACATAATTCAGAATTTTATAGTTAATCCTACCTAAAACAAAACACCTCTTAACAGCCTATGTCCAAGGCAGTATTTTTACCACAGTCCTTTTCCTCTACTTCTTAGTCTGTGACAGAGCAGATACCAAAGGCACATAAAATTACATTTTCTCTAGCGGGGAAAATGCAGCCTGTTCTGGTTTGCATTTTTACTTCACCATTTTGAAATCTAGGTATGTACAGGTTTTCTCCTAATAACACTACCAAATTTTCATTCCTTAATTACTTTGAGTTCGTAAACTTAATTTTGCTTCCATCAGTTTAAGAAAAGTTTGCCTTTTTCCTCAAGTTCAAAAATACTTTTTTTTGCAATATATCCCTCGAACAGATGACCACCACTATCAGTTCCATGTGAGAAGCTTCCCCAACTATAGAAAGCTTTTACTTTTCTTCAAGTAACAAGCACATGAAAAATGTAATTAAACATGTATACTAATACTTAACTGTACCGAAATACAAGTGGCAAGCTTCCAGATAAGTCAAAGACCTGGCTTTATCAAAATAAAGCTTAAATGGAATGGTTCAGCTACAAGAAACCTATTTTCCAAACCCTACATCTAGATGCATGGTGTGACAATAGGAATGACCATTTAAGATGGGATTTATCCCAGGGAACATTTAGGAAGTGTAATTACCCAATCTGTAGCTAGGATGCAGGCTCACAGATAGGTTCCCAAAGAAGTCATTTTTAATAGTGAAGACTTTCAGCAGTCTAAAAAGTGTTAAGGGATCCGGGAAAAAAATAAAGACCTGGGTTCAAGGAGTTTTCTTATAAGCTCCTGATGTCTTCATTCTCAGGCCTGGGACTTGGTCATCTCTTTGTGCGATCGCATCAGGATGAAGACAGGAACAAGTTTATAGAGAAAAGAAGTGCCGGGGTAATGGCTCTGCAGCCAGATAATGCAACGATATCAAGTCATGTTCACAGTGCAAAAGGAGACACGTCTTCTCAAATAGGGATTCTAATCCCACTGGGCTTTGCCGGGTGTGAATTTAACCTTTAGAATTACAAGTGTTGAACCCCTGGAAATGAACTAACGCTTTGTGTAAACTACAGACAACAGATGGGAGTGTGTTCCAGGCAGTGCATTTAAATACAAAGACCATTTTGTACCTGTGAAAGCCGCTCTGCTGCCTCCCAAGATAAATCTGAGTTGAACAAATCCAATGAAGCTCCCCCACTACACGGCTCCAGTTCAGAAGAGACAAGTACTTCTGTGGTTTCCAAACATTCACATTATCACTGAAACGAGCAGCGTGCACTTGGTCCGCCATCAAGGATAGCTGTTTTCTATTCTACACGTGTTCAACTGGGTTTTTATGGAGCTGCAAAGAACTTGTACATTGTCTCATCACCCAATTACAGATTTGTGCTGTTTTCATACTGATGATTAGCAATAAACAGTTCAAAAAGCCTCCATTTCAGTAATTTTTGTTCACCTTTGTATTTAAAAGGCTCATTTTTAGATAGGAAAGCATTATTTTCTCACCTAGGTATAATCATAATTTTTAAACTTTTTATTGTGGTAAAATATACCTAAAATTTATCATCTTAACCATTTTTAACTGTACAGTTCACTACTCAGTACATTCATATTGTGCAACCATCACCATCATCCATCTCAATGACTCTTGTCATTTGGCAAAACTGAAACTCTATACCCATTAAATACTTTTCCATTCCTTCTCCTCAACCCTGGCAGTCAGCATTCTACTTTTTGTCTGGAGGATTCTGACTACTCAGTGTTCATCACTTAAGTAGAATTGTGCTTTATTTTTTATTGTGCTTATTTCACTTCACAAGGTCCCCTCAGTTAATCCATGTTGTACCATGTGTCAGAATTTCCTTCCTTTTTTAAGGCTGAATAATTCCACCACAAAGCCAACTATGCACTTGCCCTATTCAATGACCAAGTGGTTTGCTGCCATGTTTTAGCTATTATAAGTAATGTTATGAACATGAACAATAGCCAAATTATGGAAAGAGCCTAAATGTCCATCAACAGATGAATGGATAAAGAAATTGTGGTTTATATACACAATGGAATACTACTTGGCAACAAGAAAGAATGAAATACAGCCTTTGTAGCAACATGGATCAAACTGGAGAGTGTTATGCTAAGTGAAGTAAGTCATACAGAGAAAGATACCGTGTGTTTTCACTCCTATGTGGATCCTGAGAAACTTAACAGAAGACCGTGGGGGGGAGTGGAAGGGAAAAAATAAGGAGAGAGAGGGAGAGAGCCAAACCATAAGAGACTCTTAAAAACTGAGAACAAACTGAGGGTTGATGGGGAGTGGGAGGGATGGGAGGGTGGGTGAGGTGTATGGAGGAGGGCCCCTGTTGGGAGGAGCACTGGGTGTTGTATGGAAACCAATCTGACAATAAATTTAACATTAAAAAAATATTTAAATGGGTGCTTAAGGCAACTTATTTCTTAAAGAGATGTAGGTACATGTTTAGACCAAGTTAGCAGCCGTCTATAGGATACACCATAACAACTGTCAAATTTCTCTTAACCGTTGGACATAGCTATTGTGATAAACTCAATCATACTTAGAATTTTTGGGCATACACCAGCAGCATTAAAAGGGATGTGATTCCAAATAAATAGAGTCGAAATTGATGGGTTTTATTTCTTGCATAAGGAGAAGATTCAATGAAGGAGGCAAACTGAACCAAAGTTAATCACCACACTGTGTGGATTCCCAAAATACATACAGAACACTAAAACCTGTGCTAACAATAAAGACAGACATAGGAAATAGGTGATGTTAGGTGGTGGATACAGGGTAATTTTGTCTGCACAATAAACCCTCAATTTTACACTGATTAATTATATTGCCTTTTTCTTGATGACACAGGCCACATACTGAACTAGAACAGTACTAGGAGGTGACATTTTACAGCTACACGTGCCCCGTTCTGGTGTATGAACTGTCCAAAGTATGTATTTCTAATGTACAAATTCTCTCAACCTTAAAAGAAATTTAAGATGGTAGGGAGACAAACTTTATTTTCCAAGTATTTAACCCCAAAGCTTTACTTCATGTTAGAAAATTCTCTATTTCACTGCCAGAGTTACACACTCCAACAATTAGCCTTTTGCTAGATTTATCAAACCACTTTAGGCCATTATGCAAGTATTTTTTTGCTCCTAAAAATTTCAATTCATTATCTGTTCTCCCCAGTACTCATTTTAACCTCCCATGTTATTTAAAAAAAAAAAAAAAAAAAAAAAAACCTTAAGCATCAGGGGTTAATGTAAAGGGCATATTGGGTTTTTGACTCAACCCCTGACAATTGCTACTCTACCATAATTCAGCCTACACACAAAACATCTATAACTCCACAAGTTTAACAATCAGAGTACAGTAAATATCACAACTCATGCATCAAGTTCAATCTCTTAAAATTAATGGTTTAATGGAACAGTTTTATGTACCAAAGACAAACAGAATTTACTCAAAATCTAAGTCATAGGCTATCTGGTGTATGTGTAAAAGGGTATCACAGGGTCTGGCAATGACAACCTTACTATCTCTATCCACCACACCATTTGTTTGAGTTGCTGCTTGTGGAAAATTTCACAGTACACATTAATCTTTTAGATCTGAGGATAACAAGTAAGATTTCCCTACAAGGGTCATAAACTCCTAAAAACATAAATTACTCCTAACATATACTTACAGTGCTCTACATTTTCTTTATATAGTAGGGATTTATACAACATGATTAATAAAAATATTAACTTTAAAAAGAAATGTAGCCGATAGCGTATACCAAAACATTGGGAAATGCCAGTGAACAAAGTGTAGTAGTATTTGAATATCTAACGTTCCAACTTCCTAGCAAGGGTAACATTAACATTACTACACAGCATCAGGTGTTGAAAGTGCCAGTTTGAGTATTTACTGGTTCCCAAACTCATTGCTTGTAACATGAATCCCAGGATTTCGATCAATTAGACTATGCATATTAATTATTCTATTTTCAAGAGCGACTCGTAAGCAGACACACACACACACACACACACACACACTCTCCATGCCAAAAGCTCAAAGACCCCTTAGATTTCAACCACATGTCTATGCATGTTCTGAACCCAACTCCTGCAAAGGTGTCCATTTGGTTAAACATCTTGCTTATGTGTGATGTTTTTAGTTCATTTTTAAGCTTGCTTTCTCTCAAGTGGCTTGTAATACTTTTTTCTTGTATTCCAAATCTCCTTTTTGTCCTGATTTAAGGCTCAGGGAAACAAATTTCTGGGCAAAGCCTGGGGCGGGGGGGGGGGGGGAACCCTATCCTCACATGGAACCACTACTGAGAATCCTTTGTGGCTTATTAGAGAATGTGTGGGTACATTCTTTACATCGTTAGAGTCTAAGGACAGACCTAAAGGTAGGGCTTTCACTGATAGGGTTCAGCTCTTGACATGGCTTTACCTCAAACAGAAAGCACATGTCTTTAGAAAGAAGAAATTTTAAAAAATGCTTGCAACTTAATGGTACAGAGCTATTCCCTATTTCTTTGAAAACTGAAACTACAGATAGACCAGAGCAAAGAGTGCAGCACTCACAACCTCCCTGTCCACACACTGTCCCCCATTGCTTCCGGACAATTTCTCCCACATACACACTTGATATTGTGTTGTCTCCATACACCCATCACATGCTGATTCCTCATCAGGTTTGTCAATGAATTTAGAAATGCATCACTTGTTTTTATAAGCTTATTGTATTTTATTGTGTAAACAGAAGTTGAATTACTCCTATTTACAGCTTATTAAAGAATCTGCAGAAAACCTTTTAACTGTAGTCTTTTGTAGTTTGCACCTGACTTTTCAATGTTTGCTGGCCATGCAATCAAATACAATTTATCTTAACTTTTTCATTGAACAAACCCAGTAATTCTTTTGATTTTTATTCCTGCTTTCATTATGACTTTTTGTTTATCATATTCATCTTTTTTTGTAGTGGGATTCTGTCTTTGACAATTTGTGTTTAAATAATGAAAACATATTTCACTTGGTAAAGAGCTGAATTTTACCTTTTAATGTCAATTCACTTAATATCATTTAAGAACTATGTTAATGTCTTAGGTCGTATTTTGCAATTACGATTAACCTTTAAAGATGGGGCCTTTTTTTTTTTTTTTTTAACAATGATATTTCTAGTTCTGGGTACTTTCTTCATCCTGTCTCCTTAATATTCATTATTGTAAAGTTACATGGCAGCCAAGAGGAACTTTACTTTTAGAAAAAAGGCAGAGGACCATATTTGTATGAAACAACACAAACCATAAATTACCATATTTATTTCGGCAAGCAGGACCAATAAAAGTTTTTTATAACTATATATTAATCAGTAATACCATTTTTAAGATGTCTGAGCATATGCTTAGTATCTCAGGTCTGGGCGGTCATGAAACTTTTATTGTCTATAAGAAACGCTAGTAGTTTTCCAGGATATAAACTTTTGCTTCCTAGAGAGCAGAGCACATTTTGAACATGTTTTCAATAGGACTTCATTTTCTGATAATGGCAATAATACAGATGTGCAGTCCCACTCTTTCTGCCCTAGGCCAGACACCTTTGGATATTACAGATGTTTCATTCTCAAGGATTTTTCAACTGACTTTAAAAGTAGATTATACCTAATTAAAATTCAGATCTGCTATTTGAAAAATTTTTAAAGATGGTGGTACATAATCAAACAAATGAATGCTCTGAGAGGTAGGATGGGAAAGAATTGACAAGGAGGCCGTTAATAAGCTCCTATAGAGAGCTATGAGGATTCTATATACAGGGCGGGCCTCTTGAGTACAAAAATTCTTCCAACCCAGGAAACATTCAGTAAGAAAATATGTTCGGGAGGCAAGGGTCAATCTTGAGTCAATGAGGAAACACAAACGGTGATAACCACATACATTCCATTATTATACCATCCACTTTATCATTATATCTTGGTCATAATAGTGATGGATCTGATGGCAAAGCATACAATGGGCTGGTCTGGTACCCAACAGAGGATTAAAAGGTCTAAGTCTACTCTTTTTTCCTCTCTCTCAGGCCTAACGTTATTTTTGAATACACAACTGATTTACTGACTTAGTACTACAGATGGGGTCACTAGAAATCCCACTCTGAAAGGGAGTTTAGGTTGTCTGGTAAGGAGGGCTCTTGGTTTCAACACCTACAGAGCGAAGAGGAAAGATGAAGAAACGCTCGGAAACAAACTCACTACACAATCAGCCGCCACAGCAGCTTTGCCAACCCACCAGGAAGCCCTCAAGCTAGAATGGCCATACTGAGTAGTCTCACATAGGTCTGTGATGAGAAGGCTTTTAAGTTCCCACACAGATCAGTCCTCCAAGGAGGTCAACCCTAGGGAGTAGCAGGAGCCGAGGCAATCCCCAGAGCGGACACCTGAGGGCCCTCTATCAACAGCAATTTCCTCCATTTGGGTAAAACCTCCTATAAAAGGGTGAGCCTGGCAAAAGATCACAGCACCTATCGCACGGAGATTATGCACAAAACACAACGAATTTCCCCGAGTCTCTTCACAGTTACCATTTTTCCTCTCAAAATGAAAATATAAAAAAATTGATGGGTGAAATACATTCCTAACTTTCTGGCTGGACTCTAGAGGGCAACTCCAAGTTTCATCTTTTATTTGCCTTTAAATTGTACTGCCTCTAAGGACTTTGAAAATCACGTTAGGAGTCATTTAAAAATTGTTCTCTTTAAATATGCACTCTTCAGAGTAAAAGAATTTGAGTCCACTATTCAAAAATATTACATAAAATATGTATTAATTTATACATGTGCACACATGTATATTACAAACCTTATTAAGCTGTTAAAAAGATGGTTTCTGAATAGACACAATTACAAAGTCCCCAAAAGTGTCTTTCTCTTAAAAGTACAAATGTCTTTCATAAATACCAATCTGGATTCCTGCTTTGTTTCCAAAAAGCAAGTCCTTTAAACCACCTCAAGAAGACCTTATTTCATCCTTTCCTGAACTTCAAAAAAACAAAACAAAAAAAATCCAAACCCTTCAGAAATTGATCTGCATCCTACTTCACTGTTACCTAATTCTATAGGCTGTGCTCTTAGCCTGTTGGCCCCACCCATTTCCTTTGGATAAAGCCACACATGACTATTTGGCTTTCTTTTCCCATTTCTTTTGCCCACACCTATCACACCCAGGCTCCCTAAGATTATCTTTCATTTTCAGGCAAGGCGTGGCTCTGATACTGGCTAATAGTTATTTCAACTATAGAATCAAATTACAACACAGACCTGCCAGATCTCCCTATTCCTAGTTTGGAGTTACTTACCCAATATCATATTGGGTACATGCTCATCTCAGTTTGGTAAGAGGCATACTGTGAGTGTTCAGTAGGTATGTTATTTATTGAGGTTATGAAGCCATATGTAAGCAAACTTTACAAACTGTCACTTTGGCTTTAATGCCATGCCATTCTGCTCCTTGGTATATGACCTCTGAACTCAAAATTCTACTAAGAAAGAAAGAACACTAGCCTAGTACTTTAGAGTGGGTTTGAAAGAGTAAAAAATCTATGAAAGGACTAAGGGAAAAGCATGGAGAAGCCGGAATATGAAAATAACATTTCAGAACCAATCACAAGATAGTTTTGTTTTGTTTCGTTTGGTTTAAAGGATATAGAGGAAACATTTCTTTGTGTCAAGTTGGTGGGAATGAGAAGAGAGACTTCAAAGTTCCCTACTTAATTGGTATCACTGGGGTTTCATCAGCCTACTCAGCACATCAGCTCTCACCAGAAGACGGAGGTCAACACCATATAACAATATAAACATGTGATTTAAGTCAGCCCACAACTTTTTGTAGACCCTCTACATCTTAGTAACAAAGCACAGGACAGTCTTCATCTTCAAAAAAAAAAAAAAAAAACAAAACAAAAAAAAAACAAAAACACTACCTTGATGAAAGAAAAAAATCCACAATTGCATTAAGTTGCCAAAAATCAAAATTCATTGAATTGATAACAATATCATTTAAGCGAATATTTCAAAGGACTCTTACATGTTTATTTCATTCTATATTCCATAAAAACTGGCAAAATTATAGCTATCAGTACTTATGATTTTCACAGGGAAATCACAAGAGAGTGAATTAGAGACATTGATTTATTTTGTCTAAAAAATAATTACTACAACTAAATGGCAGTTTAAGCTTTGGCCTTTAGGAACATGAAAACACAAAATAAAACCATGATTTATCCTATGTATTAACATACCTTGCCTTATCCTTCTGCTAATTAAAGCACATCCAAGATGCAGATTTTTAATTACCTTTTAACTTGATTTGTTCAAATGTCCACCAATATTTTTAAGAACATACTGGCATTGGTTTTATTATTCTTTTAATGTTTATTTTTGTGAAAGGGAGACACACACACACACACACACACACACACACACACACACACACACAGAGTGTGAGTGGAGGAGGGACAGAGAGACAGGGAAACACAGAATCCAAAGCAGGCTGTAGGCTCTGAGCTGGCAGCATACAGCCTGACATGGGGCTTGAAGCCACAAACCACAAGATCATGATGTGAGCTGAAGTCAGACGCTTTACCTACTGAGCCACCCAGGGGCCCCTGCACTGTTTTGATTTAATGAATTATTTTATATATAGAATTTTAATCCAAATCTTTAAGTATTTGTAACATGACCATTATTCTGAACCCAACTGTAATTGACAAAGTGTTGGAGAACACTCTGTTATAAAACATGTAGTTCTAGGAAGTGAAGCATTTCTCACATTGGACTAGCTACAATTAATAGTGTATTTTCTCATGGGGTTCATTTTGAAAATGTTCTTCCTAAGAGAATTCCATTGTGATTTAAAACCAGCCTGTTCCCAAACCTATAGTTAGTTCTAGGACTTCATTAACTTTCCATACATAAATTTAAAAAAATGCATTTAGAGATCTTATAGTGATTCACATAGGTTAACTAATAATGTATTTTACCTTATATATAACTTAGGTCATAGCAAACACTATCAAGTCTGCCTCTCAATTTTAAAATCTCTCATGTCATAATAGGAGAATAGATATAATACCATTATTTTATCAGGACCAAGAAACCTATTAGAGTTACAGAATTCATTGTTTACATTTGCAGATAAATTCTCAAATTCATATTGCTTTCTTAAAAAAATGTACATAATGCTCAAAATACCCTCCAGTTCGGGGGCACCTGTGTGGCCCAGGTGTCTGAGCCATCCGACTTTGGCTCAGATCATGATCTTGCCGTTTCTGAGTTGAAGCCATGTGTCAGGCTCTCTGCTGACAGTGAGAAGCCTGCTAGGGATTCTCTGTCCCCATCTCTGTTCCTCCCCTGCTTGTACGATCTTAAAAAGAAAAAAAAAAATTAAACATTAAAAAAAAAATACCCTCCAGTTCAAATCACTCAGCAACCTTACATACTGGTTCATCTACACCCTCAAAACTGGTTCCAGTCGCACACCTTTATTTATCATACTACCGAGTTCAGACATTTTCCACCTTCTGTCTTTCTGATAACACAACCATTGTACGTATTCCTTCTCAGGTTTCATTTTATGTTTTTTTAATCTAAGTATTTCTTTCTCTATGTATTTCTGACTGATCAGGAATCAATGTAGTCCCTGTCAGTCCTTTAAAAACAGAAGCAAACTTTTAACAAAATTTAAATCATTTCACATAATTATGTAACCAATTCAGGGTACATACCACATTTATGAGGCATATTTTACAAAAAACATCTTTTCATGAGTGTATGTGAGATCTCACCTCCAACTCTCCCCACAGTCTACTACACAGTAGCTTCCAAGACTCTGGGGACATGGGCAGCCAGCCTTTTTTGGATCCCACCTGGAGGATTCTAATATACCAACTACACCTGACTGAAACAAGTATTATTGAAGAAAATATAATGTGGTGATAGGTTTATATTACACTGATGTACAAAATCATCACAGAGTAGTATGTACATTAGGTTTATACTCCCATGTCTGTATCACCACACTTATCGATCACATAGCATCTAAGAATATGAAACACTTTTACCCTGTTTATATAGAACACACACTAGTACTATTATACCTTGTGTCAAAGCACATATGTATCAATATATACATGGATGCACCAATGTCTATGTTAGCAGTTTAGATAAGGGTTACTTATGTGATTTTTATTTCGGCTATATTCGTCAATTTTTTAGAACATTCTCTACCAATCATTACAGAAATTGTTTGCTATTTTTAAAAAATCAGAATGACTGGGGCGCCTGGGTGGCTCAGTCGGTTAAGCATCCGACTTCGGCTCAGGTCATGATCTCACGGTCCGTGAGTTTGAGCCCCGCATCGGGCTCTGTGCTGACCGCTCAGAGCCTGGAGCCTGTTTCAGATTCTGTGTGTCTCCCTCTCTCTCTGCCACTCCCCTGTTCATGCTCTGTCTCTGTCTCAAAAATAAATAAACGTTAAAATTAAAAAAAAAAATCAGAATGACTGTCATTACCAGGATGATGGTCATCAGGGACTAGGACCTTATAGCCCATCAGAGGAAACATCTAGCAGTGTAGAAGGCAAGGGTTTTTCAAACCAGATAGACAAGTTAGCTGGAATCAATCAATCGATCACTGGGTTGATATACTTTAATTCATACATACTTACACTCTCCACTTTCTATTTCCCAGATTAAGCTCTATGAAGCAATCCACAAAAAGCTTCTCAAAAAATAAGTAAACGAAAAATAATTTTGCACAATTTCAGTCTCCTCTTGAATTTCCTACTATGCACATAAGCCTAAGATTTCAGCAATTTGGCATTAAGAAACTTGCTAACTTTGTTTAATCCGTGTGTCCCAACTTTACTTGATCAACGTGTATTCAAAAGATGGAATAAATGTTCCAAGAAATACAAATTTACTAATATTCAAATTCAACAGAGGACAATTTAATCAACACTTTTAAAAATGGACATATTCTGGGTGGCTGTCAGTTAAGCACCGGACTCTTGATTTCAGCTCAGGTCATAATCTCAAAGTTCATGGGATCAAGCTCCAGGCACTGTCAGCATGGAGCTTACTTGGGATTTGCTCTCTCCCCTCTCACTGCCCCTTATCCCATTCACAGGCTAGCTCTCTCAAAATAAATCAACTTTAAAAAATTTTTTCTTAAATGGGCATATTGGGGTAGACAGAATATTAGAGTAATTTTGGCTGGCGAGCTTGCTTTTTAGGAATTTAGGATTTGTCAAAAAAAATCTGTAACAAAAATGCATTTGTTAAATAAACATTCTATAGTGAATCTACTTTTAGTGGCTAAGTGTATGCTTGAGGGATTTGGGGGCAGAAGGAGGCTCCACTACACCCCTGGCAATGCAGAATAGCCAGGGCAAACACTTGATTTGGGCAAACACCGTAACCAAGAACTTGAGCCATCTGTATCACCTGTTCATCTGTGATATCAAATACACACATACACATAATATTGGCTATACTGGATTGAAATATTAATTTAAAGGGAGAAGACATATGGAGGGGACAGAATTTATGATCAAGCTCCAGTTAACAAATACTCATGTCTATAGAGGTCTTCAGTCAATTCAACTGCCTTGGCCCTCTCCTTTCAACGTACAGATGGGGGGTTAAACCAATAGGATTTAAGGACCACTCCTATTTGTGTCACAGGGACATAGACTACAGGAACAACTCCATCTGCAATGGTTCTGAAGAGTCCTGTAGCATCATTTCCTAGGACAAAGAACTTCTCACTCCTTCATGGTTTTAACCAACCAGTGATTGCTCATCAATTCCTTCCTACCTTTGGTCATAGAGCAGTGGTGGTAGTAGCTTGGTCCTTCTATCAACAGCCCTTGGGGAACTTGCGAAAAATGCCAGTTCTCACAATTCACTCTCCAAGTGCTGGGTGAGAAACTGAAGGCGAGGCAGATCGATCTGCATTTGAAGCCCTCCAGAGCATTCTGGTGCACACTTAAGTTTGAGAGCCAGTGCAAGAGATAAAGAAGACAGAGATCTGTCCTGGATATTTCTAAGAACTGTAGCAGAGAGTCCTTTTATCAGCTCACAAAACTCATTTCAAATGAGCCAAAAAATTTTAAACGTAGAAGTTAGGTTGTAAAATCAACTGCAAGCAGTCCAAAATTTACACAAGATTTAACCGAAAATTGCACTCAAAGTTGGCATAATGAAACTTGGAACATATTTCCCCATGGGCCTAAAGCTAGAGAATTGTGGCAAAGGAATGAAGCCATTCCAAAGGAGTCTATTCGTACCATAATTAAGTTGAACTACAGTATTCAGAGCACTAACTTTATTTCTGAGAGGAGTGACAACAAGGTTTAAGAAGGAAACAACCAGGTTAAAAGAGGAAGGAAATAGATGAACTAGGAGGAGAAATAGTTACTCCCCTCTCTTCTTGGTATATTCATAATTATAGGGACAATGCAGAAAAAAAAGTTGTCAATTTTCTTTCACTACGTTCAAACTACCTACATAGATCACAATCCTAACTTTTATCAAAGTCTCCTTTACCACAGAGCTTCAATCTCTCCCCCAATTTCCAGGGTCTTAAGGTACAGTATGTATATTCTGCTTCTAAGCTTTCAAACTGGTGAAAAAAATGCCTCACGGGTTTAAGTAGGAAATAAAATATAGGAAATACAGTAAGGAGTAGTGTTAAATATTGCTCCAATATTAGAGTACTGAGGCTCTAATGAATTAGAGGTGCATGTTCTAAGGAATCTTGTTTCCTTTTTAGACAGTACATGTCAAACAAAACACATCCTTAGGCTTAATTTACCAAGTTACCTGCCAGTTTGTGACCTCTAGGTCTAAGAACACTTCAACCTAATCCCACCCCCAATTCTCATTTGGGCAATGAAGGATCAATGTGAGAAAGAAAGCTATTGAGGGGCACCTGATTGGCCCAGTCGGTTAAGCCTCCAATTCTTGGTTTCGGCTCAGGTCATGATTGCACAGTTCACGGGTTGGAGCCCCACATCGGGCTTCGCGCTGATGGTGTGGAGCCTGCTTGGGATGCTCTCTACCTCTCCCCCGCTTGCTCTCTCTCAACATGAAAACTTTCAAAATATTTAACAACAACAAAAAAAAAAGGAAACTATTGAAGTTAATTATTTCACATTTAGGGGAGAATGACTGTTCAGGCTACTAACAGTCTTCTACATTCAGGTAGCTACTCCTAATTTTCACATTAATCTCTATTCTAATTCATGAGTCCTCTTAGCTCTTATTTTTATCACAACTGTGAAAATAAAGGGAAACTTCACTCAAGTAGACCACAATGACCTAAGGGGGAGCTGTTCCACTCAAGGTCAATTACAGGAAAAATGATCAATTATAGGGCCCAACATTATTAGAATCCTCAGAAGGAAATAATCATCAAGGACAGGCCCCAATAGGACAAAGATGTACATGCCATCTATCACAAGACACCAACTACCCTGGAACAGCTCTTGCTTTTCTACAGTGGACTTTTGTTCAAAACAATCCTTCTCAACTTCCTCCCCTTTTGTCCATAAAACATTCTCTCCTTTGTCTACTGGACTTGCCTATGATTGTACCTTAGTATAAACGTCCTGAGTTAAAAATATGCTATTGCCAAATAAACCCATTTTTGCTGGTAAAAAAAACTGACAGTTATATTTTTAAGGTTAACACAGATTTAACAGAATTTGAATGGTATTTTCAGAGTATCTTGAGGAGGGGTACAGAATGACCTTTGCAGGTGTAAATCATTGAGAACCACCTATGACCTTTCATATACTATCATCATAGAAAAGAAAAAAAAAAACAGCAGTCTTCAACAGTTGCTATAGAGGCAACAACCTGGCAAGGTTCCTGTGATGATCAAAAAACAAAAGGCAAGTTGAGAAACAAAAACACAGGGGCTTAGAACAGCAAGATGGCATCACATGCATTGTTGTGCCCCTTCTCCAAGCTGCTGGCTCCAGCCAGTCTCCCAAGCAGCAATTCAGCATGGTCAAAGTTCTATGTTCAGGAGTCATCACACAACAGACCTGACTGGCTGAAGGTTGGATACACCTTAGACAACTGTCTTCTTTCAGATTTAGCTCAAACAACACAGTAAAGATGCTTTAGAGTATAAAAGAAGAGATGGGTTGGAATAAAATATTCAAACAGTAATACGGTATGCTCCATATAGTGATTATACCAGTTCCTTTGGATTCACCAGTATGTGGAGTTGTAAATGTGGGAGAAAAAGTTCTGTGTACATATGTCAAATCACCCTATGGGTTTTGTGTCATTAAACGGAAAAAAAAAAAAAAAAAAAAGCACACCAAAAAATACAAGCATAAGCTTTTCCAAACTTCTGAAGACAGGAATTCTCCTTAGAATTCCTGGAAAAGGCAGGTCCACATCTCCTTAACAAATCAGAGTTTCTGTAAGAAGAGCCTAGACATTTATACTTCAAAATTTTTTCTAGATAGTTACATTGCTCACTACAGAGAATTAGAGCCAGGAGCACCATAGCTACGTCTGCCTCTAAATTTATGCACGTATAATTTTAATTCCCACTTGTGTTTTCTTAAGAGCCTAATATTCTTTAACTTACAAGAACATGTAACTAGGGGCGCATGGGTGGCTCAGTCGGTTGAGCGTCCGACTTTGGCTCAGGTCATGATCTCACAGCTCCTGAGTTCAAGACCTGGGTCAGGCTCTAGGCTGACAGCTCAGAACCTGGAGCCTGCTTCATGTTCTGTGCTCCCTCGCTCTCTGCCCCTCCCCCACTAGCCCTGTTTCTCTCAAAAATAAAAAAAAGGAACATCTAACTGTAGCTATCTAGTGACGTGCCCACCAGATCACACTACCACCTTTTTGCTCTTTAAAATTCAGTTCCCCCCACTTTATTTTTTTAAAGTTTATTTATTTTGAGAGAGACAAACACAGCATGAGCAGGGGAGGGGCAGAGAGACAGGGAGAGAGAAAGAATCCCAAGCAGGCTCTGCACTGCAGCACAGAGCCTGATGTGGGACTCGAACTCATGAAACCATGATATCAGGACCTGAGCCAAAAGTTAGTCAGAGGCTTAACCTGAGCTACCCAGATGCCCAGAAATTCAGTTCCCCTTTAATCTTTAGCAAACTCATACCACCTATTTAATCCTTATTACTATTCGCTTTGAGTAAGAAGTCCTTTAAATTAAGTACATTTGTGTAGAATTACTCTATTTTAAATATATTCAAGCCACAATGTCTTTTTCCCATTTTCTACTCATTTTTGTGATGGTTTGACCATCCCTCAGGATAAGTGATGATAATGGAACTCTCCTACCCTAAATAATACAAAATCAGAATTTATAACATCCTCAGTACTTGAAATGATGTTACAAGGGGCAGTCATAACTGGGTAATATGGTGAAGGGACAGGGAAGAAGGGGGCATTTTGCAGTCAAATCTGCTTCTCAAGTGAGTCAGGTTTTAGTTACTATAATGACAGAACAGGTCCTCAAGGTGTTCTCAAGTGGTCATTCCAGTCAGCTTTTATGGATTACAACATAGTTCTGTATGTATCATTGCCATGTACATACTATACTTGTCTTGGGCATGCCTGTAGTTGTCAGTAAAATTATCTCCATTCTCAAAATAGCATGTCCATTTCATGGGATACGACAGATCAAGTTTCAGTGGAGAACAAAATTGAAAGGGTGACATAATGTCCCTAAACTAGGGACAGAGTCTCAGCTCTTCAATCTGTAAGTCCATAGGTTGTGATGGGCTTCACCTGTTTTAAGGGCATGAGAACTGAGATCTCATGACCAAACCCTAACTTAAGTTTACCATTGCATAAACCGAAGACCTGAGGGTCTAAGTAACACTTTTGTTACCAGGACAAAAGCCCCCAAACGCTAAGAAGTGAACCAAGTACATCAGTTCCTGTAACTGAATATCCCAACACCATTTCCATTCCCTTACCCAAATTCATTAGAGGCTATAAAAGCCCGATATTCACAATCTTATCATCTGCATTGAAAGATGGCCATGTAACACAGCATTTGCTGTGAGACATAAGCAGCAATCTGTTGGAGGGAGTGTTCAAGAGATACCACCGGTAGTTTTCTTTTTCTTTCTTCTGGCCTCAAGTGGTACCTCACCAACAGTTGTCAACTGGTCATCAGAAAATGCCAAGACAATCACAGAGCATAAGCTCTGATATCAGAGATGCCAAACGAAAACCACAAGCAGGCTCCCTGCAGGTATCTTGCTATGTAAATCGTAGTAGTAGCTGGTTATCCTGCAAATTTCCCTAGAATGCACATCTAACAGATATACAAATTCAACATAAATTTTCCAATTATATATCTCATCATTGGTATTTCTAGCATTATGTTCAATATTTAATAACTAGCTCTCCAAAAAGAAAAAAAATCCCTCAGTAGTAGCATTTGCTCTTTTCTGTGATATAAATAACCCCACCATAGTATCAATATCCCACCATGGTAATTTCAAGAGACCAACATGAGGTCACTGAACTTGAAGACAGGAGTAGATTCACTCAACCGGCTCTCATGAGCAAGTGCAAACCAGCACAGCCATCGCTGGACACTTCTATAACCACATTTTCGCTAAACAATTAGAATTCATTAGTGTTATTTTCAATTTCATTGTAATGGAGAACAGACTTTCTACACAGAAAGGTAGAGCTCAGAACCAGTGAATGTCATGATAAATTGGCTAAATTTATTACACTGGAAGCAGCCATCAACTTTATGCAAAACTAAGTAGAAACTTAGAAGTTGTCTTCAGTCTCAAGCCAAATGTACTCACTAATTCACTATTAAATTTTCCCATTTTCCTCCTTAGGGGAAAAAAGAGAATCTAATTCACTATCATATCAGAGAAAAAGTAATTGATTTGAAAACAATATTGGTGTAATGTTAACTAAGTCACATGCAAACACGTTCTAGTTCCCACAAATTTCCACAGCTCTATCTGTAATCCAGAAGGAGAATCGAAGTTTCTCTGGTCTCTTAGCCCTTGGGTCTATTTTTGCAATAGGGAGGCTGTCATACACATTACCTAAAACAGAATAAAACTTATTTAGTAGAACCTATTTTAGGAGCTGTTATCTGTAAAAAGTATTCCCTCCCGTTTCCTTAGCAAGGTCTCTCTGGAGAAGAAACCTTGTATATTCAAGCACAGCAAAATTCTAACACTCAGGTTTTGGTTTTCTTAAGTACCAAAACAAGTCTTCAACAACCAAGTTCAATTAATTACCCCAATCCTTTAGGATGATAGAAGCATTTAATTTTCCTGGGTTAAGTAAGTACAGGCTTTATTACCATAGTGATTTTTTTAGTTATTAAATGGCCTAGCAAGAAAATATTTCCAAATGAATTAATTGCTAGTTCTGACAGAATGTTTATTCAAAATGGCTTCTAATTTCTTGAGTTTCTCTTGTAAAATCCCCAATATGGTGGACCATTTTGATTCTTGGGTTTATCCTGTGACTATTTAATTGTTTACAGCCGAGTAAGGTAGGAGCATAATTTCAGAGCATTAGCTCAAAAAGAAAAAAATTAGGTTCACTTACATTGTATTGTTGGGGTTTTTTTTGTTTTTCTTATTTTTATTGTTTTTAAGGAGGCTCCATCCCACAACCCTGGAATCATGACCTGAGCCAAAATTAATAGTCAGAAGCTCAACCAACTGAGCCATCCAGGTGCCCTGTCTTGTTGTTTTTAGGAAGGACAGTTAAAATACTAAGTCAAGTGTGTTTTAAAATAGTTATTTTGCCTAACTTTAATCTATTATTCTGTACAACAATTTCCTTATAACCACTATAGATAGGCAAAATCAGATCAAAGCTCTGATAGAATAATCTTCCACAGCTGAAATTTGGAACAAAATATGGAGCCTATCAAAGCAAACTTGGTCACCAAAATGATCTGGTTATAGCAGACTCCAAGATCAGACCAAGAATAATCTTAAAAAAAAAAGTATAAAACAACTGCTAAAAAATAAAAGCAAAAACTGCGTAACTAGTTTACTTCTGAAAGAAAACACCTGTACCTCAGGGTTCAAGAGGTTAAATCTTTCATGACACAAATCCATAGGTACACTTTACTCCATTATTCATGTATTATTCTGTGCCAGTACAACATCTAAAGATGCCAGGAGATGCCAAATGAATATAAAACACAAAGAAGTCATGAAAGGAATCATGGCTAGTTCAATTTACATCTGGTTTAAAAAGATTAACAGCATGGGGCTGTTTGTTATATTGAGCTATTTCTAATTAAAAGAAAGCATACTCAATCAATATGAGATCAAGTGCCCCTATCTGCGGTATCCAAACAGGAATCGACAGTTATAAACATACTGTATTGAAATGCTTTATATGCTGAGATTTCCCCTTTAAGATGTATGAAAATCATCTGAAAGAGTCATCTCTCGTTTGGGTTATTCATTCTGGAACAACATACAGTTTTCACCCAAAATATAGGACTCTTCATGGGTATACTCTCATGATTACTGAGGTCATATATGTAAACCATAATCACATCAAAGTAGTGCCCCTTGTGGAAATGGGTGAAGAATACACAGTTGTGACAGGACAAAGTTATAAATGATAGAATCAAAGTTCTCCATTGGTTGTGACTTCACAGCAAATGAACCAAGATGACTGGATAAAAATCAATCTGAAACAGAGTATGTTTGTGTCCTCAATTTTTCCAAGAAAATTCTGATTACAAGGGTACGAAACGACCCTAATAGTGCCGCTAAAAGCATAATTAAATTTCTTACGTTGACTTTATTTTTATATCCTTCGAGGCATTTTAATAACACTTTAAAATTTCTCTTACCACGTAACTATGTCTACAAACCAACTTAGGAGAGAGAAGGGCTGGGGGGGACGGGGTGGTGGAAACAGGTACAGCCCATGTAACAGGTTTTTCCATTTGCTTTGTTTGGCATCACAGCCCCACCACATTATGCTTCCCAAAGCAGAGCAATTGACTACAAAAAGCATTCATTAATAGCAACCACCCCTTATGCCTCAGAATTAAGCAAACAAAATCAAAACCCATCAAAAAAAAAAACAAAAAAACCACCTTATGAGACAAAAACCCTCAGTTTATAAAAGATACAGAAATTAAAATATTCAAGGAGAATTTTCTTTACTTAATGGCCTCTAACCCCTTAAAGGGAAGGGCCTGTCAAAAAGATAAAGGTTGATGTTGAAAATCAGATAAACCTGTTGCACCTAGCAGTCACTCCCCCACCATTTCCTCGAGTTCTAATTAAAGCTCAATTTCACAAAAGTAAAAAATAAATCACATCATTTTTAAAAAGTGACTCTCAACTGTGTGGCTAATACAGAACACAAAGTTATATAAAGATAGATGGAGTTTTGTTTAGAGATGGAGTCGACAACACACAACCTGGTTTTGAGAAAATATTTTAGATCTTTTTCTCCTTCTCTGACAGGCTGGCAAGGGCAAAAGCACAATGGTAAACAGAGTTACCCTGTAAAATTAACCCATAACACATTTTTTCCCCAAAATACTCTAACAGGTTTGTAGTAAATACCCTTCTGCGTATTTCAAATACAGAGCCATGTTGCTATGTAATAAAATGCATAAACAGCGACTCTAACACAATGTATGAATCTACCCCACATTTTTTTTTTCCAAACTATTATCTTAGGGTAACTACTTAAAGCCAATTCTGTTATCCTAGGGACTGGATAGATTACCGTATTCCAGGTAAGAAAGTTGACCATTTTTCCCTTTGAAATCTGAAAAGCCTATCAGGATATTAATTGGATAAGGAAAAGAAAATAAGCGTGGTTTTAAATTTGGTAAGAACAACTATTTCTCTCAGGCATTCTAACAGGCACCATTCTTTTTTGACTTACAGGCGTCATGACCAGTTCATACTACTTAGGAAGAAAAATCCTGGTGTACAATCTTCTAAATCCTTTGCTGGTCTGTTGTTTACCCAACTCCTGTGTTTTTAGTCATTTTTGTTTTCTACTCTAATATTTCCTTTAACCTCACTTCAGAAATATATTTGGACAGTGACTATCCTCTGTCTTCTTCACCATCCAGAAATATATGTAAAGAAATCTTCAATGATCCTGTTATTTTGCTGCCCACAATCTGGTGCATTTACAAGGTTAAGATCAGCAGATTCATGCAGCTGAAACTTCATCCTTTGGGAAAGCTTAACAGCTGCTTCCATTTGCAGCTTTACCCACCTATCCTGGTTTACAAGCGTTTGCTTATGTAGGCCAGACTACCAAACACCAGAAGATTCATTACAAATGAAATTTACACATGGGGGGGGGAAGGGGAGAGGCGCACTATGGAAGCCGTGCAAAAACCTCAGACTTTTCGTTCCTGCTGCTTTACTGGTTTTCAACTTCTACAGTTAGACTCCAGGCACGCAACCCTGACATTTTCTCCAAGCGAAACTTCTCAGGCTTCTTAACTCTCCACTTGGCCACACCCAGACAAGGCATGCCCTCCTCACACCTCCCCTCCGTCCTTCCTTCAAAAAAGCCGGGACAATATTTAAGTGGGTCTGTTCATTCTTTTACGTTTAATTTTTAAAACAAGTTACAGTTCTACAATAAAACTGATATCCGGCGGCTTGCTTTGAAAAACAAAGAAGAAACAAAAATCCCTCACCACTACCCACTCGGCGCAAAAGGAAAACTTGAATTTCTGCCTTCCCGGACAGCAACACCCCCACCTCCCGCGGGCGCGCCCCGCATGGTCCCCCGCCTTCCCCACGCAGGCGGGGGCGCGGTGACAGTCCCCTACTGCTCCTCCGCTCGGTGCCACAACTTTCCGAAAGCCTATACGAACTTCCAGGGCACAGCCTGGGCGGAGAGCAGCGGGATACGCCATATACCCCCACACTAAAGAAAAAGACAACGAGATCCTACCAGCGCGACTCTTGATGACGTCGGTGAATCCTTCCCCAGCGGCATCTTCCCGGGTCTGCTCCGGACCCCTCGGCTGAGCCATAGCCACCCGCCACGTGTCCCGGCTCCCCACGCCCCAAACTTTGGGAGGCAGGTGGGTCCGCGCGGTCCGCCTGAAGCTCTCGAAAGCACGTAGCTTGCTGGAGATCCGCGGTGTCTGAGCGCGGATTTCTCTCCTCCCCGGGCCCACAGCCACGGAAATAGGGATGCGTGGGGAGGGGGTGGGGAGTGATGGCGAACTGGAAAATACAAACACCGACACCTGGCTTGGTTGGAAGGGGTGCCGTCAAAACGCACAGCCCATGCTTGGAGAGGAGGAAACAGGTGCTGTTCCCAGCTCCTGACTCTAAAATAGAGTGGGCGAGGCCTGCAAGGTGAAAGCTGAGGAGGGACCCGGTGGTCAATAAATCCACAAGCGAGTTGGAGACTCGCTTTTCCACGCTGCGCAGAATCGATGCAAAAACAGGAGCAATTAGGGAGCCGTTTGCCAAAAGCAGCACATGAGGTCATGAATGATTTAGCATTGCCACTTATAAGATGACTACACTGAGGAGAAGGGTCACTTACTTTTGCTATCTGGGTCACTTACATGTGTGTACCCCACCGTTGCATCTTGATTTTAATGCACTGGCCAAAAATGGGGACTAGAAGCCGAGGAGAATCATATTTCTTAAGAGATTTCACCAAAGCTTCCCACCCTTCTTTGAGTGTGTACATTCACTCTGACCGCCTCCTCCATCCCTTCCTCCCACCACTGAGGCTAGAATTAGATTGGACTATAAACGGCTCATATGACTTTATTTTCTAAAAATGTCAGAAGTGACTTTCATTTGGTTGGTCTCCTTACTCCCCCACCCCATCCCACCCCTCTACACATATAATTCATCCAGCACTTCTTCCTACAGTAGCCAGGTCACCCTAAATCCTGTCCATCAGCTTACCAAAGAGAAATGAACTTCACAAGAAGAACTTGGCAAGGGGCCTAGCAACAGCTAAGGAGTTTCTTTTCTTGTTTTCTTCTGCATTTTCATTCAGAGTCGATTATCATCCTGTTCCAAAACACCACTTCTCTACCTTTGGGAGACAGTGGAATCATCTGAGGAGCTTTACAAAACTGTACTGCCTGGTTTCCACTTCCCTCCAGCCACCCCCCCCCCCACCCCCATGATGATTAATTGTTCTGGGCTCTCACCTGGGGCATCAGGAGTGTTAAAAACAAAAAACCTCCCAGGTGATTACAATGGGCAATCAACTTTGAAAAACAATGTGATAAAAGGACTTACAAACAGCCAATTGAGTGCCTTCATCAAGACAATTTTACCAGTAACCCTTTTCCATTCCCATTATAATACCTTTGATTAAAAACAGAAGTTTGTTCTCCTGTTTTCCCTTGCCAGATTGGCCGTTTGCGTGGCAGTGGATAATTTATTTTGAAAAAATGTAGTAGTTAGGCTTAGTTCCACAATTCTTTTGGATTAAAAATAGACTCAGGACGGAGTCTCAAGTAGGTGCCTCTCAGTTTCAGTCTGAGGAGTCATGCCTTTTGAAGATCTGTCTTTGTTGCTGTTTACAGGCGACCTCTTAGATTTCTTGAGTGTCTATTCTTTGAAATTTCAGTTTTCTATCAAGTCCATCAAGTCAAAATATTCAGAGAGATAGCATATCTCCTATATCAGAAAAGAGTGTGAGAGTTGTCCAGAAATTGTTAACAAAAATCACAAAGACTGTGGTATCCTAGATTTTATATTATCATGCTTCTATAATCAGAACAGTACATACTGGTACAAGACAGACAAAATGACAGAACAGAATAGAGTCCAGAAGTAGATCTAGCCAAAGGGAATACACTATGACATTTCAGTCCAGTCATTAAAAAGTGGAATATGTAGGGGCACCTGAGTGGCTCAGTTGGTTAAGCATCCAACTCTTGATTTTGGCTCAGGTCAGGATCTCACAGTTCGTGAGATGGAGCCCAGCCTCGGACTCATCGCTGACAGCACAGAGCCTGCTTGGGATGCGCTCGTGCGCTTTCTCTCTCTCTCAAAATAAATAAATAAAATTTAGAAAATGGAATATATAATTCATATACACAAAATAAAACCTAATAAATGGGAATCTAGAAAAGTTTACATTGTGGGATATTCTTTTTTTTTTAATTTTTTAAAAAAACATTTATTTTTGGGGCGCCTGGGTGGCGGGCGCAGTCGGTTAAGCGTCCGACTTCAGCCAGGTCACGATCTCGCGGTCCGTGAGTTCGAGCCCCGAGTCAGGCTCTGGGCTGATGGCTCGGAGCCTAGAGCCTGTTTCCGATTCTGTGTCTCCCTCTCTCTCTGCCCCTCCCCCGTTCATGCTCTGTCTCTCTCTGTCCCAAAAATAAATTAAAAAAAAAAAAAAAAAAAACAACATCTATTTTTTGGAAGAGTGTGACGGCGGCGGGGGCGGGGGGGGGGGGGGGGGGTTAGACAGAGGATCTGAAGCAAACTCTGCACTGACAGGCTGACAACATCAAGTGTGGGGGCATTCTTAAACCAAACACTAATTCCAGATACTTTAAAACTATCACTTTCAACTACATAAGTAAAAATTTCTAGAAAGCCAAAGACATAATAAAGTGAAAAAACAATAGAGAAACATTAAAGCATCTATAACAAAGGCTTAATATTTCTACTTTCATTAAAGTCTACAGATTGATCCCTATTTTTTTAAGTTTATTTATTTATTTTGATAGAGACAGACGGAGTGAGCAGAGAGAGGGAGAGAGAGAGAATCCCAAGCAGGCTCCGCACCATTAATGTGGAATTCGATGCGGGGCTCGAACTTATCAAAGCTGAGATCATAATCTGAGCCAAAACCAAGGTCAGATGCTCAACCAACTGAGCCACCCAGACGCCCCTACAGATTGATTTTTAAAAGACAATCCATAAGGGGAAAAAAATGAATACACAAACAGAAAATACATAAAAGAGGACATGCAAATAACACAAAAACTTATGAAAATGTATAAACCTTATCACAATCAGGAAAAGGCAAAAGGAGATAATATTCCCTGTCATCAGAAGAAAAAACAAGTGGAATAACCTTCAGTGTTGGAAAGGGTGATAAAAAAGCCATTCATGTTTCCTACTGGTGAAGTATTGATACATTTTAAGAAAATAACCCAAGAATAGCTATTAAAATGTTTACAATCTGTTGCCCACCAATCCCTCCTTAGGAATCTATCTTACAACAATAAAATCACCACTATGTAAAGATGTATAAGGCTTTTTATGAAAGCTTATGTATAAGAACACATTCACTGAAAACAACTCGATGTCTTTTAATTGGGAATTCATCAAAGCAATTTTATTATACCAAACAATGGGATATTATACAGATAGTTTTTTAAAAAAGGGGGTATCATTTGTAACCAAAATTGTTATCAAAATGAACCAAATCCAGTACCTTGTTAAAAGAACAGTATATCATAATAATGTTGGTTTTGTTTGGGCAAGCAGAGGTTCGTATTAACACTTGAAATTCAATCACTGTGATTCATCACATTTAAAACACAAAGGGTAAAAATACAGAAAAAGTGTTGGAAAAGTTTACTCCCTCACAAAAAATAAGAAATATAAAACCTCCTGGAAAACTCAGAATAGAAGGAAGCTTCCTTAATCTGCTAAAATGTATTTATATAATGTATTTTATAGCAAATGTCATATTTAATTTTTTAAAAAGTTGATTGTATTTTTATAAACAATTAGAAAGTATTTTAAAAGTAATATCATCAATAAACATCAAATATCTATAAAAAATATATAAAATATCTGTGAGACCTCTAAACAGAAACAATATGAATGTTAGGAATTAAAGAAAATCTACATAAATGAAGAAATATACCATGCTCATAGATAAGTAGAATTAATTTTATAAAAATACAAACTCCCCCAAATTGCTCTGGAGACTCAATGAAATTCCAATCAATCCCATCCGGGTTATGTTCTACATAACATTCTACAATTTATATGGACATGCAAAAGGGAAAAAGCCAAGACAATCTTTGTAAAAACAAAGTTGGAGAATTTGCACTGACATTAGAAATTATTATGGAGCTACTGTAATTCAAACAATGTGGCAGTGGTACCCCGATGGAACAGAACTGAGATCACAGACTTATACATATATGGTCACCTGATTTATAACAAAGATAGCACTGCAATTCAGTAGGGAATAAAAATTCCTTTCTATAAATAATTTGGGGACAATTAGAGATTAGATTTTAGAGTTAAATGTGAAAACTGTTAAAGGAAAAACAATAAAACTGTTAGAAGATAAAATAAGAGAATAGCGTCATAACTTTTGGACAGACATTTCTTACATAGGATGTAAAAGTACTAAGCTTAAAGGGAAAATATTGGCATAGTGCGTTAATTAAAACAAGAAATGCCATTTGTAAGGGTGCCTGGGTGGCTGTGTCAGCTAGGCATCTGACTTTGGCTCAGGTCATGATCTTGCACTTGGTGGGTTCGAGCCCCATGTCGGGCTCTGTGCTGACAGCTCAGAGGCTGGAGCCTGCTTCAGATTCTGTGTCTCCCTCTCTCTCTACCCCTCCCTCACTTGGGGGGGGGGCCCGTGCCCTCTCTCTCTCTCAAAAATAAATAAACATAAAAAAAGAAATTCTATTTGTCAGAGAGATTTACTAAAAGACTGGAAAAGAAATGATGTGTATGTGTATGAAAGAAAAAACAGCTAGAGTCTCTAGTATATAAAGTACTCATACAAGTCAATAAAAAAGAAACCCCAATTTTAACGAAAGGACTGAAACCTTGAATACATGTTTCACCAAAGAGGATATCCAAATGGGCAATAAAAATATGAAAAGATGTTAAATATTATAAAAGTATCAAAATATGAACATTTAAATCACAAAGCAAAACAACTGCACATTCATTGTAATGACAGCAATCAAAATCAAAACAAAACTGACAATACTAAATACGAATGAAATGCATTCGTATACACTGTTTATGGGAGTGAAAATCTACACCGCTTCTTTGAAAATCCATTGGCAGAATATTGTAAAACTAAAAGTAGGCCTAATGCTTGACACATAAATTCCATCTTTTGGTACATTACCACCATCACCAGCCACAACAAAAACATAATTGCATCAGAGGTGAGGACAATAACTGGAGCATTTTCCATAATAGTCAAAATTAGAAACAATCCTCATTTTCACCAACAGAAAAAAAAAATTATAAAAATATATGAATACATTCATAAAAATGAATGCTATACAACAGTGAATAAGCATGGAGGACTGCTATTTTCAAGGGCATCCATGAATTCTACAAACATAATTTTTTAATGTTTATTTATATATTTTGAGGGAAAGAGGGAGAGGGAGAGGTATACACAAGTTGGGAATGGGCAGAGAGAGAGAGAGAGAGAGAGAGAGAAAGAGAATCCCAAGAAGGCCCCACACTTTCAGCACAGAGCCCAATGCGGGGCTTGATCTGACAAACTCTGAGATCATGACCTGAGCCAAAATTAAGAATCAGATGCTTAACCGACTGAGCCACCCAGGTGTCCCCAAACATAATTTGAGTGAAGGAAACCAAACACAAAAGATACATCCTCTGTGATTCTATTTACATAGGGATTAAAAGCAGTTAAAACCAAATTATGGTGATAGAAGAGAAAACTGGTTATCTTTGGAGGGATAACGCGATGATTGGAACCAGACAACAGGGAAGCTTCTGGGTTTCTTGTAACATCTATATCTTGTTCTGAGTGATACATATACTTGTTCATTTTGTAAAAACTAATTTTGCAGTGCATTTATGATTCATATATTTTTCCTCATGTATGTGTCTGTGTGAAATTCCAGTCTGAAACGTAAGCATGGGTTAAAATTACATAAAAATATGTTTAGATTTATCTGTCAAATATTATTATGTGAAACAAGAAAATTGTATTTTGGTATTTATAATACCTCGTTAAAAAATTAACTCTGTATGACTATATACAATGTTTCTATAATCATAAAGAAAAACATATATATGAACACACAAAAGGGAAACTATGGCATTTTTAAAATGGAGCAAGATTTTGTGAACTTCTGAAATGCATAAGCTTTGAAAGACTGAGAGAGTAGGTAGCTAGAAATATTGCTCATTATTTTGTTCTATTGCAGACATCTTCAAAAGTTAGTTTGAAGTTTGCCTGGAAACTCTCTGGTGTAGATGATCAAACAGTGAAAAGGAAACTATTACAATCTACCCTATCCCAAATCCATACTGTTGTATTTATTTCGACAAATATACAAGGTAGACTTCTTAGCATTTTATTATTCAAAAACTATGAAGTTAGAGAGGCTAGCATCCCTCTCTCTAGATCAGCCAGTTACTTCTACGTGACTGCTTAAATGATAGATGCATAGACATTTCATATACTGTTCACTTGGGGAGTTGTCCACCTAAAGGAATTTCATGGACCCCTGTTAAACTTTCAATTATTCTACATCAGGAAGTATTTGCAACAAGAGAAATAAAAAGACATTCAAATAATATCACGTTACAGAGTTTCAGATTACCAGCTAAAGCCATTTATTTTCTCAACTGCCCAACTAGAATATGAATAACATGGTATGATTAACTGAAACTCCAACACTTTAATTATGAAAACATCATGGCATCCTAGCAGCTCTCAAATATGGCACATCTCTATTATATTAAAAATAACCATTCCACATGTAGTTTCCTTTAGCAGATAATGTTGGAACATATTTCAGATGTATGTTTTATGCATTGTCATCCCTTCTATATGGAGGTATCCTTTGATGATAGGAGAGAACTTTCATGAATCAACAGGGCTATTAGTTGGCTTTCTCTTAACACAGATATTTTAGAAAACACAGTTTGAAATAAATGTATTTTAGGGATGCAGAAAAAGCATTTTTCCCCTAGAAGACTAGAAGATTAGTTGATATTTTTAGATTCCTGTCATGGATTTTGCAAAATTTTCTAAAAAACATTTTCTACACAATCAAGGGTGATTTGAATCACCACACTTTCCCATTCTTTCTACACTTTTTTTTTAGGGATCCCTTTGAAATTTTTGACTACTAGAATGATCTAAATTTAAGTGTTTTCTTCTGGTATATCCTCACACTGGGAGTATTTTAGGAGAAGAGGGAATGTTATGTTGATATTGAGGATCTTTTGATAAGTAGATATAAAACCTAGATAGTAGACTTTTCTGCATAATATCTGAAATGTTCCAATATGCTCAAGATCAATTTTATACATTGAATCTTTCATTGAGGTTAATTTTCCTCAATCCAGTTGTTACCATCATAGTGAGTCACAGAGGTAGAGACTCTCATGACCTTTTCAAAGTCTCTATACCAGGGATGCCAGGGTGGCTCAGTCGGTCGAGCGTCCGACTTCAGTTCAGGTCATGATCTCATGGCTTGTGCCAACACAGAGCCTGAAGCCTGCTTTGGATTGTGTGTCTCTGTCTCTCCCTGGCCCTCTCCTGCTTTCTCTCTCTCTGTGTGTGTGTCATAAATAAATAAACATTAACAAAACTGTCCCTATACCAAAAGCAGATACCATTTTTTTGTTCATATAAACCCTTATATATATCATAAGGGACTAGTACTGAGGTTTCCCATAAGCTTCGCCATCATAAATACTCTGAAAGCATCAAATGAGTGGGTTTCTCCAAATGGTTTCTTTTTTTCTTTCTTATTAAGTTTTTATTTAAATTCCTGTATAGTTAACATTCAGTGTAATATTAGTTTCAGGTGGACAATATAGTGATTCAACACTTCCATACATCACCCAGTGCTCATCACAAGTGCTCTCCTTAATTCCCATCACACATTTTTAAGTACAATTTATTGTTAAATTGGCTAACATACAGTGTATATAGTGTGCTCTTGGTTTTTGGGGTAGATTCCCGTGGTTCATCGCTTACATACAACACCCAGTGCTCATCCCAACAAGTTCCCTCCTCAATGCCCATCACCCATTTTCCCCTCTCCCCCACCCCTCAGTCAACCCTCAGATTGTTCTCTGTGTTTAAGAGTCTTTTATGGTTTGCCTCCCTCCCTCTCTGTAACTATTTTTTCCCCTTTCCTTCCCCCATGGTCTTCTGTTAAGCTTCTCAAGATCCACATATGAATGAAAGCATATATCTATGTTTCTCTGACTGACTTATTTCACTTAGCATAACACCTTCCAGTTCCATCCACAATGCTGCAAATGGCATGATTTCATTCTTTCTCATTGCCAAGTAGTATTCCATTGTGGATATGAACCACATCTTCTTTATCCATTCATCAGTTGATGGGCATTTGGGCTCTTTCCAGAATTTGGCTATTGTTGAAAGCACTACTATAAACATTAGGGTACATGTGCCCCTATGGATCAGCACTCCTGTATCCTTTGGATAAACTCCTAGTAGTGCTATTGCTGGGTTGTAGGGTAGCTCTTTTTTTAATTTTTTGAGGAACCTTCACACTGTTTTCAAGAGTGGCTGCACCAGTTTGCATTTCCACCAACACCCATCACCTATTTAATCCGTCTCAGTTCTTTGAATAATGGGTCAAAGAATAAAATGTCTACACTCTTATCTCTACAAGCACCTAACACCTCAGTTCCAATTTGACTGTAGCTCTGTGTGATCCTGATCAAAGACCATTTCTATACATAGTTACCCTTGTATAGTTCATGACTGACATTTATAGAATGGTGTTGATAAAGCTCATTTTATTTGGAAAATTAGGTAAATACATATATGACAGAGAAAAGAAACCTTGTAAAATAATTACAAATGTAGAAGAAGACATTGATGCCTCATACATCCCTTTGGCATATACCATTCCCTACATCCTCCTACCTTAAGCCCTGGAAACTTCCTACCTGAGGACATTCTCTAGTCTTTGGAATATGGCACGCTCTTATTTAGAGCAGGCCATACAACAGCATGGAAATAATGCTCTGGAAGCAGCCTATAATCAATGAGAAATAGGAGTTGGTGGATAAATATTACAACTTTGCGCCCCAAGATGGGATAACTCTGAGGCACATATTCTTTATTATCTCCCAAAGGTCCCCAGCAAGATTGAGACGCTGGATTAGTTTCTTTTCTTTGTCTCTATCACTTTCCCATTTCCCTGCAAGTGGTATCAGTCCCAAATTAATCATTTGCTTTCAAATTCTTGTCTTACGATCTGCTTCCTGTTATAGCTCTGCCATTGATTATCTCTGTAACCTAGAGAAACTTCTGGATGTCATTTATTTATTAAAAGTCTGGAATTGATTACTTAGTAACTAATGTCACAAACAGTTCTAAAACTATAATTGTTTGGAGACCCCATTTTTACCCAAAATTATCAAATGTGTTGCCATGCCTGATTAGATAATTGAGAAGGAGGAGTAAACACTTTTTTTGAGGTAGAGTTATAGGAGAGCTGTTTTCAGAATTCCATAATGTCAGGTAAAAGGCCAGCCTAACAGGTAACAGAAAGAAGCCTATTCGTTTCTGAGTAAAAATTTCTATCCAAATTAAAATTCCAAAAATTAAAGTTGTAAACAGTAGTGGTCTCTTCAAAATGGACTATACATATAAAAAATAAATTTGACATTGGGCCAGCGTGCCTGGGTGGTTCAGTTGGTTGAGTGTCCGAGTCTTGATTTTGGCTCAGATCATTAGCCCAGGGTTATGGGATAGAGCCCCACATCAGGCTCTGAACTGAGCATGGAGACTGCTTAAGATTTTCTCTCTCTCCCTCTCCCTCTGCCCCTCTCCCCCACTCTCTCTCTCTCTCTCTCTCTCTCTCTCTCTTTCTGTCTCTAAAATAAAAAAAAATGACATGGGCCAAGTCACAAAGGAATTGTTCACTGAACATTTTTATCTAAGAGAGAGGCAAAAAAGAACAATTATAAGTTTCTTTTACAAATTGATTCATTTTACAAAATATGCCCAAGTTCTTGCCAAAATATTTCTGTTAACCACACTGATCCTCATTTTCAGTTCCAAATGCTTTACCAGAACCCTGACACTATCCACTCAAGAAGTCTAGTCTCTTTTCCATTCCCTTAGAATTGGCAAGGCCTTGGTAACTGCCCTGATGAATTTAATGTGGCTAAAGTATGCAGGGTGACTTACAAGGGTGGGTCATAAAAGGTGATAAAACTTTTGCCTAGTTGTCCATTTTGGAATACTCACCCTTGGAACCTAGGCCCCGAGCTGTGAGGAAAGGCCATGTCTAAATGCTCAGACTATGAATCCAGATAAAGTCCCAACTAACAGCCAGTGTCAACCACCAGACCTATTAGTGAAGAGGGAGGGAATATTTAGATGACTCTAGACCTCAACCTTTGAGTCATTCCCTATGATATCATATGGAAGAGATCAGCCGTTCATGTCAAACTCGACCCAAATTTGCAGATTCATGAGCAAAATAAATATTGTCATTGTTTTAAGCCACTACATTCTGATGTGGCTTGTTATATAGGAACATGTTACCAGAACAATTGGTAAAGTGGAAACATTACCTGCCAGATATGTGAAGATTGATAAAATAACATATGTGAGCACAGTTGTTAGCTGTGATATGCTACAAATACAAAAATTGTCATTTAGTTGTTGTCTCCATAGGACTTATAATACATAGGACATATAAGGCATACACATAAATATTTCATAAGTGCTCCATGAATGGTTTTAAAATGTGCTCTAAGATATTAAATACAAAGAAATTCTGTACATGACAAAATTAAGTATGAGAATTTATACAATCAACATATATTTCTGTACACTACATACATGTATTTGGATTTGTATTCAACTTGTCTACACACAATCTAAAACTGAACAAATTTGATGTGTGACAAAAAGTTAAGTCTTTCAAACACTAGAAAAGTATCTTCTGCAAATCCATAGGCAACGTATCCAGCCTCACGGTTTCAAGTACATGATATCTCAGCTACATTTCCCCTGAAATCTAGACTTGTGATTGAATTACCTATCCCATTTGGCCATGTAGATATTTAAAAGCCATGTCAAGTTCTGGACTTCATCCCCTTACCTATGAATATGTTCTTCACCCTTCTCAATTAATGGCTCCACCATTTATCTAATTACCTAGGCCTAAACCCCAGGTGTCATTTATTTTTCTATGGCACCTCACATCAATCCTATTTCTCTCACATGCAAAATGAATCTATCAATATATCCTATGAGATTTCACTTCAAAATATATCTTATACCGGGAATTCTCATGACTTCTATCACACCAGAGTCTATCAGAGTTGTTCTCTGTGCTTCTAATCTTGCTCCACTACAGGCAAGTTGCAGAAAATATTCAGCATGATCTTCTAAAAATGTTTAGCTGGTCATATCATTCATTCTTAATTCTTCCAATGGCTTCTCATCACATCTGGATTGTAGCCCGATTTCTTTGAGACTACTTCCTGCTACTCCCTCTCCTCACTCACATTGTTCCAATGTTATCCATGCCTCATAAAACACTCCACCCTAAATATTATGGATTTTGCTTTGCAATGACCTAAAACACCACAAAAAGACACTAATGACTTGCCATATTGAGACTGACACTAATTTTTCAATATCTGACCCCTGCCTGTTTACTTCACTTTATGTGTGCTTAGGTGTATGTGTTTAACAGGGGAATATATATATATATATATATATATATAAGCATAATCTAATATATCCTAGACACTTTGCTAGGTCCTAAGATTATAGTGATAAATAACATTTTTGTCTTCATGGAATGTGCAGTCCTTGGGGGAGGAGGTAGGAAAGCATTCATTAAACAGTCACACAGATAGAAACTTGCAGTTGTGTCAAAGCGAGAAACATGCTGTTTCAGTGCATATAATAGCAGCATTTGGCTTCTTTGGGAAAGGTAAGGAGAGCTTCTTTGAGGAAGAAATAATTCTTTTGAGATCTTTAAATAAAAGCTAACTAACTGAAAGATCCCCCTTTTAAAGTCCTGTCTAGTAGAGCCAGTGGCCTATTCGTGGTCTCTTCTGAATCAAAATACACATTCCAAAATCAGTACCTCCAAAATATGATTCTTAATCTTTCCTACCTACTTCCAGCAGATCTGCTATTCCAAGTGCCTTCTCCGTCACTGTGAATAGCGACACCAATATTTGAGGCCACGAGATTTAATACTATTCATCTATCCTCACTTTCCCTCTCATACCTCACTTTTAAAATACATCCAGAATCCAACCACATCGTGCCAAGCTGCTTCCCTGATTCAAGCCATCATTGTTACTCACCTGAATTATTTCATATCCTCCTGCATGTTTTTGGGTTATGACCTACTAGTGAGTCATAAAATTAATTTAGTGCCTTGTAAACAGCAGTAAAACAATGTCATAAAAAATAATAGAAAAGAAAGTATTGAACTGCATAATGCATAGAGAAGGTAAATATTGTTTTAGAAAAAATGTGTTTCCATTTTATTTATATGGATGCATATGCATATGTCTATCTTCATATGTGCACCTATATGCATGTATATATTCTGAATCTCAGTGTAAAATTTTCTCACTGCCCATTAATTCAAAGCATTTTAAAGGTATTGTAGGGTTTCCCTGCTTTTAGCCTCAGTACAGCCTATTCTCAAAACATCAATCAACACCCCAAAAAACAAATAATCCAGTGAATAAATGGGCAGAAGACATGGATAGACACTTTTCCAAAGAAGACATCCAGGTGGCCAACTGACACATGAAAAGATGCTCAACAGGGGCACCTGAGTGGCTCAGTCGGGTAAGCGTCCAACTTCAGCTCAGGTCATGATCTCAGATTCTGTGCCTCCTTCTCTCTCTGCCCCTCCCTCGCTCACAGTCTGTCTCTCTTTCTCGCTTTCTGTCTCTCTCTCTCTCTCAAAAATAAATAAACAGTAAAAAAAAAATTAAATACAAAAAAGATGTTCAACATTGCGCATCATCAGTGAAATACAAATCAAAGCCACACTGAGATACCACCTCACACCTGTCAGAGTGGCCATAATTAACAACTCAGGAAACAACAGATGCTGGTGAGGATGTGGAGAAACGGGAACCCTCTTGTACTGTTGGTGGGAATGCAAACTGGTGCAGCCACTCTGCACTGTGGAGGTTCCTCAAAAAATTAAAAATAGAATTACCCTATGACCCAGTAATAGCACTACTAGGAATTTATCCAAAGGATACAGGTGTGCTGATTAGAAGGGGCACATGTACTCCAATGTTATAGCAGTGCTATCAACAATAGCCAAATTATGGAACGAGCCCAAATGTCCATCAACTGATGAATGGATAAAGAGGTGGTTTATATATACAATGGAATACTACTTGGCAAAGAAAAGAATGAAATTTTGCCATTTGCAACAACGTGGATAGAACTGGAGGGTGTTGTGCTAAGTGAAATATGTCAGTCAGAAAAAGATATGTGTTTTTACTCATAAGTGGAATTTGAGAAACTTAACAGAAGACCATGGGAGAAGGGAAGGGGAAAAATAGTTTCAAACAGAGAGTGAGGCGAACCATAAAAGAGTCTTAAATACAGAGAACATTCTGAGGGTTGATGGGGGAGGGGGAGAGGGGAAGATGGGTGATGGGCACTGAGGAGGGCACTTGATAGGATGAGCACTGGGTGTTGTATGTAAGTGAGGAATCATGGGAATCTATTCCCGAAGCCAAGAGTGCACTGTATACACTGTATGTTAGCTAACTTGACAATAAGTTACATTTAAAAAGGAAGGAAGAAAGAAAGAAAGAAAGAAAGAAAGAAAGAAAGAAAGAAAGATTCATCCTTTAAAAAACATCATTCACAGGGATGTCCTCTATAGATGATAAATGTTTTTTAATGTTTTTATTTATTTTTGAGACAGAGAAAGAGCATGAGCAGGGAGGGGCAGAGAGAGAGGGAGACACGGAATCTGAAGCAGGCTCCAGGCTCTGAGCCGTCAGCACAGAGCTGGTGCTCAAACTCACAGAGTGTGAGATCATGACCTGAGCTGAAGTCGGATGCTTAACCGACTGAGCCACCCAGGCGCCCTCATGATAAATTTTAATTAATTAATTAATTAACTAATTGCAAACAAGGCAGATAAAGATACTTCTCTATTCAATGGCCTCCTGTTTCACTCTAAATAAAAGTCAGGCGTAAACCCACAACTTGGCCCATAAGAGTCACATATCTGCCCTTGCTTTCTCCTTTTATCTCTAACCTAATCTACTGTCCTTCCCGCTCACTGAACCCAGTCATCATTGCTGTTTTTAAAACACTCTCAGCACATACCAGTCTCAGGATTTTTGCACTTGATCTTTTAGCTGCCTATAAGATACTTCCATATATATAACTTCATGGCCTGCTCCCCCACCTCTTTCAGATATTTGCTCACTTTCTCATTGAAGCCATAGGTGGCCTACCTATTTCACATTGCTATCACTCATCCTCACTGCCCAATATTCCCTGTCACCTTTGCATATTTTATGTTTCTACATAAAACCCAAAACTTCTAACACACTATCTGCTTGTTTTACTTATCTGATTATCTGATTATTTTCTGGCTCTCCAGACCCATGATAGAATGTGAACTTACCCAAAAGGGTAAGGATTTTTTGTCCAGCCTGCACTCTGCATCATCCCCTGGGTCTAGACAGACCCTACTACATATAACTTAATCAATATATTGCTGAATGGATGGGAAGAAAGAAAGAAAGAAAGAAAGAAAGAAGGAGAGAGAGAGGGGTAAGTGAGGGAGGAAGGAAGGGAGGAAGGAAGGAAGAAGAAAGAATTCCAAGGAGTGGAAATGATATACAAAACTGTTCTCTGGGTGCACCTGGGTGGCTCCATCAGTTAAGCATCTTGGTTTGGGCTCATGTCATGATCTAACAGTCCGTGGGTTTGAGACCCATGTTGGGCTCCGGCACTGTCAGCACAGAGCCTGCCTGGTGTTCACTGTCTCCCTCTCTGCCCCTCCCCCTGATTCTCTCTGTCTCTATCTCAAAAATAAATAAATAAACTTAAAAAAAAAACTGTTCTCTGGCTGGACAAAGGACAGAGAATGGATCACTGAGTAATGTGTAGAATTGTTCAATCAATATGTTGTACACCTGAAACTAATATAATATCGCATACCAATTATACCTCTATAATAAAAAACAAAACCACATAGAAAATAAAGTGCTGATATTGATAGCTGACATATAGTATTTGTTCACTAGATTATAGTGGCTATTTTTAACTCTATTAAATTATTACCAATTAAAAAATAGTAGTGTCTAATGTTGACTGGCAAGGAGAGTTGATACAAATGAACAGCATCCCGTAGGGATATTAACTTTTCTGCCCCAACAGGACCTATTGCACATTATCTGTTAATACCTGAGTCTACCATCAGTCAATCTAGGTGAGACAAAGGAATCATAGGTAACTACAGCAGCGCATACAAAAGATTCTCCCTAAATAGACCACTGAAATCACCCAAGTTTTAGTCCTTGGTGGTTAAAGTCCTTGGTAGCTTTTGTTGCATTAAAGGCACATTTTTTACCTAGGTGTGTACTCTAAAAATTATTTTAGATCACAACAAACTGGAATAATATCTATATCTGGTCAGAATACAAAATCCTGCTATAGGTTTGTGGTGGTAGTGTTTTCTTAAATCTCTTTCATTAGAAGATGAAAATCTGCCATTTCAAAGCTGCAACAAATTTTCAGAGTCACAGGAATTAAAGGCTGACTGTTCCATTGTTTGGCAAAAGAAAAAAAACCCAAACATTTCAAAGGATCTCTTAATTTCACACATGCAAAGCCCCCACACTCTTCAGAAATAGAGAGCTTTGAAAAGCTGTGTTTTTTTTTACAAATTTCTATAGGCAGAGATCATGTTTCCTTTTGAGAAGTAGTTATTGCTTCTGCATGGATTTAATGTTCACTGTATATGAATTGGTGCTTGTTCCCATGGAGTTCTATGTATTCTTATTTGACTTATTTATTTGCTGGAGACAAGAAGAGTAGAAGGAATCAGGTTTCTACAAGGATTTAGGGACAGAAACCTCATGTCATATAGCTGCAAAATGTAAATATTAACGGTAGAGGCTGTTGATGTCTGACATTGGTATTAGCAGTAGTGGATATCTAGGAAGGATGATTGTAACCGGATAGCACTAATCTAATGCAAGGTAGCAATAAAAAGGCAGGAGTGTGGTGGACCAGAATTGGTTAGAAGATAATTGAGGTGGTGGTGTATTAGTATCCTAGGGCTACACTAAAAAAAAAAAAAAAAAAAAAACCACCACCACCACCACCACCACCACCAAAAACCCGTTCCAAACTAGTTACAACAGAAATTTATGCCCTCATAGTTCTGGAAGCTATAAGCCTAAAATGACTATCAGCAGGGCTACATTCCCTCTGAAGCCTGTAGAAAGAACCCTTCCTTGCCCTCTTCCAGCTTCTGGTGACTGCAGAAATCCTCAGTGTCCCTTGGCTGGCAGCTGCATCCCTCTAATCTCTGCCTCCATTGTCACATGGTGTTCTGTGTGACTATGTGTACAAATTTCCCTCTTCTTATAAGAACACGAGTCATTGGAATAGGGCCCACCCTAATTGAGTATGGTTGCCTGTTAACTCCATTACATCGGCAAAGACCTTATTTCCATATAAGGTCACATTTACAAGTACTGGAGGTTATAACTTGAACATAGAGTTTTGAGGGGCAACAAAACTCACCCCATAACAGGACAGGGAGGTAAGTTCCCACATGAACTTGTCTTAAGAAGAAAAATAAGTTTCTTTGTATACTTAATGGAAGTCTGGTTTGTTTATTCTTCCAGTCTGCTGGGGTTTGGATATGTCATATATATAGGTATTTAATAAAAGAATCCATGCTCATTGATTCTGAGAATCTGCCCAATAATTGGGTAGTAAAGTTTGAATGAAAAGTGTGTACACATCAAAAGACATCATGTGAAATAGTTAACAGACCTGTTAATTGTATGATGTGACTTGGAAAGTATTTAGTGTTTTGAAATTTTCAAAGGACTACTATTAATTCAATTATTTTCCTTTTCAAGAATAGAGAATAACAGGTTTACCTTTATATGAGAAAAACAATGTCAAGGATTAGATATTAACCATTCTTCTGAAGATAATACCACAATGGAAATTCATCATTAGTGATTTTCTTCCAAAAAAACATAATTTGCATTGTGAAATATTTACCGAATTGCCATATGTCTGTGGCATAGTGCCATGTTGCTCTGGGGAGCTTGACACCAGAAATTATTTCACTTAAAAAAGGCAAAGTGGATGGAGCTAGAATGTATTATGCTAAGCGAAATAAGTCAGAGAAAGATAAATATCATATGATTTCACTCATATGTGGAATTTAAGAAACAAAACAGATGAACATATGGGAAGGAGAGGGGAAAGAGGAGAGAAACAAACCACAGGAGACTCTTAATGATTTAGAACAAACTGAGGGTTGATGAAGGGAGGTGGGTGGGGAATGGACCAGATGGGGGATGGGTTCTTTTTTTTTTTGTTTTACTTTTTTTTTTTTTAACGTTTATTTATTTTTGAGACAGAGAGAGACAGTGCATGAACGGGGGAGGGTCAGAGAGAGAGGGAGACACAGAATATGAAACATGCTCCAGGCTCTGAGCTGTCAGCCCACAGCCCGATGTGGGGCTCGGCGAGATCACGACCTGAGCCGGAGTCGGTCGCTTAACCGACTGAGCCACCCAGGCGCCCCGGCGATGGGTTCTTTTTATGTTTCTTTATTTTTTGAGAGAACACTAGCAGGGGGGTGGGGCAGAGAGGGAGGGGAACAGAGGATCCAAAGCAGGCTCTGTGCTGACAGCAGAGAGCCCGATGTGGGGCTTGAACTCATAAACCATGAGATTATGACCTGAGCCGAAGACCTATGCTTAACCGTCTGAGCCACGCAGGTGCCCCTAGATGGGTGATGGGTTTTACGGAGAGCACTTGTTGTGATGAGCACTGGGTGTTGTATGTGAGTGATGAATCCCTGAATTCTACTTCTGAAACCAATATCGCACTGTATGTTAACTAATCAAAATTTAAACTAAAAAAAGGGTGAAGTTTGGTAGAGAAGTAAAATCAGATGAAGATTACAAATGCAGTAGCAAAGCTGGGATTAGAAGGTACATCTAATGCAAATAATGTTTTCATATTTTCATAATTGTCAGACAGTATTTTATGGAAAACCATCATGATTTTTCATAAATTATTATACATGATGTTTAACATATTTAAGTCATAACATATTATAATATGTAAATATTCTCTATATTTACAGTATTTAACTAATAATATAAATTATTTATTAAAACTATATTATAATAGGAAAATCATTTTTTAATTTTTTCAAGTTTCATTTATTTATTTTTGAGGGGGAGGAGGGGCAGAGAGACAAGGGGCAGAAGATCTGAAGTGGGCTCTGCACGGACAGCAGAGGGCCTGATGTGGGTCTCAAACTCACGAACTGCGACATCATGACCTGAGCTGAAGGGAGATGCTTAACCAACTGAGCCATCCAGGTGCCCCATATCATAGGAAAAACCTTAATGGCTTCACATTAAAGTTTAATTAATAATCACACACAGGGTAAACAAATCATATATTTTGTGTTTTTTACAGTACTCTTCACTTAACGTTTCAGTGTTACTCTGATAGGCAAATCTTTTTTTTTTTTTTTAAGATTTTTAGTTAAATTCTAGTTAGTTAACACACACGTGTAATATTCGTTTCAGGTGTACAATACAGTGACTCAACACTTCCACATAATACCCGTTGCTCATCACAAGGGCACTCCTGAATCTGCATCACCTATTCTACTCAATCCCCCACCTACCTTCCTTCTGGTAGCCATCAGTTTGTTCTTTATAGTTAACAGTGAGTCTTGGATGGGCAGATCTCAAATGATCTCTCCATTAAGAGTTCCTGACAGGTGAATGCTATGAATGGTGATGACAATGATGGTGATGATAATAAATACACAGCCAACTTTAAAAATATACTACTTTATTAATAGTGAAGCAGCAAGCCTATAATCTGTAATGTAGCACTTCACTGGTAAAGGGCAGGGGAAAACATGTCTTCAGCTTAGAAACCAAAGTAAGTCTTCCTGTCACACAGCTGTTCCAAATTTCACTCCACACTCCTGGCCTGGCCCAAGTTGGTTTACCCTATGAGATAGCTGTTTGTACATTGTGTATACTTTGGATAAAAAGTTATTTTATCCACTTTGGATAAACTCCATCTCTTGAGGCAAGCAGGTGACAAAAACAGTTAGTAATCCAAACCAATTACAAAAGCCATCTGTGAGAATTCACTCAGAATTCAATGCAATCCATATCAAAATTTGAATGACATTTTTCATAGAAATGTAACAAACAATCCTAAAAATTCTGTAAAACGACAAAAGACCCCATATAGCCAAAGCAATCTAGAGAAAGAAGAACAAATCTGGAGGAATCACACTCCCTGATTCCAAACTATATTACAAAACTATAGTAATCAAAACAGTATGGCATAAAAAATAGACATACAGATGAATGGAACAGAATACAGAGCCCAGATGTAGATCCTTGCTTATATGGCTAATTCATTTATATCAAAGGAGTCAAGAATATACAGTAGGGAAAAAACAGTCTCTTCAATAAATGGTGTTGGGAAAGCTGACAGCCACATGCAAAAGAATGAAACCGGACCACTATCTTAAACCATAGAAAAACTCAAAACTCAACTCAAAATGTACCAAAGACTTGAATGAAAGACTTGAAACCAACAAAATCCTAGAAAAAAAAATAGGTGGTAATCTCTTTGACATAGATCTTGGCAATGATTTTTCGGATTTGAAACCAAAACAAAGGCAATAAGAACAAAACCAAACAAGCACAACTACATCAAACTAAAAAGCTTCTACACAGGGTAAACAAACAAACAAACAAACAAAACCACCAACAAAATGAAAAGGCAATCTACAGAATGGGAGAAAATATTTGCTAACTATTTATATCAGATAAGGGGCTAACATTCAACATACTTCAGAACCTCATACAACTCAATAATAAAAATGATCCAATTAAAAATGGGCAGAGGAAATGAACATTTTTTCCACAGAACACATACAAATGGCCAACTGGGATGTGAAAAGGTGCTCAACATCACTAATCACCGGAGAAATTCAAATCAAACTTCAAGGAAATATCACTGCACACCTGTTAGAATGGCTGTTAGAAAAAAGACATGAGATTAAATATGTTGGCACAGATGTGGAGGAAAGGGAACCCTTGTGTACATGCCATTGGTAAGAAAGTAAATTTGTGCAGCCACTATGGAAAACTGTATGGAGGTCCTTCAAAGAAATATAGATAGAACTATCATGTGATCCAGTAATCTCACTTTTGGGTATTTATCTGAAGAAAATGAAAACATTAACTCAAAAAAAATATCTGCACCCCATGTTCATTGAAACATTATTTACAATAGCCAAGACATGGAAGCAACCTATGAAGCAACTGTCAGTGGATGAATGGATAAAGAAAATGCGTTATATGTATATGCAATGGAATATTATTCAGCCAAAGAAAAGAATGAAATATTGCCACTTGCAACAACATGGATGGACTATACAGGCCTTATGCTAAGTGAAATAAGTCAGATAGAAAAATAGAACCATTATATGATTCACTTATGTGTGGAATCTAAAACAGGAGAACAGACCGATGGCTGCCAGAGACGTGGAAGCAGGGGCGGGAGGGGGGGACAGCAGTGAGTGAAATGTGTAAAGGTACCAAGGTCACAGGTGCAAACTTCTAGTTATAAAATGAATGAGTCACGAGGATGTAACATGCAGCGTTGGTGACTGTAGCTAATAATATTGTACTATATATTTGAAAGTTGCTGAGAGAGTAGATCTTGAAAGTCCTCATCACAAGTGTGCCTGAATGGCTCAGTCTGTTGAGCATTCAACTCTTGATTTTAAGTCAGGTCATGATCCCAGGGTCGTTCAATTGAGCCCCACATCAGGCTCTGCACTGAATGTGGACCCTGCTTAAGAAGATTGTCTCTTTCTCTCCCTCTGCACCTCTCCCCACCTCATGCTCTCTCTTTCTCTAAAATAAAAAAATAATAATAAAAAATAAAGTCATCATAAGAAAAAAAAGGTATACGTATATATGGTGATTGATGTATGTCAACTAGACTTATTGTAGTGATCACTTTGCAATACACAAATATCAAATCATTATGTTGTACACCTGAAGTATATATGTTTTACGTCAATTATATCTCAATACAAAATAAAACATGGCCACAAATTATTTCACACCCCATTCATTGAGATGTGGGATGTATATACCTTTCTGCTGAATCAAAGCTATTTTGTGAAGCTTCAACTGATATAGTATGGCAGAACTGATGTCATGTGGCTTCTAATGGCTAGCTTATAAAAGGCTATGCAGTTTCCTCCTTATTTGCTGGAGCACTTGCTCTGGGATCCTGGGGAAACCAAGTAAGAAGTCTGAATACTCAGACATTGTTGTGCTGGATAGGACGTGTCTAGGTATTTCCACTGACAGAATCCACTGAGCCCCACATTCTAGCCATCTCTGTCTAGTCAATTGACATGTATGTGAGGCCTCCTCAGTAGATAGACCAGGACATCTCTAAACTAAACATCATTAAGACACTTCTGTAAACACCACTGGTCCTGTTTGAACTTCTGACTCACAAATCTTTGTGCTGTTTGCTATGTGGCAGTGGACAACATAAACACCATCACTTCAGGAAAATAAGTTTTGCCTCTCCCAAAATTCATTCCTTTTATATACATTTATACTCTTAACAAATATTTTTTGAATGTGTTCTGTGTGCTATGTGTTTTCTGAGACATAAGAACATAATGGTAAAGGAAACATTAAAAATTCCTATTCTCATATAGTTTATACTCTACACAGGAAAGGCAAATAAAAATATAATAAAATATATGCAATATATCAAGTGGTGATGATTGCTAAAGATGAAGCAAAATAAAGCATGATAACAAAATAGAGAAGGCGAGAGGTGAGTTACTATTTTATACAGTGTGGCCACAAATAGTTTCTTTGATAAGCTGTTATTTAACTAGAAACCATCATGTAATAAAGTGAGAATGTGAGTCACATAAGTATTTGGGGGAAGAATATCACAGATAAAGTGAACAGCCAGTATAGAGACCCTTACATGAACTCACTGTTGACCTACTCAATGACTCAGATACTGAGGAATTTGTTCAATTTTATGGTTTTGGTACAAGCTTAAGTGTGTGGGTATGTAGGTGATTACTAGGAAGTAGCTACAACATGGACAGGAATTTCCCCTTCTTTATGGGATATTTGCACAACACAACAAAAGGAAAATTGTTATCTCTTATGCCCAATACTTAAGACCATTGGTACTAAAAATGATGTTCTGTTCCTAAGAAATTACATAACACTAACAATTGATTCTTTTACTGATATTAAAAACTGAGGCAAGAGCCTGAGTGAAGAAACCAAGATATAAAATTAGGGTAAGAATCCATTTGGAATGTTTATGTTCTTTATTCTTTCATATACCCATTCATACGTACATCTACAAAATGCTAAGCTCTTTGTTACTGATTTCCACAAGGTTAGGAGAAAAGACAGAATATATACTATTCTCTACTGTGATAGGACTAAAACAATACCGATAAGCAAAACATAAGTAAGTGGATACTGTGTAAGAGACAATGCTATGTTTTCATCAAATTTTATTTCAATTCTCTCTTCTTGAAAAGACCACATTTTCCATGCTCCTTAGCAGCTAAGTGAAGATCTAGTGTTGCTACCAGGCCTGGCCAGAAAACTACCTGTACGATTCATCTACATTCTCTCTTCTGACCACCAAGGCAGTCCTGAAAGTCGTGTGCTTTAAGTGGTTTAGCCACATGTGATGGAAGGAACTTAGATGCCGAAATCGCCACTTGGACTACTTCCCAGGTGAGCCACCCAATTATGTTGGTGTGTGATCTGAAGAAGTAAAAAAAAAAAAAAAAAAATCTTTGTTTTATCATACTACTAAGATTTCAGGGGTTATTTGCTACTGCAGAAAAATCTAGCCTATTCTCAGTAAACACACAGTAAACCACTGGCCAGAAAGTAACCATTTGTACATGTCAGCATGAAGTTCATAGATGTTTTGTGGTTTCATAGTGATTTCTTCAAATTGATCCAATTATCAATTACCACAAGATAGCTTGATTTGTCTATAGCTTTTGATTTTAGGTCTTTTCAAGCAACTTCTCATTGGTCAAACTCATAGGTTAGCGAGTCTCAGAAGCATCTTCTCTACCAGAAAACTTACACTGCCTCATTTCAAGTAAGGTAGGTATATAAATGAGACATAATTCCTAGTGAAATTCCAACATCCTTACAATTAAAAAGAGTGAAATTATTATATTTACTCTCTCTAGCTGTCCCCAAACATTTGTCTGGGGACAGCTAGAAAGAGTAAATATAATAATTTCACTCTTTTTAATTGTTCACATTGCTTCTTTACGTACAAAATTTAGCATTTTTTAATTGAACAAACCATTGATGCCTGGTCCCTTGTACTTTGCTATACTCTATCTATTCCTCAGTTCAGCTCCTTAAGAGAGTATCCAAGGAATGTCTGCTATTTTCTAATAAGAGAAGAATATAACAGACGTTCCTTAAATGTTATCTTAAGTCCTAAGGAGTTGGCCTAAGGAATAGATACATTACTAACTTCTAATGTTAATGGGTTTATCTTTTTATTATATAACACACTAGTGACTTATGTGGAGGTTTTCAGATTCTGTGCTTCTGCCCAAAAGCCACTTTTATCGCTGCACATGACTGATTTTCTATGAACCTACACGTTACAACTTACTAGTCTTGCTAGTAAGACTAGCAATGGAGATGGAGAAGGAAACAGAGTTCACCATATCCATGCCACATCTCAAAAGGTAGATGGTCTTAGTGGGTATGACTTCATATCTTGGGAAATATAAAAATGACAATAAATCTCCATTGTTTTCTTCTATGGCTAACTCAAGGTTCATGAATACTGGAAATAAAATAACTCTAGAGATGGAATGTGACGTATGCAACAAATCCAGCAAATCCAAGTTCCTTGACCTTGTCTACTGGTTGTATCCATCCTGTGGGATTTTAATTCTCATGTTAATCCATCAATGAATTTTAGTGGGTGATAAAAGAAGTTATAGGTAATCATAAAAATATGTAGTCGAGAGATGTGTGACATTGAAGTCAGAAATTTAATTTTCTGTGGAAAAAAGTGAGAGACCTCACTGTGACAGATTTAAATTAATGTATTAGAAAAATAGATTAAATGTATATAAGACTGGTGACACAGGAATCATGAGGAAAGTAAAGCTTTGGGGGAAATTATTAAGACAGAAAGTGAAGGCATGTGAGACATGAAAAGTGATCTAGGTCCCAAGAATTACAAACTGTGTGTAATGCATTTTTACCAAAGTTAAAGTAACATGTTCCTTTCCCCTGTGATGAATCGTTACAGTAGCCCTTGGGCACACAAGTTAAAGTGAGACATAAATCATATTGAACTGATCACCACTCAGTAACTGAGATGATATAAACAAGCAGCCAGTCTTTACCAACATCTTACCGTAGCTGACAATCCTGGTTTATGGAGACAGCACAGTAGACAGCAGAGAACACTGGAGAATGGAATTCTGGGTTTAGAGCCATCAGTAGTCTTATGAAACTTGGTAAAAATGAATCTGGTGGCTGTTCAGTTTTTTATACATAATGCAAATGAGAGTATCACATTCTTATTATGCAGTTTCAATTGAGAAATGAGGTAATTTCTGTAAAAGTAGATTGAAAATTATACCACCCAAGACAATTATGAAGTATGAGATTACCTCCAGAGAAATGAGTTTAGATGCATAGTAGTGTTCCTTTTTCTGGAAGAAACTACTGGGCATCAATTGTAATCTCATATCTATAGATCTCAGGTGAATCCAGACCAGTTTTTAATCATCAGAAAATGGGCTAAAATAAATCATCTGAGCTAAACATAAAGTGATAATTCAGGTGCACATCTGTAATTCTTACTGAACACTAATCAGACTTTTATTGGGACACTGGGATTTACACTCATTCCCATGTTGTAGAGAAAAGTTATACAAACTGAGCAGAATCCGGATTGTGAAAAAAAAAAAAAAAAAAAAAAAGAATAACACTATTATTGAAAGAAAACAAGTTGGAGAAATTGAGCAGTGTAGAAAGTCAAAGATTTAATTTCAGTTTTCAAGTACTAGATAGTTACTAAAAGATCTACGATATATTGGAGTTTTCATTTTTTCTCTAATTTAAGGTGAATTTGAAATTGTCTTAAGAAACAGTTTAAAAATAAAAAAATAAAAGGAGATTCATGACAGTTATTGTTAATCACTTTCATTTTCACCATTCACATATATTGATGTAACTATGCTCACAGTACTGCACTGTGCTACACAGATTTAACAACAATATTAACAAATGTAAAATTAACTATAGCCCTTGCTAGGCAGCCATGCAGGATTCTGTGGTCAGAGAGAAATTGGCCAACATTGATAAAGAAAGCACTTAAATCACATTGTTTCTTTTGCATCTATTGGGAATTTCCAATTTGACCTCAAGAAACAGATAAAGAGATTATTGGGAAAATAAACCCGTAATATTGTTTTGGACATTGAATTTCTGATGATATTTAACACAGGATAGACAAGTACCCGCCTCAGTCAACTCCTGGAATATTGGATTTCTCTTTCAGCTTTGTAAAAGCAGTTCTCTTTCTACCTTAAGTCTCCTAAAAGTTGTAGAAGACAAGTTCAATGTAAGTTCATGAAAAGCTGATGGTTAATATATTTATGTAAGAGCAAAGCCATTTACAGTGAATGATTGTGATTAAAAGTTAAAAATTGGCAAATATACAGTTGACCCTTGAACAACGTAGTTGACCCCTGCACTGTTCAAGTGTACTGACTCTCCACATAGTCTAAACACTGTGTATAAGTGTTGACTCCTCAAAAACTTAACTTCTATTTTTTTAAGTTTTATTAATTTATTTTTGAGAGAGAGACAGAGAGCAGGGGAGGGGCAGGGACACAGAGAGAGAATCCCAAGCAGGCTCCACACTGTCAGTGCAAAGCCCAATGCGGGGCTCAAACCTGCAAATCATGAGATCATGACCTGAGCAGAAATCAAGAGTTGGATAATTAACCAACTGAGCCACCCAGTTGTCCCTTCACTTCTAATAGCCTACTGTTGATCAGAAGCCTTACCGATAACATAAACAGTCAATGAAAACATATTTTGTATAGGTATTAAATATAGTATTCCTAAAATAAGGTAGGCTAGAGAAAAGAAAATGTTATTAAGAAAACCATAAGGAAGAGAAAAAATATTTACAGTACTGTACTGTATTGATTAAAAAAAATCAGTCCACAAGTGGACCCACGCAGTTCAAACCCATGTTTTTTGTTTTATGTTTTATTTTTTTGCAACATAGAACAGTGAGTAGTGTTATTTGTATTCATTTTTATATAATTTATTGTCAAGTTAGCTAACGCACAGCACATGCAGTGTGCTTTTGGCTTTGGGTGTGGATTCCCGTGATTCATTACTTACATACAACACCCAGTGCTCATCCCAACAAGTGCCCTCCTCAAAGCCCATCACCTATTTCCCTGCCCCCTCAAACCCCCCCCCATCAACCCTCAGTTTGTTCTCTGTATTTAGGAGTCTCTTATGGTTTGCCTCCCTCTCTGTTTGTAACTATTTTTTTTTCTTTCCCGTCCCCCATGGTCTCCTGTTAAGCTTCTCAGCTTCCACATATGAATGAAAACATATCATACCTGTCTTTCTCTGCCTGACTTATTTCACCTAGCATAATACCCTCCAGTTCCATCCACATTGTTGCAAATGGCAAGATTTCATTCTTTTTTACTGTCGAGTAGTATTCCATTATTTGTGTGTGTGTGCCTTATATATTTATGTATGTATATATATATATATATATATATATATACACACATATATATGTATATATAACACATATTCTTTATCAATTTATCAGTTGACAGGTATTTGGGCTCATTCCATAATTTGGCTATTGTAGATAGTGCTGGTATAAACATTGGGGTACATGTGCCCCTATGCATCAGCACACCAGTATCCTTTGGATAAATTCCTAGTAGTGTGATTACTGGGTTGTAGGGTAATTCTATTTTTAATTTTTTGAGGAACCTCTACACCATTTTCCAGAGTGTCTGCACCAGTATGCATTCCCACCAACAGTGCAAGAGGGTTCCTGTTTCTCCACATCCTCGCCAGCATCTGTTGCTTCCGGAGCTGTTCGTTTTAGCCACTCTGATTGGTGTGAGGTGGTATCTCAGTGTGGTTTTGATTTGTATTTCCCTGATGATGAGTGATGTTGAGCCTCTTTTCATGTGTCTGTTAGCCAACTGTATGGTTTTTTTTTTTGGAAATGTGTCTATTCATGTCTTCTGCCCATTTCTTCACTGGATTATTTTGGTTTTTGGGTCTTGAGTTTGGTAAGTTCTTTATAGATTTTTGGATACAAACCCCTTATTCGATATGTCATTTGCAAATATATTTTCCCACCTCGTCAGTTGCCTTTTAGTTTTGTTGATTATTTCCTTTGCTGTGCATAAGTTTTTATCTTGATGAAGTTCAGTTTTGCTTTTATTTCCCTTGCCTTCGGAGATGTGTCAGGTAAGAAATTTCTGTGGCCTCAGTCAAAGAGGTTGTTGCCTGTTTTCTCTTCTAGGATTTTGATAGTTTCCTGTTTCACTTTTAGGTCTTTCATCCATTTCCATTTTGTGTGTGTATGGTATAGAGAGTGGTCCAGTTTCATTCGTCTGCACGTTGCTGTCCAGTTCTCCCAGCACCATTTGCTAAAAAGACTTTTTCCCATTGGATACTCTTCTCATGTTTTTCAAAGATCAACTGTATTTTATATTTTCTCTTTGTCTCATAGTATTTCTGATCCAATTTTTCTCCATATCTCTTACCTATTTCTATATATGGCATAATTAATTCCTTCCAAGACATGCTCACTCGAAAACTCAAATAGTCCCTTCCTTTCCCTTCAAAATCCACATCCAAATGATTGGCTATGAGCCATTCTACAATTGCACCACCTTTCCATCACCTCTCTTAATTCTCACCAACGAAATTCAAAAGTCAATTACTTAAAATTTCTGCTTCCAATATCATGTCCTCCAATTCATTCTGTAAACTGTTGCACCATACCTTCCTAAAACGTTGTCTTAAATATCTTCAATGAATCCAAATGTTCTAAATCACTGGATCTCAAAGTGCAGTTCCAGTGACAGCAACACTGCAATCACCTGGTATCTAGGACCAACTGAATCGGAAATTCTGGAGATGGAGTCCAGCAATTTGTATTTGAACAGGGCATTCAAATGTTCATTTTTTGTACTAATAAGCCATTTTTTAGGTTTACAGAAAAAACTGAGCAGAAAGTAGAGAGCTCCCATATATCCTCTCTTCCCCACACATACCTTTTTCCCTAATATTAACAGCTTGCATTAGTAAGATACATTTGTTACAATTGAGCTGATATTGATACATTATTATTAATTAAAATCCATAGTTTATATTAGGGCTGACTCTTTGTATTGTACAATCTTATGGCGTTTAATAAATGTATAATGTATCACAATAACAGTATCATGTAGAATAGTTTCATTGCCCTAAAAATCCCTTGTGTTTCATCCCTCCCTCCCTCTCCCTGAGCACCTGGTAACCACTAAAAATTTTGTTCTCTCTATGGTTTTATCTTTTACAAGGTGTCATATAGTTGGATTTATACAATATGTAGACTTTTCAGGCTAGCTTCTTCCACTTAACGATATGTTTGTAAGGTTCCTTCATGACTTTGTGTGGCTTAACCAATCATTTATTTTTGTAGCTGAACAATATTCCATTGTATAGGTATACCACAGCTTTTTAATCTGTTCACCTATTGAAAGGCATCTTGGTTGTTTCCAATTTTTGGCAATTATGGATAAAACTGCTATAAATACCCATATCCAATTTTGGTGTGGACATAAATTCTCTTCTTATTTGTTTAAATGCATAGAAGCATTGGTGCTGGATCATATGGTAAGAGTATGTTTAAAGTTATCTTCCTCTCCAAAGTGGCCATATCATTTCACAATGAATGAGAATTCCTGTTGCTCCACATCCTTGCCAGCATTTGGTGTATTCAGTTTTTTTGATTTTACTCATTCTAATAGATACGTAGCAGTATCTCATTTTGATTTGTAATTTCCTAATGGCATTTGATGTTGAGTATCTTTTCATATGCTTATTTGCTATTAGTATATCTTCTTTCTTGAGGTGTCCAGATATTTTGCATATTTTTCAATTGGAGATTTTGTTTCCTTATTGTTGAGCTTTAAGTTTTCATTATACATTCAGGATAATGAGTCCTTTGCCACATATGTGATTTGGAAATATTTTCTTCGAGTCTGTGGTTCATCTTTTAATGGTCTTAACAGTGTCTTTCACATAGCAGAAGTATCTAATTTTAATGAAGTCCAACTTATCAATTGTACCTAAAATTGATACTGTACTGAATTAAGCCTAAAAGGGGACTCAATTGGGCGACTATAGGTTCTAGTTTGCTAAAGACAGTCCTGATTTATGCCTATTGAATGAATGTAATAATTGAGAGTATCTCCTATTCTAGAGTATACAAAAATGTATACGGATACTTTACCATTAACCCTTTTAAACAGCTTTTTACCTAAGATAACATAGGCCTTACATTGATCATTGAACTGCTTAGGGCGTGAGTGGAAAAAGTATCTAGGCAAATGCCTAAGCATGGGAAAGAGAAGATAAACACTCCATAATATTCTTATAATGTTTATTCATCTCACCACTATGAATAAATGATGGTGTGTTAGATACTAAAACTATAGTTTTTCGGTATATGATTGCAATGAAAGTTCTTAAAATTTATTTTTATTACATATTATTATAAATATCTTGATTTTTAATACAATATAAATTATTTATTTGGGGATATATATGAAATACTATCACTAGGAATCTTGATAATTAACATTGCAGAGACAAGATACCTGAAAGTTACTTTCAGTTTCTCATATTGTGCGTCTAAATATATACAGTGACTATTAATCTTATACTTCCCAAAGGGGCCCACAAAAATAATGAGAGACTTTCTCTTAGATGGATGACTTTTCACTTTGCAATTAAAAAGGGGCAAGGAGGCCCTTCATCAACTTTTATTTTGGGGGAAAGGGGTGCCATGAAAGAACTTAAGGCTATTACTAATTAATAATATAATGTCACAAAGCAGAAAAAAATCAAACTTTTTTTGACTTCCTGCAGATTTTAAGCAGCTTCATTAATTAGATCTTGATAGTGATAAGATTTCCTGGAAGTACATAAGAGAATTTATAATGTGTTAATATCTTCATATTCATTATTATTTATATACACTATTGTTTTTAAACTATATAATTTAAATATGTCATATTTTAGCAAGCACACTGTTTACAGTAAAAAATACTACATTTTGCAATTATTAAACCTCTACTGATTGCACAGGTCATTAAAAACTATCTTGCTTGCTAGCCTAAGAGAAACTTTAGCTTATAAAATAATTTAATTCCAAAGTTTCTCTTTGTTCTCGAGTAAACAACTTTGCTCCAAAAAGCCTTCCCCAAATTTGCTGCACTGTATTGGCTTCATCTATACTGGACTTCCTTCACATTCTGTTCCTCTTTCAAAGTACTTGTCACATTTTATTTTAATTACTTGTTTAAATGTGTGTCTTCTTCATCAGAATATTCATTCTATGAGGATAGGCAATGTATTTCTTTATCTTTTGACAGTCAGCACATATCATAGGGGCTCAAGAAATAAGTATTTATGAGGCAAAAGTTGATAAAGTTTTATCGATTATATATGATAACATGACTTAAAATATAGTTAACTTTTTGCAATACAAAAAGAGGTAGATGAAAGCAAATTCCTTCACAATCTAATCTGGATTTACAAAAAGTATTAAAATAATGTTAAAATCTACCAAAAATTGAATTACACATGTGAGGTTTCTTTATTCTACTTAACTATAATATTCTCTGTTCCTTGCAATTTCCTAACATTTTCCATTGTTTCCTTTCATTGTTCAGCCTCCTTTTCAAGCATCAACTCAAATGTCATGTCCTCAGAGAGGACATTCCTGACTGTTTCTCTGTATTTCAACACCTCATTTATTACCTGCGTAGATACTATCAAAAAATCCAGTCGCCTTGTGTATTGGTTTACTATCTATTTCCCTCTCATTAACTTAAATTTAATATAGGCAGAGACCTTGCCAATTTCCAGCACTATATTCCTCAATATCCAGCAAAATGCCTGATATAATTAACCAAGGAACGAGTGAATGGATGGGCGAATGGGTATGCAAATATATACATATGTTACAGGAAGTTCAATAATACATTGTTTGTAAAAACATATAAAAAGTAAATAAAATGAGATAGAGCTATTGTGTTTGCCACAAATAATTCGTGATATATTTTCATTCTTGGGCTCATGATAAACTGCTTGAGTTCAGAACCTATCAAATCTATCTTTTGGAAATCGAGGATCATTACTATTCTAGAGCTAGATGTTTTTAAAAATCTACCTCTGATTTAAATGTAGTTTAGGGCTTTGTGCTTTAAAAAGGCTTCTTGCTACGAAAAGGATTTTATCATTCACTCTCTCACTTGTTTAGAAATTACTCAAACTAAGTGCGCTTGTTAGTTTCAAGATGTAAGGAATATTATTATTTGTATATATGTAAGAATATTTAACTTGGCATTAAGCTTAAGATTAATCAGAAAAAGTATTAAATCTGACAGTTGCTCTAAATTGGATAACTGCAATTCTTTGAAACAAATTTTCTGTAGTTTTATGTAGTCACAAGATTTTATTTAATAGGTAATAACAGCACTCATTTTAAAGAATAAAGTTTGCCCATGTGTTCAATATTTTATATAAGCACATTTATTGTCAGGGTTCTAGCAAGATATAAATGGGTAATTAAAAAGAGTTTAATAAAACTATTGTAAAGTTGTGGACAGGGTCTAGGGAAGCAGAGAGCAGTAATACAGGGCATGGGCCGACATCAAGAGGGAATCCTGGCCACCAGACAGGTCAGACTCCCAGGACGGAAAATGCACAGAGTGAAGCAGATGGGATATATAAGTAAATTGGGCACAACACAACATAATGCACATGTAAATGAATTCTGGAAATGCTTGCTTTTGATACCAAAGCCTTATACATTTTGAGTAAAAAATTAGTAATTTTATTTTTATGTCTCCCTCTCTCTCTCTTTCTCTCTCTCTCTCTTTCTCATGCTTTGTATTGAAAAGGAGAGTTGAATTAAGGGGGCAGAGAACAGGCAGTCTTGAATACATATGCTCTTGCTAACATCCTTAATTTTGAGCACATTAAATATAATAATATACACTAAGCTCAACAATGATATTGTCTGCAATCCTGTAGTCAATGAGATGACCTGGATTGGCCTCATAATGAGAGAAATACAAACAACCTTACTAAAAACAGTTTGAGAACTTTTACTACCTGAGATTACATATGACTTGGAAATTCTTTCTTATAGACCTAATTTCCTGATTCACTTGTTTCTTAGTATGTTGTGTATGCAATTTGAGTGTTAGGTATGCAATTGGGGAGTTTTAACCTGGAGGTACAGTAAAAAGAGGAATATAATAATGTGGAGTATCTTAAGATCACGGTGGTTTTAAGGTAATTCATAGCCCAGCATATCCAGAAGGCTAGCACTTTGTGTTCCTCTTTGTGCAGGGCTGATGGACTGTTGAAGATGCTTTCTGCATGATGAATCTTATCAAGGTCACCTTTGTGGAATTCTCTGTAGCTTTTAAATAATTTTTCATATAATGGGGTGAAAGAATAATAATAATTATGCACATTTGACCATCTTGAGTAAAATGTGTGGAAGCACAGCCTTTATATAAAAAAAATAGGTAGGGAATAAGATAGGCTCAAATCCTTGTATCAGGGAAACTGAGTGGAAAGGAAATTACCCAAGAGTTTCTTCCTTTTCTTTCCTTTCCTTTTTCTCCTTCCTTCTTTCCTTCCTTTCTTCCTCTCTTTTTCCCTCCATCCTCTCTCTCTCTCTCATAGTCTCTCCCTCTCTCTTTTTCTCTCTTCTCCCTTTTCACTAGGCAATGCCATGAATCCCTCTAGGGAATCAGAATAGATTCATATTTGAAATATATATCCTACTGGAATATTTGACACTAAGGGGGAAATCAAGCCCACATCAGATAACAGACAATGTTGTAGAGTTCAGATTAATTGAAGTTGCATTACATAAACCTTCTAATTAGCATATATTTTATAGAAACATGTAAAATACTTAAAATTTTTGAAATGGATCCGATACTTTTAACATTTCAACTCACATATTTTCACTCCCCCTTATGTCATCTACCTTTTTATCCATCTCCAAGGTTGAACCACAAACATTACCATCCAAGTAAACAGGAGAGGGAATAAGAGAGTATGTACCACTAAGAATAAAGAGGTCAAATAATAGCTTGACTTTAAAAATTGAGGGAAAATAGTCTTTGTGAAGAGCGAATAGATTTCTCAATCTCACAAATTTGTAACAAGTCAAGAGCCAGGCCTGGTGAACTAACTAGATCTACTAGAACTTAGACATGTCCTTCGTCATGTAGACTGTGCCTTCCAACACTAATGAAGAACCATTTAACTCGGTGGATCAAGAAGAATATGGTATTAAAGGTGTCCTTACCACAAAGAAGAAAAGGGGAAAAGTCCATACTTTCCCCTTTGAGTGCTAGTTGGAAAGAAAAGGAAGAAAAGCTAAGGAGAGAAGGGGAGGAAGCTAACAGTGAGATAGATGTGTCTTGGATTTTGTCCTGCTATCTCTGCCCCAGTCCCTGAAGGGGCATGGCTTAGGTCAGACAGAAAAAGTAGAGATTGGTCTTTTGTTAGACATTCCCTTACAGAGGACCTTCTAATCCTATTCTACCCTGGAACCAACTTGGGCATGGGGTGGGGATCTGTAGCAGAGTAAAAATTGCATCAGAGAGTGATTAGACAAAGAAAGAGCCTGATTAAGTACTCATGGAATACACTTGATTTTAGGAGGGATGACAAGGGTAGAGAAGGATCCAGGAATAAAGAAATTCCCACATGCCAGTAAGGTGAAGCAAAGAAGTCAGCTGTTTGTCTGGCTGAGATTTACCCGTTATCCAAGGCTAACCAGAAGTTATGGGGTCTGGAACTGCAGGTGCTGTAAGATTGGACCTTGTATGTAATGAAAGATGAATAAGACCAGAATTGCCTGCACTATAAAAAGAAATGTCTTTGTGTGGGGGACAAAATCATAAGGAAGATTAAATAAGGAAGCCATGTTTTCTTTGCACTTCTGAGTGTAGTGATATTGCATTTGTGACTCCACAACATGTCAGGACTAGCCTGGAATGTCTAAGAATCTGGGTGTAGCAAGAATTTATATGCACCATGAGTTAGATGAAACTCCTAAACTAAAATTAGTGAGAGAAACCATGTTGAGGCCTTGGCTACAGTTGTGAAACAGATGGTTTCATTTGCAGAGTTACATATGGATAGAAACTGTATAAGAAAGGGTCATCTTTAAGAGTCTGTCTTAACTCTGTATTTTTGAAAGACTGAATTCATTTTCAGAAAGTAAAATTCAATTACAGTAGCAAAAGTGGTCCTAAGGTTTGGGGGTAAATTTGGGCTTGAGAGGGAGAAAGAATAATGCTTACTTGAAAGGTTATAGGAATCTGGAAAACTGGTCTGAGCAGAGCTAATCACAGCAAGTGACCATTTACCTCTCTTCCTAGAAAGCAGAAGACAGAGACTATATAATGACTGTTAGAGGAAAGAAGGGATTGACAGGAAATTATGCTGGTAGGAAAGTCTCCACTTCTGGCTGGTTTTAGGCAGACCCAGCTGAGGCTCTTTTGCACACAAGGGAAACTATCTGATACTTAAGATCAGATCAAATTTGCCATTAAAGAAGCTATGATTTATTTGTTCATATAGTGAATTAACTGGGACCCAACGATATTTGTCAGAAGCAACTTCCTTCTTCCCACTATTGCACTTTTTCATGATGGTCTTTCCTACTATCAACTTTGATCCCAGTTTGAAGGCCAGAGTTTGAAATAGGTAATAAGATGTTGTATGATCACTGGGAAATACGGGAGGAGTTTAATTAAGGTAGATGACTGAAGAGACAGCGTTTTTCCTAAGGACATGGCATGCCTTATGAAATAATTCAAGAATATGTTGCAGGCAAACCAGAGAGAGGAAGAAAAACGGGTGAGGATGACTTTCCAAAATCTGGAGCTGTAGGAATCTCCAAGAAGGGCCAGGAAGCTATGGCCAGCACCAGGAAAGAACTACCTGACACCTAGGTAAGATGTATGAAGTTTAGATAGGCTGTCTCACTCAAAGCACAAGATCCTAGAGGAGCTGAAGTACTAAATCAGACAGCATCTGAAGGCTAGTGTAGACAACACGAGAAACACAATTGAATGAAAAGATTAAGTAGTTTCTAACAGGAGCTAAAATTTTTCTAAGAAGCATAGATGTATAGCAAATCTGAGTTTATTTCAGGCTAAGAATCTGAATAGCTGGAACAAGCCCAGACAAGGTTGAGTCAAGGAGGAGAATTGTACTGCCATCTTCAGTAAACTGTGTCAGCCAAGTCAAACTCTGGCCAGATTTTTGTTTCTTCAGGAATAGGCACTTTTTCTCAATTTCTCAATTTCATTGTTTTTGTCTTTTCGTCTTATATTTTGATTATTCATTTTTGGCCTCATTTTTTGGATAACTTTTTTTTGCAAAAAATGTCTCCATTCTTTAAGCTAATCTGAAAAGAAAGGAGGCTTGTTCTAAAATAAAGCAAGCTGTTTCCAAAGAGTGGAGTGGCAAAGAGAGATGCTATGTTGGAGGAGGTTAGAGAAAATGGCATCTGTTTTCCTCACCAAGGTGATGCAGCATTCAGACACTACAGTTGCATTCAGATATGAAGCAGGAATCTAGAGGTGGTCAGCCATTTTCTGATTTCAGAGGGAGCTATGTTTTGTTTGCTGGGCATAATGCTTTAAAAAATGAAATTTACTTGATTATCTTCAGTTAAGACATGCACTCCCCAGTTTAGCCTCAGGCTCAACTGACTGTACCTTACACTGAATTCTATTTTGTCTCTTTTCTACATGTTTTCTGTAGGGATGTGGATGTACAGCTCTGAGAATGGTTGCAGTGTATTACTACTCTTTCCCTGACTAAAGTGTAAGATCCACAGGGGCAAATATTTATCTCAGGTTTGTTCGGTGCCATACTTGAACATCTAGGACATTGTCAGAAGTTCCATACACATTGAATGAGTGAATGAATTAATAATCGGGGACAATATCCTAGCTTTAAGAATAAATCTCCAGGCAGGCCTGGGTGGCTCAGTTGATTAAACATCCAACTTTGGCTCAGGTCATGATATCACAGTTTGTGAGTTTGAGCCCCACCTCAGGCTCTCTGCTGTCAGCACAGAGCTCACTTCAGATCTTCTCTCCCCCTCACTCTCTGCCCCTCCCACACTCATGCTCTTTCTCTCTCAAAAATAAATAAACATTTTAAAAAAAGAATAAATTTCCAGGGGTTGAACCTCTAGCATTATTGACAGAGTTCTCATATTACATCTTGGGGACTGCTGTATTCTGAAAAATGTGATCCTAATGAATCTATCATACTGCCTCTACCACTCAAATATACCTCCTTACTTGTTTACTTGTCAAATAAAATAAAGCTACGAGTTTTATAAATGTATATTAGGATTTTAATATTTTAAAAAAGCATAGATATTAAATTAAGCATACTAGGAAAGTGATATTATCTGAAAGTTCAAATATTTAGGCCAAGAAATATAAAATAAATATCTTTTAAAACTTAAAATTAGAGTATAATGAAGATATTTCTTTGCAATAGCAAAGAGATGTCACATAAAGCTAGAGTAAAGAAATCAAATACCTGTGAACATGACCAGTAGTTTTGCCTGGTGAAATTTAACTTGTGAAATTATTAATTGTTTTAATTTTTTTTGAAGATCTTACTTGAATTCCAGGTACATAACATACAGTGTAATATTAGTTTCAGGTGTACAGTATAGTGATTAAACACTCGCATACATCATCTGGTACTCATCACAAGTGCACTCCTTCATCTCCATCACCTAGTTCACTCATCCCCCCTCCTTTCTCCCCTTTTGTAACCATCACTTTGTTCTCTAGAGTTAAGACTCTGTTTCTTGGTTTGCCTCTCTCTTTCTCTCTCTCTTTTTGCCTTTTGCTCATTTGTTTTGTGTCTTAAATTTCACATATGGGTGAAATCATATGATATTTGTCTTTCTGTCACTGACTCATTTCACTTAGCATAATACTCTCTAGCTCCATTCACGTCATTGCAAATGGCAAGATTTCATTCTTTTTTTTATGATTGAATAACACTCCACTATATATATGTGTGTGTGTGTGTGTGTGTGTATGTCTGTGTGTGTATATGTATATATGATATGTATATGCACATACCATGTCTTCTTTATCCATTCATCAGTTGATGGAATGGACGCTTGGGCTGTTTCTATAACTTGGTTATTGTAGATAATGCTGCTTTAAACATCAGGGTGCACATATTGCCTTGAATTAGTGTTTTTGTATTCTTTGGGTAAATACCTAGTAGCGCAATTGATGGATTAGAGGATAGTTGCATTATTAACTTTTTGCAGAACATCATACTGTTTTCCAGAGTGGCTGCCCGAGTTTGCTTTCCCACCAACACTGCAGGAGGGTTCTCCTTTCTCCACATCCTCACCAACAATTGTTGTTTCTTGTGTTGTTGATTTTAGCCATTCTGACAGGTGTGAGGTAATATTTTATTGTAGTTTTGATTTGCATGTCCCTGATGACCAGTGATGTTGAGCATCTTTTCTTTTCATGTGTCTGTTGGCCATCTGTAGGTCTTCTTTGGAAAAAAATGTCTATTCATGTCTCTTCCCATTATTTTTAAAGGTTTTTTTAATGTTAATTTATTTTTGAGAGAGGGAGAGACAGAGTGTGAGCAGAAGAGGGGGCAGAGAGAGAGAGGGAGACAGAATCTGAAGCAGGCTCCAGGCTCTGAGCTGTCAGCACTGAGCCCAAAGTGGGGCTCAAACCCACAAACCATAAGATCATGACCTGAGCTGTAGTTAGACGTTCAACCAACTGAGCCACCCAGGTGCCCCTGTCTCTTCCCATTATTAATTGGATTATTAATTTTTTGGGTGTTGAGTTTTATAATCTCTTTAAAGATTTTGGATACTAACCCTTTACCACATATGTCATTTTCAAATATCTCCTCCCATTCTGTTGGTTGCCTTTTAGTTTATGCAAAGCTTTGCTATGCAGAAGCTTTTAATTTTGATGTAGTTCCAATAATTTATTTTTGCTTTTGTTTCCTTTCCCTCAGGCGACCTATCTAGAAAAAAGTTGCTACAGCTGATGTCAAAGAGGTTATAGCCTGTGTTCCCCTCTAGGATTTTTATGGTTTCAGGTCTAACACTTTGGTCTTTCCTCCATTTTGAACTTATTTTTGTGTATGATGTAAGAAAGTGATGGCGTTTCATTATTTTGCATGTTGTTGTCCAGTTTTCCTAACACCATTTGTTAAAGAGACTGTCTTTTTCCCATTGAATATTCTTTCATGCTTTAGTAAAGATTAACTGACCATATAGTTGTAGGTTTTTTTCAGGGTTTTCTCTTCTGTTCCATAGATCTATATGTGTATTTTTGTGCCAGTACCATACTGTTTTGATCACTACAGGTTTGTAATCTAACTTGAAGTCCGGAATTGTGATGTCTCAAGTTTCGTTCTTCTTTTTCAAGGTTGCTTTGGCTATTCAGGGTCTTTTGTGTTTCCATATAAAGTTTAGAAATTTTTGTTCCAGCTCTGTAAACAATGCTGGTGGTATTTTAATAGGGGTTGCATTAAATCTGTAGATTTCTTTGGGGAGTATAGATATTTTAACAACATTTGTTCTTCCAGTTAATTGGTAAAATTATATCATAAATTCAGAATTTTATAATTATAAATAACATTAGCACTTGTTTAGCTTATTGCACATTATTTTTTGTCTTGCCTTATTTTACTTTTTATTTTTCATTCTCATCTTTCTTCATGGCATATGGTTGTCATTCAGCTATGAATTACAATTAACTTCCCCTTGATCACTAGGATAGCCACATGGCCCAGACTTGGCCAACTGCACTCATCAACAGAAATGCTGAGAAAAGACCCAATAATACAGTTTCAGTTTGTTGAGTACTCCAGGCTGGCTTTGCACAGTTGCATGAACTAATAAATTACCTTCTTTGTATAAGTTAACCATATTTGATTTTCTATTATGTGTAACTGAAAGAATCCTGATTAATGGGCAATATTAATACCTTAATTATACAGAAGACAAAATTATGCTGAAAGAACTGAAGAAAATTATACCATTCTACTAGATAGTGAATGATCTAAGAATAGCCTGACGACCTAATATCCTGTCTTTCTTCTTTAAACTTGTCTTTTAAACTTCCCTGAGTCTTTTCTTGCCTCTGCCATTTCTTCTTCTTTTGTGAAAACATCTACTTTTGTACTATTTATGTGTTGGGATATCGATACTACTGGGTCCTTTTGCTTAAGTACAACTTCTGTCAGTTCTGCAACTTCATGACTACTTAGTGTATTCAGTAGCATCAAATGTCTCCAACCATCTGTTTGTAGCTTATTATAGAAATGGGATTTATTTGCTTTAGGGGATTCATAAATGAGCTCCAGAAAACCCTAAATGTCCTCTCCATTTGGAGCTTTATACCAATTCTCTCTTCTCAAATATTTTCTTTCTTATTCAGTTAGAACAGAAAAGTTGAGAAAGCCCTTAGCAATCACCAACCATGACTTTGTCACTCTTCTAATTCCTCCTTCTAATTTTCCACTTTATTTTAATATTAACCATTTTTAGGAAAAAAATCTAAATGATCTAAAATTATCTAAATATCTAAAAATCTAAAATTTTAGTCAAGTGTAATCAAGACTTCCACTGGCCAATAAAATCAATTCCCCCTTCTAAAGTGGACAGCCCTAAGTGAGAAACAGCTGGTCAGAACAAGTCTTTATTTGCATATAACCATTGAGATGTGACCATGTGACTAGTTTTCATCAATGGGATTCAAATAGGAAAATGATGGCCACTACTGGGTCAAGGCTTTGAAAAAACAAATGTGCCACTTCATTTGCTTTTCTTTCTTTCTCTTAGCTGAATATTTAAAATTATAGGGTCTAAGAACTGTACTGTCTGATACAGTAACTATTAGTCATATGTGACTGTTTAAATCTAAAATAATTAAAATTAGGGGCACCTGGGTGGCTCAGTCGGTTAAGCATCTGACTTCAGCTCAGGTCATGTGGTTTGTGAGTTCAAGCCCCGCTTCAGGCTTTGTGCTGACAACTCAGAGCCTGGAGTCTATTTTGGATTCTGTGTCTCCCTCTCTCTCTCTGCCCCTCCCCACTTGCTCTCTCTCTCTCTCTCTCTCGCTCTCAAAAATAAAGATTAAATAATTAAAACTAAATACATTAAAAATTAAGTTTCTCATTCATCCTAGCTACATTTCAAAAGTTTAGTAAGTGTATTCTCATCATTACAGATCATGCTGTTGAACAGCACTACCTCAAGAAAATGGAGACAAGATGGAAAGAGTCTTGCTCATCAGATCTTATTGAGGAGAGCCACCTAGCCACTGGACGTGTTATGCGAGTGTGAAATAAACCTATGGTTTGGTCAAGTATACATTTACATATTTTAGGATGCATATTTCAGAATACTTTGGTCTACCCTAATTAATATGGAAGCTTAAAGGTTATTTTTTTTTTTTTTTATTTTTGGGACAGAGAGAGACAGAGCATGAACGGGAGAGGGGCACAGAGAGAGGGAGACACAGAATCGGAAACAGGCTCCAGGCTCCGAGCCATCAGACCAGAGCCCGACGCGGGGCTCGAACCCACGGACCGCGAGATCGTGACCTGGCGCTTAACCGACTGCGCCACCCAGGCGCCCCGCTTAAAGGTTATTTTTAAACCACTCTTAACATCTCATCAAACATCTGGAAGATGCCCCAACCTCCTTATGTATTTTCTTTGATGGATTCTTTTTTTTTTTTTTACATTCAATATCAAAATAAAATGGAACGTGCACTTTGAAGCAGAAGGGTTTAAGAAACAGTATTCACAAGAAAATAGTCTGAAAGAAGTTTCTCATGGAAATGCATTCACAGTGTAGGAGCAATGCTGAAAGTTCAGGTTTCCTCTAACTCCTGGTTTCCTTAGAGGATAATATCCTCATAAGCATGAGGCTGTGAAAGGCACATTCTGTGGACTCGGAATCTTTGGGTTTGAATATTGCTCCTGCCACTTGATATCTATAAATTTTGTAGTTTTATGACTATCCATAAATAACACCAGTTGAAAGAGTTAGAGAAGGTAGGCAGATGGAGATCAATATAACAGCTTAATTACTGATAAAAGCTGGGTTAGCAAATATGGACTAAATGCATCACAGTAATGAGCTTCATGATACTCTTGACCACACCAGGTCAGATCTTGACACAACCAATAAAAGGGAAACTTAGAGTCTTAAGGGAGAGGACTCACTCATGATTGCTGCCTCTCACTGAGGGGGGAAATCGGAAAACAGGGCAGAAAGGGTGTGAATTTCCCAAATCAGGAATTTTGATAGATTAGTATCACACAATTTACATATTCAAAATAATTTCTGTACTTCCCAACATGATAACTCATTTCTCCACCTGGAGGAGGCAAAAAAGTAGAGCAGAGGGCCAGAAAGATAGAGAGAAAATGTCTCCTCAAAAAAATCAGAGGAAAAAAAATTAAAGGTTTTGGTATTATAAATCTGTTTCTTTCTGTGGAAAATGGAAGTGGTAATAGTACTTAGGATTTCTAGGATTATTAAATGAGATAATTTGTGTAAAGAATTTAATACAGTGTCTGGCACAAAAACAGACCCTCAGATAAATGGAACAGAATAGAGTATCCAGTAATGGACCCACAAACATATGGCCAACTAATCTTTGACAAAGCAGGAAAGAATATCCAATGGAATAAAGACAGTCTTTTCAGCAAGTAGTGCTGGGAAAACTGGACAGTGACATGCAGAAGAATGAACCTGGACCACTTTCTTACACCATACACAAAAAATAAACTCAAAATGGGTGAAAGACTTAAATGTAAGACAGGAAGCCATCAAAATCCTTGAGGAGAAAGCAGGCAAAAACCTCTTTGATCTTGGCCACAGCAACTTCTTATTCAACACATCTCCAGAGGCAAGGAAAACAAAAGCCGAAATGAACTATTGGGACCTTATCAAAATAAAAAGCTTCTGCACAGTGAAGGAAACAATCAGCAAAACTAAAAGGCAACTGATGGAATGGGAGAAGATATTTGCCAATGACATATCAGATAAAGGGTTAGTATCCAAAAATCTATAAAGAACTTATCAAACTCAACACCCAAAAAACAAATAATCCAGTGAAGAAATGGGCAAAAGACATGAATAGACACTTCTCCAAACAAGACATCCAGATGGCCAACTGACACATGAAAAAATGCTCAATATCACTCATCATCAGGGAAATACAAATCAAAACCACCATGAGATACCGCCTCACACCTGTCACAGTGGCTAACATGAACAACTCAGGCAACAACAGATGTTGGTGAGGATGTGGAGAAAGAGGGTCTCTTTTGCATTGCTGGTGGGAATGCAAGCTGGTGCAGCCACTCTGGAAAACAGTATGGAGGTTCCTCAAAAAATTAAAAATAGAACTACCCTACGACCCAGCAATTGCACTACTAGGTATTTATCCAAGGGATACAGGTATGCTGTTTCTAAGGACACATGCACCCCAATGTTTACAGCAGCACTATCAACAATAGCCAAAGTATGGAAAGAGCCCAAATATCCATCGATGGATGAATGGATAAAAAAGAAGTGGTATATATATACAATGGAGTATTACTCAGCAATCAAAAAGAATGAAATCTTACCATTTGCAACTACGTGGATGAAACTAGAGGGTATTATGCTAAGTGAAATTAGTCAGAGAAAGACAAATATCATATGACTTCACTCATACGAGGACTTTAAGACACAGAACAGATGAACATAAGGGAAGGGAAGCAAAAATAATATAAAAACAGGGAGGGAGACAAAACATAAGAGACTCTTCAATATGGAGAACAAACAGAGGGTTACTGGAGGGGGTTTGGGAGGGGGGATGGGCTAAATGGGTAAGGGGCATTAAGGAATCTACTCCTGAAAGCACTGTTGCACTATATGCTAACTAATTTGCATGTAAATTCAAAAAATAAAATTAAAAAAAAGAATTTAACACAGTGTCTTATAAATGGCAAACTCATACTAATTGAATTATTAGTAATAATAGTAGTGATTCTATTATTATTATTATTATTATTATTATTATTATCTGTTGCCTAAACTACCATAATTGACTACTCATTATTTAGTAAACTTACTGGAAAATTTATAACATTTCATTTAGCTCTGTCTCTCCTTCTCTCTCTGCTCCTTCCCTGCTTGTGCTTGCTTGCTCTCTCTCTCTCTCAAAATAAATAAATAAACTTTTAAAAAATTTAAAAAGTTTTATCTATTAACATGAGTTTCAGCTCTTTCTCTAGTGACTTTGTGAAGTAAAATTATACATTATTTGGCAAATCACTTAATTTTATCACAAGTTTATGTGCTACTTCTGATTTCTTATGTGTCCTCAACTTTTCCAAATGAAAAGAGTCTGGGTTGATAATTACATGACCTGCTGCATGAGCACACAACACCCTGCTTCCATGACTTTTTTGCAAAAGTAACTTAGTCTCTATGCTCTTTTCTTCAAGTTTCCCTTGATGCTTTGCTCTCCTGTAACCACCCCATAGGTGAAAATAATAAGACTTCCTCTGAAGTCTATAGCTGTAAATACTTCTCCTTTGAACTCTCGGAGCCCTAATTTTTTACTTTTTATTATGTGTCATTACTTTCTATGCAGAATTATAACATTTAGACACATATTTCATATATTAGTTTATATGTTTTTGAAGGCAGAATCAATGTTGAACTCACCTGTATTCTAAATGCCCAATAGTATGCTGTCATAAACTACATTAAAGAATTATTCAACTAAGAAACCATTATATAGCAAAGGGGTGTAGTAAGAGAGGCACATGATCACTCAATACCATGATCTTGCCAGATACCACACCTTGTAGTAGCACTTAACATGTTGTATCCTCAGGGGGTAGAATATATATGTCCAGGAATCGTGCATGGGAGGAGTGAAAAACCTGTTTGTAATCTCATCAAATGCTTGCATAATTATTTTGAGAAAAATTAAATAAATCTCCAATGTTGAAATATCTTGAAAAAAAAGAATTATTCAATGGCTTAGTCAAGCTCAACAGAAGGATGAACGATTCCACTCCTGTTAAGTCCCAGTGTTTCCCAGTATTTTCCCATCATAAATGCTAATTATAAGACTTTATGACTATTATGTATTTTTTATTTCAGAGAATCAATGCTTAATTTTTTTTAGTTGAAATATGTAACTTTCCTCTCAGATATTTATAAGCATTTGTTCCCCCACCCATGACTCTTTCTTTCTCTCTCTCTGTCTCGTGATTTAAATAGTTTATTTTTAAAAGGTGGTTATTTTTTAAAAATGCAATGTCATGGTTATAGGAGTGTATAGAAGTGACACATCTTTTCCTTAACCATTCTTTTTTTTTTTTCCCTTCTGCACAAAGGTAAAAATGTTTGTTAACCTCATAGTTAATGGTATAAAACGAGGTTGGCAATACAGGGCTAGAACACACGAACTGTGACATTATGACCTGTACTGAGATCAAGAGTCAGATGCTTAACCAGCTGCAGCACCCAGGTGCCCCTAGTTAAAAACTTTGAGAAACTAAAATGTTTTGGATTTGTTTGACTTTAAAAAGTACTGAATTGGTTTAAAAACAAAGAAAAGATGTGAATGACTTGGATGTAGTTTCTGAAGAAGTGGTATATATTACTAGTGAGATAGCCTAAATGTTCTTACCTCTTCATAGACATATTGAAATAAAAGTCAGTTACACAGATACATACTCAAGAGGGAAACTTGCTGTGAAGACAGAAATGAGAGAGAGATATCAGTCTCTTTCACATGAGCACATAGCATATTAAATACTAACTTGAAAAACTGTAAATTCTATTGTCACGTTTAAAATGAAAAAAAAATGTTTTGGAGTACTGCATTCAGTTTTGAGTATAAATCTTAAAAACACATATGAAAAACTAATATATATATATATATATATATATATATATATATATATATATATCATGAAACACATTTCCAGTTTTTGTTCTTTTATATTAGATACCTAAAATATACAACATTTTAGGCAGGCAACTATACACACACACACACGCGCAGATTTACAGAGATGCCTTTAAGAAGCATAGCACATGCTACTTTATACATGAAAAATTTTTAAAGTACATTAATACTTCCATTTGTTCTCTCTCTGTATAAATAAAAGATATCTATATTTTAAAGCATTCCAGGAAGTTTCAGTATGTCCACTGCATTTCAAGTTTTTATAATTTGTACACTGTTTAGTTTTATCTGCCATACTGAGCCATGTATAAAAGTTAACAATAAAGAAATGTCTTTTTCTCCACTGAGCTGAACATATACTGAAATTAAATAGCAAGCAATGAATTCTATTATGCAAAACAGAAGATATGCAAGCTGAATATGTTGAAGTGTTTTAATGGCTCTTCAATCACTTCCAATAACGAGAACATAGATATAAACACACGGTTTTTTTCTTTCCTGGCCTAGCCCCTCTGTTTCAGTGGTCTTCAAACCTCTTACACATGCTCCCTCTAAAGGGATTTCAAAAAACTTTTTATTCATGGCACATTTATAATGTGATATCTTTTTTTAACCTAAGTTTAAGCAGTTGCAAAAGATATCATTTCTGCCATAATACATACATTGACATTTTAAAATAAAGCAGTTACATTTGTCTTTCAAAATATCATCAAATGCCATAACGATCTGATACAACACCATTGTGAAAAATAATGCATCATCAAAGCTTTTATTTCACATTCAGAAATTTTGTATTATTCTTCTCTTCGAAATTATATTAACATTGTACTTCCTCCACATAATCTTAGCATAATATGAGATATTTTATATTTTAAAGTCTTTAATTGATTATAGTAATGTAGGTTCTTGAAATAAAACATGGATTTAAATTGACTTTATTTTTACAAACGTTCCATCACCATGAAGCTCTAAGTGCTAAATTTCCTTCCATTTTGTTACCAATTATACATATTAGTGATAAATAGTCAATCAAAGAAACATGCATATTTTATACATTTTGAAAAAAATCAATCAACCCAAAGTATAAAACATTGTCAGCAGTGTATTCAAAAAGGAGATGAATTAGTTTTTTTCCTTCCTCAGTTGGTTTATGTATCTGTATATGGATACTAGATATTGCTAGTATGAGTCAAAATACGATATCAATTCTGTTTCTATTTCTCATTTTACACATGTAAGTGCTGACTAAACTTTTTGTAGACATAAATAGATGATAATCGAGTTATGTTATAGCAATATCGCTCAAGTATTTGTATGCCTTCTCAGTTATTTGGAAACTAAACCATCTTCAGTTCTGTTGAAAGCAAAGAATTGAAAATCACCTGAATTGAGAAACAATTTGATACCTAGTCATTAATTGTATTAATTTTCTTAATGTTGACAGCAATATTTGTAAATTGTTCATTGTTAAAACTATAGGTATTTATGCCAGTGGACAACCCTAATATGATGAGTGAAAGGGAAGTCTTTCTTTTGTAAAGTAAGAGAGGGTAAAAAAGAGAGTCGAGGGGTACAAGTGAAGAGTCACTAAAGAGACAAGATGATGCCTTGACCCTGCTACTCATTCTCACTGACACAAATCAGTTTTAGGATAGAATACACATGATAGTTGAGAATGTGAAAACTGCTTGGCCTAAAATTATCTACACCTCTATATCCTTTTGAAAGTCCTTAGATACCTCCTGGATAGAACTTTTCTAATTCTCTTTTTGCATTACCATCTTATATTTAGATGTGTTTTCACCTTTTTTTTTTTTGATAGAAATAGACATGATAGGAATGAGGGGAATAAAGTCAGGGGGAGGCACATAACTGCCAGAAGTCAAATGGATGTGATTATCATACATTAGAAGGGTAGGAGTGACAACCAAGGAGGTCTGACTGAACTTCATGATGGTTAAGAGAGTACGGGTACCTGGGGGCAAATATAGATGGGTAGGCAACTAGAGTATTAGTTTGTGTCATTAAAAGAAATAAAATCTCAAATCCATTGCCTACCTCCCAGCCATGAGCTACTTTTGAGACTTGAAACACACTGACTGAAATGAGTCATGATCTCCAGGAGAAAAGAAAAAAAAAACCTCATCAATACCTTGGGAAGGGATAAACAGTAATGGTTACATTAGTTTTTCCCCAAAACAACATAGTCATTCACTCAGTTACACTGGGGAAAGAAAAATACCCAAATATTTCAAGGAAATTGACAATGATACCAATGAGGCCCTATGTATCATTATGCATCCCTTTGCCATTAGAGGGACAGGCATGTGGGGAACAGGTGATAGAGTCCTGCCTCAGGTGTGGCTTACGGTGGGTGCACTGGGTTCATGAATCCACCTGCTGGTCCCTTCCCTTGTACCTGAATGTATAAATGGCATTGACATACTTGGGAGTTAGCATAACGCCCACATTGGGTGCCTGACCTGTGCGAGTAAGGGCTAACATTATGGGGAAGGTTAAGCAGAGGCCTCTGAAACCGGTCTGCATCACCCAACACACTAAATCAAAAACATTTTGCATCCTGGGCAGTGTATGGCAGAAATTAATGTCACTTGTCAAGATATAAAAGATTCAGAGTGGTTGTCTCCATAACATCCCCATTTAATTTATGTGTCTGACCCCTGCAGAAACTGTGTGGATCCTGGATGATGGCAGCAGACTACTGCAAACTCAACCAAGTACTAGACCCAATGACAGCCACTATGGGGGAGCAGATCATCCCAGCCTCGGGTACATGGTTTGCAGCCAGTGATACGGTGAATGCATTTTTTTCCTACTAGTTTGCATTCACATTGAAAGAACAAAAGCATTCATGGTTTTGCTCCAGAATTATGTTAACTCATTTGCCATCTGTCATGATAGAATATCAAGAGAGCTGGACTATCCAGACATCCTGCAGAACATCACATTGATCCACTATGATATTCGACTAATGTCTAGATGAGCAAAAAGTAGCTAGCATTCAAAAAGTCTTGGTGATATGCATGCTCTCAAGAGAGTGAGAGACAAACTCAATGAAGTTTCAGTTTTACATCCCTCAAACTTTTAGGGGTATGCTTGGATATGCCCTCCAAAGCAAAAGAAAAATCATTAAATTTTACACAGAAGGAAGGGCCACACTGGTGAGCATCTTTAGGCTCTGAGGTGGCTTATTCCAACACTATAGAGACTGCTGTAGCCATTTTACTGCAGGTCACAAGTTTTGAGAACAGTCTGGAGTATGGAAAAGTACTGCAGTAGGTCCAGGTTGTGATGTAAAGGTTGTGTCTCTTGTACAACATCTTACATCCTATGGTATTGGAGGTATTGGTATTGGTGATGGAAAACAGTGCTATGAGGGAATTATGACAAACTCCCGTGGAAAAAAATCACCATTCAGGATTTTCCCACTGCCGAATCCTGCTTCTGCCTGCTTTTTTCCACAGGTGTTGATCATTCATAAATATCATTGGCTCCCAACACCAACACCGTCTCAAGGTCTGCCTCCAGGGAATCCAGGCTGCAGCAGAACTCAGAGAGAGTTTCCTTTGTGTGCTTGGAGAGAAAAAGATAGTGTTCCAAACACACAGCATAGGTTTTACTACACCGTGTGTTGCTTCCTTATTCCTGACTTTTCAGGACCACCTCCCTCCAGTGTATTTTGGGAAAACAGTGTTTGTCTCATCAGGTCTACTCTTGAGTCATTTCTCTCTTCAGTCTTTCTCTGCTGTCTTTCCTCTTCATTGCTCTTGGTTCTAGCAATAATGGTAATAGCTATCTCATAATAGGTGCTTCCTATGTGAGAGGCACTCTCCAAATTCTTTGTATGAATGAACTTATACAATAGTCACCATAGCCCTATTGTTACCTCCATTTTACAGAAGAGGATATTGAGCACATTGGGGTTGAGTAATTTCCTTGAAGTCACACAATTAGCAAGGAAAAAGCTGGGCTTTGATTCCAAATAGCCCATCAAGAGTCAATGTTCCCAACATTGTATTTTCATTAAATGGAAACACCTATGATTTATCACTGTCCCATTTGAATCTGCTCTTGCTATTACTCCTGTTCTTTCCTAGAAAACACCACTGACCAACCACAATGAGAGTTATGAGAGTTTTAATGAATGTCTTGGGTATTACAGAGTGATTTCTTACAGGGTAATAGAAATTTAACATACAGCCTCAGTCTTCAGTTTTTTATAAACAATGAGAAATCTTTACTTGCCATGGAAGTTCCTTGTTGGCTGTGACCATTCCTAATTACATAATTTCCTACTATAATCTAAGATCTCTCACTGTAAATTAACCACCCTGATATCATTACTCTCCATTTTGGGGCACCTTTCCCCTCAGTCACTGAAGACACGACTCTCAAATCCCTCCTATTTTCTATGATGTACCACACGAACCCTTTCTTTGCTTTACTCCTTTTTTTAATACAACATTCCATTGTAGGTTGAGAAGGAGAAGAGTTGTTCTCTTTTTAAAAGAATAGAGCTGGTGAGATATTAGCCCAGACTAAAGGACAAAGCAAGCACTCTCTCCTGAGAATATACTTCCTATTTTCCAAAAAATTTGAGGTACTTGAACTCAGTCTCTTTGAAAAAGTAGTTTTCTCACACCCTCTAGTAAATGTACATATAAATATTCAAAAAATGTGTGAATAAAATCTCACCCATATAAGATTTTTTGTTTTTTTCACTATGTTTTATTTACATTCCTAATAATTTCTTGGGGTCTAACACAATATTTTAATTATTTTAGCTTTATAATGTGTTTTCTTGCTTTCTTTTTTTGTGTGGTTACTCTATTGACAGAAGGATAGGATACGGCTCTGGTAGTTTTGCCTTCTTGAACACTTTTTTGGACACCTTTTGGAATCTTTCATATTAACCACATGTCCCCAGATCACTCCTGTGGAACCTTCAAATAGCGAGGAACAGAGTTTCAACACTACTCTCACACCACACTCAGATGTGACCTAATAGCCTTGCTCTAACTTTTCCTGGAGGTTCACAGTGTGCAATGGATTATAAAGGGTACAGTGAAAAATTCTGGGGTGGAGCAGGAAACCAATCCAATTACCCAGAAGAGACCACCCTAAAACAATCCCATCAACAGAAGTAATCTATTTGGGTTACCCAATCTATTTGTCTACTCTGTGCCTTTTGCTTTTTAAAGATGAAATGCTATATGATTCTTTTCTATGAGAACAATCATTTGAAAATAAATTAAAGTCCTTTCAAAATCAGCTAGTCTGTTATAAAATCAGTAAGTCATGCAGATGTAATGTATAGCACGGCAACTACAGTTAAGAATACTGCATTGCACATTTGAAAGTTGCTAAGAGAGTCAATCTTAAAAGTTCTCATTACAAGGAAAAAAATTCTGTAACTACGTGTGGTGAAGGATGTTAACTAGATTTATTGCGGTGATGACCTTGCAACATATATAAGCATTGAATCATTATATTAAATACATGAAATTAATATAATGTTGTATGTCAATTATACCTTAATTAAAAAAAATCCTGTCTGGAAATAATATATACAAACAGAGTAGGGAGAATTGTTTGATTTATTCTTGCTTCTTGCCCTCTATTCTGAATTTTCTGAAAACTTGATTGCTGTGGTCCCCTATGTTTGTATAGACTATTCCATTTAACCCAAGTGTTTTTTCATGTACTGGATTCATTTACTCATTTTCATTTCATTTACCTGAATTCCATCTCCTTGTAAAAGCAGTTTTCCCTTACTCTATCTAGTATATGCAGATAAATATTCAAATAATATGCCTATTAAATCTCACCCATGTAAGATTTTTTGGGTTTTTTTTCACTGTACTTTATTTACATTGCTATTAATTCCTTTCGCCCTAACACAATATTATAGTTTTTTAGCTTTATAATGTATTTTATTTCTTTAAAGGAAACACCTTCATTCTTGATATTTTCCAAAATAACAGCAGCTTTTTGTACCCATTTATTCTGCTATATGAATCCAGAGTAATTTATTAATTTTTCATAATTTATTAATTTTTAAAGTTTATTTATTTTTAAGAGAGAGAGAGAGAGAGTGTGTGTGTGTGTGTGTGTCTGTATGAGTGGGGGAGGGGTAGAGAGAGGGAGAGATAATGAGAAGCAGGCTCTGCATTGTCAGCACAGAGCCCAATATGGGGCTTGAACTCAGGAACTGTGAGATCATGACCCGAGCGAAGATTAAGAGTCAGGTGCTTAACTGACTAAGCCACTCAGGCGACCCCAGAATAATTTATTAATTTAAAAAAATCCCTGTTGAGACTTTCATATGAATAGCTTTATATTTATAATTTGATTCAAAGACAATAGACATTTTATTTTTTTAATATTTATTTTTGAGAAAGACAGAGTGCGAGTCAGGGAGGGGCAGAGAGAGAGGGAGACACAGAATCTGAAGCAGGCTCCAGGCTCTGAGCTGTCAGCACAAAGCCTGATCCGGGTCTCAAATCTGTGAACCGTGAGACCATGAACTGAACCGAAGTGGGACGCCTAACCAATTGAGCCACCCAGGTACCCCTTAAGACAATAGACATTTTGAAGAGACAGATTCTAATACAAAATTTTTTACAAGTTTTTTTTTTGTGTGTGTGGAATATTCCATATGTAAGAAAGTGTATTAAAAATGTTTAATAAAGCTGTTAAGAGTGTGGGTTGTGGACCGGGGGAGTGGGGGAGGGAGGGGGAGCCTGGGTGGCTCAGTTGCTTGAGCATCTGACATCAGCTCAGATCCTGATCTCATGGTCTGTGAGTTCAAGCCCCACATCGGGCTCTGTGCTGACAGCTCAGAGCCTGGAGCCTTCTTCAGATTCTGTCTCCCTCTCTCTCTGCCCCTCCCCACTCATGCTCTGTCTCTTTCTGTCTCAAAAATAAATAAATGTTAAAAAAATTTAAAAAAAAAGAGTGTGGGTTGTGGGGGCACCTGGGTGGCTTAGTTGGTTAAGAGTCTGACTCCTGATTTTGGCTCAGGTCATGATCTCATGGTTTGTGGGACTGAGCCCTACACTGGGCTCTGAGCTGACAGCGTGGAGCCTGCTTGGGATTCTCTCTCATTCTCTCTCTCTCATAATAATAATAATAATAATAATACGTAAAAAAAAAAAAAAGATTGTGGGTTGTAGACTCAAATAGCCCAGATTCAAACTACACTTGACCACTCACTGGTTATCTGACCTTACGCAAGTTACTTAACATTAATGACTCTTTCTTTTCTCACCTGTAAAAGAACTAATAATTGTACGTATTTTATAAGGTTGTAAAAGTTAAACAAGGCAATCCATGTAACTCAGCCTAATGTTTGGCATAAAATGTTTTGTAAACATTGTTTATTATTATTATTAACTCCATCCTCCTTAGGATAAACATAAAAATTGTTAAATTGTCTTCTAAGACATTGACGAATCTCACCTCTATCTTTTAATAAAACAAGTGTTTTGTGTATTAGAATAAGATCCAGATTTACATTATAGAGATAAGCAAATTCAAACTATGCAGTGACTTGAAAAGATTTTTGTGCTTCTAAATTACAGAATATAGGTTCCAAAGGACAGAAAAATCTATGAGAAGAGCTTTTGAACAGATTTTGACTTACTTTCCTGACTACATTAGACCAAGCCAAACATTTTGGAGGAAATTCATTATAAAGTTATGTCCTAGAGGTCATATTTTCTGGACTTGGATTCATTCATCTTGGAAGGCCTCTTGGTTCTTTGTGCTAATAGCTGGAATGACATGCTTGTTGGAAATTTGTGTTTATATTATTTCATTTTTGCTTCTAGGTCAATCCTTGGATAAGGTGTATCCCTGTTGCTTCTTGAGGCTTAATCACAAGTCATCTGAATTTATTAACAAAACCATGCTCTGAAGTAAATGCCCCATTAGTTTAATGCTATAGTTAGTTATTTGATAAGTGTTGAGTATCACTAACCTGAAAAGACACATCTTGTAAAAAACACAAATTTCTCTCAGAATCAATGTGGTTATTTCCATAAATGCTTCATTTTCTGGGATCTGGTTCAGAAATGCATGCTCCTCCATCTCTATGATCAAATTAGACCATAAGTTACATGCTGGGCTGCTTTTTGTTGCTGTGGGATGCTGGTAGCCTATTATCTCACCGCTAAAGGTAGCCTTAGAGGCTTCCCATGGTGTTCCTCCCAAAGTTTCCAGGCCATTGTTTTAAAAATATGTTTAGGTCTTTTATAGCAAATGGTTGTTAATGTATTGTTTATAGAACAGAGGAGAAGTGGAACACCACAATCTGTGCTGGTGGAGAGCCATTTTCAGTTGCTGCTTTGCTATTAACATGAAAGGATCTTAACAGTTTCTCAGAAAATTCAGTTCATTGTACTCAATTTGTAATCTCTGTGGGGTTTATAGACTTTTCTACAGAAGATAAAATTCTGTGTTTGAAAGAATGAAAAGAGGATATCTGCAAGATTATAAATTGTACTTAAATGTATATTATGTTTCCATCTTTATGTATACACAGACTGTTAAAAGTGATGCAGTTTGTTGTATCCCATTCAAATACTACTTTCTTTATGACTAATTGCAGTTACAGAGATAAGTCTAGAGCTTAGAAAGTTAAAAAATGCAGGACGAATGTCCTACTAATTTTAAACAGATATCAGAATTATTCGATCATGTAGAAATATATGGGCTGGTGACTTAGCTAAAAAATTTGATACGAATAAATTCTTGTGACTAAATGTGTGCATCTATGAATTTTTAGATATCCCCATGGAATCATTTGAATTCTTTTGCATCCTATCCATAAGGATTCCAATGAGGATATAGATGAATAATGCTTTTTTTTTCATCTTTGTAAAAAAGTGTATTTATCTAAATTCAAGTTGGTTAGCATACAGTGCAGTATTGGTTTCAGGAGTAGAACTCAGTGATTCATCACTCACATATAACCCCCAGTGCTTTTCGCAACAAGGGCCGTCCTTAATGCCCATCACCCTTTTCACCCATCCCCCACCCACCTGCCTTTGTCAACCTTCACTTTGCTCTTTGCATATAAGAGTCTCTTATGATTTGCCCTCTCTCTGTTTTTATCTTATTTTTCCTTCTTTTCCCCTATGTTCATCTGTTCTGTTTCTTAAATTCCACATATGAGTGAAATCATGTGATATTTGTCTTTCTCTGACTGACTTATTTCGCTTAGCATAGTACACTGTAGTTTAATCCATGTTGTTACAAATGGTAAGATTTCATTCTTTTTGGTCACCGAGGAATTCCATTGAATATATGTACCACAACCTCTTTATCCATTCACCGGTCGATGGACATTTGGGATCTTTCCATAATTTGGTTATTGTTGATAGTGCTACTATAAATATTGGGGTGCATGTGCCCCTTCAAATCAGTATTTTTGTATCCTTTGGATAAATACCTAGTAGTGCTATTGCTGGGTGATAGGGTAGCTCTAATTTTATTTTTTAAGTTTATTTATTTTGAGAGAGAGAGAGAGAGAGAGAGAGAGAGAAAACAAGCAGGGGAGGGGCTGAGAGAGAGGGAAAGAGAGAACCACAGGCAAGCTCTGCACTGTCAGCAGAGCCTGATGTGGGGCTTGAACTCACAAACTGTGAGATCATGACCTGAGTTGAAACCAAGAGTCAGACACTTAACCGACTGAGCCAGAACCCCACCTAATTTTAATATTTTGAGAAACCTCCATACTGCTCTCCAGAGTGGCTCTACCAGTTTGCATTCCCACCAGCAGTGAAAGAGGGTTCCCCATTCTCCTCATCCTCGCCAACATCTGTTGTTGCTGAGGTATTAATTCTAGCCATTCTGACAAGTGTGAGGTGGTATCTCATTATGATTTTGACTTGTATTTCCTTGATGATGAGTATGTTGAGCATCCTTGTCATGCATCTGTTAGCCATCTGGATATCTTCTTTGGAAAAGTATCTATTCACGTCTTCTGCCTATTTTCTTCACTGGATTATTTTTTGGGGGGGTGTTGAGTTTGATAAGTTCTTTATAGATTCTGGATGTGATATGTCATTTGCAAATATCTTCTCCCATTCTGTTGGTTGCATTTTGGTTTTGTTGATTGTTTCAAGCTTCTGTTCAGAAGCTTTTTATTTTGATGAGGTCCCAATAGTTCATTTTTTCTTTTGTTTCCTTTACCTCCAGACACATGTCTAGTAGGAGGTTGCTGTGGCTGAGTTCAAAAAGGTTGCTGCCTGTTTTCTCCTGTAGGATTCTGATGGTTTTCTGTCTCACATTTAGGTCTTTCATCCATTTTGAATTTATTTTTGTGTATGGTGTAAGAAAGGGGTACAGTCTCATTCTTCTACATGTCATTGTCCAGTTTTCCCAGCTCCAATTGATGAAGAGACTGTCTTTTTTCATTGGACATTCTTTCCTGCTTTGTTGAAGATTAGTTGGCCATACATTTGTGGGTCCATTTCTGGGTTCTCTATTCTGTTCCATTGATCTATGTGTCTGTTATTGTGCCAGTACCATACTGTTTTGATTATTACAGTTTTGTAATACAACTTCAAGTCTAGACTTGTGATGTCTCCAGTTTTTTTTTTTTTTTTTCTTTTTTCTTTTTCAGGATTGCTTTGGCTATTCAGGGTCTTTTCTGGTTCCATAGAAATTTTAGAATTGTTTGTTCTAGCTTTCTGAAGAATGCTGTTGGTATTATGATAGGGATTGCACTGAATGTGTAGATTGCTTTGGGTAGTATTGACATTTTAACAATATTTGTTCTTCCAATCCATGAGCATGGAATGTTTTTCCATTTCTTTGTGTCTTCTTCATTTTCTTTCATAAGCTTTGTGTAGTTTTCAGCATATAGATCTTTTACTTCTATGGTTAGGTTTATTGCTAGGTATTTTATGGTTTTTGGTGCAATTATAAATGGGATCAATTCCTTGATTTCTCTTTCTGCCGCTTCATTATTGGTGTATAGAAATGCAACCAATATCTGCATGTTAATTTTATATACTGTGACTTTACTGAATTTATGTATCAGTTCTAGCAGTTTTCTGGTGGAGTCTTTTGGGTTTTCCACACAAAGTATCACATCATCTGTGAAGAGTGAAAGTTTGACTTCTTTCTGGCCCATTTGTAGGCCTTTTCTTTTTGTTGTCTGCTGAGGCTATGAGTTCCAGTACTATATTGAACAACAGTGGTGAGAGTGAACATCCCTGTCATGTTCCTGTGCTTAGGGGGAAAGCCCTCAGTTTTTCCCCCATTGAGGATGATATTAGCTGTGAGTCTTTCATGTATATCCTTTATGATGTTGAGGTATGTTCCTTCTATCCCTACTTTCTTCAGGGTTTTTATAAAAACAGGATGCTGTATTTTGTCAAACACTTTTTCTGCATCTTTTGAGAGGACCATGTGGTTCTTATCCTTTCTTTTATTAATGTGCTATGTGATGTTGATCGATTTTAAAATACTGAACCAGCCCTGCAGCCCAGGAATAAATTCCACTTGATCATGGTGAGCTGTGTTGGCTCAGGGTCCATGTTTTCCCACTAAATAAGCAGTTGCCAGGGACAGGGGGGCTGGGTTTGTTGTAAGTGGGTCCCGTCTCCACTGGGGCCACTGTGTGCTCTCCCAGAGTGTTAGTGTTGGGGGGAAAATGGCACCACCCCAATGTCTCGTCCCTGGACCAGGGATCTTAACAACCCTGCTGTCCAGGCAGCCCTCACAGAAGAGCGAGGGCAGTCAGCTTCCCTTGCACCACAGCTCTCCTGTGTTTTTTCTTTGCAACATGGCTGTGATTCAAAACCTGAAGCCCTAAAGGACTGGGTACCACATGGATCTTCTCCCCTCCTCCAGAGTAGGGCCTCTCCACCCTATGTCTCAAGTCCCTTGTCCCTGAAAAACAGTCCCATGCCTGCACAGTGTGCTGAATCTATGGTGTAGCACCACTCAAAGCAGCAAAAGTTATACCCCCTCTGGGTGCACTTCTTTCCCTGCCAGTGAAAGGCCTTTTGCTGGTGCCTGAAGGTCTTTTATCCTTAGGGAGGCAATGTACCCTCCTTCAAAAACACTCCAGGAAGCGTAATTTCTCTCCCAGTCACCCCGGATATCCCTACACCATATTATGCACTCTGGGACCAGAGCTCTGCTCTGGAGAACGTGGTACACTTCCAAAACTTCAGAGTTAAAGCTCCAAATGCTGTTTGTAAAATACATCTGTGACACTCAGTACTTCTCAACCCCAGTCTGTGGTCTAGAGGGGTTTTCCTCTTATGCAAACTCAATGACCCACTTTCTCAACCCCTCTCTCTTTCTCTCCCTTTTGTCTTCCCACAGAAAGGGTTCCCTCTCCTCTATGGTAGTGCCATTTTTCTCTCCCCCAATTCCCTTAAATTCACCTGTACCCACCAGGCTGTCTCTCTCCAACCGTGGAGATCCTTCTGCTACTCCACAGATCGATTTCATGGGTATACCAAGTGATATGACCTCAATACAGCCGTGTTTGAGGGATGAGGAAAGCCCAGGGTCCCCCTATTTCTCCACCATCTTAACTCCTCCCTTAGATGAATAATGCTTTATGTGGAGCAGAAAAAAACATGTAAATGATTATATCATTAATAACCAAATGGCATAATCTATACATTTATTTAATATTTTATAGCATGCTTGTTTTGTGCTGGGTACTGGGCAAAAACAAGGAGAAACAATCCAGAAGATTTGGATATAGGGAAAACCCAATAAAAACTGTTTAGGAAGAAGAGATTGGTAAATAGTGTCAAATGCTGCTAACACCTCAAGAGTTGAAGATTTCCATAAGAAAATAAACTTGATTAAAGCAGTGCATTGAAGGTATAAACTCACAATTTACTTAATAAATGTGGCTATGAAGAACAAAGGGAAATGAAACATTGGCTTAGAAAATCCAGAAGAAATGTGTGATGGAAGCTATAGAGGTGCAGGACTTTTGATACGGCAGAAGGACACCTTATCCCACTCTAGCAAGAGGGAATGCTCAGATATGCTTCAGCGAATCCCAAGATTTCAGATATAATACTATTTGCCTCCATTGTGTATTAGCAGACTTTGGTCCTAATGGTTATCAAGGTCAATTAACTTAGCCAGGACAGTAAATCCTTTCTTGCATCTGTGGTTTACTGCAAACAAACAAAGAAAAACAAAAACTCTAGGGGTGCCTGGGTGGCCCTCAATTGACACTCAGTCAATTGAGTGTCTACCTTTTCATTTCGGCTCAGGTCATGATCCCAGGGTCATGTGATCTAGCCTTGAATTAGGCTCTGCGATGAGCGTGGAGCCTGCTTAAGATTCTCTCTCCCTCTGCCCCTCTCCCTAGCTTGCTTTCTCTCTCTGTAAAATAAATAAAATTTTAAAAAGCTCTAAAGGTCAAGCGTTAATCATATTCAAGTACAAAATAACTCACTGAATCCCCTGAATGAAATATTCCCTGCCCCCAGAACTCAAAGTCACTAGCTCAGCATAGCTTGAGTATGTGAATATGAGAAGCACAAATTCTTCAGGTACGTATTGAAGGTGATGTTGATTGTGAACACTCTTACTTCCACTCCTTGGTTCCTAAACATATTTATTCAAATTATTGAGGCCACATCATCCGTTATTAGCCATTAGTTCAATGCATACACCATGGCCTGAAGGAAAGCACTCAAAAATCCAGATTGTTGTCTCTGGGTTGGTGACTTTAACTGGACCACAAATAAGCCACTATTCTATGCAATATTATATCATATCAGCTGCATCTGGGTGATAGCCACATAGTACAACTTGTAAATCTCATGATCATGAGCCTATTCATGCACCTTTTTTCTTTCCTTTTGTCCAACACAATGTTGAATAGTGTACCATATCAATAACTAAGGGATTACATAAACTTTCACATTGTGATGCTGGTACAAAACACTCAGGCAGAAAAGCCAAATTCATTTCTGGATTATGTATGAACTTGGATAAAGATTAACCAGTGACCCCTGCAAGGAGGATGAGATCTATAAGCTACCTACCAACAAGTATCCAACTGATCTCCTTGAGGAATAGTTTATCTTATCAAAGACCCAGTAAAAATCTCTTCTGCCCACAGATTGGGCCCTCAGGAGCAGTAGAAGTTATATGAGCTATGCTGGGAGGAAGCTCATGCTTTAGAACTAATGCAAAGCCTCCACCTTTGTTTTCATGACTAGTACCCACTGTGCAAAGGAAGGATCAAGTGAAGTAGGGTGAATCACACTGTTCACCTGGTTTTTGACTAACTTTTTTGTGGTGGATGCAATCTAGTTGAAATTTATGCCAGACAAAAATATCAACTTGTCATGTACCCACTCCCATGATACATTCACATCCTATGAACCAGGCTAAAGTAATTTATTCTCCAACAAATGTTTAAATAACCCACCTAACCTATCTTTTTCAAAGCAATAGGTGTGGGTTGAAGAAGAAGCATCAGCACTGTAAAGGTAGGGGCCATGGGAGTTTCCACTACTTGTTCATGGGTATTCTTATTTTTCTCAATCCAAGTCCAGAATGGAAAATTCAACATCACAATGGATCATGATTACATTGCCTGACCTTATGCCTTAGTACTGGGACCAGCTATTTTTTTTTCTATAAAGAGCCAGAGAGTAAATATTTTAGACTCTGTGCGACATAAGATTTCTGTTGCAATTAACCAACTGGTGGTGTAGAATGAAAGCAGCCATAGACCATCTGTAAATGAATGTGTATGGCTGCATTCTAATAAAAAATTATTTGCATCAAGTGAAAAGCTAGATTTGGACCATGGGACAGTAGTTTGACATGTGTTTTGTAAAGCAGAGAACAGTCACCTTTGGATGTATACATAAGATTGCTTACTTATTTGGTGTTCCATGGTCAATTACTCTATCTTTCCTATAGGTGATTTTTCAAATAGAGATTCATTCTCTGCAAAAGAAGGAATAGAATTATTCTAGAAATTCACCACATCTCTCTGATATATGTTATCAAGGAAATGTATATATCCCATATACATCTGGTACGATTGGGTCCACTGGATCATATGGCTCATGTAGCAGGACTGCTTACAACCAGATCCTGTACCTGAAGCAGAGTCCTCACTGTCTCTGGATCCCATTGAAAACTGATAGACTTCCAGATCATTCAAAATAAGTCAGGGCAGTATTCCCAAATGTGATACATGCTGCCTCCAAAATCCAAATAAGCCCACCAGGTATGAAGTCTTTCATTAGTGGTGACATGGGAAATTCCTTTTCCTTAGAGGAGATGCTGTAGTATGCCATAGACTACTGAATCCCTCAAGTCTACCAAAGTGTTTGAGTCTTGAATTTGTGTGGGATGTACCCCTTATTCTGTGGAACACATTTTAGTTATGGAATATAGGGAACTTGTAGTTCATGTTCACCAGATTTGATAACTGTGGTGTCATCAATATAGTAAATTTGCTTGATATTTTGTAGAATATCTTGTCTCTTTTAAAAATCATCATCGGGGCAGCTGGCTGGCTCAGTCAGTAAAGTATGTAACTCTTTTTTTTTTATTTTTTTAACATTTATTTTTTTAAAGAGAGAGAGAGAAAGAGCATGAGTCGGGGAGGGGCAGAGAGAACAAGGGAGATACAGAATCTGAAGCAGGCTCCAGGCTCTGAGCTTTCAGCACAGAGCCCACCATGGGGCTCAAAACCTTGAACTCTGAGATCATTACCTGAGCCAAAGTTGGATGCTTAACCAAGTGAACAACCCAGACGCCCCTAAGGAATGCAACTTTTGATTCCAGGGTCATGAGTTGAAACTCAATGATGGGTGTGGAACTTACTTCAAAAAGAATCACCAGGACACCACAGGAAAGAAAAAAAAAAAAAGAAAGAAAATTGTTGGCCAATATCCCTGATGAGCACAGATGCAAAATTTCCCAACAAAATATTAGCAACCAAATTCAACAATATATAAAAAGAATCATACAATGTATTCAAGTGGGATTTATTCCACGGATGCAAAGATGGTTCAACATCGACAAATCCATCAATGTGATATACCACATTAAGAAGATGAAGGATAAAAATCACATGATCATTTCAACAGATGCAGAAAAAACATTTGACAAAATTCAACACCTATTTACAATAAAAAACTCAATTAAGTGGGCATAAAGGGAATGTACCTCAACATGGAGATACAACAATGGAACAGAATCAAAAGCCAAGAAACAAACCCAGGCTTATATGCTCAATTAATTTATGACAAAGAAGGCAAGACTATACAATGGACAAAGGAGAGTCTCTTCAATAAATAGTGTTAGGAAAACTGGACAGCCACATACAAAAGAATGAAACTGGACTACTATCTTACCCCATACACAAAAACTAACTAAAAATGAATTAAAGACTTGAATGTAAGACCTGGAATCATAAAACTCCTAGAAGAAAAATAGGCAGTAAGCTCTTTTCCATCAGTCTTGGTAATAATTCTTTTTTTGACACCAAAAGCAAAGACAACAAAGGCTAAAATAAACAAGTGGGACTACATCAAACTAAGAAGTTCTGCACAGCAAAGGAAACCACCAACAAAATGAAAAGGCAATATACTGAAGGGGAGAAGATAATTGCAATTCATGTATCTGACAAGGGGTTAATATCCAAAATATATACAGAATTCATACAATTCAATAGCAGAAAAAAACAATCTAGTTAAAAAATGGGCAGAGGACCTGAACAGACGTTTTTCTAAAGAAGATATACAGATTGTCAATAGACACATGAAAAGATGCTCAGCATCACTACTCATCAGGGAAGTGGAAATCAAACCATAATGAGATATTATCTCACAGCTCTTACAATGGCTATTATCAAAAAACCACAACCTAACAATAAAAAACTAGGTGTTGGTGAGGACATGGAGGAACATCCACTGTTGCACTATTGGTGGGAATATGAATTGGTGCATTTATTTTTTTTTAATTTTTTAATGTTTATTTATTTTTGAGAGAGAGAGAGAGAGAGAGAGAGGGAGAGAGAGAGAGAGAGACAGAGCACAACTGGGGAGGGGCAGAGAGAGAGGGAAACACAGAATCAGAAGTAAGTTCCAGGCTCTGAGCTGTCAGCACTGAGCCGTATGCAGGGCCCGAACCCATGAACTGTGAGATCATGACCTGAGCTGGAAGCTGGAAGTTTGAAGCTTAACCAACTGAGCCACCCAGGCACTCCTGAATTGGTGCATTTGTTGAATAAAACAGTATGAAGTTTCCTCAAAAAAAATTAAAAATAGAACCACCACATAATCCAGCAATTCCACTTCTGGGTTTTTATCCAAAGAAGATAAAAACACTAATTTGAAAAGATATTTGTGCCCTGTGTTCATTGCAGCATTATTCACAATAGCTGAGATATGAAAACAACCCAAGTGTCCAGATAAATGGATAAAGAAAATGTGGTACATATATACAATGCAATATTATTCAGCCCTGAAAAGCAGAGGAAATCTGTCATTTGCAACAACATGGATGGACTCGGGGGCATTATGTTGAGTGAAGAAGTCAGAAAAAGAGATCATACTGTATGATCTCACTTATATGTGGAATCTAAAAAACAAACAAACTCATAGACACAAAGAACAGATTGATGGCTGCCAGAGGTGGGGAGGAGGGGAATGGGACAAATGAATGACACAGTCAAAAGGTACAAACTTCCAGTTATAAAATAAATAAACCATGGGAATGTAACTTACAGCATGGTGGCTATAGTTAATAATATTGTATTGCATATTGAATGTTGCTAAGAGAGTAGATCGTAAAAGTTCTCATCACAGGAAAAAAATTCTGTAACCATGTATGGTGATGGATATTAACTAGATTTACTGTGGCGATCATTTCACAATATATGTAAATATTAAATTATGCAGTATACCTGAAACTACTATAATGTATGTCAATTATACCTCAATAATAATAATAATAAAAGAAACTTATCATGAAGTCATAGATCCATTTAAAGACCTGACTATTGCAATTGGCTATATCTGTTTTAATTCATCTATTTATTTAGATGCTCAGCTTTTCATCATTTATCCAGTGGAAATACCTTCAGCTGGCTTCTTTGCATTATTTAGCATGCAAACAAATAATTTTTTAAATGGTTTTTGGTCCTTTTTTTTTTATTTTTTTTTTTTTTTATTTTTTTAACATTTTTTATTTATTTTTGGGACAGAGAGAGACAGAGCATGAACGGGGGAGGGGCAGAGAGAGAGGGAGACACAGAATCGGAAACAGGCTCCAGGCTCTGAGCTGTCAGCACAGAGCCCGACGCGGGGCTCGAACTCACGGACCGCGAGATCGTGACCTGGCTGAAGTCGGACGCTTAACCGACTGCGCCACCCAGGCGCCCCTTTTTGGTCCTTTTTGACTCATAAGATGTTCAGTGTGTAGCAGACCTTTTTTTAAGACAAAAGGAGAGGGAAAAGACTACATTACCAGCTTATGATAATTACCTCCAAATCTCAACTGTCTAGACTGTAAACTTCTCAGACAATAGTTCAACACATTATTTTAACCTTCTGAAATAAAGTTTGATATAAAGATCTTGTAATAATGTAAGGGGCCCAGACTTCCCTAAAATCCCAATCAAATGTAACAAAACCTCCATTCAGATTGTGTCACAATCCAATTTTAGAGCCTTATCCAACCTTACCACTGAAGGAGTTTTTCCTTTGGTATTATAGAATAAGGCCCTTGATAGGGGATTAATTTCCAATGTGGCCTTGTCAATGCCTCTAAATTGTTCAATTCTCTCTTATTCAGTTCTAAAACTATCTATGCTTTCTGAAAATAACTGGATGTACTGGACCATACTGATTTTCAAGTCTCCCTAGAAATAGCACCAGCTAGGTCTCAAGGTGTTCTGGGTTGAATTGTTTCCCCCTCCCACAAAAAGATATATTGGAATCCTATTGTCCACTACCTCAGAATGCAACCTTATTTGGAGGTAGGACCTTTGCAGAGGTAATCATGTTAAAATGAGGTCATTAGAGCTCATTCCATATGACTGGAGTCCTTATAAAAAGGGGAAATTTGAATACAGGGACAAACGTACAGGGAAGAACACATATGAAGACAAGGACAGAGATCTGGGTGATGATTTTACAAGCCTAGGGACACCAAAAACTGGGAGAAGAGCACCAGAAGCGAGGGAAGTAGAATGGAACAGATTTTTCCTCACAGTCTTCAGATGAAAACAGCCCTGCCACTGTCCTCATCTCAATACTTCTAGCCTCCAGAACTGTCAGAGAAAAATCTCTGTTTAAGCCATTAGGTTTGTGGTACTTTGCTACAGCAACCCTAGAAACCTATGATATTATGTGCACATTGTTTCATATGAATACTTGTTGTTTGGCCAGAAAAAACGTAGGTCATGTGAGTCCTTGGGAGGAAGCCCTTTTTTAATTTTTTAAAAAATTTTTTAAAAAGTTTTTAATGTTTATTTATTTTTAAGAGAGAGAGAGAGAGAGAACACAAGCAGGGGAGAGGCAGAGAGAGAGAGAGAGACGCAGAATCCCAAGCAGGCTCCAGGCTCTGAGCTTTCAGCACAGAGCCAGACCTGGGGCTCCAACTAACCTAGTGTGAAATCATGACCTGAGCCAAAAGTTGGTCGTTTAACTGACTGAGACACTAGGCGCCCCACGAGGTAGCCCTTTAAAACGAACAGCTCCCTATATTTTCATTTCACACTAACTATACTAAATATTTTCTTATTTTATTCTGATATTGAAACCTTACAACCCATTTATTTTCTTTTGTAGCTACTAGATTGTTTTCTTCTTTGTCTGACACAACAGTAAAGTGACCTCCACACCGTATTGAAATCAAGTCTAGGGGCACCTGGGTGGCTCAGTCGGTTAAGCGTCCGACTTCGGCTCAGGTCACGATCTCACACTCCGTGAGTTTGAGCCCCGCGTCAGGCTCTGGGCCGATGGCTCAGAGCCTGGAGCCTGCTTCCGATTCTGTGTCTCCCTCTCTCTCTGCCTCTCCCCCGTTCATGCTCTGTCTTTCTCTGTCTCAAAAATAAATAAACGTTAAAAAAAAATTAAAAAAAAAAAAAAGAAATCAAGTCTGCTGGGACTTAGGTTTCATCCATCCCGACTTCTCTTTTTGCACCAGTATAAAAAACTAAGTATTTTCAAGGTTTGGGGATGCTTTTTTTTAATTTCTTTTATTCTCTTTGTACCAGTCTATATGCTGATTCTCTGTAATCATAAAGAGGTTGACATTTCAGGATGCCAAGACCAGTTAAAGTTACAGTCTTTATCCTGAATCTAATCCATAAAAAGCAATATCCAAGTATTGTCTATACTCCATTAAATGTCCCTGTGTGAAGGTGAGAATATTTAAGTCACAACATTTTTGATCCCCAGAGTTGCTTACCTCACTGAAGGACCAGGTGTCAGCGATGAAATGTTCTGGGCCATAGACAATTTTCTGTAGAGAAAACACAGAAAATACTTCACCAAAGGGTGGGAGTACTCTATACTCTAAACTTTTTTTTTTAACTTTTTTCTGAGGTAGAAATTGTGGGTCCACGATTAAATACAGTGACATTTTCGTTTACCTTAATTGAGATACAAAAAGATGCAAGTCTCCTTGATTTCTTTATAGAGACATTCTACCAGATCTAAAAGGTACTGGATCCCTAAACAGTGGAAAGAATTTCCAAATGTCAATTATTTTTACTCACTGTAGGTGTGCAGCTTATTTTTTAAGAAAGGGCCCAGCAAACTATTTAAAAGAATGATTCTCATTTATTAGTCCAATCTGTTCCCACCAGAAGGACTATCATATAGGAATTCCAGGACTCTCAGTCCACATTTAAAGAATGTACCTTAGAAAAGAATAGCAGTTTACACGTTTTATTCAGTTATTTTTCTCTAGGATCATTTGTATGCCAATGGCTAAAATCAACAGGCAAAAATCTGCATGTAAATTTATGATAGACATTCAGAAGCAGTTTTAAATTTCCTAGGTATTTTCCATTAACTTTTGACATATTAATCTAACACTAATTTATATCTTTTGGATTTTTTTTATTAACTTAACTTAAAAGTTTATTATTTTCACAAAACAGTTAAATTTAATTGTTGCCTCAGGAAGGCCTGATGAGTTTGTGTCAACCTGACAGCAAAAGTTCTTGGAGACTCTTTTAGGATGTTATTCTCACTTCATGTCATCAAGAAATAGGAATATCAGGTCACTTGGGTGGCTCAGTCCGTTAAACATCGAACTTTACTTTGGATCATGATCTTGAGGTTTGGGAGTTTGAGCCCCACATTGGGCTCTCTGCTGTCAGCACAGAGCTGGCTTCAGATCTTCTGTCTCCCTCTCTCTCTGCACCTCCTCTGCTTGTTCATTAAAAAGAAAATCAATAGGAACATCACTGTTTACTAAGTATATAACTGTTTACTAAGTACTTAACTCTGTGCCTGTCACATACATTACCCCAGTGATTCTTTACTATGCTATACTATGCTATGTATAATAGCATTATACATAGGTTTTGTCTTTATTCCCATTTTACAGATAAGAAAAATAACACACAGAGCAGTTAAAAATTTGTCTAAATTTATAAAATGATTCTTTGGTAAAGAAAAGATACAAATCCAGGTCGGTATTACTCCAATACCATACACCTCGGGTTCAAATCCTGCTCCAGTGTTCGATGGAAATACCACCTTAGCAAAGTTACATTACATCCTTAGTCCTCAATTTCTTCATCCATGAATGGGGTAGATGAGTTTTGTTTGGGATAAAATAAGACAATAAACAAATAAATAAATAATAAGACAATAAATAACACAGTGCCTGATACAGAGTAAATGCTCATGAAATGTTAGCTATTATTATCATCATTATTAATCCACCTCCTTCTTTATCATCCACGTTCCCTGATCTGAACCCTTGATTTTCCTCTGACTAAGGCGAGAACCTCTCTATAGAGTACTTGCTAAATGACTATGTGTTCTGCCATCATCTTTAACTCCAATTAAGTGTTTCTCTTTGAGCTAGTTCCTAAGTAACTCCAGGATCCTCCCCCCCCCCCCATTAGCAATTTCCTATGCTATGGTATTAAGATAAAAAATTAGCATTAAATAATTGCATCTGCTCACTTGGAATAGTACGTAGACTAAAGCAGCCAGCATCTAATGCTTCAGCACCCACACAGTTGAACTTCACATTCTGCATTCATATTCTTGGGGGAAGTCCCAACTTAATTATTTTCTTTTCATCTTCAGCTTAGTTCAGATAAAAGTATTTCCTTAATATTGCTTTTTACAACACTTGATTCAACAACACTTTTTTTATCTTGTTGTATTAGGACACAGTTCTTCTTCCTTTAGAATTTTCATTAAATGGCAAGAGCAAAGTGTATTCATTTAGCTATTTGGAATCAAAGAAAAGGTTGCTAGCTAGTTATCTACAAATGCTTTAGCTTTGTTTTTATCTATATAAGAAACTTTTTTGCACTGAATTGTAATTTTTCTCTGAATTTTTTATTCTACAGAAAATCTTTGTCTAAAAATATCTAAATGTCCAGAAATGTGTGAAAGAAAAAGTAAAACTATAAATCACTGCAACTACCCTGGTCACAACCCACAGCACAGAGATATCCATTCAGTAGACATAGTCTGTGCCTAACACACGTATATATTTTTTATTATACTTTATTTTTTTATTGTGGCAAACAAACATAAAAAATTTACCTCCCCAACAGCTTCCAAGCGTACAGTGCAATAATGTCAACCACACACATGTGGTTATTGCAACAGATTCTCAAACCTCTCCCATCCTACATGACTGAAACTCTGTGCCCACCAAACAAGAAACTGCTCTCTTTCCCCTCAGCCTCTGGCAACCACCTTTCTATTATACTCTGTTCCCATGACTTTGAAAATTTTAGATGCATCAAATAAGGGTCATCATGCAGTCTTGTCTTTCTGTGACTGGCTTATTTCACTTAGCATAAAATCTTCAAGTTTCATCCATTTTGTGATGTATAATAAGATTTCCTCCCTTTTTAGGGCTGAATAATATTTCATCGTATGTGTATACCACATTGTCTTTATCCATGCATCCATCAGTGGACATTCAGGTTGCTTCTGCCTATTGGCTACTGTGAATAGTGCTACAATGAACATGAATGCACAAATAAGTCTTTGATATCCTGCTTACAAAGGTTTACGAAAAATATTCTTTTATTTCCTTTATAAATTTTTATAGTTCACATTCCTTTATATTTTCTTCTCTAAATTATCAACCAACAATTTCTCATATGTAAATCAATCTGCTGACGCCTGTTTATCCTTCGATTTACCGGGAAACTGTCCATTATTTTACATTAATACCAATTATGTATATGAAGTTGTTAGCATGCTTGTGAATTGCATTTTTAGCACATTGGTTTTTAAAAATAAATTTAATAATATGGGCTTATAAATACATTTAATTATACTTAAATTAACAGTAATTCACTTGCCTTCAGTGTAACTATTTACACTAATTATTTGAAGGGTGAATCGAAGCAAGAAGAAAAAATGGTATCAAATTGATTGTAGAAAATCCTGTCTTAAACATTTTATCTGGTGTAATAAGCCTCTGCCTATGCAGTTTTAAGGGAAATGTAAATAGTTTCATTGTTTGTTTACCTTTCCTGACTACTTCCACATTCACAAAGATGAATTTGGAAGGAAATGGTAAAAATAAAGGAACAGCTAAAACTGAGTGTTCTTTTTCTTAGGATCACTTGAATTCCAGGGTTCTTCTTTCTTCAGTAAAGGTTACAAAACACCATGCTATCCATGCAAGCATGTAATATTTCCCAACAGATCTATGTTCAAGTGGCATCTTTCTAATAAGGCCTTTGCATTAGTTCATCCTCAGGACACTGCCATTAGGCATATTGCCACCTTTGTAAGGGAATTATTCCTAAATTTTTGGCATCACCCAATCAGATAACTCTTTAATCCTCTAGAGATTATGGCAATTGACAATAGGATTCTGTTGTCCCAAGCATCTTCACATGGAAGACATTTAAACAAGCTTCAGAGTGGTTTGCCCAAGAGAAAAGGTTTCCTTGCAATTAGGAAGAACACTTAGCATATTACCATCTGTGCCTTCTGTCAGCTTTTTATGCATACTGCTTTCAGATATGTATCTCCCATTTCTAATTTCATTTGTTTACTTTTTAGTGAACACAGATTTTATCATAATCAGTGAATATTACCCATAATTTAGATAACAATGACATTTTAACATCTTGATTAACAACATAGTTTAAATATTTATCATTTAAAAAAATCTGTCAGATGTACAAACATCCAATATCTTTTGCACAAGGGATAAGTTAAAATTATTTATATTAATTTAATTAAAATTCAAGACTAAATATTTATAATAAAGACTTCTAAGGTGGAGGTTTCAGAAACTTTCATGTCATCTGAAGTTCATTTTGTGCTTTATAATTTGAACAAAATATTATTTCAGTGCAAATGGCAGTGTTACAGATCTGACTTTTTTCCCTAGGATTTGGAAGTAATTAATGCTCATTCAATATCCATTTATATTATTTTAATGGTTTATAATTTCTTAAATGCAAAGTTCCTGGTTTGTAAATTATCTTTGTCTTTCGAACATATTTTTTCCCCAAATATGATCCTTCTGACTAAGACATTGATATACCCTCTTTATGAAACATGGATTTATGGGTTCAGCTTTCATGTAAGATTGCTATTCGTTGGAAACGAGGTTACATACAAAAGTCATCACTTACTTGTTATTGTTAACCCTAGGAACATAAATACACATCTCTATATCTTCCCCCCAAAATCTAATTTGAACTTTGATGTTCTTAAGAATCATATTTACCATCTTTTAATGTTAATTAAATTTCTTCAGAATGCCCTTTATGGTGCACCTGGGACACCTCAGTTGGTTGAGCATCTGGCTCTTTGTTTCAGCTCAGGTCATGATCTCAGTTTGTGAGTTCAGACCCCACATCGGGCTCCAGGCCGACAGAGGGAAACCTGCTTGAGATTCTCTCTCCCCCTCTCCCTGCTTGTGCTCTCTCTCTCAAAATAAATAAACTTAAAAAAAATAATATTTCCATTATAAAATAATAGCATAGATATAAGTTCATACATCCATGGAAACCTGATATTTGACAAAGGGGCTGCTGCAAATAGTTAAAGAAAAGATAGGTTATCCAGTAAAGAATGCCAGAACATTTTTTTAATAAAAGAACTATAATTGATTCCCTACCTCATGCAATAAACAAAACTCAATTCAAGATATATTAAGAATGAATCATGAAAAGTGGAATTTTTAAATGTTTGGTATGTAATGATGAAGTATTTATTCTTCACCTCAAGGAATATAAGGATTTTTTTTAACGATTTCTGTTTTTAACATTTTATTATTATTATTTTTACTTTTTTAACATTTATTTAGTCTTTGAGAGAGAGAGAGAGAGCATGAGCAAGGGAGGGGCAGAGACAGAGGGAGTCACAGAATCCAAAGCAGGCTTCAGGCTCTGAGCTGTCAGCCCAGAGCCCAATGCAGGGCTTGAACTCATGAGCCATGAGGTCAAGACCTGAGCTGAAGTTGGAGGCTTAATCAACTGAGCCACCCAGGCGCCCCTCATTTATTTATTATTTTTGAGACACAGAGAGAGACAGAGAGCAAGTTGGGGAGGGGCAGAGAGAGGGAGACACAGGATCTGAAGCAGGTTCCAGGCTCTGAGCTGTCAGCACAAGGCCCAATGCAGGGCTCAAACTCAAGAACTGTAAGATAATAACCTGAGCCAAAGTCGGACACTCAACTGACTGAGCCACTCAGGTGCTTTATATTTTTTGAAGGATTGCTTAACCAAACCACAGAAACGTGTGTGTGTGCACGTATTTATATTTATATATAAAGAATGTCAAAAGGCACCTTAAGAAATTGAAAAGATAAACTGCAGACTTGATGAAGAGATTTTCAATATATTATGATTCACAAAGAATTACTAGAGCAAATATTGAAGAATTTCTACAAATAAAAAATACATAAACAAATGAGAAAATGGGCAATAAAGTTGAATACGCAATTCACAGAAGAAAGAAAAGAAAAAAGCCATACACTTAAGAAAATACGATCAATCTCTAATAATCAGAGATATGCAAATTAAAACTATACAGAAATACAATTCACACCTGTTAAAATGGCAAAATTTAATAGTCTGACAACACGAAGTTTAAGCAAATATGTGAAGTAATAAGAAATCTTACAAACTATTTTCTGGAATATAAATTGAGACAACTACTTTGGGGGAAAGAAACGTGACATTACCGAGTAGATATAATTTCAATAATTTCTATCCTATATATGTACCTTCATAAAACTTCTAGTTTTTAATATTTTTTTTAATGTTTATTATTACTGAGAGAGAAAGACACAGAGCGTGAGCAGGGGAGGGGCAGACGGAGGGGGAGACACAGAATCCGAAGTAGGCTCCAAGCTGTCAGCACAGAGCCTGACAGTGGGGCTGGAACTCACAAACTGAGAGATCATGACCTGAGCTAAAGTCAGTCGCTTAAGCAACTGAGCCCTCCAGGCGCCCCAAAACTTCTAGTTTTTAAATTAGAGTGAAACACCACAAATATAATATTTTTTAAAGTTGCAGAAGAGTCCATGCTGTATGATATACTTGTGTATACAAAGTTTTAATTTTTCCCAATTATATTAAATTTTAAGCCATCAAAACAATAATATCCATAAGTTTGTGTGTGTGCATGTGCATAGATTTACCAATACATACCTATAGATGAAAGGATAAAGGCATGCATTGAAATGAAAAATGAAAAACACCAAATTCAGGTTAGTAATAGAGCTTATATTGCTTATTTCACATAAGGCTAGTCTAAGTTCTCTGTATACATACAAACCTTCAATCCTGACTCCTCCCTATGAATTAAAAACCATTGTTTCTTTCATTTTATAGATGAGGAAACTGAGGTACAAAACCGATTGCTAAGGTCACAGAACTAGTATAGCTAGAACTTGCCTTTGAATCTGGGAGAATGACTTAACATCACACGCATAACAACTGGGAGGGGAGACAAGGGAAGAATGAATGATATTTTCAAAAAGAAAAGCACAGGGGCCTTCCTCTGTATTGTAATAATATTTAATGTCAGAAGTTAGTTGGTGGGTATATGGTAGTTATTGGATTATTGTTACATTGTGTTGTTTTCCTGTTTTTTTTTTTTTTTTTGGAAAACATGCATGATTCATACGTAGATTAATACGTATACTGCTAATAAGTATATTCCTGACCTAATTTTACAAATGGAACAGTTGTGACATGAACCCCTAGATTAAGAAACAGAATATTACCAGCATCCCAGAAGCTCCTCTCAAGCACTAATCACTATTTTCTGACTTGTAAACCCATAGATGAGTGTTGTCTGTTATTGAACTATATATAAATGAATCCATACAGTTCCTGCTCTTTTGTGTGTAGATTCTTCAGAAATAAGAAAACAGTATTCATTCATTTAAGTATTTACTGTGAGTTTCCTCTTCTATATCCTGAGGCAGAGCAGTGAATGAAATATAAAAATATATCCTGCCCTTATAATGCTTACAATTCAATGGGGGAAAGTTATCATAAATATGTTTAACACATAGATGTTGGAGGGTGATAAGTGATACATAGAAAATAAAGCATAGTGGGTTTCCAGGAAGTGTAGTGGTGATGAAAGAAGGCTCATCTACATTGTTTGGTGTTGTAAGTTTTTCTATTGCTGTGTGTTTTCTGTTGCCCAGAAATAACAAAATTTTGTTATCCATGCACCTGGGTAATTTCCACTTTGGGGCTACTATGAATAGTGCTGCCATGAACATCTTTTCACATTTCTTTTGGTGACTATATGCACACTGTTATGTATAGAGGGAGGATATTTGCGTCACTGGGGTGTGCTTATATTCACATTTAACAATTAACTACCAACCAGGCAAATTCCATGTGCCAATGTAGACTATCAACAGGAGTATATGGAGTTCTGGTTGCTTCACATCCTCAACAACATTTGTTATTTTTTAAAATCTTTTTCATTTTAGACACTGGGTGAGTATACAGTGCCTTAATATATTTTAAGGTATATATATATATATATATATATATATATATATATATATATATATATCTGACAGTGAGATAGAGAGAGAGAGAGAAAAAAAAAAAGAATAAAACCAAGAAGGGTAGGGGCAGAGAGGGGGGGAGAGAGAGAATCCCAAGAAGGCTCCACACTGTCACAATGGAGCTTGATGTGGGGCTCGAACTCACCAACTGTGAGATCATGACCCAAGCCAAAGTCCTTTGCTTAACTGACTGAGCCACCCAGATGCCCCAAAACTATACAATATATATTTGTTTTGAGGGAGGGAGGGAGGGAGGGAGAGAGAGAGAGAGAGAGAGAGAGAGAAAGAGAGAGAACGAACTAGCCAGGGTAGGGCAGAGAATCTTAAGCAGGCTCCACACCCTGCACGGGAGTCCTGAGGTGGGGCCCCATCTCAAACTGAGAGATTACGACCCAAGCTGAAATCAAGAGTTGGATGTTCAACCGAATGAGCCACCCAGGCGCCTCTATAATATTTTTAAATAAAGGAAAAAATTGAATAAATCTGCCAAATTATTATATTATTCCGCATGTACTTTTCATGTGAATTTCTGAGTTTTAACAAAGAGAAGAGTTATGTTTAGGTCAATACCAAATCATTCTGTCATCACAGTGTTGCAGAAACATACAAACAAACAAAAAATGGAATGTGGGTTTCCAAGATTGGATAGAAATTATTTAAATTGTGAAACCTTTTCACCAATTCCTAAAGATAAAAATTGCTAGATTTTAGCTAGTCTAAAAGGGCATTTATGTGTCAAGGAGAGCTCACCCATTTTACCAGTTTCTTCATTAATTTACTGTAACATTTTCTAAATGTAAAGGACTGGGACTAGACCTCTAATTGCTTCTGGGCAATTGCACATTAATACTCTACCAACACTAAGTATGGTGATTAGGGTGATTAGCCTATGGAGGAAAGAAGATTGCACTGGGAATCTAGGGAGTATTTTCATGATTTACCTCTGCCTCTAACGAGAATTTGACTTTTAAACATGTAACTTAACATTTATTTTGTAACATCCAAGAAATGTTGCCATCTCAGGACTTTGCACTTGTGACTGCATCTTTTCCATGGCTCACTCCCTCACGTCCCATGTAGGTCTTGCTTATATTGGAATCTATTTAAAAGGCCTTTCTTTGTCTTCTTATTTCTTTTTCTAATAAAAGCCATTTGTTTACATTTTATACTCTTTCCATACTTTCAGAATGGGTCTGTGTGTGTATATTAAACATATCATCATCATGGGGCACCTGGGTGGCTCATTCGGTTAAGCGTCCAACTCTTGATTTTGGCTCAGGTCATGTTGGTGAGTTTGAGACCATATCGGGCTCCAAGCTGATACTGACCTTGCAGAGCCTACTTGGAATTCTCTCTCTGTCTCTGTTCCTCCCCTGTTCTCTTTCTCTCTCTCTCAAAATAAATAAATAAGCTTAAAAAATAAACATATCATCATTAGTAGTTGTTTGAGAGACATTTCTCACATCTGTACAATTAGCTGAAATACTGAGTAAAATAACACCAATAGTATTTCTAATTATTGTTAATGTCAAATAATTTTCTAAAGATTCAAAGATGTCCAATCCTGCACAACAGTAGTCTGTATTTTAATTTTTTGGTCTACAGTAAGTCAAAGCAAATGATTCACAGCATTGTAAGTTATACTATTTTCACCCTCATGTATCACTTTTCATTTCCTTAAGGATAAAAGTAGCACCTTGATCACATTCCTCACCTTAGTCATTAGAATTTTATATTCTTGCTAACACATTACTTGCTCACATAGTAAGAGGCCCTTCTTTTTCCACCCTATTTAAAAGATCACCCTTACCTCGCCCTTACCTCAGAACTTCTGAATTTATTGTCTTTTAGCATTATCAGTATTCAACATCTATATAGGGAATGAATTTGCTTTATTTTCTATTTTTTTTCAATGGAATAAGCTATCATTGTGACTGCCTGTCACATAGGAAAATCTCAAAAATATGTCTCAAATAAATGAATTTTGTTTTGTAATCTTTGAAATGATTAGACTAGACCAAATGATGAGTAAAATCTTTCCTTGACTAAAATTTTGATTCTATGACGATAATAGAAATATTATCTTCCATGGAATCATGATGCCCCCTCCTATAATAGAACGAGTTCTACCTTGAGAAAGAAGAACAAAACTTGAGGCATCACACTTCCCGATTTCAAACTACACTTCAAAGCTATAGTATGCAAAATAGCATGGTACTGGCATAAAAATAGACATACAGACCAATGGAAAGGAAACAAGAGCCCAGAAATAAACCTATGCATATATGGTCAACTAATATTTGATAAAGGAGCCTGGAATACTCAATGGGGAAAGGAGAGCCTCTTCAGAAAATGGTACTGGGAAAATGAGATACTAATGTGCAAAAGAATGAATTTTGTTTTATACTACTCAAAATATTAACTCAAAATGGATTAAGGACTTAAATGTAAGACTTGAATCCTTTAAATTCCTAGATGAAAACATAGGGAAAAAACTCCCTAATATTGGTCTTGACAAGGATTTTTTAGATATGACAACAAAAGCATAAGCATCAAAAGCAAAAGTAAACAAATGGGATTACATCAAACTAAAAAGCTTCTGCATAGAAATGGTAAAAATCCACAAAATGAAAAGGCAATCTACAGAATGGGAGAAAATACTTGTTAACAATGTGTCAGATAAGAGCTTAGTATCCAAAATACATAAAGAACTCATACAACTCAACAACAACAACAACAACAGCAGCAGCAGCAATAGCAACAGCAACAACAACACAAAATCTGAAACCCTGACCAAATGTGATGGTATTAAGAGTGGAACCTTTGGGCAGTACTTAGATTTAAAAGATTTTATGAGAATAGGTTCCCCATAATAGGACTGGTATCCTTATTAGAAGAGGCCAGAGTTGGTTGTCTCTCTGGCATATGAAGACAGAAAGAAGGAGGCCTTCTGCAAGTCAAGAAGAAGGCTTTCACCAGACACTGACTGTGCTGGCAACTTGCTCTTGGAATTCCCTGTTTTCAGAACTGTGAGAAGTAAATATATGTTGTTTAATTTACCTAATCGATGATATTTTGTTATAGTAGGCTAAACTAATACAGGATCTATGAGAAATTAGCCCTACAAAGTTTAACTGGACAGTGTAAGAATAAAATAAAGTCATATAAAAATATTCTATTAAAAATGGTCAGAGGAACTGAATAAATGTTTTTCCAAAGACTTATATACATGACCAAGTGATACAGGAAAAAGTGCTCAACATCACTAAACATCAGGGAAATTGAAGTCAAACTACAATGATGTATCACTGAACACCTGTTAGAAGGGATAGTATGTAAATTACAAGAGATTGGGACGCCTGGGGGGCTGGGTTGGTTAAGCGTCCAACTTCAGCTCAGGTCATGATCTCACAGTCTGTGAGTTCAAGCCCTGTATCAGGCTCTGTGCTGACAGTTCAGAGCCTGGGGCCTGTCCCTCTCTGCCCCTCCCCCGCTTGCGCACACACACTGTCTCTCAAATAAACATTTAAAAAATGACAAGAGATTAAAACTATTGACAAGGATGTAGAGAATAGTGAAGACTTGAACTCCATTGGAGGGGATATAAATTGGTATAACTACTATGGAAAAGAGTATGGGAGGTTTCTCAAAAAATTAAAGGTAGAACTATAATATGATCCAGCAATCCCACTTCTGAATATATATATGAAGGAAATCAAATCACTATCTTGAAGAGATATCTGTACCCCATGTTCACTGGAGCTTACTTATCATAGCCAAGACATGGAAACCACCTAGGTGTCCATCCAAAGATGAAATGACAAGGAAGATGTGGAGTACATATACAGTGAAATATTATTCAGTCATTAAGTAAGGGAATATGTAAATTATTTGCAACCACATGGATGAACCTTGAGGGAATTATGCTGAGAGAAATATGTCAAAGTAAGACAAATACTGAATTATCTCATATGTGAAATCTAAAAAAACAAAAATCACAGAAAGAGAGTAGATTGGTAGTTTCCAGGGTAGAGAGGTTAGAAAAATGGATGAAGTATTCAATGAGTACAAACTTTCAGTTGTAAGATGACTTTAAATTCTGGGAATCTAATGTACAACATGATGACTATAGGTAATAATAATACGGTAATGTATACTTGAAAACTACTAAGGGAATGGATCTTGAAATATGTCACCACACACATATGTACACCAAAAGATAACTGAGGTGATGGATATATGAATTAACCTTACTGTGGTAATCATTTTGCTATATATATATATATATATATATATATATATATACACAATCATCACACTGTACACCTTAAATTTACACAATGTTATATGTCAATTATATCTTAGCAAAGCTGGAAAAAATATATGTTCCATTAAAAATAAGTTACCAGGGGGGTGCCTGGGTGGCTCAGTTGGTTAGGCATCTGACTTCAGCTCAGGTCATGATCTCGCAGTCTGTGAGTTTGAGCCCCACATGGGGCTCTGGGCTGACAGCTCAGAGCCTGGAGCCTGCTTCAGATTCTGTGTCTCCCTCTCTCTCTGCCCCTCCTCCACTTGCTCTCTGTCTCTCTTTCTCTCAAAAATAAACAAACATTAAAAAAATAAGTTATCAGGGGTAAGGAGGTGGGGAAAATGGGGAAATGTAGATCAAAAGCTAAAAATTGCAGTTATACAGAATGAGTAAGTCTAGAGATCTAATGTACAGCGTGGTGGCTATATTTAATCATACTGTATTGCATACTGGAAATTTGCTGAAAGTAGATTTCAGGTGTTCTCATCACATGCAAAATACATAGTAACTACGTGAAGAGATGATATGTTAATTGATTAGATGGTAGTAGTCATTTCACAGTGTATATGTATACCAAATCATTTTGTAAACTTTAAATATATACAACTTATATTTGAAAATTAACGCTAAAAATAAATGAAAATAAGATTCCACATTGGGAGTAATAAACACTATAAACCTATATCTCTCATTTTCCTACTGAATTTTATACTATTTTCTATTGTTACTTACGGATTGTGTGTTCGTAGGCATGTGTGTGTGTAATGCTTTTCAATATTATGTTTCTCCAAAACTGTAATTGGTGGAAAAATCATCTACAGTGTTGAATGACACTCTTCAAGGCACTGTGAATATGTTCTAGATACAAAATTCACATCGTGTAACTCAGGTGGACAAATTTTCTTTTTATAATTTATAGTGATCTCTCTATTGAGTCACTCTTCAACTCAGTAGGACACAATTGGACTTGGTCATTTCTGTAAAACAATTAATTCAATATTTTGTTTTTCATTCAATTCAGGATTGTCTACATTAGGAAAGGATTTACTTTGCCTCTTCTTTTCCCTGAGGTGATATGCAATTAAGGGTATATATGGGACGTTCATATAGAATTTTAAATGTGTTAGAGAAGGGGTGATCTGGTTCCAGATTCTCATGTGTCCATCTCATGCATCCTTTGGAATGTTTATTGTTCTGTCATGCTCTCAACTATAATCATCTTCCATCCTGACATTTACTAAGGTAGTCAGGCTCTTTGAATTCCCAGTTATGAGGTCCATGCTATATTCTGCCATAACACCCTGTTATTTCAACAGTGTGACCCTTAGGATCTTCCAGCTAGCTCTCTCACTTATTTGCAAGCTCTATTTTTTTTTAAGTTTATTTAGTTATTTTGCAAGAGAAAGAGAGAGCACTCACCAGAAGGGTAGGGACAGAGAAGGGTAGGGACAGAGAGGGAGGGAGGGAGAATCCCAAGGAGGCTCTTCCCAATGTGGGGCTCAAGCCCATGAACCTGTGAGATCTTGACCTGAGCTGAAACCAAGAGTCACACATTTAACCAACTGAGCCACCCAGGTGCCCCTGCAAGTACCAGTTTTTAGCTTACTTTTGTGCTACTCCTGAGAGCAGAGGAAAATTTGGCTTCTTTCCTTTACCATTCTGGAAACTGCATGAACTGTCTCATGAACTCCATGAGCTCCATGAACTGTTTTAGACCAGATTTATACGCTTAGCCAAACTTTATATCCTTGCTTACTTTACTTGCTCTTGCACCATGCTGAAGTGTAAAAAATGCTGGAATCTTCAAGATCTCCAGATTACATGACTAAAAAAGCACATATTCCTACAACTTCAAAATTTTTTCATCTGCTTTGGAGTTCTATTCCCCTTCCACCCCATCAACACTTGGATGTGCCTCCAATGAGGCCTCATGGAAGATCCCATGTCAGAAACTCATTCAAGCATCTACTCTGTGCTTCTTTTTAGACTCTGTTCCTCTTCCCCAAAGTATTTCTAGTTAAATTCTGCCATGGTCCACATTGCATTGGACAGTAAAAGTCTTGTTTGAACAGTAGCTGTCAATGGGGAAGACAAAGCTATTACATAGGGAGATGAACACATACAAATATACATCAAGTAAATATTTCAAAATATCACTTTGCAATAGACAATCCTACTCCATTATTGCTCATAGAACCTACAATGAGATAAGCACATGGTAAAGGCTCAGGAAATTTGTGAGTTGAAAAATGTATTGGTTCTAGGGGCATCTGGGTGGTTCAGTCAGTAAAGCATCTGACATTGGCTCAGGTCATGAATTCCTGGTTAGTGACTTTGAGCTGCCCTGTCAGGCTCTGTGCTGACAGCTCAGAGCCTGGAGCCTGCTTCAAATTCTGTGTCTCTCACTCTCTCTGCCCCTCACCTACATGCCCTCTGTTACTATCTCTCTAAAAAAATAAACATTAACAAAAATAAAGAAAGAAAAATGTATTGGTTTTAATAATTACAAGACAGAGGTATTACATATGAATCCATATGCCTATTTTTACATTAGATTACTATGGATTAAAAGTAAAACAAATATGTATGTCAGAGAAATACTCAACACCTTGGGGTATATTGGTATCAATTTAGGCTAAAATCTTACTTCAAATAGTTCATATGCTAATAGAAAAAGACATGATTGTTCACATATAACCCTAACAAACAGCAGATTGCGGGCTATAATAATAAAGCATATTAATAGTTACAGTTTGTTGAGTTAATATTTGCCAAACCTTATGCTTGGTACTTTACATACTTCAACTTATGCATTGCATATAACAACTAGTGATATTGCTATTACCATCTAAATATATAAAGAAAAAGGAGGTGAAGTCTTTAAACTATAGAAGCTGTGTTCTAGAAGAACCCAGAGAAAGAACAAATTGGTGCCAGTGGACTGCAATTCAAGACCTGCTTCTTTGACGGAAAGGCATTTGAACTGGGTCTTTTTGGAAATGGGTGGGATTTTCCTAAACATATTTAGAGAATAGCTTAATGACACCAAAACAGTAGCAAAGATTTTTAAGCGAGGAGGTGACAGTAATTGGGACTGTACTTTGAAGACAGCTTTGACAGAAATTTGAAGAAAATAGTGGAAAGTATAAATACTTCTTATCAAGAACAAAAAAACTAGACGTTAAATTCATCTTGAATGAAAATTGACACTGTGAAAAATGTGTATTTTAATAACTCTCAAAATCCTTGTAATTCAAGCTAGTCTATAAAATTAGAGACAAACTATGTACCAGTGCTCAAAAGTATAGTGAACTTAGAAGCCAATGATATCTATGTACTCAAAAAAGGGGATACTTAAATGTCTATTACTATCACATGAATTTCAAAAATGCCATCATTTAGGAATTATATTGTATCAGTTAATGAGTATTTAAAGATTATTTTTCAATCTTTAGAAAAAAATAAACAGCTATAGTCATCTACCAAAGTGATTTATTGACTTAATCAGATGAGACTTCTCCATTGAACCAACAATAAAATTATATTTATGGACTTTGATAGAGTATACATAGTCATTATTTTTGTCACCTCGACATCATGTTACCAATGTGATATTTAAGAAAGTAGAGCAAAATATCAAAAAGATTACACATTTTGGAGGTCTATGTTTTTATGTGAATTCCAATTCAAGTTTTAAAAAGACTCTTTGAAGCAATGCCACTTTCCAATGTAGCCCACAGATTTAATAATTAATTACTAATGTCTCAGCAGTTTTGTGTGATCGGTAAAATTATGGGTCTAACAAAATCAAGATTATAGCTTTCATAATTGCATAGGTGAATTAGCTTCCCACAGATAAACATACCATATTTCTTTTTATTGCTATTGATGAGGATCATGTTCAACAAAATACTGATTTCACAGGATATTAACGGGAATCATGTTATAAAGTGGTCAAATTAGTTTCAGAAATATTAAATTCAAATAAAGAAAACATGTTTTGTGTTATTTTTACTGTAAATTTTTGTGTTATTTTTACTGTAGACTTTCTCTTTAGTTTTAATATGTTCATATGAACTGCAAATCTCTAAGAAAGAATATAGTATGTAGTATTTATCAAGATAATATGATCACAGAATCCTTTATTTCCTGAATATTTCGACAGACTATTGTGCTGTAAAATACACTTTGAGTATTCTAATGTATGCCATATAGCAAGGCTTCTTGTAATATGTGTTATTTTCTTATTCAGATTTAAATAACCATGATACATTAGGAAAAATGCATGATTACTTCATATATACATATCTGGTTTACTACTCTAATCAAATAATACTTAGATGGAGGCTAATTGGTCACATTTCATAACACAAATGCTTATTTTGTATTTCCACATAGTCAAATATTTAAGCACATGTAGTTTATTTGGAGGGAGAAGGAACACCAGCAGGAACAAAGTGATGTGAGACAGGGAAGACAAGAGAGTTGATAATGAGTGTGTTCTTATATCACCTACAATAATGGACACCTAGAAATTAATTCTGCAGGGAAACCTTGCAAACCATGAAAAAAAAATTTTTCCATATTATTCCAGCTATGGGATGCTGTAGCTATAATACTTTTATACTCACATACCAGTCAATCATTTTTTAAGGGTTGTCCTGGCGGACTGGCAGTGGGAAGTGGTGAGAGAAATTATTTCCCAGGCACTTCTGGGCAAAGTAGTCTCTAGCAGTACTCTTCAACACATTATCTATTAACAGGACATTTACTAATTATGGGGAAAATTTTCAAAAATTCTAGCACTTATGGAACACTGAATAAATTGCAAAGAATCATATGATAATAGACTAATGAGAGTTTAGAATAAGATGGTAAACTGGACATGCATTTCTAATTCCCTAGTCGGATGAATTTTTTTTTAGTGGGGAAAAAGTCTTGCAAAGGAGGAAAAATTACTAAAGCCGTGATAAATAAGGAAAAGTACCACAAGTGGTCCAGAAATATTGAGAGAGTCCTAACAGGTGGCAAGTAGACAGAGTGGAATTGACTAGAAAAATGAGATCTCAATAGATGCAAATAAGTTGTTTACAGCTTCTGTGGTAGCTGCAAGCTAAGTCAGTTCATGAAGGAAAGAAAGGAGTTCTGAAGGGTACATCAGGATGATTAACCAGAGAACACTGTTTGGAGAAGCTATGTTTATTGCTTTCTCCTTCCTCTTTTATTTATGCTAAGAACCTGACCAAAAGCTGTAGGCTAAAGCAGTGGGTGTGAGTTCCAAGGCTGGAAAGGAAAAGCAGAACGCAGATTGCCATTAGATAATCAGGAGAAGCATGGGATCTCTCACAGTCAAAAGATATCCCCATAAGGAACATCTTCTTCCTTCATTCAGCCAGAACAGAGATTATGGCACACAGATTAGTCAGGGGGACAGAGGTGCTCAAAAATAATGTTGAGCACACAAATACAAATTAACAAACACTTGAGTTAAACAAACATCACAGAGTAAAATGCTGAAAGTAAGCAATAGTAAATGTAACACTCCTCACCTTTTAGAAAGAGGGGGTAAGACACTTAACAGTTTGTGCCTGAGTGGAAAAGACTGCTAAGGAATGAATTATCACATAATAATGAGCCAAAAATCCTTTCTCAAGGCAGGTTAAATGAGTAAATGCTTGGGAGTAGGAGAGAAAAACTGAACTTTGGCAAAATAGATCCAAATGTACCAATATTTTTCTAGTTGGATTTCCAGGGTGATAATTTAGAGGAAATGTGAGGAGAAAAATCACTAAATCATGGAAGAAAATTTCAGACTTAAAAAAAGACCTGGACTGTAAGACTTAACTATCCAACTGCCAAATGGATGGCAAACAGGATGAATGAAAATTATCCACATTGAGATACATAGTGATGAAATGTTAGAATAACAAAAATAAAGATAAAATCTTTAAATAGTACCATACAGAAAAAAAATGCAGGACACACACAAAAGAAAATTAACCATGGTAGTGTCAGACTTCTTTTTTCTTTTATCGTGTTTTCCATTTATTTAGCTTAGATTTTCTTCGAAGTTTTGAAAATTATACTGCAGATAACATATAGTGTAACATTAGTTTCAGGTGTACAATATATTGATTCAACAATTCTATACATTTCTCAGTGCTCCTCAAGATAAGTGTATTCTTCTCTGAAAACTATAAAATATTGATGAAAGAAATTGAAGATGATACCACAAAAAAATGGAAAGGCATTCCATGTTCATGGATTGGAAGAACAGATATTGTTAAAACGTCTATACTACCCAAAGCAATCTACATATTTAATGCAATCCCTATCAAAATTCCAACAGCATTTTTCACAGAACTAGAACAAACAATCCTAAATTTTATATGGAACCACAAAGGACCCTGAATTGCCAAAGCAATTTTGAAAAAGAAAAGCAAAGCTGGAGGTATCACAATTCCAGACTTCAACTTACATTACAAAGCTGTAGTGATCAAAACAGTATGGTACTGGCACAAAAACAGACACATAGATCAGTGGAACAGAACAGAAGACCCAAAAGTAAACCCACAACTACACAGCAAATTAATATTTGACAAAGCAGCAAAGAATATACACTAGGAAAAAGACAGTATCTTCAACAAATGGTGTTGGGAAAACTGGTCAACTACGTGTAAAAGAATGAAACTGGACAACTTTCTTACACTATACACACAATAAATTCAAAATGGATTAAAGACCTAATGTGAAACCTAAAATCCTAAAATCCTTTTGTAAATAATACTGCAATAAATATAGGATGCACATATCTTTATGAATTAGTGTTTTTGTATTCTTTGTGTAAATACCCAGTAGTGGAACTACCAGATCACATGGTAGTTCTATTTTTAACTTTTTGAAGTTATTTTCCACAGTTTTCCACAGTGACCACACCCTCTTGCACTTCCACCAACAATGTATAAGGGGTTCCTTTTTTTCCCACATCCTTCTCAACACTTGATTTCTTGTGCTTTTTATTTTGGCCATTCTGACAGGTGTGAAGTGACATCTGATGGTGGCTTTGATTTGCATTTCCCTTGTGATTATGGTTATTGAGCATTTTTTTCATGTGTCTGTTGGCCATCTTTATATCTTCTTCAGGGAAATGTCTATTCATATTTTCTACTCATTTTTAAGTGGATTTTTTGTATTGAGTTGTGTAAGTCTTTATGTATTTTGGATACTGTTTATCAGATATATCATTTGTAAATATTTTATTCCCTTCAGTATGTTGCCATCTAGTTGTGCTCATTGTTTTCTTTGCTGTGCAGATACGTTTTATTTAACTAAGAATCCCTAATAGTTTATTTTTGCTTTTGTTCCTCTTGGTTCAAAATATATATCTAGAAAGATATATATCTAGAAAAATATATATATATATATATATCTTATATATATATATATCTAGAAAATATATATCTAGAAAATATATATCTAGAAAGATGTTGACACAGCCAGTGTCAGAGAAAATTACTGCCTGTGCTCTCTTCTAGTATGTTTAACGTTTCAGGTCTAACATTTATATCTTTAACCTATTTTGAGCTCATTTTTGTGTATGGTGTAAGATAGTAGTCCAGTTTCATTCTTTTGCATGTATCTGACCAGTTTTCCAGTTTCCCAGCCCCACTTTTTTAAGAGACTTCTTTTTTCCCATTACATATTCTTGCCTCCTTTGTGGAAGACTAATTTTCCATATAATTTTGGGTTTATTTCTGGGCTCTCTGTTCTGCTTTATTGACTTATGTGTCTATTTTTGTGCCACTGCTATACTGTTTTGATTTCTACAGTTTTGTACTATATCTTGAAATCTGTGACTGTGATATCTCCAGTTTTGTTCTTTTTCAAGATTGCTTTGGCTATTCAGGGTCTTCTGTGGTTCCATAGAAATTTTAGGATTATTTATTCTAGTTCTATGAAAAATTCTGCTGGTATTTTGATAGGGATGGTATTAAAACTGTACGTCGCTTTCGGTGCTATAAACATTTCAACAATATTTTTTCTTCCAATTTATGAGCATGGAATGTCTTCCCATTTCTTTGTGCCATCTTAAATTTCTTTCATCAGTGTTTTATAGCTTTCAAAGTACATATCTTTCACTTCCTTGGTTAAGTTAATTCCTAAATATTTTGGTCTTTCTGGTGCAATTGTAAATGGGATTGTGTTCTTAATTTATCTTTCTGCTGCTTCATTAATAGTGTATACAAATGCAACAGATTTATGCAAAATGATTTTTTATCCCATAACCTTACTGGATTCATTTATCAGTTCTAGTAGTGTTTTAAAGGAGTCTCCAGGATTTTTATACTATCATTTCATCTGCAAATAGTGAAAGTTTTACTTCTTCCTTACTAATTTGGATGCCTTATATTCCTTTTTCTTGTATTAATGCTGTGGCTAGCACTTCCAGTTCAGGTCCTATATTGAATAAGTTGGTGAGGGTGGACATGTTCTCCTTTTCTGATCTTAGGGGAAAAGCTCTCAGTTTTTCACCTTCAGTATGACATTAGTTGTGGATTTTTCATATATGGCCTTTATTATATTGAGATATGTTTCCTCTAAATCTACTTCGTTGAGAGTTTTTATCATGAATGGGTATTATACTTGGTCAAATGTTTTTTTCTGCACCTGTTGAACTAATCATACTGTTTTCATCCTTTTTCTTATTGGTGTGAGGCATCATGTTGAATGATTTGCAGATATTGAATGAACCTGGATTTCAGGAATGAATCTCACTTGATTGCACTAATTTTTTAAAAAGAATTGTTGGATTCCATTTGCTAATATTTTATTAAGGATTTTTGCATCTATGCTCTTCACACATATTGGTCTGTGTTTCTTTTCTTTTCTTTTTTCTTTGTAGGATCTTTATTTAGTTTTGGTATCAGAGTAACACTGTCCTCATAAGATGAATTTGGAAGCTTACCTTCTATTTTCTGGAATAGTTTGAGAAGAATAGTATTCTTTAAATGTTTGGTAGAATTCACCTGTGAAGCCTCTGGTCCTAAACTTTTGTTTGTTGGGATTTTTTTGATAACTGATTCCATTCCATTGATGGTAATTATTCTGTTCAAATTTTCTATTTCTTCCTGATTCAGTTCAGGGATGTTAAATGTTTCTAGAAATTTATCCATTTCTTCTAGGTAGTCCAATTAGCTATTATATAATTTTTTATAATATTCACTTATAATCCTTTGCATTTCTGTGGTATCAGTTGTTATTTCTCCTGTTTCATTTCTGATTTTGCTTATTTCATTCTTCTCTATTTTGTTCTTTTTGATGAGTCTGGCTAAAGTTTTATCAATTTTGTTGATCTATTCAAAGAAGCAGCTCACGGTTTCTTTGAATTTTTCTATTGTGTGTTTTTTTTTTTTTAGTTTATGATTTACTTCTGTTCTAATCTCTAAAATTTCCTTCATTTTTCTGGGTTTTGGTTTTGTTTGTCCTTATTTTTCTAGCTCCTTTAGGTTTAAGGTTAGGTTGGGGGTTTTTTTTTGAGATATTTCTTGCTTTTTGAGGAAGACCTGGATGCAACAAACTTCCTTCTTAGAAAAACTTTTGCTGCGTCCCAAAGATTTTGGGCTGTTGTGTTTTCATTTTCATTTATTTCCATGTTTTTTTTTTAATTTCCTCTTTTATTTCTTGTTTGACCCATTCATTGTTTGGTAGCATGTTATTTAACCATGTATTTGTGTTCTTTCCAGTTTTTTTCTTGTGATTGATTTCTAGTTTCATAGCATTGTGGTCAAAACAGATGCATAGTATAACTTCGATTTTTTAAAATTTGTTTAGACTTCTTTTGTAGCCTAATACATGACCTATTCTGGAGAATGTTCCATGTGTGCTTGAAAATAATGTGTCTTGTGATGTTTTATGATGGAATGTTCTGAATATATCTGTTAGCTTCATATGAGTCAATTTGTCATTGTTGTCATTGTTGTCACCATTTCCTTGTTGATTAGGGGTTTCAATAATCTATCCATTGATGTAAGTGCAATGTTAAAGTTCCTTACTATTTTTATATTACTATCAATGAGCTCCTTTATGCTTATTAGCTGCCTTATGCATCTGTGTATTCACATCTTGTGTACATAAATATTTAAAATTGTTATACCTTCTTGTTGGATTTTTTTAATGAATACAGTGTCCTTCTACTTCTCTTGGTATAATATTTTAATGTTTTTGTTTTTATTTTTGAAGGAGAGAGAGAGAGAGAACATGAGCAGGGGAGGAGCAGAGAGAGAGGGAGACACAGAATCCGAAGCAGGCTCCAGGCTCTGAGCTGTCAGCACAGACCCCGACGTGGGGCTAGAACTCGCGAACTGTGAGATCATGACCAGAGCTGAAGTCGGACGCTCAACCAACTGAGACACCCAGGCACCCCTTTTGGGACAGTATTTTAAAGTCTACTTTGTCCAATGTAAGTATGGCTACCCTGGCTTTCTTTTCACTTCCATTTACATAAGGGCTTTTCCATCTCTTCACTTTCAATGTGTACCTGTCTTTAGGTCTGAAGTGAGTCTCTTTTAGGCAGAACAGAGAGGGGTCTTGCTTTTCTATCCATTCTTTTACCCTGTGTCTTTTGATTGAAGCATATAGTCTACTTATATTCAAAGTAATTTTTGGTAGGTATGCACTTATTGCCATTTTGTTACTTGTTTGATGGTTGTTTTTGTAGTCATTCTCTTTTCCTTTCTTCTTTTTCTCTCTTCTCTCACCATTTGTTTGCATTCTTTAGTGATATACTTGGATTCCTTTCCTTTATTTTTCATATGTCTATTTCTGTTTTTTGATTTGTGGTCATAATTTGGTTTGTCTATAAGATTTTATGCATATAACAGTCTACAGAAAGTTGATGGTCCCTGAAGTTTGAACCCATTCTTTATTCTTCTCTCCCTCATGTTTTAGATAAATAGTGTCATATTTTCCATCATTTTAATTTGTGAATTGCTTACCTGATTGTTATATATATATACTTATTTGTACTGATTTTGTTGATAGAGTATTCTTGGCTGCAGGGTTTTTTCCTTCAGCACTTTCAATATATCATGCCACTCCCTTCTGGCCTGCACAGTGTCTGCTGAAAAAGTCAGCTCATAGCCTTATGGAGTTTCCCTTGTACGTAACTGTTTTCTCTTGCTGCTTTTAGCATTCTCTCTTTATCACTACTTTTTGCCATTTTAAGTATTACGTGTGTGGGTGTGGACCTCCGTGGGTTGATTTTGTTGGGGTTCTCTGTGCCTCCTGGATCTGGATTTCTGTGTCCTTTCCCCAGATTCTAGATGGTTTCAGCAATTATTTCTTCAAATAAAATTTGTTCTCCCTTTGCTCTCTCTCTTCTTCTGGAATCCCTTTAAGGCAAATGTTATTATCTTGATTTTGTTGCTGAGTTCTTTTAGTCTATTTTTATCGTTTTGTTATTTTTACTCTCTCCTGTTCAGCTTGATTACTTCCTTCTACTCAGTCCTCCAAGCCACTGCCCCATTCTTCTGCTTTCTCTAGTCTGCTATTTATTCCATTTAGCGTATTTAAAAATTCAGTTATTGAGTTCTTCATCTCTGGTTCTTTGTTATGTTTTCTGTCTCTTTATTGAGGGTCTCACAGAGGTCCTCCACTCTTTTCCCAAGTCCAGGGAGTATCTTTATGACCATTACTTAGAATTTTTTATCAGGCATTTTGCTTTTCTCTGCTTCATTTAGCTCTTTTGTTGTGGTTTTGTCCGTTCTTTCATTTGGGACATAATTCTCTGCCTCTCCATTTTGTCTAGCTCTCTGTATCTGTTTGTTTATGTTATGAAAGTCAGCTGTTTCCTGCTCTTGAAAATAGTGGTCTTTTGAAGAAGATATCCTGTAGTGCCCTGCAGTGCAATGTTCCCTGTTCCCTGTTCCCTGTGGCTGTGCTGTTTTTGCCTTCACTCCAGTCATCTGCGATGGTTCTCTTTGTCTGTTGTGGGCAGGGTTTGGTCCTTGTGTTGTTAGTGGGCCAGTAGGGTGGGCCTTGGGTTTGAGATGAGTCAGACCAGGCGTTGGCCAGAGATGCAGTAGCACTGAAATGAGTAAGGCAGCGGTGTAGCACACAGTGCCAGTAAGATTCCTGCCAGTGAGAGGGGACCTCCAACTGTCTGGGACCAAGGCAGGTATGGTTGGAGCAAGCTGATATGAAGAAGCGCGGAAGGGTGGGATGCTGGGTGTTAACAAGGTTTACGTGGGTCTTTTGTGGGCAAGCACCTGGACCTGATGCCTGGCTATTGGGGGCATGTCCACAGGAGAATGTGTGGGCAGGGCACACTATGAGCAAGTTAGGTAAGGAGTGTTGGCACTGTGCTGGTTCCTGCAAATGTCCATGTATTTATTCTGGGGGTGGGAGGGGGAAATGGCAACTGCCATCTTCTTTATTCCTGGAGATGTCTTCCAATGATCCCTGCCCTTCCAAGCTCTGAGAGTACTAAAAGAAACTCCCTCCCACATACCCCAGGCATTTTTCAAAATGCTACTTGTGTGATGGCTCTCTATATGGTTGTTTGTTTTTCTGTCTCTTCAAGGGCAGGGACTGTTTCCTCTTACCCTCCCAGGTCTCCCATGAGCCTGCTTATTTTTGAAGTTCCAGGTTTTAAGCTCTGCTGATTGCAAGAACTCATGAAATTTGGCCCCTCTGTTTCTCAAAGCCAAATATTACGGAGACATCTTCCCTGGGTGTACTCCATGATGTGAGAGTACTCCTCTTTGTGCTTGAGGTGTCCCTCTTTCCTGCAGAGAGTCCCATGGGTTCATTCAGCTCCTGGCCGTATCTCTTCCCCTTGTACCCTCTTCATTGTGACCTCTTCTTTACATTTAGCTGTGGATAGTCTATTCTGTCAGTCTTTGGGTCATTTTCTGGGTTATTTACATTCATGTGACTGTTTCCTGGTTGTATCTGTGGGACAGAGTAAACTAAGAGTCCTCCTATTCTGTCATCTTTGCCAGAAGTCTGTCAGGGTTCTTATCTACAATATCAGATACCAGAAAATATATGGCAGGAACATTTGATAGTAAACAAATATTAAGGAAAACTCATGAACATTAAATACAGTCAATTTAACAGGAAAGAGAACTGAAACACATCGAATATCTATGGATTTTAATTTTTGTGGTGTAATTTAATCTTACTGGGAATTCATCAGGAAAGTATGGAGATATTTATTAACTTGCCCCAAGTAACACAGAAGCTATGGGTAGATGTATAATAGAAGCTCATGTTTATTAGGTGCCATAAGCTCTCATCCTATTCATTTTCATTTTCAACATAGCTCAATTATTTTCAACTATTAGTATTTCTAGACTGAGTGATTCTTTGATTGGTGACTTTAGAACACAACCTAAAAAGCAAGGAAGTCAGTAAAAATAACTGGGCCCCAAGCTGTCTTCAAGAGAACCCTTAAGCATACTAACGATTTTTAGGTTGTCCAACTCTGTGGAGCCTAAACATATTGTATCTTGCATACATACTGACTTATAACAACCTGGCATTGAAAGTCAAAATTATCTCATTTCAGAAACTGATGAGAGATTTAATACTTTCCCAGTTTTAAAGGTGGAGAAATTAATAATTATTTAATGTCCCCCACTTTGATAATGTCAAAATTATGACTAGAATCCAGGTCTTTTGTTCTCCAAATATACTATTCTAAGAAAAAATGAATACTAATTAGACAATTGAGAAGGGCTTTTCATTTTTATAGAGAAGCAGCTACAAAGAAACGTAGAAGAAAAAATGACACAGGTGTTGTTATGAATAATAATTTTGTAAAAATTACACAAGCCCTGGAAGATGTCATGACAATTCTAGACTGAAATCTGAGATTAAAACAACAGCATAGTTATATCACAGATGATATGGTTCAGATTTCCATTTCGAAGACACTGAATTTTCCTTGCCCGCATTAGCACCATATATACAATATAAAAAATTATGCACACACTTATAGTTGTACTCAAAACAAGAAAGAGAAATGAAAAGGCATTTCTATAAATACTTACAATAAACTAACAAAGCAACAAAGAAACCAAATCAGTTATATTATGACAGCTTTCTGAGAAGCAGGGCCAGTGTGAGTGCCATAAAACTAGAGCTGACACTAATGAGTACGTAAGCCTGAAACATCATTGACCTAAATAAGACCAATGCCATGGGGAGAAACATCCCAACAGAAGGTAACACTTATACTGGAGCACTAGGAATATTAGAGTCATCAGTACAGGCTTAAAATAAATGCATTTAATACCCTCAATAAACAAAGGAATCATGCTCATTATGTTAGTTAGAAATCATAAAAATTAAGCGTCATGAACAATGAATGGACAGTTATGAGGATAAACCAATCGGTCATTTTGAAAAGCAATAGTGTTGAAATAAAGTAAAAATCTTAGCACAGGCTTTTACCCAAATGAACATAGGATGATTACCTAAATAACCATAGCTGAAGAATAAATGAGTAGGTTGAAAGGTCAGATGTAGCAGTTGTCTGAAACAAATTAAAAAAAAAAAAAAAAAAAAACATTTAAAAACAGGAGGACCAGGATCAAATAGTTTAGAGACATATACAGATCCAGAAGTTGCAATATTTCTCTATTAAGATTTCTGAATAAGAGGGTATAATTATGTTGGGTTGAAAGTATTTGGGGGCGCCTGGGTGGCGCAGTCGGTTAAGCGTCCGACTTCAGCCAGGTCACGGTCTCGCGGTCTTTGAGTTCGAGCCCCGCGTCAGGCTCTGGGCTGATGGCTCGGAGCCTGGAGCCTGTTTCCGATTCTGTGTCTCCCTCTCTCTGACCCTCCCCCGTTCATGCTCTGTCTCTCTCTGTCCCAAAAATAAAAAAAAAAAAAAAAAAAAAAAAGAAAGTATTTGAAGAAATCACGAATAAAAATTTCTAAGAATTGAAAGTGTACATGGATGCTGATACTGGAAGAAACTACTGTGTACAAGAGCAGGACAAATGAAGAAGTAAAACTTGCCCACAAACTTGCAGTTTAAATTCAAGTCAAGGATAAGGAGAAATTCCTAAAGCTAAATAATACTAGGAATTCTCAAATCTCCATACAGAATTTCCTTAAAAATTGTCAACCAATGTATCAATATTTCAATAATACCCAAGTAAGAAACCCTGGGCTTTTAATACACACGAGAGCTTATGCTGGTATTCTTACTTTTTTTTTTTTTTTAATTTTTTTTCAATGTTTTTTATTTATTTTTGGGACAGAGAGAGACAGAGCATGAACGGGGGAGGGGCAGAGAGAGAGGGAGACACAGAATCGGAAACAGGCTCCAGGCTCCCAGCCATCAGCCCAGAGCCTGACGCGGGGCTCGAACTCACGGACCGCGAGATCGTGACCTGGCTGAAGTCGGACGCTTAACCGACTGCGCCACCCAGGCGCCCCTGGTATTCTTACTTTTTACTTTTTCTCTCAGAGTAGAAAGTAATGTTTAAACAAATTAATCATATTTACATTTCTTTTGAATTATTACCTTAAAATTGCTATAGCATTTAAAGGATGATTTCCTATTTGGGATTTGTGTCATAGATTTGAAGATTATTGCTTCAAGAAATCAGTTGTAATTTATTTTAATGAATGAGGAGCATTGTCTAAATAGATTCTGAATTTTTATAGTCTTGCTGTTTGAGTATATTAAATTATATGAGTTCTTAATGAGAGAAAAATCTCAAAAGTAAACAGGAAAACCAGGATAATGTTCCCATCAGTACTCTGATACTGCTCTTCTCCTCGTTATAAAATACATTCTTCCATTTGGTAAAATGATCTACATTTATATTTTGTGAAATTATCATATATCTCTTCAATCTGTCATCTTTGAGTACACACACACACACATCTCCTAACTATATATTTGAGTATATAAAATTATCTGTATGGTTACTGTTTTATATAATTATGTCATATATTTTAAATTATCTATAATTTTTAATAGTTGATATTGAATTTGAATTTTAAAAATCTGCAGATTTTAGAGTTAACCTTATGGACTATCAAAGATCAATGGGATGGGGGCGCCTGGGTGGCTTGGTCAGTTAAGCGTCCCACTTCGGCTCCGGTCATGATCTCAGGGTCCGTGAGTTCGAGCCCCACGTCGGGCTCTGTGCTAACCGCTCAGAGCCTGGAGCCTGTTTCAGATTCTGTGTCTCCCTCTCTCTCTGCTCCTCCCCTGTTCATGCTCTGTCTCTCTCTGTCTCAAAAATAAATAAACGTTAAAAAAAATCAATGGGATGATCTATTTATACATATGTACTTAAATAAAGGTCAATGGGATGATATAGTTATAAATATGTATTTAAGTTCATACATATTATCTATTTATAGATATGTAGTTAATGAAAAGAATCATTTTAAGTCCTTTTTGGATTTTTATTGGTGTGTAATGGACTTGTAACATTATATTAGTTTTAGACGTACAACATAATAGTTGGATATTTGTATACACTGTAAAATGTTCAACACAATAAATCTAGTTACCAACCATCACCGTTTAAAGTCACAAAAATAAAACCCTGCCCACAAAGCACGAAGAGAGATATTACAGATTACTGGAACTGGAGGCAAAGCTTGCTCAGTCACAACAGCAGGGCACATGAAACACACATAGGAGACACCGCTGAAGTGCCAGTTTCTGATGAACAGGGAACATTTTACAGGGGACATTAGAATCCCATGACTCATTTATTTTATAATTGAAAGTGTGTATCTTTTGAACCCTTTACCTGTTTCTTCCAATACCCAGTGATCCTCACTTCTAGCAACTTCCATTCTATTCTATGTATTTATGTCTCTATATCTATCTTTGTTTTGTTTGTTTTTTAGATGCCACATATAACTGATTTTTATTTTTTTAAGAAAACACCAAACTGTGTTCCTTAATGTTTCAACTAATTTACATTCACACCAGCAGTGCGTGAGAGTCCCCTTTTCTCTACATCCTCACCAACACTTGGTATCTCTTAAGGCTTTTTCTATGATCTCTATTCTAACAGGTATGAGGTGGTATCACACTGTGGTTTTGATATGTATTTCCCTGATATTACTGATTTTGAGCACCTTTTCATCTGTCTGATGGCCATCTCTATGTCTTCTTTGGAAACATGTCTATTTAGGTCCTCTGCCCACTTTTTAAATCAGATTATTTTTCTGCGATGGGTTTGTATGAGTTCACTATATATTTGGGGCATTAACCTCTTATTGGATATATGATTTGCGATATTTTCTCCCATTCAATAGGCTGCCTTTTCTTTTTCTTAATAGTTTCCTTTGCTATGCAGAGCTTTTTATTTTGATATAGTCCTACTTGTTTACTTTTGCTTTTGTTATCTTTGCCTTTGGAGAGAGATCAAAAAAAAAAATCATCACCAAAACCAATATCAAGGAACTTATCACCTATGTCTTTAATCCATTTAGGGATAATTTCTGTGTATGGTATAAGATAGTAGTCTGGATTCATGCTTTTGCATGTGGCTGTCCAGTTTTCCCAGAACCATTTATTGAGGAGACTTCCTTTCCGCATTGTATGTTCTTGTCTCCTTTGTTATAAATTAATTTACCACATATGTATGAGTTTATTTCTGGGATCTCTGTTGTGTTCTAGTGATCTGTTTTTATGTCAACACCATACTATTTTGATTATTACAGCTCTGTAGTATAGTGTGAAATCAGGGAACATTATGCCTCCAGCTTTGTTTTTCTTTCTCAAGATGACTTTTGCTACTTGGGGTCTTTTGTGGTTCCATACACATTTTAGGATTATTTCTTCTATTTCTGTGAAAAATGCCATTAGAATTTTAATGGATATTTCATTAAATCTGTAGATTGCTTTAGGTAGTATGGAAATTTTAACAATAGTAATTCTTTTAACCCATGAGCATAAAATATCTTTTTGTTCATTTGTGTCTTCAATTTCTTTTATCAGTGTTTTATAGTTTTTAGTGTACAGATCTTTTACTTTCTTGGTTCAATTTATTCCTAGGTATTTTATTTGTATGCAGTTGAAAAGGGGACTATTTTCTTAATTTCTCACTCTGATAGTTCATTGTTAGTGTATATATAAATGCAACGGATTTTTCTATATTGAGTTTATACCCTGCATTTTTACTGAATTCTTTTACCAGTTCTAACAGGGTTTTGTTGGTGAAGTTTTTAGAATTTTCTATATATAAAATCATGTCACCTGCAGATAGTGACAGTTTTATTTCATCATTTCCAGTTTGGATGACTTTTATTTCCTTTTCTTGCCTAATTCCTCTAGCTCGAACTTTAAGTACTATGTTGAATAAAAGGGGTGGGAGTGGGCATCTTGTTCCTTATCTTAGAGGAAAAAGGTTTAGCTTGTCACCATCAAGTATGATGTTAGATGTGGGCTTGTCATGCCTTTATTACAATGAGGTATGTTTCCACTATACTCACTATGTTGAGGGATTTTTAGCATAAGTGAATGTTGAATTTTCTCATGAGCTTTTTCTGCATTTATTGAGATGATCATATAATTTTTATCCTTCATTTTGTTAATGTGGTATATCATGTTGACTTATTTGTGAATGTTGAACCATTCTTGCATCTCCAAAATAAATCCCACTTGATCATGGTGTATGGCCCTTTTAAATTATTTGGTTTGCTAAGATGTTGTTGATGATTTTTGCATCTATATTCATCAGGAATACTGGCCTGTAATTTTTGTGTGTGTGTGGTGTCCTTTTCTGGTTTGGATATCAGAGTAATGGTGGCCTCCTAAAATCAGTTTGGAAGACTTATCTCCTGTTTAGATTTTTTGGAAGAGTTTAAGAAGGCTATATATTAAATATTTTTGTAGCTTTCATAGAACTCACCAGTGAAGTCATCTGGTTCTTGGCTTTTGTTTGTTGGGAGGTTTTGGATTAATTATTCATTCTCCTTACTACTAATGTGTTAATTCAGATTAACTATTTCTTCATGATTCAACCTTGGAAGATTGTAAGTTTCCTGGAATTTATCCATTTCTTCTAAATTGGCCAACTTATTGGTATATAATTCTTCATAGTAGTCTTTTATGATCCTTTGTATTTCTGTAGTATCATTTGTGCATTCTCTTTTATATTTTATTTTATTTGAGCCCCTTTTCTTTTTTCCTTGGTCATTCTAATTAAAGGTTAGTTGAGTTTTGTTTATCTTTTCAAATAGTGACCTTTTAGTTTCATATATCTTTTTGATTGTCTTTTTAATATCTATTCCTTTTCTGAGCTTTGTTATTTCTTTCCTATTAAATTTGGACTTTGTTCTTTTTCTAGTTATTTTAGGTCTAAAGTAACACTGTTTATTTGGGATTTTTCTTGTATCTTGAGGTAGGCATGTATGGCGATTAATTTCCCTCCTAGAACTTCTTTTGCTGCACCCCATAGATTTTGGTATGCCATATTTCTTTTCATTTATACCTAGACATTTTTTTATTTCTCCTCTGATTTCTTGGTTGACTCATTGGTTGTTCAGTAGTATGTTGTTTAATCTCTACATATTTGTGTTTTTTCTAGCTTTGTTTTGTAATTCATATCTAGTTTCATACCATTGTAATCAGAAAAGATGCTTGATATAATTTCAATATTATTAACTTATTTGAGACTTGTTTTATGGCTTAACATATGATCTATCTTGGATAATGTTCCATTCACACTTGAGAAGAATGTATATTCTGGTGTTTCTGGATGGGATATTCTGAATATGTCTATTAAATCCATCTAGTCTAATGTGCCATTTGAGGACAATGCTTCCTTACTGATTTTCTGCCTGGATGATTTTTCCTTTGTTATAAGTAGGGTTATTAAAGTTCCTTAGTATTAATGTATTGCTCTCAACCTCCCCCTTTAGATCTGTTAATATTTTCTCTATATATTTAGGTGTTCTTATGTTGAGTACATAAATATTTACAAATGTCATATCCTCTTGTTGGATTGGCCCCCTTATTGTGTGATGGCGTTCTTTGTCTTTTATTACAGTCTTTGTTTTAAGGTCTTTTTTGTCTTATAAAAGTGTTGCTACTCTAGGTTTCTTTTGGTTTCCATTTGTGCAGAACAACCATTTCCACTGCTCACTTTCAGTTCAGGTGTGTCCTTACATTTAAACTGAGGCTCTTGTAGACAAAATATAAATGAGTCTTGGTTGGGTGGGGGGGTTGGTGTTTTCTTAAACCATTCAGCCACTATGTCCTTTGTTTTCTAGAATTTAGTCAATTTACATTCAGAGTAATTATTGATTAGTATGTACTTAATGTAATTTGTTAATTATTTTATTTTTGTTTTGTAATTCCTGTTTTTTTTCTTCTCTTGCTCTCGTCACTTGTGGTTTGATAGGTTCCTGTAGTGTTTAGACTCCTTTCTTATCATTTGTGTATCTGCTACAGGTTTTGGCTTTGTGGATATATATATATTAATATATTATATATATGTATATTATTATATATATTAAGTTTTTACTTATTAATGTCTATTTTAAGTTGACAGCAACTTAAATTTGAATGTACTCTAAAAAACTACATTTTTACTACTCATTCCCCACATATTATGTCTTTTGATATTATATACCCCTTAACTAATTTTTGTAATTGTGGCTATTTTTACTACTTTTGTCTTTTAATCTTTACCTTATATTTACCTTTATTAGTGAGATTTATACTTTCATATTTTTCCTTGTTACTAATTATTTTTCTTTTTTTTCAGCTTAAAGAAGTCTCTTTAACATTTATGTAAGGCTGATCTAGTGGTTGGTGATAAACTCCTTTAGCTTTTCCTTGCTAGGAAAACTATGTCTCTCCTTTGAATCTGAATACCTACCTTGCCAGGTAAAATATTGTCTTTATTTCCTCTCTCTCTCTCTCTCTCTCTCTCTCTCTCTCCCTTGTAGGGTGCTTTTTCTATTCAGCACTTTAAATATATCATGATACTCCTTTTTGCGATGCAAAGTTTTTGCCGAAAAATCTGTTGATATCCTTGTGGGAGTTCCCTTTACATACAAGTTGTTTTTCTCTTGATGCTTTTAAGATTTTCTCTTTATTCTTAACTTTTGACATTTTAATTATAATGTCTTGGTATAGATACTTTATGTTCACATTATTTGGAACTCTGAGCTTCCTGGATGTAGATGTGAATTTCTTGCCTGAGTTAGGGAAGTTTTCAGTTATTATTTCTTTAAATAAGTTTTCTGCCACTGTCTTTCTCATCTCCTTCTGGAAACCCTATAATATGAATGTTATTCTGCTTAATGTTGTCCCATGGGTTCTTTAAGCTATCGTCAATTCTTTTTTTCTTTTTGCTGTTCTGTCTGGGTAAGTTTTCACTGTCCTATATTCTAGTTCACTGATCCTTTCCTCAGCTTCACCTAGCCTGCCAGTGAATCCCTCTAGTGTATTTTTCTTTTCAGTTCAGTTATTGTATTCTTTACCTCTTACACTTTCATCTGGTATGTTCTTATATTTTCCCTTTGTTAACATTCTCACTGTGTTCATCAGTTCTTTTCCTAAGTTCAGTGAGCACCTTTATGACTATTATTTTGAATTCTCATATAAATTACCTCCATTTTGTTATTTTTTTTTCCTGAGGTTTTATCTTACCCTTTCATTTGGAATATATTCATGTTTCCTCATTTTTCTTGACTCTTTTCTTGTTTGTTTGTTTCTATGTACTAGGTGAAACAGCAACCTCTCCAAGTCTTGAATGAATAGTCTTGTGTAAATGAACTTCTTCATTCATTCTTGCCCTAGCTGTTGATTTTCTCCCAAACTTTTGTGATTGCCTAAGCAGCCTCATTTATTCTGGATAGGTTCCTATTGTTAAGAGTGTGCCAAGACCTGTCACTCTTCCAAAGGGAGGGATCTCAGTTAGCACCTAGAGTCAGGTTGATTGGTAAACAAACCCTCAGGCTGCAGCTTTTAACTAATGCAAACACATACAGTCCTGTGTGACTTCAATGGTAAATACTGCTGGCCTCCAGCCATCTCCAATCTGGAGATGTCCCTTGAGCAACAGTTGCAAAACTGGGGCAGCAGATGAGTGTATAAGTTCCTTTCTGGGAGGTACTAGTGAGTTATAGGGAGGATAAGGGAAAGCACAAAGATAGTGTCCCCCACCCTTTGTTGCTTGAGAGCACCACTGTAGTCTCTAGGAGTGTGATGACCCTGAAACCTGTTCTTCAAGCTAAAGCTTCAGGAAAATTAAATAGGCCTTTTTCACCTGAAGACTATGGGTATGTTTCAGTCTACTGTTTGTGTAGTGCCCTGGGGGGTGATTGCCTGCCAAGAACTGTTTCTGATTGTCACAGTCCCATAGGATTCAGGAAAACAAGCTCCCCTTGCCACCAGAGCCAGGCAGTCAAGTGGAGTGCCCTGTATGGTCTGTGCATGTTTGTCAGCTTTAGAGAGGCAGTTAAGAGTACAGGGACTGTGCATGCAAACCAGCTTCAGCAGGGTAGTCCTCTCTGAAGCTCCTGCTGTCTTTAGCAGGGCATCAGGAGAGTTCAGGAAATGTGTGTGCCTGCTGGCTTTGGCAGGGCTCTGGGTTAGTGCAGGAACTGTGTGCATCTGCCAGTATTAGCAAGGTAGAATGAAAACACATAAATGGTGCCCACTAACAACTCTGTCCAGGAGAGATTCCCAGCAGGCTCCTGCCCCTCCAGAGGACTTTAAGATTATCAAATGGATCTCTTTCACAAGTAGTGTAGGCAATGTTCAAACTGCCACTGGGCCCTGGGGTGAGGGGGTCTACATATAAGCCCTTTAAGTGGTATCTCTGTTCCCTACAGCTATTTGGGTCTCCTGGGTATAAGTCCCATTGTTTTCAAAGCTAGATGCCTCTCATTCCTCAGGAAGATGCACCTGCTTTATGAAATCACTCCTGATTTGGGGTTGCTGTGCCCGGGATGGACTTTTTCTTAACACTGTATTTCTGCCTTTCCCACTCATCTCAACACAGCCATTTTATCCTTTGTTGTGGAGGAGCTGTTCAGATTGTTTTCAGGTCCTTTTCAGAGGGAAGTTTTCCATATATACCTGTGTGTTTTGTGTGTCCACAGGAAGAGGTAAGTTCAAGAGCTTCCAATACTGCTATACTGGACAACCCTCACATTATTTTATGATCTTGACAAGCTTTACTAAAGGCATATACTTCACAAAAAATCTATTACTAAGATATTCAGTTTTTTTAAAGTATTAGCTCAGAAAACAAGTGGGTAAGGAGAAAAGATACCCAATAGTAAAAAAATGATAAGTTCATGTGTATAATTCCAAACCCATAACAATAATTTAGCAAAAAGCAAGTGTAGTTCTCAGGTACATATTTCCACTTTCCTACCTCCAATAACAGAACAAAATTTTATCAGTTTTAGGGACAAGAAATGTCCCACTATTTTCAAAAGTAAGTGTCCTGGTGGGATGAATTAAGGTGGAGACTAAAAATACAGTTCTAAAATGGCAAAAAAATTATAGATGAGTTCAATAAATTGGGGAGAAAGGAAACAACAGAAAAAATGCTTGAGAAATTTTCGGTATCAACTGTCTGTGCTGTAGAACAAATCTATAGTTGCTGCTTTCCCCTCAATGCTCTGATATTGTTTTCAGTGGAACTTCAAAGGGAAGATGTGGCTGCTTTCCAGTTTCAGTGTTCTCATCCAGCTGTTAAGACAGTTAAAGAGCTTTGGTTGTAAAGGTTGAGGTTTCAGAAATCATGCAGTCTGCCTCTGCGACACAAGTGAGCATCCAATCATTAGTATTGAGATATAGTGAAGAAAGACAATGTTCTTGCCTAACTAAAAAATGATCAATAAACCAAACATCCAAGAGGATTTCTTGGTATATCTCTTTTCTACTCCCATGTTTTCTGGTTACTACAACTTCCCAGATGCTCAAAACTAGAATTTGATGAAGTCTAAAAAAAAAAAAAAAAACTAGTTAAATTAACTAAACACAATATAAACAACTTTGTATAGTATATATATAAAGTTTTTTAAAAGTCCCTATAGATTGACTCTCCCCTTTTAAAAATCAGTAGGCAATAGGAGAAACTTCCTAGGAAGATGGTGAAGTAGGAGGAACCTAAGCTCACCTCATCCCATAATACAACTAGATCACACCCACATCACTGTAAATAACCCACTAAACTCTCCAAAAGACTAGCACAACAGACTCTCCACAGCTATATGTAGAGAAGAGGCCTCATCTCAAAGGGTAGGAAGGGCAGAGATGTGGTCAGAGCTAAAGAGATTTGTGGGAGCATCTGCAGAATGGAGGAACACCATAGGCGTTGAGGGGGGAATAAAATACAATCTCATGCCAAGCACCCCAGGCATAGGGAGCCTGCACAAGGAAGCAACATTCAGCTTTGAGAACTGGATGAGCTGAACTTTGTGAGTTCTTACAGTCAGTAGGACTTAACACCTGGAACTTTAAAAATCAATGGGCTCACCTCTGGTGTAACAGCCCTCCCGTCACTCTTAAGGATTAACTTGCTTCAAGCTTACACACTCCTTCCTTGCTGACCTAAGTCACTTGATATGTACAAGAACTAAGTTAATATCATTGAGATATTCAGAACCCTGGCCTTGAGGATTGAAGGACCAAACTTTCCCAGAAGATAAGGCTAGACTACATTTGAAAACAGCTGACTAACCTCCCTTTCTGCACATGCAAACCCTGCATTCTTTTGCAGAAATAACAAAGTACTCCTGCACAACATGAAATAGGACTTGCTAAAAGCACACCTTATCTCTGATTTCTTCTGTAGACACACCCCCTCCAGTCACTCCGCTGCTCCAGGTATCCTCCCACAGCAGACATATGCAAACCTTGTTCCAACCTGGCCTGCCTGGGTCTCAGAGACTGCAAGTCACTTCCCACATACACCAGCATGGACCTTGTTGACAATGCATGTCCCACCACTGCATTCTTCTCTGGACTTCCCTCCTCCAATATACCTTTGGCCAGAGCCCATCCAAAGTGGTGCCACAGGCCTGTCAGTGTGCAAGCAGTCCTGACAGTGGCCAGAATCACTCTGAAGTGACTCCTGACCTCGGGAGAGGGGAAGACAACTACAGACACCAGTCCAACTGCTGCCTCAGCGGTGGTCTGGGAGTAGACATCTGCTCTGATAGCAGGCCCCGCCCACCAGTGAAAGCTTCTCAGAGGACAACATAGAAAAAGTGCCTTGCAATACAAAGCTACTGCATCTCTGGCCAACGCCTGGTCTGACTCATCTCAAACCCAAGGCCCACCCTACTGGCCCACTAACAACACAAGGACCAAACCCTGCCCACAACAGACAAAGAGAACCATCGCAGATGACTGGAGTGAAGGCAAAAACAGCACAGCCACAGGGAACAGGGAACAGGGAACATTGCACTGCAGGGCACTACAGGATATCTTCTTCAAAAGACCACTATTTTCAAGAGCAGGAAACAGCTGACTTTCATAACATAAACAAACAGATACAGAGAGCTAGACAAAATGGAGAGGCAGAGAATTATGTCCCAAATGAAAGAACGGACAAAACCACAACAAAAGAGCTAAATGAAGCAGAGAAAAGCAAAATGCCTGATAAAAAATTCTAAGTAATGGTCATAAAGATACTCCCTGGACTTGGGAAAAGAGTGGAGGACCTCTGTGAGACCCTCAATAAAGAGACAGAAAACATAACAAAGAACCAGAGATGAAGAACTCAATAACTGAATTTTTAAATACGCTAAATGGAATAAATAGCAGACTAGAGAAAGCAGAAGAATGGGGCAGTGGCTTGGAGGACTGAGTAGAAGGAAGTAATCAAGCTGAACAGGAGAGAGTAAAAATAACAAAACGATAAAAATAGACTAAAAGAACTCAGCAACAAAATCAAGATAATAACATTTGCCTTAAAGGGATTCCAGAAGAAGAGAGAGAGCAAAGGGAGAACAAATTTTATTTGAAGAAATAATTGCTGAAACCATCTAGAATCTGGGGAAAGGACACAGAAATCCAGATCCAGGAGGCACAGAGAACCCCAACAAAATCAACCCACGGAGGTCCACACCCACACACGTAATACTTAAAATGGCAAAAAGTAGTGATAAAGAGAGAATGCTAAAAGCAGCAAGAGAAAACAGTTACGTACAAGGGAAACTCCATAAGGCTATGAGCTGACTTTTTCAGCAGACACTGTGCAGGCCAGAAGGGAGTGGCATGATATATTGAAAGTGCTGAAGGAAAAAACCCTGCAGCCAAGAATACTCTATCCAGCAAGTCTATCCTTCAGAATAAAAGGAGAGGTAAAGAGTTTCCCAAACAAAAGTTAAAAGAGTTCATGACCACTAAACCAGCACTACAAAAAAATGTTAAAGGGGACCCTTTGAGTGAAATGGAAAGACAAGAAGTAGGAATAAGAAAAGTAGGGAGCACAAAGCAGTAAATAGAAGTATATCTATAACAATCACTTAAGGGACTCACAAAATAAACAGTGTAAAGTATATGCATTAAACATAAAGCATGGGGGAGAGGAGTAAAGAATGGGTTCAAACTGGGGCGCCTGGGTGGCTCAGTCGGTTGAGCGGCCGACTTCGGCTCAGGTCATGATCTCGCGGTCCGTGAGTTCGAGCCCCGCGTCGGGCTCTGTGCTGACAGCTCAGAGCCTGGAGCCTGTTTCGGATTCTGTGTCTCCCTCTCTCTGACCCTCCCCCGTTCATACTCTGTCTCTCTCTGTCTCAAAAATAAATAAATGTAAAAAAAAAAAAAAAAAAAAAAAAAAATTTAAAAAAAAAAAAAAAAAGAATGGGTTCAAACTTATGCGACCATCAACTTAAGATAGACTACTATGGGGCACCTGGGTGGCTCAGTTGGTTGGGCGACCAACTTCGGCTCAGGTCATGATCTCATAGTTTGTGAGTTTGATTCCCGCGTCGAGTTCTGTGCTGACGGCTCAGAGCCTGGAGTCTGCTTTGGATTCTTTGTCTCCCCCTCTCTCTGCCCCCTCCCCGGCTCACACTCTGTGTCTCTCTGTCTCTCAATAATAAATAAATGTTAAAAAAAGTAAAAAAAAGATAGACTACTATACTAAATATATATATATATGTCTTTCTTAAGATAGACTGCTATACTACATACATGCACACGTATATAAATATGTATATATATATGTATATACACACACACACACACACACACACACACACATATACTATAGTATATGTAAATCTAATGGCAACCACAAAACAAAAACTGGTAATACATATACAAAATACAAAGGAAAAGAAATCCAAGTATATCACTAAAGAGCCCACAAACTGTGGGAGAAGAAAGAAAGGAAAAGAAGAAGTATAAAAACAAGCATAAAACAAGTAACAAAATAGTAATAAGTACATTGCTATTAACAATTACTTTGAAAGTAAATAGACTAAATTCTCCAATCAAAAGACAAAGGGTGAGGGAATGGTTAGAAAGGCCAGACCTATCTATAGGCTGCTATAAGAGATTCCTTTCAGGTCTAGAGACACATGTGGATTGAAAGTGAAGGGATGGAAAATCATTTATCATGCAAAGTGCTTATCATGAAAAGAAACCCAGGTAGCAATATATTCATTGGACAAAGAGACTTTAAAAAAAAGACTGCAACAAGAGACAAAGAAGGATACTATATAATCATAAAGGGAACAATCCAACAAGAAGATATAACAATTTTAAATATTTATGCACACAAAATGGGAACACCCACATAAATAAAGCAGCTAATAACAAACATATAGGAATTAATTGACAATATGCAATAATACTAGGTGATTTTAACATCCTAGTTGTATCAATGGACAGGTCATCCAAATGGAAAATCAACAAGGAAATGGTGGCTGTGAATTACCTACTGGACCACATGGAACTAAAAGATATATTGAGAACATTCCATCCTAAAACAGCAGAATACACATTCTTTTCAAGTGCACATGGAACAGTCTCCAGAATAGGTCATGTATTATGCCACAAAACAAGTCTCAACCATTCAAAACGATCAAAGTCATACTATGCATGCATTTTGATCACAATGCTATGAAACTAGAAACCAACCACAGGAACAACCTGGCAATAACACAAATACATGGAGGTTAAATAATATGCTACTAAACAATGAATGGCCAACCAGGAAATCAAAGAGGAAATTTAAAAAATATATGGAGACAAATGAAAATGAAAATCTACATTCCAAATTCTTTGGGATGCAGTAAAAACTGCTCTAAGAGGGAAGTTTATAGCCTGTAGATATTCCTCAAGAAGCAAGAAAAATCTCAAAAAAACCAAACCTTATACCAAAAAGAGCTAGAAAAAGAACAAACAGAACCAAAAACCAGAAGAAGGAAGGCAATATTAAAGATTAGAGCAGAAATAAATAAAAAAAATCTCATAAACAATGAACAGATAAATGAAACCAGGAACTGGTTCTTTGAATAGATCAACAAAATTGATAAAGCTTTAGCCAGACTCATCGAGAGCGAGCGAGCAAACAAGTGAGGTCAAATAAACAAAATCTGAAATGAAAGAGGAGATATAACAACTGACCCCTCATATTACAAAAGGATATAAGAATATTATGAAAAATTATATTGCAACAAATTGGACAATCTATAAAAATGGATAGATTCCTAGAAACATATAACTTTTCAAAACTGAATCAGGAAGAAATAGAAAATTTGAACAGAATGACTACCAGCAATGGAATTCAATCAGTAATCAAAAACTCCCAACAAATAGTCCAGAATCGGACAGCTTCACAGGTGAATTCTATCAAATATTTAAAGAAGAGTGAATATCTATTCTCAAACTATTCCAAAAAATAGAAGAGGAAGGAAAAATTTCAAATTTATTCTATGACTCCAGCATTACCTTAATATCAAAACCAGATTAAGACACTACAAACATGATAACTACAGGGCAATGTCTCTGATGAATGTAGATGCAAAAATCCTCAAAATAATATTAGCAAACCTAACCCAACAATATATTAAAATATAATTAACTGCAATCAAGTGGCATTGTTTCCTGGGATGCAAGAGTCCTTCAATATTTGAAAATCAATCAATGTGATACATGAGATCAACAGGAGAAAGGAGAAAAACCACACTATCATTTCAATAGCTGCAGAAAAAGCATTTGACAATTACATGATAAAAATTCTCAACAAAGGGAACTTACCTCAACATAATAATGGGCATATATTAAAAACCAACAGCTAAGATTATACTGAATGGTGAAAAACTGGGAGATTTTCCCTTACATCAGGAACAATACAAAGATGACCATTCTCACCACTTTTATTCAGGACAGTATTTTAAATCCTAGTCACTGTAATCAGACAAAAAAAAAAAGGCATCCAAATTGGTAAGGAAGAAGTAAAACTTTAACTACCTGCAGATGACATCATACTATGCATAGAAAACCCTAAAGACTCTACCAAAACACTACTAGAACTGATAAATGAATTCAGTAAGGTTGTAGGATACAAGATCAATATGCAGAAATCTGCTGTATTTCTATATACCAATAATAGTAACAGAAAAATAAATTAAGTAAACAATTTCATTTATGATGCACCAAACATAAAAAAATACCTAGGAATAAACATAACCAAGAAGGTGAAAAATTTGTACTCTGGAACTATAAAACATTGAAAAAAGACATTGAAGACGACACAAACAAATGGAAATGTATCCCAAGCTCATGGATTGGAAGAACACATATTTTTTAAATGTCCATACTACATAATCTATAGATTTAACGCAATCCCTATTGAAATACCAACAGCATTTTTCATAGAACTAGAACAAATAGTCCTAAAATTTGTATGGAACCACAGAAGACCTGAATTACCAAAGCAATCTTGAAAAAAAAAAAAAAAAAAACAAAACTAGAGGTATCATAATCCCAGATTTGAAGATATACTGCAAAGCTGTAGTTATCAAAATAGTATGGTACTGGCACACTAAGAGGCATATTGAGCAATGGAACAGAAAAGAGCTCAGGAATAAACCCATAATTATATGGTCAATTAGTCTTTGACAAAGGAGGCAAGAATAGGCAAGGGAAGAAAATGACAGTCTCTTCAACCAACAGTGCTGGGAAAACTGGACACCCACATGCAAAAGAATGAAACAGGATCACTTTTCTTTGTTTAATTTTTATTTATTTTTTTAGAGAGAGAGAGACAGACAAAGTGTGAGCGGGGGAGGGGCAGAGAGAGAGGGTAACACGGAATCTGAAGCAGGCTCTGGGCTTCCAGTTTTTAGCACAGAGCCCAATGCGGGGCTTGAACTCACAAACCGTGAGATTATGAACTGAGCGGAAGTCAGCTGCTCAATCAAATGAGCCACCCAGGTGCCCTGAAACATGACCACTTTCTTACACCATACACAAAAATAAAGTTAAAAAGGATTAAAGACCTAAATATGAGAGCTGAAACCTTAAAAATCCTAGAAAAGACACAGGCAGTAATTTCTGTGACATTACCCGTTCCAACATTTTTTTTAGATGTGTCTCTTCAGGCAAGGAAAACAAGGCAAAAATAAATGATTGGTACTAGAACAAAATAAAGTGCTCCTGCACAGGAAAGGAAATAGTCAACCAAACTGAAAGACGATCTATTGAATGAGCTAAGGTGACTGCCAGTTACATATGTATCTGATCAATTGTTATTATCCAAAATACATAAATAACTTATACAATTCTACTCCAAAAAAATAAAATATCCAATGAAAAAATGGGCAGAAAACTACTAAACATTTCTCCAAAGAAGACATGCAGATGACCAACAGACACATGAAAAGATGCTCACCATCACTAAGCATCAGGGAAACACAAATCAAAATCATAATGAGCTATTACCTTACACCTTTAAGAATGTCTGACATGAAAAACACAGGAAACAATAAGTGTTGCCAAGAATATAGAACAAAAAGCCCTCATGCATTGTTGGTAGGAATACAAAAAGTGCAGCCATTGTGGAAAACAGTAGAAAGGTTCATCAAAACATTAAAAACAGAATTACCATATGATCAGTAATTCCCATACTGGGTATTTACAAAGAATATGAAAACACCAATTCAAAATGATATATGCACCCTTCTGTTTATTGTAGCATTACTTACAATAGCCAGGATTTAGAAGCAATCTAAGGGTCCATCCATAAACGAATGGATGAAGAAGATGTGGTGCATATGTGTGTACACACACACACACACACACATACACACACACACGTATATATGTAGATACATACTGTGGAATATTAGCCATGAAAAAGAATGAAATCTTGCCATGTGCAACAACATGGGTGTACCTAGAGGGTGTAAAGCAAAATGATATAAGTTAATCAGAGAAAGACAACTACCATATGATTTCACAGATACTTGAAATTTAAGAAACAAAATAAATTAACTAACAAATAAAAAGGAGATAAATGAACAAACCAACAAACAACAAACCAGACTCTTAAATACAGAGAAGAAGAGAGTTAGGTGGAAGGATGAGTGAAATAAAGGAAATTATACATACACTTATCTTGAAGATGTCTAAGAAATGTATGGAATTGTTGAATCATTATATTGTATACCTGCAACTAACGTAACATTGTATGTTAATTATATTTAAATTAAAAGAAAAATTCTGATTTCAATTCTTTTGGATAGGTACCCAGGAGTAGGATTAATGATCATATTTTTTTAGTTAATCAAGGAAACTCTACATTGTTTTTGATTGTGGCTGCACCCTTTTACATTCTTGCTAATAGTGTACAAAAGTTCCAATATCTCTATAACATTGCCAACACTTATTATTTTTCTAACAGCCATTTCTACAGGTGTGAGGTGATATTTTTGTGGTTTTTATCAACATTTCTCTGATGATTAGTGATATTGAGCACCTCTTCATATTTCTGTTGGCAATTTGTATGTTTTCTATAAAGAGATTTCTATTCATGTCCTTTGCCTTTTTTTCCTGTTATTTGTTTGTAGGAATTCTTTATACATTTTTTTAAATTAACCCTTTAAGAAATATATCATTTCCAAGTATGTTTTCCAATTCCAGAAGCTGCTTTTTAACTGTTGATTGTTTCCCTTACTGTACAGAAGCTTCCCAGTTTGATGTAATCCCACTTGCCTATTTTTTGAAATATATGAAATAGAGACTAGAAAAACTATAGAAGTTGGTTTTTTGAGAAGATAAACAAAATTGACAAAACTTTAGTTAGATTAATAAAGAAAAAAAGAGAAGATTCAAATAAAATTAAAAATGAAAGGCGATGTTATAATTGTTGCCACAGAAATACAAAGGTTCATAAGAGACTGCTTTGAAAATTATATACAAAAAATTAGATAACCTAGAAGAAATGGATAAATTTCTAGAAATATACAGCATATCCTGGCTGAATCATCAAGAAACAGAAAAAGTGAACAGACTAATAATGAGTAAGGAGATTGAGTCAGTAATCAAAAACCTCCCAACACAGAAAAGCCCAGGACCACATGGCTTTGCTGGTGGATTCTACCAAACATTTAAAGAAGGATTAGTGACAATCCTTTTCAAATCTTCCAAATAAGTAAATCAAGAAAAAAAGAATATAGATATAGATATATAAATATAGTAACAATTCCAAACCGATTTTTCAAGTCCAGCATTACTCAGATACCAAAGCCAGACAAGGACACTACAAGAAAATTATGAGCCAATTACTCTGATCATCATAGATGCAAAAATAAGTCAGTCAGAGAAAGACAAATACCATATGATTTCACTTGTAGGTGGAAGTTAAAGTTGTATATACTTTAATGCCATTCACCAAAACCCAAAGATTGCCTTCCTTTAAGAATGAAGGAGAAAGTATCCAAATCTGATTTCTGTCTGTTTTTTTGCCAAGAAAGTGGATTAACTTCATTTGCAGTAGTGTTAGAGCCTCTATCTCTGCCTTGATGCAGTAAAATTTTAAACTTCAAATTATCTATTCATAAGATCTTCCATACTATTCTGGTATCTATAATTTTCTTCAAAATAGTTCATCACAGACTCTATTATATTATGCATATATTATATATTATATAATACAAATATATAATGTATATAAATATATAAATATATAAATATATAATATAATACATATATTAATTAGTTCAAGTTTCAATTCTACGCACAGTCACTTCAAATGGAAAAATCCATACTCCATATGATTTCACTTATATGTGAAATTTAAAAAAATGGATAAACAAATAGCAGAAACAGACCCATAAAATACAGAGAAGAAAATGATGGCTGCCAGAGAGGAGATGGGGGTGAGGATGGGCAATATGGGTAAAGAAGAGTGGGAAGGTTTCTAGTTATGAAATGAAAGGTACAGCACAGGGAATATAGTCAATGGTATAGCACTCTATAGTGACAGATGGTAGCTACGCTTGTGATGAGCCTAACATAAAGCATAGATTGTTGAATCTCTATGTTGTACACCTGAAACTAATGTAACATTTTGTGTCAACTATACTTTAATAGAGAAAACTAAATTTAAAAATTCTGAAAAGCTATTTCCTAACACTTTACATGTTATTCACTTGTTGATGCATAAACATATCAACTGGCTGACAGATTTTTATTTACAAATTTGTTCATACTTAGAATGAATGCAAAAACACTTGTGAGGGAATTTTTTTTTTTTTTTTTTTTTTTTTTTTTTTGTGAGGGAATTTTTTAAAAAATTAACCAGTTTTGGAGTGCCTGGGTGGTTCAGGGGGTTAAGCTTCTGACTTTGACTCAGGTGATGATCTTATGGCTCCTGGGTTCCATCCCCATGTCCGGCTCTGTGCTGACAGCTCAGAGCCTGGAGCCTGCTTGGGATTCCATATCTCCCTCTCTCTCTACCCCTCCCCTGCTCATGCTCTATCTCTCTCTGTCTGAAAAAATAAATAAATGTTAAAAAAATTTTTTTTAACTTAACCACTTTTCTGGGCTGCCTGGGTGGCTAAACTGATTAAACGTCCAATTTTGGCTCAGGTCATGATCTCATGGTTTGTGGGTTGGAGCCCCATGTCAGGCTCTCTGCTGACATCTCAGAGCCTGAGTGTGCTTCAAATTTTGAGTCTTCCTCTCTATCTGTCCCTTCCCCACTTGGCTGTCTCTCTTTTTCTCAAAAATGAATAAGCATTTAAAAAAAGTTAAAAAAATTAACCAGTTTTCCACTTTTTATAAGAATTGTTTCTGATTCAAAAGATTGCTGTGTTAAATAGCATATGCTAGGAAATTATCCTGGACTCCACTTAGCTTAATTAAAACCCAAGTCTACTTAAAAGAATATAGAATGCCTCAAAGGACTGGGCTGTTGTGGTATAATGTAAAAAACAGTGATTTCAAGTTAAAAGACTTGAGTTTCATTCTCTGGTCTAACCTTATTAGCTGTGCCAGTTGGAAAAAAATTACGTGAGTATGTAAAACCCGAGCTCTTTATTTGACAGAATTGAAAAGAAAATATGATTGTTAACATTTAGGGAGTATACAGTATATCTTAGTCATGTTGATTTATATAAACCAAAGCCTCAGTCTTTATAATCATACAAAATAAGTAATTCTTAACATTTATCAAACACTTATTATATTCAGTGTGCCTTAAAAGCACATATTAACTTTATACATAGTATCTGGCATCTCACTGTGTTGTTTTAAGGTAAAAGCAAAGTATAATATGGAAATACACTTTGCAAGCTTAGATCCCATATTTTCTTTTAAATACAGAAGATAGCATTATAGAATTATGAAAAATTACAGATTGAATGTAATAAAATACCCACCAAACCTAGCTGATTTTTTTAAAATCTTTATTTATTTTTAAGAGAGAGACAGAGTGTGAGCAGGGGAGGAGCAGAGAGAGAGGGAGACACAGAATCTGAAACAGGCTCCAGGCCCTGAACTGTCAGCACAGAGCCCAACGCAGGGCTCGAACTCACGGACCGTGAGATCATGACCTGAGCTGAAGTCAGACGCTCAACCAACTGAGCCACCCAGGTGCCTCCTAGCTGAATTATATTACAAATGATGTCATTGTTCAATTTTAAAAGGAAAGAAGAAGTCTATGTCTCATTGACGTCAGAATTGTACGTAGTGAAGGCAGTGTCCACCTTGTAGTTGGCTGGCTGTACTGTGGCCTCTGAGTGAAGAGGATGGAGGCAAGCCAAATAATTAAATAGCTTAGCCCAAAGTCTCTTCTCACATTCCATTGGTCAAATTAGTCATCTGACCTACTTAACTGCAAGAGAGGTCAGGAATTGAAAATGTATATCGATATATGGGATTACCAATAGTAGTCTGCTGTACCAGCCAAAATTATTACTAGAAGATTTCAATTTTTGAAACTGTAGTTTCCAGATGATGAGCCATTTTGGCTTAACTTTAAGAAATGTGCCATCTGACTCCACATCTTAGCCTAGGGAGTTTTTTATATAGTATATTTTGAAGTTGTTATAAATCTTATTATAATACAGTTTTCTGAGATTTTTACTATAAAGAAATAATTATTTTAATTTAAGTCTTAATTATTTATTTTGAGAGAGAGAGACACACAGCATGAGCAGGGGAGGGCCCAAAGAGAGGGAGGGAGAGAATCCCAAGTAGGGTCTGTGCTGTCAGCGCAGAGCTTAATGCAGGGCTCATACTCATGATATGAGATCATGGCCTGAGCCAAAATCAAGAGTCAGATGCCTAACTGACTGAGCCACCCAGGTGCCCCTACTAGAAAAATTTTTTATCAATCACTTGCAACTATGCTGCATAAAAATGAAATTGCATCATTATGGATCTCAGAAAAAGCACGAGAGGCCTGGAACAGAACAAAATGTAAGCATATGAAAGAACTACATGTTCTAAAATATCTTAAAACATGCCAGACATACCAATATCAACTTGAACATGGAGGATAACATACATAATGCTTAAAAGTTCAAAGATATTTAGAATACTTAGGAAATGTAACTTTCTTTTTTTTTTATTAAAAAAAATTTTTTTTAATGTTTATTATTTTTGAGAGAGAGAGAGAGAGAGAGAGAGAGAGAGAGACAGAGAGACAGAGACCAAGCAGGGAAGGGGCAGAGAGAGAAGGAGGCACAGAATCAGAGGCAGGCTCCAGGCTCTGAGCTATCAGCACAGAGCCCGATGCGGGGCTCGAACTCACAGACCGCGAGATCATGACCTGAGCCGTAGTCGGCTGCTCAACCGACTGAGCCACCCAGGTGCCCCAGGAAATGTAACTTTCAAAATACATAAGAATAATATGCATTAATAGACATTGCTATTTACATCAGCCTGTCACCAAGTACACAAGGAGCTTTTACCAAGATTAAAAATATGCTGGGGGTGCCTGGGTGGCTCAGTCGGTTGAGCGACCGACTTCAGCTCAGGTCATGATCTCGCAGTCCGTGAGTTCGAGCCCCGCGTCGGACTCTGTGCTGACAGCTCAGAGCCTGGAGCCTGTTTCAGATTCTGTGTCTCCCTCTCTCTGACCCTCCCCCGTTCATGCTCTGTCTCTCTCTGTCTCAAAAATAAATAAACGTTAAAAACAAAATAAAAAAAAAAATGCTGAATCATAGAACAAAACTCAGTATGTTTTAAAAGTTTGAACTATGAGGTCATGTATTCTGTGACCAAAATGGAATTAGAATATAATTCAATAAAAATAAGATATCTAGAAAATATACAACCAAATTTATTAAACAGTTTCTAAACTATTCAAAAAAAAAAACCCCAAAAAATAAGCATTTTAAGATCTTTCATGTGATTTATAACTAAAGGACAACATTTCAAAATTCATGGAAGAATAAAGCATCAAGAAGAAAATGTAAGCCTTGAATATAGTTTTCAAAAAAGAAGACGTTTTATATAAATAATAAAGATTAAGCCCAAATGTAATAAAAAGAAAGAAGTAATAAAGATAAGAGAAAAACCCAATTAATAAAAAGTTGCCAGCAATGGAAATGTGTAGAGACTCAAACTTTAGTTCCTTAAGAATTCAAATAAAATTAATAAAACCATAAGAACATTATAAAGAAAAGAAGAAAAAACAAATTACCAATAACAAGGAAACATGGTATCATTGCATATTCTACCTATTAAAATAATAATTAAATATTACAAACTTTATGGGAATAAATTAGTCAACTTAGATATAAATTGGAGAAATTATTTACAATACGCAATTTACCAAAGTTGACATGACAAGAAATCTAAAACTTTAAGAGCCTATATTTATTAATAAATCTTATGTGAATAACAATGTATATTCTCACACAGAAAAGTATAATCTCAAATGGATTATTTGGTTATTTCTACTAGTTAAGGCAGAAATAATACAAATCTTAGAAATTCTGTCAAAAAGCAGCAAAGGAGAAACCACTCCTGAGATCATTATAAAAGGCCAGGTAGGCCTGGTACCAAATTCCAGCAAAGGTATTAAAAAAAAAGAAATTACAATTTTTTATCCTTTATGAACATACATTCAAATGTCATTAACAAAATATCAAAGGAACAAACCCAGCAATTAAAAAAGATAATATATCATAATAAACAAAAATTGTATTCCAGGAAAGGATTAATTTAACACTTAAAAACCAATCAACGGAATTACTTCATTTCATTTACAGAATAATAGATAAAATCAAATGAACATTTTGATATGCATAAAAAAGCATATGATACATTTCAATACCTGTTCATGGTGAAAACACTCAAAATTAGAAATGGAGGAATTAAGATGCCAAGTAGTAGGGATATCCTGGGCTCATCTCATCCCTCAAACACAGCTAGATCAACATCAAATCATTTTGCACACCTAGATAATCGATCTGAGGTTTAAGAAAACAATATGTATAATTTGAGGGAGAGAACATGGCAGGTACATGGTAAGGAGAGGGAAATTAGGGGAAAGAGAAGCCACGTGTGGCATAGAGGAGGGAGCCCTTTTCTCAGAGAGGAGAAAGACGGGGAGAAAGGGCAGTGTGTCGGGTTCACACAAGAAAAGAACTCTGCCAAAACCACTGACTGGGGAATCATTAGGAACTGATTATCACAAGTTGTTGTGAACAGTGGAGCAGAAATTCTGAGTTTTTGGAAGTCTGCGCTATTCGGTGGAGTAGATTTGGGCACGCAGTGGTGCTCCTGGGGAGAAGGAAGGAAGGTCCAGGAGCAGACAGTGGAGAGTGTGGTGTGGGGATCCCTGAGTTTCAGTGGGCAAGAACATTCCCTTTCATGGAGCGTTCTGGAAGAGGGTATATTGCTTCTATAAGGACAAAAGTCCTGACTGGTGCCCTCTGAGTGGCTTTTCAACAATTGCAGACGGAGGCACACGTGTAGGGCAGATAAAGCACTCATAGCTTCTTGCTGTGCTTCACCACAAACTCCAGGAGCCTGCACAGTCGTAATACTTATTTTCTCGGACAGAACAGTGCCAGGGACAGCGCTGTGAGCCTCTCCTCCACAGGAGGGGAGCAGGTCTGTGCCTTGTCGAGTCTTCTAAGATTTGGAGTTTTGAATCCTAATGATGTGGCAGAGATAAAATACAAGAGAGTGTGACACCCAGCGTGTCAATGGCCCTGGCACAGATGGGTTGAGGGCAGGGATCTGAAAGAAGCCTAGGACATAGGAGGGGAGATTGTTTGTCTGTCTGTGAGGCCTACCTGAACAGTGGCGGCAGGAGCACCCCTACCCGAGGACAAGAGAGTGGGGTGACATCATCTCCTCCCAGCCCAGCAGCACAGTTGGACTTCAGTGAACAAGACAGTGCCCCCAGTGGAGGCTGGAGCTGCTTGCATTAAATCTCATGCCCCTGCACCTTGCAGGGACATATTTTCTAGGTCAGGTCTGACTGTGAGCCAGTACTGTCGGCCTCCCCCCCAGAGGACCAGCACAGGCACCCCACATGCACCAAATCTACTGATCATAGAGTGCTCCAAAGCATCAGCTTCAGTTTTGGTGGAACCAGGACTAGGCTTTTTCTTTTTTTTAATCAGCTTTATAGTTTGTTTCTTTGTTTCCTTTGTTTCCTTTTCTGTTTTTGTTTTTTTTTTTTAATTTTTTAAATCAGGCTTCTTTTTCCCTGCTTTCTTTTTCTTTGGAATCAGGCATATAGTTTTTTGTTTGTTTGTTTTTGTTCCTTTTCTTTTTCTCTTTTTTTGGATCAGGCTTTTTTTTTTTTTTAATCAGGCTTATTTTAACACACAAATCAAAGCATATCTAATTAAAGGTCCAAACACTCCCCACTGAAAGCAAGGAGGAACTCTGCAGAGGAATGACCTGGGGGAAAGAACAACCAAATGACAATAGCAGAGTATACACAGCATATGCGAGAAACGCTTCCTGAATCTCCAGGCCATGGACAGTGTATAATCCCTTCTTAATATAGCATTATTCTCAGGAAAATAAAACATTACAAGCTTTCAAAAAACACAAAAGAGAGAAACCTAGACAAAATGACAAGATGGAGGAACCCTCCCCTGAGGAAAGATCATGAAGAAACCACAGCCAGGGATTTGCTCAGAACAGATATAAGTAACGTAATGTGAACAAGAATTTAGAAAAAACAGTCATAAGAATACTAGCTGGGTGTGAAAAAAACATAGAAGAAACCAAAGAAACCTTTGCTTCAGAGATAAAAGACCTAAAAACTAGTCAGGCCAAAATAAAAAGTGCTATAACTGAGATGCAAAACTTACTGGATACAATGACAATGAGGATGGAAGAAGCAGAGGATAGAATAGGTGATATAGGTGATATAGAAGATAAAATTATGGAAAATAATGAAACCGAAAAGGAGAAGGGAGGAAAAACTATTAGATCATGAATATAGACATAGGGAATTCAGTGATTCTATACAGGGCAATAATATCCATATGATAGGAATCCCAGAAGAAGAGGGGGAAAAAGGAATAGTAGGTTTATTTGAACAAATTATAGCTGAGAATTTCCCTAATCTGGGGAAGGAAATAGGCATTCATAGACAAGAGACACCGAGAACTCCCCTCAAAATCAATAAAAACAGGTTAACACCAAGACACATCATAGTGAAACTTGCAAAATACAAAGAGAAAATTCTGGAAGCAGCTAGGGACAAAGTCCTTAACCTACAAGGGTAGTAACATAAGGTTAGTAGCAAATTTGTCCACAGAAACTTGGCAGGCCAGAAGGGAGTGGCAGGATATATTCAATGTTCTGAATGGGAAAAATATGCAGCCAAGAATTCTTTATCCAGCAAGGCTGTCATTCAGAGTAGAAGGAAAGATGAAGAGTTTCCAAGACAAGAAATAGAGGGAAACTTCTTACATATGATTGACGATAGCTTCTCTGAAAACAAACAACTAATACTATACTCAAAGATGAACTTTTCAATATTTTCTAAGAATGGGAATAAAGCACAAATGTCATTATTAACATTTATTTACTATTTTACTGGAGCCTATAGTTGTCCAATAAAGAAAAAATGGCATATATATTAGAATGAAAGAAATGAGACAGTGTCTGCTCATAAAACTTGCATGTAGAAAACCCCCAAAGAATCTATAATACCAAATATTTACTAGCACTAATAAATGAATGAATCAAGGTCACAGGATATAAGAATACAAGATACAGGGCATACCTCAGAGATATTGTGGGTTCAGTTCCAGACCACTCCAATAAAGCAAATATTGGAATAAAGCGAATCAAACGAATATTTTGGGTTCCCAATTCATATAAAAGTCATGTTTATATTATACTGTAGTCTTTTAAGTGTGCAATAGCATTATGTCTAAAAAACAATGTACATACCTTAATTCAAAAGTACTTTATGCTAAAAAGCGTTAATCATCATCTGAGCTTTTAATGAGTTGTAATCTTTTTGCTCGTGGAGGGTACTGCCTTGATGTTGATGGCTGCTGACTGATCAGTGTGGTGGGTGGTTGTGGCAATTCCTTAAAATAAGACAACAAGGAAGTTTGTGTTTCATCATTGTTATCAATTGACTCTTCCTTTCTTGATGAATTTCTCTGTAGCATGTGATGCTGTTTGATATCATTGTACCTATAGAACTTCTTTCAAAATTGGAGCCAATCCTCTCAAACCCTATCGCTGCTTTATCAACTAAATGCATGTAATATTTTAAATATTTTATTGTCATTTCAATAATTTTCATAGTATTTTCATCAGGAATAGATTCCGTCTCAAGAAGCAACTTTCTTTGCTTATTCATGAGAAGCAATTCCTCATCTGTTTACATTTTATCATTTGGTTCCAGCAATTCAGTTGCATCTTTAGGCTCCACTTCTAAGTCTAGTTTCCTTGCTCTTTCTACCACATCTGCAGTTACTTCCTCCACTGAACCCTTGAATCCCTCAAAGTCATCCATGAGGGTTGGAATCAACTTCTTCAAAACTCCTATTAATGTTGATGTTTTGACCTTTGCCCATGAATCATGAATTCTTAACAGTGACTCAAATAGTGAGTCCTTCCTAGAATGTTTTCAATTTACTGTGTCCAGACCCATTAGAAAAATCACTAGTGATGGCAGCTGTTGCATTACCAAATGTATTTCTTTTTTTAGGTTTATTTATTTTGAGAGAGAGACAGAGAGAGAGACAGAGAGAAGGAGAGGGGCAGAGAGAGAGAGAGAGAGGCCCAAGCAGGTTCTGTGCCATCGGCACAGAGCCTGATGCAGGGCTCAATCCCATAACCACAAGATCATGACTTGAGCTGAAATCAAGAGTTGGCTGCTTAACCGACTGAGCCACCCAGGCACCCAACCAAAAATATTTCTTAAAGGGTGAGACTTAAAAGTTGAAATGACTCCTTGATTCATGGGCTGCAGAATGGATGTTGTTAGGAGGCACGAAAACAACATTAATCTCATTGTACAGCTTCATCAGAACTCTTGGGTTACCAGGTACATTGTCAAAGAGCAGTAATGTCCAGAAAGAATTTTTTTCTTTTGAGCACTAGGTCTCAACAATGGGCTTAAAATATTTAGTAAACCATGTTGTAAACAGATGTTCTATCGTCCAGGCTTTGTAGTTCCAATTATAGAGCATAAGCAGAGTATATTTAGCATAATTCTTAAGGGCCCTGGATATCTGGAATGGTAAATGAACATTGGCTTCATTTTCAAGTCACCAGCAGCACTTGTCCACGACAAAAGAGTCAACCTGTCTTTTGAAGCTTTGTAGCCAAGCATTGACTTCTCCTCTTTAGCTATTCTAGATAGATGGCATTTTATTTCAATAAAAATTCTAAATGGCATCTTCTTCCAATAAAAGGTTGTTTCATCTACACTGAAAATCTGTTGCTTATTTGTAGCCACCTTCATTGATTATCGTAGCTAGATCTTCTGGATACCTTGTTGCAGCTTCTACATTAGCACTCCTGCTTCACATCATACTTTTATGTTATGAAGATGGCTGCTTTCCTTAAATTTCATGAACTAACCTCTGGTACAACTTGGCTAACTGCTTGGTCCAAAAGGCGTAGCATTTGGCCTACTTACATTTTTGACATGCCTCTCTCAAAAGCTTAATAATTTCTAGCTTTTGGTTTAAAGTGAGAGATGTGTGGCACTTCCTTTCACTTAAACACTCAAAGGCCATTGTAGGGTTCTTAACTGCCTTAATTTCAATAGGTTATTTGTCAGAATAGGGAAGCCTGAGGAGAGGGAGAGACACGGAAGAAATAGCCAGTAGGTGGAGCAGTAAGAATACACACATTTATCAATTAAATTCACTGTCTTTGGGTATAATTTGTGGCACCTCCGAAAAATTGCAATAGTACCATTGAAGATCACTGATGACAGATCATCATCATAAATAAAATAATAATGAAAAAGCTTAAAATATTGCAAGAATTACCAAAATGTGACACAGAGACACAAAGTGAGCCAATGCTCTTGGAAAAAATGGTATTGGTAGACTTGCTTGATGCAGGGTGCTGCAAACCTTCAATTTGTAAAAAAAAAAAAAAAAAAAAAAAAAAAAAAAAAAAAAAAAAAAAAAAAGAAAAATCAACATATGCAGAGAGTAATAAAGTGAAGTATAATAAAACAAGGTATGCCTATACAAAATTCATTTCCAATATCAAAAAGCAATTTAGAAAATTTTAAATGAAATTCTGACAAATAATGCCATACAATGTAATGTTTAGTAACAAATTAAACAAAAGAAGTGTAAGAATAATCACTGAAAATTAGAAAATACTGCTGAGAAAATTTAAGAAAATCTAAAGAAATGGAGAGTAACACTATGTTGTGGGTTAGAAGGCAGTACTGTTAAGAAATTTATTTCCCCTAAATTTATCCATCACTGCAAATACAATTCTAGTCAAAAGCCCCACAACCAATTTTTAGTATTTGAAAAATTGAGTCTTACATTTGTTTGGAAATGCACAGGACATAAGACAATCAAAACAATTCTGAAAGAGGAGAATCTAGGTAGAGGATTCATATTACCTTGGATGAAGACTTATTTTCAATCTATAGCAATTAGAACAGTGTGCTTCCAGCATAACCCTAGACAAACCATAGAAACAATAGAAAGTACAGAAGCAGAACTGTATATATATCTTTTTGGTATAGATGCCAAAAAAATTCAAAGAAAGTCTTCCACCCTTGTTACCTATTGCTGAAAAAAACTTTATATAGGTATGGGAAATAATTAACCTTGACCCTACTAGGGACAAAAATTAGTACAAGATGGATCATAAGTATAATTATAAAAGATAAAAATTTGAAGTTTCTAAAAGAAAAAAGTATAATATATTAATGACATAAAATTATGCACATATTTCTCTTATGGGAAAAAAAAAACCTAGAAATAAAGAAAAAAATATAAATTCAAATTCATCAAAACTGAAAACCTATGTTCATCAAAGACACATTTTATATGATTTTCTTTTCTTTCCTTTTTTAGCATATTGGTGGTGGTGGTGGTTTCTGTCATTGCTGTTATTTTTGTTGTTATTGTTGTTATTTTTCTTCCTCCTCCTCCTCCTCCTCCTCCTCCCCTTCCTCTACCTCCTCTCCCTCTTCCTTTTCTCCTCCTTCTCTTACTTTCTTTAGTGTTGTCCTTAGAGAGTTTGTAATATACATTTACAGCTAATCCACATCCACTTTCCAATAACTGTATACCTACATTTCGTGGGAAGTGTACCTTATAATAACAAAATAATTCTAATTAACTTCATTCTGTCCCTTGTATCATTGCTGCCATTCATTTCACTTATGTATAAGTATACATGAGCATAGTTATCCATAAGATATATACCTAAGCATATATAACTGACTACATTGTTGGTGTTATTATTTTGAACCAATTGTCTGCTAATCAACTAAGAAAAGTAAGTTTTTATTTTACTTTCAGTGTTCCTTCTCTGATATTTTTTCTTACTTTGTGCAGATCTGCATTTCTAACTTATATTATTTTCCTTCTCACTAAAGAACTTCTTTTAGCATTCCTCATAAGGCAGGTCTAGTGGTAACAGATTTGTTAAGTTTTGTTTGTCTGAAAAAGTCTTTATTACTCCTTTACTCTTGGAAAATAATTTTTTAGAGTACAGATTTCTAGTTTTGTCTTTATTTTCCCTTAACATTTTAAATATCTCACCCAAATCTCTTCTAGCTGGTATGGTTTCTAAGGAAACAATGGATGTAATTCTCATTTTTCTTCCTCTTTACTTACGGTGTTTTCCACTCTGGCTTCTTGCAGAATTTTTTCTTTACCTTTGATTGGCCTAGATATAGTTTTTGAGCATTTATCCTGCTTGGTGTCCTTCAGTTTCCTAGATCTGTGATTTGATATCTCACATTAATTTGAGGAAGCTCTGAGTCATTATTTTTTCAAAAGTTCCTCTATTCCTTTCTCAATTTCTTCTCCTTATGGCATTCCCATTTGTGTACATTACAAGTTTTATTGTTATCTCACAGTCCTGAATATTCTGGGCTTTTTTAAGTCTTTGTTCTCTTTGTTTCTCAATTTTCCAAGTTTCTATTGCTATATCACTAATCTCAGACAGTCTTTTCTCGCTTTGTCCAATGTACTAATAAGCCCAGCAAAGGCACTCCTCATTCGTGTTACAGGTTTTTTTTTTTTTTTTTTTTTTTAATCTTTACCATTTATGGTGGGTTCTTTCTCAGGATTGCCATCTCTCTACCTACTTTTCCCATCTGTTCCTGCATGCTGTCTACTTTATCTATTAGAGCTTTTATCATATTAGTAATAATTGTTATAAATTCCTGTTCTGATAATTCCAAAATCCCTGCCATGTCTGGTCCTAATGTTTGGTCTGCCTTTTACAATTGTATTTTTTGCCTTTTAGTATGCTTTCTAATTTTTTTTTATAGCCAAACAAGATGAAAAAGGGGAATGGAACTAGTATAACTTAGCCTTTAGTAAAATGGCAGTAAGGTGTGAGTGAAGGGGAAGCATTTTACAGTCCTACCATCATCAGGTCTTAGTCTATTTGTGAGTCTATGTCTCTGGATTATGAACTTTATAATAAGACTTTCTCAGTTTTTTTTTTTTTTTTTTTGTATGTAAGTGAGACACGATGACTACAGTGGACTGGAATTGGGTATTTCCCTTTTACCAGATTAGTTAGGCTATGATAATACTCCACCAGGTTAGGCTCTGGTTAACTAGCTCCCCTTGAAAGCAATCCTTGTTAAGAAGAACAGAGGGTTCTGGCATATTTCAAAATTGTTCCTCCACCCCCACCCCCCTCAGACAGAGGGAGGAGGGGATATTTCTCTTATACCTATTTTGAGAACCGGCTTAGGCTCCTGGAGATAAATTTCACAATATACTGAGTCTCCTTTAGCACTGCCCCCCCCCCCACTAGTATTTTAAGCTCTCAGAGTTGTCCACACTGAGCTTTTAGCAATTTGTCAATTGAATTTTGGGTTTTCCTAACCCTGCAGTAGTTCCCATGGTAGTTTTTGCTTGAAAGTCTCTGCTCTGATAAGCTGTTACTCCCTCTATTCGCCTCTGTCTCTTCAGGGTTGAGGGCAGTAGTTGGTCCTATGTCTTCCCATCTTTTATGGATCTAAGAAGAGTTATTAATTTTTCAGTGTGTTCAGTTTTACTTGTTGTTAGGATGGGGTAGTGACTTTCAAGATCTTTACATGTGCTTATGTAGGTCTAAAAGATAGGCAGAGAAAAGTATAATTCTTTATGGTTAAAATAGTATGCTAGTGGAAAGTAATACTTATGTATGCTCAAGTGGTGCCACTCTTTTAGTTATAACCTACACTGAGGTGGAGGGGGGATGTTTAAAATTAAAACATTTAAGAAAGGTACTTAGAGTCTTACTTTAAATCTCCTTGTTTCTTAACAATATTTCACATCACGTTAATAAATAATGTCCATTTAAATATCAACCACCTTTAATTACAATACATTTCAACAGATAGCATTACTAAATAACAATGGCAGTGTAAACTAGTTTAGTTTAGTTTCATTACATAAATTAAAAAAGACATCAAACTCATCTATGTTTTGTCAAATCAAATTAAAACTAGAGTGTAGGGGGCTCCAATGCCCGTGCTCATTCCACACCCGGCCAAGTGGCCTGTGGGTGAGGGTCAAGGGCAGCCTCTTGGGGCCTGCCACACTGTGCAGCCTGCTCACACGCTCCGACTTGGGAGGGTCCTCCTGAACACAAGACCAGACCTTGGTTGCAGTTAAGCCAGATGGGGTGTAGCTGGGGCTTTTTGGGTATGTGATGCAGTGCTTTGAGGAGAGGGCCTTCAAGCTGGTGGGGATGAAGATGTTGCAGGTGACAGCGAGAGTCCTTGCACTACCATGACCTGCAGAGGAAGCCTTTCTACTCAGCTCTCATTAGCTACATGAGCTCCAGTCTCATGGTGGCCATGGTCTGTGAAGGCCCTAATGTGGTCTGCTCCTCATGGGTCATGATAAGACTCAGCTGAGGCTGCCCCTGGCACTATGGAGAAAGGGGTGGGGAGATGACTTCAGTGTCCACATCAGCAGGAACATCTTCCATGCCAGAGACTCAATGGAGGAAGACCAGAGGGAGATTCAGCTATAGTTCCAGATCAGGAGCTGGTGGACTGGGCAGAGAATGGCCACCAGAGCAGCACCTACCTGCCTGAACACTCAGGCTGCCCTCAGCCACCCCAGCAGCCACCCAGGATCAACTACTTCTATTGACAAGAACTTGAGCCCACCCATAGTCTGCCCATCTGTCACAGACCACCTCCCTGCCCACCTTCTGCCACACCTCAGCCCAGAGCAACCAAAAGTTGATTTGAGCAACCAAAATTCATGTGCTATTTAGTATCCTAAGCCTGCAAGAAATCAGACCAAATCCTTTCTGTAGCAAAGTGCCCAGAAACCTTTAAGGGGTCTCCAAATGCATGTAGTGTGACCTCCTTTCTCCCAAAAGGGAGGGACATTGAAATTCACTGTACTGTGCATGGGGGATGGATTGCTTATTACAGTTTCTGCCACCTCTGATGTATGGATGAGGACTTTATGCAAAGTTTTCAGAGTTTGAGAGTAGAAATAAAGCTTATTCTCACACATATGCACACGAAACTATAGGGGTTTGGGTAAAACAATAGTACATTATTCTACTATTTCACTGTCCATACTGTGGTTTACACTAATTTTACATGTCTTTTGAGTTCAGTTATTTTTAAAAAATCGTTATTTATTTTGAGACAGAGAGAGAAAGAGAGAGAGCACATGTATGGAGGAGGAGAGAGACAATCCCAAGCAGGCTCTGCGCTGTCAGCGCAGAGCCCATTGTGGGATTCAATCCCATGAACCGTGAGATCATGACCTGAGGCTAAATCAAGAGTTGGACACTTAACTGACTGAGCCACCCAGGCACCCCAAGTTCAGTTATTTTAAAAAGTGGAAAAGCTCAAAGATCTCAAACTGGTGGTGCAGCCTCAGTTAAGGAACACAGAATGTGTCTCTAGATAACATGTCTCTAAGCATTAGCTTGCAACAACTTTTCTTTTTGTATCACAATTACAAGAACTTCTTGAACTGGAATTTTCAGAGAAGCCATACAAATGTATTGTTGTACTATGGGGGGAACTACTGCAAAGAAATGTTTCATACTTTAATGTCTAACATGCATTGCACATTAGATATATCCTCTTCGCTTTCCCTTTCCTTTCTTCAATATAGAGAAAAATTGTCCATATTTTTTATTTTTTTAAAGTTTATTCATTTTTGAGAGAGGGCGCATGCACACAAGCCTGTGAGGGGGGGAGGAGCAGAAAGAGAGTGAGACACAGAATCTGAAGCAGGTCCAGTCTCTGAGCTGTCAGCACAGCACCTGATGCAGAGCTGGAGCCCAGGAACCATGAGATCATGATCTGAGTCCAAGTCAGACCCTTAAACGACTGAGCCATCCAGGTGCCCCAGTCCATATTTTTTGAAATCTATTCTCTTTTTGATGACTTCAAGAGATGCTAAAGTTAGGTTATCATTCTGAGGATCAACTGTCTTTGAAGTTCAATTATTTAAGCAGATTAATGTTTTCTGTCACTAAGAGAACAACCCAAAATGACCCATTTGAGTAACTGTCATTAACATAATGGTTCTGGAAAACTAATTGGTACACACTCATATTCAAGGGAAAAATGCATTTGAAGGGTTTCTGTGACTTTTTTTTTCTTCTTTTCCTTTCGTTCTGGTTAGATGATTCATAGGAATCACCTACGAAATTTATATTTTGGAAAAAAAAATTTTAGATTTTGGTGAACATATGTGCATAGTATGACTACAGCCTTCTTTACTACACTAGTACCTGAAGAGTAACACTCATTTTTACTGAAACTATTATATGTTGAAATAAGATTCATTTCACATATCATTTTGCAAAATCCCTGCTCAAGTTTAAGTATTGATTTTTTTTCTAAAACCTTGTAATTCCTTACTATAACTACTTTTCAACTACAGGTTTTCTAACAATGACTAGGCACAAACCACTAATAATTTGTACCCCTTAATAAGCATTGTATAAATAAGATAAAATTACTTTTGTTACAGAGAAAACATAAAATTTCTCTAGTGAATGCCTATTATTGACACACACATAAAAAATACTTTCCATGACAGACTTAACAACCAATAATGCATTAGTACTTGGTACCTAATTCCAGTAGACAAATTAGGAAAACAAACCCTGTCTTGTTCTATATCAATATAAACACTCCTATTTTAAATGTAGATATAATATTATGCAATACTCACTGTAAGTTAAGTAGTAACTTGGAGACAAAAATAGTCAGATACGTAATTTGCCTCTTAATTAGTGTCACATGTTCAAAAAGAGTTATTTTTAACTTTTTAAAACAAACTAATCTCTCAGACCAAATATTATTATAGCTGAACCTAAAAATGTCAAATTCTGTTGGCTTCTATACCCACACCATGCACACAAATAAACAAACATACTAATAGACTACTTATTTTTAGCTAAAGCATTTTTTTCCAACTTGTAAATATGGAGAATTTTTCAAAAAGGAAAGTAAAATCCTAAGGTGGGAGCTTTTTTAGATTTTTTTTTTGCTCACTCCCCAACACCTCCAAACACACACATTAGCCCAACTATGGTTGTAAACACTAGATAAACTGATTTCATATAAAAATCAATAGCATATCAACTACCCTGAAGAACACAAGTAGACTATTTTCTAAGCATTTGCTTATCTCCTTAAATGATGCAATAAATAAAGCTTCTGAATGCCCACTTAGCAATTTAGGAAAAGCAGGGGGAGAACACCTGGCATCCTTTTATCTCCCTGTGGTAGGCAGGCAGAATAACTCTCTCTAAAAAAAAAAAAAAAAAAAAAAAAAGTCCATGCCCTAATCCCCAGAACCTGTAAATATGTTACCTTAATTGGCAAAAAAGATTTTAAACACTTTAAGGACCTTGAGATGGGGAGATTATTCTAGATTGTTCAAGTGGATCCAGTGTAATCACATGAGTCCTTAAAAGTGGAAGAGAAAGTTTGAAGACTGGATCAGAAAAGTGAGACAATGAAAGCAGGAGAAAAAGAGACGTGAAATGTGACGGACTCAAACTGCTATTACTGTTCTGAACATGAAGAAAGGGTCATGAGGCAAGGAATACGGGTAGCCTCTAAAAGATTGAATGAACTTCATCTGATAATCTACAAGGAAAAGAGGGCCTCAGTCCTACAACTGCATGGAATTGAATTCTGCCAACAACCTGAAGGAACAAGGACATTGATTCCCTGTTTAGCCACCAGGGAAGAATGCAGCCCCATTGACCACACAGATTTCAGCCTGACGAGACCTACATCAGACTTTGACCCTACAGAATTTAAGAAATCATGTTGTTTTAAGTCTATAAATTTGTGGCAGTAAGAGAAAGCTAATACATTCTTTTTACAAATATTTTCTGCAAGAAAACACTTTAATTGGAATGAATTTGTTTTATTTTTTTAATTTTTAAATTTATTTTGAGAGACACACACAGAGAGAGAGAGAGAGAGAGAGAGAGAGAGAGAGAGGGCGCAAGCGCGTGCAGGAGCTGGGGATGGGCAGAGAGAGAGGGGGACAGAGGATCTGAAGCAGGCTCTGCACTGACAGCACAGAGGCCTATGTATGGCTCAAATTCAGGACCTGAGCTGAAGTCAGATGCTCAACAAACTGAGCCAGCCAGGTGCCCCAGAATGAATTTGTTTTAAAATAAGACAGACAGGACTTTTGACTTTCTACTAAAGATTCTTAAGTAAGTTCTCTGATTTTAAGCATTCTGGAATGATAGATTTCTTTAGAAAATGATTTATTTCTTGCTTAAACAAATGAAATTCATTTTATCCTATTGTCTACATCATCCTAGATTTGAAACATGGTTTCACATCTCAGCCTTATTTACTGGAATACCCTGCAATTCCAAAAAGTATACAAAATGAACTGTTCCTGTTTCTGTGCCACTTTAACTAGATGCTCTATGTGCTCCATCAAACAGTAATCCTTCAGCTTTATTTTTATACTCAGACTTTCCCTTCACAATCTTTGCCAAATTACAGTGGTGCTGGCAGTTACTTTTTTATAAGCAACAGGGCGTCTGCAACATTGATTATCAAGTGATTCTGAAATTCCCAGTGCTCACACGTTGTTCTCACAAGGCTTTGAGCATCATAAACTAACTACAATATTCACTCATCATCAAGGGAAATATCTACTTTTTCCCCTTAAAAAAATCACAGCCTACCATTTCTTTGTCTGTTTCTGCAACAATGACTCAGGGTGCAAAGCAGTATGATTTAGAGCCAGTCTAAACAGTCACTTTCGTTTTTGGAAAAAAATCCTAGAAGCAATCCAAGTTAAGAATAAAAGTAAAAGTATTTCAGTTAGCTGTTTTATGCTGTATCCTTGATTGAGAACTTGTTCCAACTGGGAATGGGTCTTTTAATACCTTGGCTTATGTCAAATGAAAACAGTGAGTAGGAGTATAATTCTCTTTTTTGTGAATGTTCATATTACTTTTTAACTCACTTATTTATTTCTATTAATTTTTTTAACAAAACTTTTGGTTATGTGACCTTCCAATTTAATTAGTACTTGAATTAATATGCCTGTCTCCTAAAGCACAGAACTTATTGAATGACAAAATGTCCTCAATAGAAATGCTTAACTTGAAACCTTGCCCTCAAAGAGCTATAATCCAAGAGAAGAAAACCTTGTGTTAAAAGACAGCATTTCATAATGATAAAATCCATAAGAGATGTGGTGGACATACAAAATACAGATGCAGTTAATCCAGGGTACAGTTAATTAGAGAGCTTCTTGAGAAATCTGGATTGATAGACCATCACTCTGAACAGAAGCAATAAGGAAAAAAAAAAAAAAGGTTAAGAGTCTATGCACAAAGATCCAGGAAGACAACTCAGTACTTTGTTGACAATTGCTAGCAGGCAGTTGTGTACATCTGGAGGGCAAAGAGAGTAACCAGAAAGAAAATCTTAGAATACTATACTGTTTACATTATATCTGAAAAATAAAATTTGTGTTTCTTAACAGGGGAAGGGAGGTAGAAAAGAGATCTAACATTTATTCAACAGTTAGTATAAGCCAGACACTGATATTTATGCATACTATCTCTGTAAATTCTAACAGCAGTACAGGAAATAATATTATCTCTATTTTATTACAAAATAAAACGAGATTCACAGACATTGAAGTCATGTGAGCAGTAAGTAGCAGGATTTAAACCTAGGACAATCTGATTCTAGTAAGCCTGTACTTTTTCTACAATATTGGGAGATTGGATCCTCCCTCAACACTACAATATTCTTTGTAGAATAATATGAAGGCTGATTTAACTTGTTCTCCATACAAACTTATTCAGCACTGAAATTCTTAACTTCCTTTTAGCAGTCTCTTAAAATCAAAGAACAAATTTTGTTTTACTTTCATCTTGAGGCCATTTTTATATGTGAGTATTTTAATCATTTCCACTATTTTTATGACACATTGAATCTGCATATGGAAAGACATAGGCATTGCACTAAGATACCCTGTATTATCAATACTGATCTTCCATTTTGGAAGATTCCCTTTTTACTAAGTATGTTTTCATTAGTGGTGGATTTTTCATAATTGGCTAGATCTCTAGATCTAATTATTTCATTTAATTGTCATATGATAGGAAGTAATAAGCTCCATATCACCATGAGTTTTCAGAATTGAACTGTATATATAGTTATATTGGAGGTTGGGCAAAATAAGCAGTGAAGCGCCAAGATTCTGATAAATACATCATTATACATGAACATATTTTACATTCCTAACTAGTTAAAAGCTTGAAAATGAAAAAGGGAAAACAGTTTCAATCATTCTAAGTTATAAAAGCACCAAAATAAAAACATGTTTAATACTCACTACTATTGAAACCACGATACTTTAGACATTTATACACACAGCAGCAGAGAGTTTAAAGTGTAAACTCTCCTGAAAATCTACAGTCCATACCTTAGAAAAAATTCATAGTCATTGAGTCATGAACTCAAAGACTAGACCTAAAGAAATGAATAGCTATACAGGCAAAATTTATACATTATGATATTGAATGCAGCATAACTTGTAATAATTTTTTAAAAGGCAGACACAAGTAACTGAAATAAAGGAATGGTCAATATATTTTATCCACAAAATGGATATTATATTTTATAGACATAAAATTGCATTTAAAAATATTTATATTACTTAAGATTATTATAATATTAGAAAAAACAATATATTTAAGACAATCCATCAAGAAAAATGAGTTGAAAAAATTCTTAAAAATATTAATATGAATCAGGAGTGTCTGTGTGGCTCTGTCCGTTAAGCATCTGATTTTGGCTCAGGTCATGACCTCACAGTTGGTTCGTGAGTTCAAGCCCTGCATCAGGCTCTGTGCTGACGGCTTGGAGCCTGGAGCCTGCTTTGGATTCTGGGTCTCCCTCTCTCTCTGCCCACCCCTTCTCACACTCTGTCTTTCTCTCTCTCTCAAAAAATAAACACTAAAAGAAAATTAAAAAAATATATTAATATGAATTAACTCAGAAATGATGGCTTATGAGTGATTTAAAAAATTTGGTTATAATTTTTGGAGCATTCTACAACACAGAGACAATATTTTTTACCTAACCAAAAAGCTTATTGTCAATTAAGCAAGCTATTTTGCCTGTAAGTCTTATAGACACAAAGAATTTAATTTATTGATTCATTTCCTTTTTTCCTACTTAGCACCCCTATGATTTCTCTTAGGACTTTGAAATGACCACTTATTACTCTCAATGAAATGATTCAAGATGGTTTGGAAGCACTCCTTTCCAGTTTGGGCATGATGATTAATTTTATGTGTCAACTTGACTGGCCAAGTAGAAAGGGAAAAGACAATGAGTAGTGGAAGAAGTTAGTTACAAATACTAGCTATGACCATGTGACCAATTACAGACAGAATTATAACTCTTACGAGTATTTCTTGCTCACCTTGCTATGAATACATTTATGTGTATTTGTTTTCTGCTTGCTTTTTGACTTTTTCTCTTAGTCCCTTTTTATGTAACTTAAGATTTACTGATTTTATATCATAGATTTTAAGTATTATTACTTTTTCATAATAATACTTAAGTTATGGGACATCAAAAAGAGTAAACATCACTCAAGCACTTTACTACCTGCACTGAGGAAGGGATAAGTTTTCAGTTGTACACAGGAGAGTTTTATCATGTTAGGTAGAATTATGACCTTGTTTTTGTGTTTAGTTGGAGATTAGGTATTGTTTAAGGAGATGCATATGGGTGGTAAATTGACAAGGAGTGGACTCAACTTCTGATGGTTAATTTTATTTGTCAACTTCACTAGCCACCATAATGTTCAGATTAAATTTTACTTGTGGGTGTGTCTGAGGGTGTTTCAGGATTAGATTATTATATGAATTTGTGGGCTCAGCAAAGTAAATTGCCCTCTCTAATGTGGTTGGGCATCATCCAATACTTTGCGTGACTAGAACAAAAAGCAGAAGAAAGAGGAATTCCTCCCATTTTTTCTGCCTCACTGATCTGGGTCTTCTCATCTCTTATCTGCCTCTCTTCCTCACTGGGATTGACACCACTGGCTCTCCTTGTTTTCAGGCCTTCTGACTAAGGCTAAACTATACTGACAGTTTCCTTGGGTGTCCAGCTTGCACAGGGCAGATTGTGTGGTTTCTCAGCTTTCATAGTCACATGAGCTAATTCCTTATATCCTACTGGTTCTGTTTTCTCTGCCTAAACATGACTAATATAATTGGATTTGAGGTAATACAATTTTTTATTTGCATGTCATTTTAAAATCTCAAAGTTTAATTTATACATAAATTTTACCAATTATAAGTGTCCAATTTGATGAGTTTTGTCAAAACCTGTGTCATTTTTGTGATTGCTATTTTTTATGTGCCAAGTTTAAAGTCAGAGTGTGAATAACAAACTCCCCCATCATCACAAGTGCAACAGTGGAGTGCTCAAATCCGCAGATCAGAAAGAATTTCTGTTTCTTCCTCTCTTCTAGTCACTTCTCAACTTCCTTGAAATTTTAAGAATCCCACTGGGGTTCCCAATACTGTTGATAGTCCAAACCCTGTTTTTTCCTTAGCCATCACCACAGACATAACTTGATAAACACACTCTACATATTGAAGCTGAAGATCTCCAGATGCCATAAGAGGTTAGTTAGTTTGAAAGGAACCAGGGTCGGGTAGCAACCTGAAAACATGGGAGCCTATTATAAGGCTAAGTGGCACAGATAGCCAGTGATATTTCCCCAAAGGTAGCATAGCCACATTAGATTTAATAAAACAGATCCGTGATATTGTTATTTTGAGGTTCTGTGATGTTAGCCCTCATCTAAATGGTATCCTCATAACTGGCCTCCAGCTATCACCAAATCTGTCTGAGTGGTCAAACATGGAGAAGTGGTAAGACAAACTGGCAACTAAGAAGCCAAAGTTAGAAACCAGAAGTCATCATGAAAATAGAAGCTTCTTCAGAATTCCAGAAATATTTAGGAAAGGTTAGGGCTTACACGGAGCATTGAATGGGAATTGAAGCAATTTTACTGAGATAGCAAGAGGGAGACTTGAAAAATAGGCCCTTTAGCAACCTGACAATTTGTGAAAAGCCTTGGAGCAGAGGTTATATAAGTATTTCCCAAGACTTTAAAATATAAAACCAAGGAGATTGAAAGTATAACATACAATAAGATTGAAGCAAAAAAATTAAAAAAACAACAACTAAACTGGTTAGAAACTTTAAAAAGAAATATAGTTTGCATAGAAAAATCTTTAAAAAGAATTGGATTTAGCACAACAGGATAAAGTCACAAGGTTTCCTGAATACATGGGTGTATCAGGAGAAAAAAGCAAGGTGGAGGGGTGGATTATGGCCAATAAAACATAATTATATTTGAAGCTGAAGCCTTAGAGAGATTTTATTTAGAAAGATTTTTATTATAAAATATGTTTAATGCAGTATCTTTGAGAGTCCCTTAAACTCTTATTTTCTGAATCTTTGAACCTCTCTAGGCATTACACTGTAATTTATGCTACTTTTCAGGAGTAAGCCTAAATTTCCTCTTCTCTAAACTGGGAATAATAATAATGTTTGCAAATAGGAATTTTATGAGGATTAAGAGCTGCAATGCATATAAAATCCTTAACACAGTGCCTGAGAGATTGTTACAGAAATGAATGTGATCCTAAGCTGTTGTTACTCTTTTTGTTGTTGTTATTAGTGATCTCCTTTATCAGTAAGTCTCCTTAGAAATTTACACTAGGATGTTCATTATCTATGGGTGGTGTCAGGGAGGAAGACCTTCCTTTGCCTTTCGAGGTCCTTCTAGCTGGATTTAGAATCAAAATTGACGTAAGACAGTTTAACAGAAGAAAATCAAATTTAACAGACATACATACAGGGAATACACACAGACAAGAAACTCCAAAGATTATGAGGCAATGTGAAGCTCACATGGCTAAGGAGAAGGAGAGGGGACTAAAGACACAGAGGGGAGGGCACCATTAGCAGAAAGGGGAAAGGAGCCATTTGGAAAACAAAGACTGCCCTCTCAGGTAAAATGGAGTCTTTGCTAATGCTGTTAACAGCTCTAGTCCTGACACAAGAAGGTCAGGCCTTGAGAGGGAGGTTAAGAGCTTTTCCCCAAATCTGTTGTGTTTTGATTTCTTGTAACTCAAAAATAATGTTCATGCCAAAGTGGTCCATCTTGGGGTGACCTGCTTTTGGCCTCTACAGTGGCAGAGAGTTAAATTAAAGGACCAGGCAGAGCATTGCCTGGGGCAACAAATGGAAATGACCTCTATCCCTCCCTCCTTTGTCTTCTACACTTCTACCAATGTGAAATCTCTGGATCTCAGGGTGGTATCCTAGAATGTTAGATCCAGTATGAAATTTAAAAAGAATCTAGGAGAAGGGCAACACCTTAATAATCAGGAAATCTGCCACAGGGTGTCTGAGTGGCTGGTCTAATGTCAGTTAATAGAAGATTTGGGAGAGAGACAAAAAAAAAAAAAAACCCAAAAACCAAACCCAACATTATGAGTGGACTTTGATAACTATTCAACCAGATGACAAAATAAAAGTAGTGGAGTTCAAGGATACGTATAGCTTTGAGGAAATATTGGTACCTACAAATAAGGCTGTAGCCTTCAGGTGCCTTCATTTCTTGACACAAAAAGTTCTCACTCCCACACCTGAAGCTACAAAGAACAGGAAATGCTATATATAAAATCCATCCTTCCAACACTTCATAAACCATTGCCCTCTCTTCTACTTTGTGTTTTTTTCCCCCCAGTCGTCAAGCATGCACTGACATCACTACTTAAGTGACACTCTATGTATTTAAAGAATTTTTTACCTCAATTTTCAAGAGGCTGATTACTACAGCACTTTTTGTCAAAAGAAAATATTGGAACACATTTTCATCTTCAGTCTTACTCTACTAATAACTAAATTATTTGAGTTTTTAAAAATATTTTCAAAGAACAATCCATTAGCCTTAAAAAAACTCAATATATTATTGGTTAACAAGAATTATAAATGTATAAACTATTTGATGTTTTAAAATAATTCATTTTCTCCTGGCATTCCATGTTCCTGATGTTAATTTTTATGAGGTCACAGAGTGACCTCTCATGACATTTTGACTTGATTCACTTAGTAGGGGAGAAGTGACAAAGAGGCTGTCCAAAAGCATTGTTTCTATAGAAACAGTCTCTCCCACTTCAGACTCAGGAAGATGAAGTTTTGGGGTGATGGGGGGTTTGTGGGGTCCAGAGTCGACAGCCAAGAAACAATTCTTGAAGATGTCTTCGGTGCAAAAAGGTGATTTTATTAAAAAATGGGGATAGGACCCATGGGCAGGAAGAGCTGCACTGGGGTTGTGATGGGTAACTCATTATATACCCTCGGGTTGGGAGGGGGTCAGGGATAGAGTAAGTCTATAAGGTATTTTAAAAGCAAGGTTTCCAGGACCTTGAGGGGCTAGCTGTTGCTAGGGAAATACCACTTATTACAGTTTAATAAAACCCCAGTCATGAGACCCTTCAGATGTATATCAGGGGGGCCATAAGCTTGGAGTATGATTGCCAGTATCTATCTTGGGGCAGTTGTGATAAAAGAAGTAGACTTACAGGATCCTCGAAGTTGATACAATATTAAGCCAAGGTTCTCTTTTGCCCGTACCAAAGTGTCACCATCTCAGCAGCTGAGCTCCTAGAGGGAGGTCACTCTGCCGATTTCAAGGACTTATCAGTGGGTTGTAGGCAGTAAGGGAATTTGCTTTTTCATTTGCCTTAGTTTCCCACATTACCACGACAAGCACTTTCCTTTGTTCTTGAGTAGCCAGGAGTATCTGAGGAATATCACACATATTCCACCTGGTATATGTGTGTGTGTGTGTGTTCACCAGCCTGTATTTTGCCCTCAGCTTGCCCCAAGTTCTCTCCTCAAAGATAAATGGAGAATATTAGAGGTATTAATATTTACATTCATAAATCCCAAGTTGGAGGTTTCTCCTTCCACTCACTCTTCTCCCAATGATTTTAGGGCATGTAGGCTATGAAATGGGCTTGCCCCAAACCTGAGCCTGGATACTCAAGAGGGAAATAATTCACTTAATGGAGGAAAGAATATGATGAAAATATGACATATGAACAAATAAATAAATGACATTTTAAAATATTTATTTAAACTTCACATTGTATTGTAGAGTACTTTTTTTAATACTGATAACCCACTACTGAAAATGAGACCTTAGAATGTAATTTGGCTTACCAAATTCTCAGAAGACACATTGGCATAGTGTTCCCAAAAATCTTCTTCCCAAATACTGCTGCAGGTTACAAAGGTAACTGGATAAGTCATCATATTTAGTAAATGGTTATAAGAGTTTTGGATAGGATGGTAATTGCTTGGTAGTGGCAGTGAACCAGAGCCCAGACAATTTTCCATATATTATAAACCCAAAATATTGAATAGGGCAAAGTAAAAATACAAATCAATGAGGTAGATGCATGAACCAATGTTCATATGAGTGCATGCATATACATACAGACACACAATCATAGAACCAAAAACCTTTTCCAGATCTTTCCACATCTTAGTATCAGGAACCAAAGAAAGTAAATACATACAGAGATATCAACAAATGAATAATATGGAATATTTTGCTTTTTTAAATATTTATTTCTACTTTTGAGAGACAGAGAGAGAGCATGAGTAGGGGAGGAGCAGCGACAAGGCGGGGGGAGGGGGGGGACAGAGGAGCCAAAGCAGGCTCCTTGCTGACAGCAGCGAGCCTGATGCAGGACTCCAACTCACAAAGTGTGAGATCATGACCTGAGTCAAAACTGGAGGCTTAACCCACTGAGCCACCCAGGTACCCCTATGGAATCTTAATATAATAACTTTTATCTACAACTTTCAAAGATAGAAATATGTTGTCTTTAAGTAGAGAGTGTAGGGGTGGAAAACTTTTCCCTTTTTCCCTTCTAGGTTCTTTGACTGGTCTAACAATTAAATTGACATAAGACAGGTTAACAGGAGAAAAACAAATTGCATACATGTGCATGAAAGACATGAAACCCAAAGGCAGTCCCGTAACTGAGGTTTATATTCCATAGTGAACTAAGGAATAGGATAGGGCCTGAGACTTTAAAAGGGAGGAGGGCAACTCACAAGCAGATGTTCGGTAATCAAAGGTTTGCCTTGACATACAGATAAGTGTCTCAGATAAAAAATTATCTCTGGTCATAGCTCTTTTCTTGGTACAAAGCCCTCTAAATTCTTTTAGGTAATTAAGGGAGAGGCAAAATCTTTTCCTGAGCTTGCTGGGTTTTAATTGCCTTCAGCTCAAAACAATCCCCATGCCCAAGCAGCACATTGTGGGACAGCATATGCTTCCGCCGTCAAGAGTGTAGTATTTACTTTATACCTTCAGCCAGCTCTTTCTTAGCAAATAAAACAGAACAGAGTTTATATCCTCACTGCATTTTCAGGGTAACCTAACTGCCATAGAGAAGGAAGAGTCGGTAACTTGGCAACATTGCAATTTATGGTTCTCTGAAACAATAGCCCAATATGTGTGATTACGGTGGGCCGATGCAGGGATCCAGGACTCACACTGTACCTTATTGTGAATGGGGTGTATGATGTTTCCGCCCTCATTATTTTGGTGAAACAAGCGGCCCTACTAGCTGCAAGTGGCTGGGGCTTCTAGTCCAGCTGTATGCCTGGGAAAACTAGGAGAACAAGGAACTGTTCTACACAGTCTTTTCATAAAGGAAATAGAATTCTGCAGTTAATTTTTAGTTTTGTCATCAAATGCTTAAAATAGGAGCAAACATATTTTATAATCAGAGAAATGTGACAATTGAAACCAAGTGTTACAAGGAAGAGGGGTGGTTGTCTGACATAACAGTATTTTCCCCTATGATGCATTGCAACAAAAGAAGTTCAACTTTTGAAATCATGAAATCCTGCTTATATGGCAGTCATAAGGCTTGCCAGACTATAAGCTGGACATTTGGAGCTGAATTAACTAAGTGGTCGTTAACTTAGTTTCAAAAAGTCAAAACAAAACAGCATATGAGATAGTGTTTGGAAATACCGGCTCTGTTGTCTAACAGATCCAGCTCCCTGCTTTCTAGCCGTCGTTCACATACTAGGCAGCATGTTGCAGATGTTTTTATAGTTTCATGCAGCCCATATTATTTCACACGAAATATTACACACATCTATTTCTTTTTAACTATATAGGGCCTTCCCATTCTCCTGAAATACTTAGCCCTTCTTTTGTAGCAGCATTATCTGGCAATAAGGCCTTCAGCACATGGTTTAATGGCTCAAACAATGCTGCTTTAGAACTAAAGGTTGGGTGTGGAGGGATGCTTCTTCAGGCTATAGTGTTGTCAGACCATTGTCCTCTGAGCTAATAAGGTTATCCCTGTTTGGGGGAGACTGTTGACATTTCCAGGCTTTTGCTTACTTTTCATCAAAGGTTCAATGGAAGTCTGAGACTCTATCATGAACATACAGGATGAGAAACAAATGGTGCTTTTTTTCTGCTACACTGTATGCATGAACTAGAAATGGCTTATACTGGTTCCATTACACCTTTCCATCTGCACATGTTGACTGGCATATTCAATAAAGGCCACTGGAGGCTCTCTGTTTGGAACCAGATTTGACAATAAAAATAGTAATTTCAGATTTTTGAATTCTTAGAAGATGGATCATTTTCCATAATTGTCTCTGAATTTTCCCTTAAACTCAGAAAACGCATTCAACATGTTCTTGGACTCACATTAACATAGTGTTTCATCTAATCCCGCAAATCCAAAATGATGTATGGTCCTCAGAACCATGAAGTAGACATCTGAGGTAAAACAACAACAACAACAACAACAACAACAACAACAACAACATTGTTTGCCTGGTACTTTTCAAAGAATCCAGTAGTACCTGGTGCAGCACTCACTTGATTCATACTCATGTCTAGCATACCTGAAACAATTATCTTGACATTCACAGAAGTGCTGAATGTCCCTAAGAAGAACTTCTTTCTTCTGACTCCCTCCAACTACTGTGGGTTTGTTCACTGGGTTCTCCTCTCCTTTTTCCCAGAGGAGGAAGATGCCGAGTCATGGCAACATTACATGGCACTGAATGTACTGTATTAAGAGTCTAAACTTGAAAGGCTTCACTTTGAAGCTATCCTCTGAACTTAATCAACAGTATTCTGCTTTAGCATGGGCACGTTAGTTTGTAAACAAATTACATCTCTTTGTCAGACATACGCTCTATGGAAAATTCAGTAATCTTTTTTCTCCCGGTGAATCTCTGGGGTAAAGAGCAGCTCCTCATCTTCAAGGATCTTATCAATATATAGGATAAATGCTTGGCAATAACATCAAGTCCACCAAAACTCTCCAAGGCTTTTAAGCAGACTTTGTTTCAAGGATTCCCAAAAGGCTTAAGAATACTGGTTGTGTTTCCTTTCATTTTAACTTCACTTTAGATGTTAATACCAGGCTGATAGATTGATCATGAAGAAGGTTTGAAAGGTAGAAGTTACGTTTGGCAAAAATTTTGTAAGATCCACTCAAACATAAAAACAGGCAGAATACATTTATTTTAGTAAGTGAAAACAAGGACACCGTATGCTTTTATAGACATTGCATGCACATGCAGACAAATTTAAATAAGGTAGTCAGAAAAGGCTTATCTGAAGAGGTTGTTGTGATGCGATGTCTGAATTAGAATGAGCAACATATGCACAGTGCTGGGCAAGCAGTATATTTCAAGCAGAGGGAATAGTAAGTATAAAATTACTGACATGGAAAAGGGCTTGCCATGTTCAGGAATGAATACTAGTAATACGGAACAAGAAGAAAATTGTATGAGATGTGTTTTGGGATGTATACTGGAAACAGGTAAATTATGAAATGTTTTGTGTTTCATTCTGACTTAAATGAGAAACTATTCAATGTTTAATTAAGGGAATTCCCTATCAGATATTTACTTCAAACAGCAATGTATGGAGAATTAATGGAGTTTGAGCAAGTGTAGAAACAGGAACGTTCTATCCGTTATTCATCTAAGTATTAGATAATGACATCCAGAACAAATAAGTTTTCAGTGAAGATGAGGAGAAATGGATGGATTTGAAATACATTTTGGAGATAAAATTCATGGAACTTGCTGATAAGCATGGGATGCAAGGAGTAAAAAATGAGGACAAATGAAGGATAATACCTAATATTTTTATTTCTTTTGGCTTTGTTTTGTTCCTTTATCTTGCATTGAGTTAAATTTTGGTGCAGTTTAGTATTATTTTGGAAAATAAGAAAGATGTTTTGGGAGAAATGGGTATCAAAAGTTCTGTTTTAAACACCTTTGGTATTGCTGGTATCTCTTTGTGTGTCCAAATTTCCTCTTCTTACAAGGACACCAGTCAAATCGGATTGGGGCCACCCCAATGGTCACCTTTTATCTTAATCATTCTTTATAGGCCTTATCTCCAAATACAGTCACGTTTTGACATACCGGGAATTAGGGCTTTAACATATAAATTTGCCAGGACATAATTCAACCCATCATATATAAGAAGCATGTTTTTAACTTTTCAAATTACACCTTGGTGATTTTAGTGGCTCCACAAACAAATATTTTACATGTTCACTCTCCATTCTCTATTCTAAAATATACGCTTCAACAGACCAACTATTTCAAACGTCCTATTACTCATTTTTTTCAGAAAAATGCAAAGTGAAACTTGATGTTAGTTTCAGGTTGAGCTCTCTGGAAAGTAGATGCTGAGATGGAGTTGAGTAAAAATGTTTATTGTAGAGTAACAGATGGAGCAAAAAAAGGGAGGAAGTAGGATTAGACACAAGGAGCTGTCAGAACATGATTGTGAAGGGAAGTAGAATGTGTCACCCCCCAAAATATGCCTGTTTGGCATAAGGATTATTTTAAGCTGGGTATTTTTAAGAAACGGCAGACATGGGAGATGCTGGGAAAACCACATCAAAGTTACTCTTTTGTAAGGGATATTTACGTTTATAAGGGAAATCTTCATTTGTAAGGGTATCTCCTTCTCTGTACCAAGAAGGGAAGGCTGATTCTAAATCTCTAGAAATTCTTATCCATGTAGAAGGCAATTGCTTAAATCTGCATAATGACCTTATCCTTGATTATTGTGCTGTGCTTGATAACCTTCCCTAACTGGCCTCTCTCCTTTTACCCAACATCTTTTGTCTTTAGCTGGAGTTGTTATTTAAGGGGGTGGCTTGGGTCATTTCAGGGGGTTACTCAGTTTTCCTGGGAGTTTTCCATATATACAGGAGGTATACATGTTATTAAACTTCTGTCTGTTTTTCTCCTGTTAATCTTTTATTATGGGGCTGTGGTCTCAGCCAATAACCTATAAGGCTAGAGAGAAAATTATTTCTCCTCCCCCACAATTCTGACCTGACAAAACTTCTAACAGCTCAACCGGGAGGTCCAGAGCAAAGATTACTCAGTAAGAAGATCCTCACTGGGAGGCCCTCAGACCACCACCTTGCTCCATTATTGCTCCACTGCCCTAGAAGATCATAGCTTTGGCTCATAAGTTAATGTGGATGTTGATGAAAATAACGGTTCAAGGCTGTCAACTAACCATAATCCTTGGAGCTAGGCGGCAAGTACTTACTTGATGAGGGATCTGACTGTTGTATATTTGGATCTGTCACAAAGTTTAAGTCACAAACGTTTAATAGGCATATAAAAAAGGAAGGAAATAAAAATCAATTCAAACATCTAAACAATAGTAATAACCAACATTTGTGGCCACTTACTATGTGCCAGACACTATTTGGCACTTCATAGCATTATCTAATTTTTCTGCATCTACCTCAACATAAAGAAAAGAAAAAAATTATAAACATACAAAATGAATCCTTTTACTGTCAATGATTGTAGTTCTCATATTTGGACACCAAGAAACATTGATTACAAACTCATTGTTCAGTAAGAAATAACACATATATCACATTTTTATTGCAGCATATGCTGATGTAAAAAGATTCAATTACTGTAAGACTCATTTGTTTAGGATAACATTCTATCATAAAAATAGTACAAAATTCCAAAAAGAAATTAATGCAGGCTATTTAATAGCCTTCCCAAACCAAATTTATTAAAGGATATGCATGCTTAGATGCATGTATAATTCTTAATATTAGGTTACAAACATTTCCCTTTTGTTTCTATTGATCATTACGCTTTTACAGATTTTCAAATAAACTAAAAATAAAACTTCATCAGGTGTTAAGGAGAGTGGCATTTGCAACTCATACAGCTTATATTTCCATTTTTTAACTTCTTCATTTTCAATCCAAGTCACTTTACCTCTTAAGGTAAATATACAGAAAGCAATAGACCAATTAGGTGAAAAAAATGTATTCATTGGTTAAGGAATTAGATCCATGTCCATTAAACTGAAAGCTATCTGTGAAAAGTAGGTGAATTAGTAGTCCAAAGCATATATACTAAACAGGATACCATCTATAAAGGTGATCATCAACTGAAGCAGTTAATATTTTGAAACCTCATAGGCCTGCTTGGTACCCTTAAAATAAATCAAAATTAGATAATTTATACCTAGAGTCCATCTCCGGAAACAAAATTAAAAATGGTCAATTTTTTTAGGTATGATTATGCAATGAAAAAACCCAAAAATAGGAAAAAGTCAATTTATATAAAAATTTAAATTTATAGTCTACAATGATTAGCAGTTCCAAAATATTTTCTCTTGGTTTAGAAAATTACCCTTCCCTTTTGTCAAATGATTACCATGGAGAAATTCATTTAAACAATGAATAATTGTTAAAGTAATTTTTTCATCTTTAGAAAAACTTGTCTTACATGGTATAGTATCTCTCTTTTATTTCCCTCTCTTTAAGTTGTAGCTCTGTTAAGTGTTGCCAATTAAAGAGTAGTACGTTCACTGGCAACTTACTTTCAGTTATCTTTTTAATTAGTCTCCAGAGTAAAAAATTCCAGAATGTTCATATGCCTCCCCAAACACAACAAATATTAAGCACAACATTGTTCCATATATAGTTTTTTTTAGCACATTGGTTCTGTGTTATGAAATTTTCTCAAAACATAAATTAAATACATTTTGCAGCTCCAATCTTTGAAAATAGCATTTTGTCTTAACTCTGCTAGTTCCCTAAGTATCTTTAAACAGGAAATATTTTTAAGCCTTCTTTATCTGCTTTCCATATAATAATCTAGGCAATATATCTTAAATTAAAACTTTCCAAATATCAAATCTTCCTACCTCTTCAAGAGCCCCCTCCACAACACACTTGTATCTTGCAGTGGTCTCTAGTAACCTACAATATAATAAAATCTCTTCTCGTTAGCAAGGCATGCATGGCCTCCAAAGGAAGGTCCCCACTTGTCTTTTCAGACTTATCTCTCAATACTTCTGTTCTCATAATTTAAGGACTAGCAAAAGCAATGTTAACTCTTCTTTTCAAGTTTACCATCTCTACTCATCTTCCTTTCTATTTTCTATGAACAAGTGTCCTTTTTCTCTCTGCTGCATTCTATGCATGTCTCTATAATTTCACTTATCTCATTTAATTGTGATTATTGATCCCCACATAAGAGTTTGCTTTAATAGGGCCTATGCTATAGACATCTTTGCATCACTAATTTCAAGCTCTGACAATTCACTTATGTGATGATATGTTCTTCCAAATTTACAGTCACAATATTTTGAAGAGCTCATGTATATTTTTCTACATATACACAGCCTGGTACACAGATACTGATATCAGAGTGCTCAGAATTTACAATGAGTAAGATCATAGTGAAAATATCAAATTGAGTCATTTTCTCTTTTATATTTCCTTTACATAAGGCAATTTTCTCCTAATACTGAGAGGGTGTGAAGGAGGGAGAAAAGGAGGGTGAGAGAGAGAGAGAACTGACTTTAATGAAAAGGAAAAGAAAAATTTAGTACCTTTTCCCCCCATTAACCTCCTGCTGGTGGCTGGCATTGTGTGTACAATATATTTACTCCCTCTGTTTTTCTAATGCTGGGCCTTGCCTATCAGAGCTTCTTAGAATTTCTAGTAAAGAGCGATTCTATTTACTTTCTGTAGTAGCAACCTAATATATCATATCTTGTCAAGTACTAAGCATGGAATAGGTTGTACTTCTAAACATATAACTATTGAATTCTGGCTTCTTAGAAATGTTTCTCTAATGCTCTAAATCTGCCCTGTTGTATTGCTCTTGTATTTTTGCTTACACCTTTGTATTCTAGTTGGATCCTCATTTAGCTTTCTTCTAGTAGGCTTGTTTTTCTGTGCTAAAGCTTCTCTTGATTTTGGTAACTTAGAGAAAAATACCATAAAGCTGGCTTTATTTTTTCTCATTTATAAAATTTCCTATTTGCATTATAACTCTTTGAGTCTATTACTTTTTGACTGATGTTAATGGATTGGTGAGCAACACGGAATCGGGTAGTTTTGCTACATGAATAACTAACTCAAAGTCAATGGTTTAAAGTAACTATTTATTATTAGAATTCCCTCATGAGGGGGATCACCTGGTTTAGGTTAGACTCAGCTGGGTGGCTCTACAACTGGACTCTGTTACGTATCTGTAGGCTGGCTGGTATACTCTACCTTGAAAGCCAAGAGGTTTAGTTGCAAAGCTCAGTTCCGTGTGCCTTGAATCCATGAACTTTGAGCAATCCTAGTGAATTCAACCCTACCCAATGTAATTGAAAACTTGATCAGTTTGGGTCCTCTGAGAAGCAAACAATGGTATTAGATACATAAGAGATTTATTAAGATAAATTCTTCTGAAAGATAAAAAAGAATGGGAACAGGACTACATGGGGAGAGACTTCGAACTGCAATGCAAGTCTGGCCCCTGTGAAACAGGAGAAAGAAGGAAGGAGAATTTGGTAGAAAGAGCCTCAGACTGCAGTGCTGTGTTTAGAAAGTCTTGGCCAGATGGATGAGAAGTCCTAGAACATAGATGCCCCTTAGAAAAGTCCCGTGCTGGGCAGGGATGTTTTGGCTCTTGTATACCCACTGTGTTCAGTCACTGATTGGGAGCACCCCGAAAAACAGAGTAGCATTTGCAAGAATGCAGAGATATATCCAAAAGGTGTGTCAGCTGGAGACTTTCAGCAAATTACTCTTCTCCTTCTAAGTTCTCTTTTGAAGGGAAATTTGAGTGGCATATTAATGGTTGCTACTACAACTCTTTCCAGAAAATGGGTACCAGACTTTCTTTTTATCAACCACGAAAAGATGAATGAATTTACTCTGTATTATCTAGAGTGTAAACTTACACTTCTTGATTAATAAAACCATAAGAAAAGAGAAAAAACATATTTTTATTCGGGAATTAGTACACTTCTTTACTGTATGTGTTCTTGATTCTAAGTTAGAAACAAACAACCCATAATAGCCAACTTAATACTGAAAAATAACAGTGTTAGAAGACTGGCAATACCCAACTTTAAGACCTACTATAAAGCTGCAGTAATCAAGATAGTGTGGTATTAGTAAAAGAAGAGACAAACGTATCAATGGAACAAAACTGAGATCCCAAAAAGAGACCCAAAATATAGGCAACAGATGTTTGACAAAAGAGCAAAAGCAATTACATGGAGAAAGGATAATCTTTTCAACAAATGGTACTGAAATAACTGGACATCCACATGCAAAAAATTAAAAATTAAATATAGACAGGGACCTTATACACCTTATACCTTTCAGAAGAATTAACTCAGAATGTATAATAGACCTCAAGGTAAAATGCAGAAGTTTAGAATTTTTAGAATATAGCATAAGAGATAATCTAGGTGACCTTGGTGATCTTGGTAATCAGTTTTTTGGTACAACACCAAAAGCATGGTCTATAGAAGAAAAAAAATGGTAAGTTGGATTTCGTTGAAATTAAAACGTTTTGCTCTGTGAAAGACACTGTTAAGAGAATGAAAAACCAGTTAGTGACTTGGAGAAAATCATTGCAAAACATGTATCTGATAAAGGATTTGTATCTAAACTATATAGTAAACTCTTAAAACTCAGCAATAAGCAAACAACCCACTTAAAAATAGCAAAAGAAAAAAAAAAAAGAAAAAAAAATAGCAAAAGATTTGAATAGATACTTCACCAAAGAAGTTAAACAGACAGCAAATATGCATATGAAAGTATACCCAACATTATATGTTATTAGGGAATTGCAAATTAAAAATGAGATAACACTACATACCTGTTAGAATGACTAAAATTAAAAAAAAAAAAACCTGATAATACTAAATGCTGGTCAAAATGTAGAATCAATTTTCAGTGAACCTAAAACTGCTGCAAAAAAAAATTAGTCTATTAATCTAAAAAAAGTTCTCAGCATTTATTTATGCATGTTGTAGTGATCTTTGTTTCTCCTTTGACAGATTTTAGAAAGACATAAAATGCCCTCTTGCTTCTGCCTCTTGCTAGTTGCATATTTTGGCCAATTCCCTGAACCTTAGCTTTCTCCTATGTGAAATAGTGTTAACAATACCAAATCCATAATACAGTGAGGGTACCTGGCTGGAGGAGCACGTGTTTGGGATCTTCAATACATGTCACTTTCCTCCTTGTTTTTCTAATATGCTTTCCTCTACTACTAAATGGGAACAACCTGAGCCAAATACACTTTTGCATGCTTTCTCCTTGTGCCATGTTTATTCAATCACTCTCTCCATTTCCCCCTCATCACTTAAATTTCTCCTTCTATTCTACCCTTTGCTGTTTCTTCAGATCCCAGAACACAACTTATAAAATAGCTAGATAGTTCACAATAAGGAAGGGGTAGGTTTTTCAGCATTATAATAAAAAATTATTTTTGTTGAATTATTGAGGTAGTGACTATATGCTAGCCTCAGCACCATGAGAAGTCCTCAAAATAATCATGAATAAAACATAATTCCTGCCTTTAAGTAACTCACAGTTAGAAAAAGGAGATGCATGTAAAGAGACCATACTTGATGCAGTTGTCAACAACTCAGTATGAAGTCATATTGCATACTTTTCTCAGACTATACTAAAGACGGAGAGGTGGCCCCAGCATAAGAATGCTGGGAGTTTGGCAGGGAGAAGGTGTCCCTTAAAGGGAGGTGGGGGGGTTGAAGAAATTAGGGTTTAGTAGCAGTAAGTAATACTCCACATAGTTTGAAGTTATATTACTTGAAAGCAAGTACCACCCCCCCCCCCCAAATTCTGTTTTCTGATCCCACTACAAAATACAATTATCAAACATTTCTATCAGTGGAAATCAGGAGGAAGAAGTTATTCAAGGACATTAAGCATTACAGAAAATTTGGGTTTTTAATCATTTCATATTTCTAAGAAACTCATTTTAGTTATATTGCTCTACAAAATTAATATTCCTAGAGTTTATTTAGGCTCTATCTTTCTCTTGCATGGATACATTTTTAACACAGATTCCAAAGAAAAGTTAATGATTTTGTTTCCTTTTACCTTTCCCAAATTAAGATGTTATTTATAATCAAACTGTATGACATCTCAATGTGTGAGGCTAAAATTTACTTTAATCTAGCTCTCCTTTTTACTAATATTATTAATGAATTGTATGTTTCCAGGATTATTTCTTTTTATCTATGAGAATGGAGAGTCACAGAACATTTCCTACAGTAATGATACTTGTAGAATTTGAAAGTAAAATGATCTTTAGCAGCAATCAATTAATTTACCTGCATTTTAAATATTTGATGTATAATTTTCATAAAACTTATGTCCATTGATTTGATTACTTAATTAATAAACAGAGTACATATCATAAAGTAATACCCACAATTCTAGATAGTCCCAAGTTCCTGAAGTCCTCCTCAGAAAAGTCATAGGGAGAACTGGATATGTACGGTGTTAACTCTTCTGGATAATATGATATAAAACTAGATCATCCACATACAATTCTTATCTTACCTTCTCAATTATTTTAGTCCTCACTTTTTCTAATATAATAAATGTTTTTCATGTTGTTTTATATTATTCCAAAGTCAAACAGGACAGAAAAAATTCACAAATTCCATGAAATTATATCTCCCTTCCAGAGATGTTTATTAAGCATCAACTTGGCATTCCTGACTAGAATTCCTGAAAGATATCACAGAATTAAAATCACCATGAAAATACTTCCAGCAGCATATTTTTTTCCAGAGCGATATTTTTTTATCATCTTTATGTCCACTGAATTTTTATTGTTTCTCACTATTTCTTAAATCCTTAGTGTTTTAAATAGTAGTTTTACCTTTGAATATAAAAATAACTTATTTCAATATAGAGATTTTTATAAAGAACAATACTATAAATGCCATTAATAGGTGTTAGGCCAGAATCTGGACAAATACTATTCTTACACTAAATATGGGCATGCTTATAAATCTGTTGCACTTCAGAGATTAAAATTTCTACAACAACACTGAATATTCACTAGTTGGTACAAATTTATGAAGAATAAAATGAACAATTTCACAGAATTTAGATTTCCTGCAGTGAATGTATCAGCCAAAAAATAGGGAAATTACTTTATCAGTAGTAGTAGTAAAGTTTGGATAAAGAGGAAAGCAACTTTGTCCCAAAATGCCTCAGGAGAACATTAGTAGCATCATTACAAAGCCAGATATTCACTCTTCTATCAGTTGCACATACTTGAAATTCACTGTGATCTCAAACTTTCCAAATATTTCAGCTGTATTGGGTAAAGTAATTATTATAATATTTGCCTTGGCCCTAGGGATAGTCCCTGTTTCAGGGTTAAAGCATAATCGTTTTACTAATAATGATAATTGACTAAAATGCAAATAGTCAATAGGGGAAGATATTGGTCTAAATGATTTTGAAGATCAGCAATTGAACTTGGCAGTTTAATTAAAAAAAAAAAAGTGATATCCAGCAGGTAAGGCCTTGTGTCATTAAGTAACAAATTCCATTTCAGGTTTATAATACCGCTGGGTGACCTGACATTTAACACCATCAATATATATGTATATAGTCCTTCTAACCTCCTTTTTATTCTTATTTATTTTTATTTTTATTATTTTTTGAGAAAGAGAGAGCATGCATGTGTGTGTGGGGAGGGGGAGAGGGAGAGGCAAAGGGAGAAAACCCCAGCAGGCTCCATGCTCAGTGTGGAGCCTGATGCGGGGGCTCAGTCTCACAACCCTGGGTTCATGACCTGAGCCAACATCAAGAGTTGGTCGCTTAACTGACTGAACCACCCAGGTGCTTCTAACCTCCTTTTTAAAAGAAGTTTTCCTTAGTGAAACTGATGTTTGCTACTGAATCGAAAGCCATTAAATATGAACATGTCATACTATGTGACAGTGATGTTTTATTTTTTTTTTTTAATTTATTTATTGTTTAATTTACATCCAAGTTAGTTAGCATATGGTGCAACAATGATTTCAGGAGTAGATTCCTTAATGACCCTTACCCATTAGACCATCCCCCACCTCCCAAAAACCCTCCAGCCACCTTCAGTTTGTTCTCTGTATTTAAGAGTCTTTTATGTTTTGCCCCCTCCCTGTTTTTTTTATTATTTTTGTTTCCCTTCCCTTATGTTCATCTGTTTAGCATCTTAAATTCCTCATATGAGTGAAGTCATATGATATTTGTCTTTCTCTGACTAAATTCACTTAGCATAATACCCTCCAGTTCCTTCCACGTAGTTGCAAATGGCAAGATTTCATTCTTTTTGATTGTTGAGTAATGCTCCATTGTATATACATACCACTTCATCTTTATCCATTCGTCTGTCGATGGACATTTGGGCTCCTTCTATACTTTGGTTATTGTCGATAGCACTGCTATAAACATTGGGGTGCATGTGCCCCCTTTGAAACAGCACCCCTGTAACCCTTGGGTAAATACCTAGTAATGCAATTGCTGGGTCATAGGGTACTTCTATTTTTAATTTTTTTGAGGAACCTCCATACTGTTTTCCAGAGTGGCTGCACCAGTTTGCATTCCCACCAGCAATGCAAAAAAGATTCTCTGCATTCTCACCAACATCTGTTGTTGCCTGAGTTGTTAATGTTAGCCATTCTGACAGGTTTAAGGTGGTATCTAATTGTGGTTTTGATTTGTATTTCCCTGATGATGAGTGATGTTGAGCATTTTTCATGTGTTGGTTAGCCATCTGGATGTCTTCTTCAGAGAAGTGTCTATTCATGTCTTTTGCCCATTTCTTCACTAGATTATTTGGTTTTTGGGTGTTGAGTTTGATAAGTTCTTTATAGATTTTGGATACTAACCCTTTATCTGATATGTCATTTGAAAGTATATTCTCCTACTCTATTGGTTGCCTTTTAGTTTTCCTGATTATTTCCTTCACTATGCAGAAGCTTTTTGTCTTGATGAGGTCCCAGTAGTTCATTTCTGCTTTTGTTTCCCTTGCCTCCAGAGATGTGTTGAGTCAGAAGATGCTGCAGTCAAGGTCAAAGAGGTTTTTGCCTGCTTTCTCCTCTAAGATTTTGATGGCTTCCTGTCTTATGTTTAGGTCTTTCATCAATTCTGAGTTTATTTTTGTGTATGGTGTAAGAAAGTGGTCCAGGTTCATTTTTCTGCATGTCGCTGTCTACTTTTCCCAGCACCATTTGCTGAAAAGACTGTCTTTATTCCATTGGATATTCTTTCCTGCTTTGTCAAAGATTAGTTGGCCATACATTTGTAGGTCCATTTCTGGGTTCTCTATTCTGTTCCATTGATCTGAGTGTCTGTTTTTGTACCAGTACCATAGGGTCTTGATGATTATAGTTTGTAATATGTCTTGAAGTCTGCAAGTGTGGTGCCTCCATCTTCAATTTTGTTTTTCAAGATTTCTTTGGGTATTTGCGGTGACAGTGAAGTTATAAAAGTATTCCATCAGGTTCATTTTACTTTCTGTCACTGTGTTTCTGTTCTTCCCTTCTATTTTCTAATTATTGACCACTAATTTTCAAAATTCTGTCCTTCTTTCTTTGTCCTCAATATTTTCCTTTTTTTTCAAATATTCTCTCTGGTTTTATAGTTAAATCCATCATATTTCAAAAGCTAATTGAAGCTCTAGCCAAATAAGAAAAAAAACAAAAACAAACAAACAAAAAAACACCTCATCAAGTAATTCCTGGTCTTGGCAGGCCTCACTTCAGAATGAAGCAGAGATGCCCAGAGGGAGAAAGCAATCCATGGGCTGCCATGTTTCCTGACTAAACAGCCCAGATCTAGTTTTAGCTCATGAACAGCCCCACAGTAATTCTTTGTGCTTAACTAAACTGAGTAAATTCCTGTTATTTGCATAAGCCATCATTAATTCTTTACCTTTTTACTGTACCTTTAGTTTATATCCTTCAAAATATTTATAGATTCTGGAATGGTTTCAGAGCATCCAAATGACCACTGTAGTCTAACCACCATCATCTCTCTGGGTTATACACAGCTTCCTTGTTGCCCTGCTTTTGCCTTTGCTCCATTAAAGTCTATTCTCCAGGAACAACTGAAGAGATCTTTATGAATGCACGACAGATGTCATTTCTCTGTTCAAGAGCCTACAATGGTTTCCCTCTTCACTTGGAATAAAAGTAAAAATGCTTACAAAGGCTTATCAATGGTGACCTGCATCATTCTGCCTCCTGGCTCCTGTGAACATATCCCCCATCCTTCTATTCCTATCCAACTCCATTCCAGGGCACAGGCCTTATTCTTCTTGGAATCTCACCATCATGTTTCTGTCTCAGTTTTTTGTACTTGTTTCCTTTGTCTAGAAATCTCTGTTCCTAGATACATAATTGGCTCCCTCCCTCACCTCCTATCACTTTGAGAAGTTTCATTCTTGCCTTTCCCCAGCGCTCCCTGTTCCCTTTATCCTATCATTTTCATCACAATTTTCACAACCTGAAATAACATATGTGAATTTATTATGTTTATGGTCTGTCATTTTCCTTTAAAATAGAAGCTCCATGATGGATAGTGGTATTTTTCCTATTGGTTCTCTAGTGTCTAAAATAGTAATGGATACACACTCAATAAATATTTGTTGGATAAACTAATTAATTAGATGTCATATTATATAATTAGAATCATAGAATTTCACATAGAAGGAATGCATGATACGGGCACTTGGGTGGCTTAGTTGGTTGAGTGTCCGACTCTTGATTTCGGCCCAAGTCATGATCTTGTGGTTCGTGAGTTCAAGCCCCACATACGTCAGCGCACTGACAGTGCAGAGTCTGCTTGGGATTCTCTCTCTTTCTGTCCCTCCCCTGGTCACCCTCTCTGTCTCTCTGACACTTTCAAAATAAATAAATAAACTTAAAAAAAAAGAAGTAATGTATGATAATTAGAAAGGGATACGAAAATAAAATAGGAATAAAATAAGAATATGAATAAATACATGGAGAAAATTAAAAATAAAATATGCATTTACATCTCCAAAATGACAACTAAACACTGCCATCATTTGTCTAGAGATCCAATGCAAATATCAGGAATAAAGTGCAAAATATGTGAGAATTAAAAAGAAATGATACTTAATAATTATGATTAGCTTAAAATGTGATAAGCTGATATTTTTTTATTAGAAGTTTTTATATGAATGTAGGAAAGAAAAGTATGAAATGGAGGAAGGAATGGAAAATATATTACAGATAAAATTTTCATTATTAATTAAATGTGTTGTCCTAGTATTATCACCCATTACTTCCTAATTCATAATTTAATTTCAACCCTTTTATGTATATTTTAACTTTTAACTGTTTGATAGAAATTATGACTAATGAAATACACACTACAATATTAGTACCCTGTTGACAGAAAATAAATATTTGAACAAAAAAAAAGTATTGTTTTCCAAAGAATTTTCTTAGAAAAAGCACAGTCTTACCACTGAAAATTTAAACACTGATCTAGGTGAACTGATATATTATTGCTTCCATGTCTGATTTCTAATATTTTTAGTACTTATAGGCTTTTAAATTATGTGATCTGCAAGAGTATGTATTAAAAACACATTCTACCATGTAGTTTAGGACAAATACAAGTGATCACAAGATATATTATTACACTGTTATTTGTACTATTTTCCAGGTATTGAGACAAATTCATAGAAATCAATTCTATCCTCCCACCTTTCCCTTTCCTTTATTGTTTTAGCAAATATTTTTTTGAGTGATTATAATGTACCTATACCCTGGGAACAAAAATTCAAAACCCCTGCCTTTTAACAGACCAGCCAGCCTTTTTTTCTTCTTTCCTTTTTTCTTCCCTCTTTTTATCTCTTCTTTTCTGTCTCCTTAAATTATGCAAGTAATACAGGAATACACCATTCCTCCTTCCTTCTTTTTTTTAACTTCCTTCCTTCCTTTCTTCCTTCCTTCCATCTTTCCTTCTTTCCATCCAGAGGTAATACAAGAATATACAATGTAAAACATCCAAATGATACAAAAGTATAAAGAGTGAAATATAAATACATCTCTTTCCCCTCCTTCTTTTTTTTTTTTTATATATATATTTTTTTATTTTTTAATATATGAAATTTACTGTCAAATTGGTTTCCATACAACACCCAGTGCTCATCCCAAAAGGTGCCCTCCTCAATACCCATCACCCACCCTGCCTTCCCTCCCACCCTGCCCTCCCTCCCACCCCCCATCAACCCTCAGTTTGTTCTGTATGCTGAAAACTATAGAAAGCTTATGCAGGTAATTGAAGAAGATATAAAGAAATGGAAAGACATTCCCTGCTCATGGATTGGAAGAATAAATATTGTCAAAATGTCAATACTACCCAAAGCTATATACACATTCAATGCAATCCCAATCAAAATTGCACCAGCATTCTTCTCGAAACTAGAACAAGCAATCCTAAAATTCATATGGAACCACAAAAGGCCCCGAATAGCCAAAGTAATTTTGAAGAAGAAGACCAAAGCAGGAGGCATCACAATCCCAGACTTTAGCCTCTACTACAAAGCTGTCATCATCAAGACAGCATGGTATTGGCATAAAAACAGACACATAGACCAATGGAATAGAATAGAAACCCCAGAACTAGACCCACAAACGTATGGCCAACTCATCTTTGACAAAGCAGGAAAGAACATCCAATGGAAAAAAGACAGTCTCTTTAACAAATGGTGCTGGGAGAACTGAACAGCAACATGCAGAAGGTTGAAACTAGACCACTTTCTCACACCATTCACAAAAATAAACTCAAAATGGATAAAGGACCTGAATGTGAGACAGGAAACCATCAAAACCTTAGAGGAGAAAGCAGGAAAAGACCTCTCTGACCTCAGCCGTAGCAATCTCTTACTCGGCACATCCCCAAAGGCAAGGGAATTAAAAGCAAAAGTGAATTACTGGGACCTTATGAAGATAAAAAGCTTCTGCACAGCAAAGGAAACAACCAACAAATCTTTCCCCTCCTTCTTATATTCTACTACTTAGAGAATAGTATTTGTCCAGAGATTGGTGACTATTTGTCCATTTAAATTTCCATCAACTTACTTACACACGGATACTCAGATACCCATATATGTTTTTGTTTCTTACACAAGGATTTATAAAGTTTTTATTTGCCTAACAATATATACTTTATTTTTAAAAAATAATAACACAGCATTACACAGAGAAGTTGCAAGCCAATTTATTTAACCATTCTCCTATGATGGCTGTTTTACATTTACTTGTTTTTTTAGGGTATATAGTCAATGCTGCAATGAATGTCTAGAACAGTGATTACTGGACACATGTGTGGGGTTTCCATAAAATAAATTCTTAGAAGTGGAATTTGTTAAAAAAAAAAAAAAGTATTGGCTTTTCACATTTTGATAGATACCAATAAATTACCTTCCAGAAATGCTTCACAAATTTACTTCAATAAAATTGTATTCACATACCCATTTTCCCACAATTTCATTAACATCTAATATTATAGATCTTATGATATGATTAAGAATTATGACACTTTGCAATGTTCTAATTTGTTCTCTGATAATATTTAACAACCTTGTGTATATTATCATATGATTATTGGCCACTTATATTTTATATTTTCTGATTTGCCCTCATATAGTTTGTCACTCACGTTTTATTGGGTTGTGTCATTTTTATGGAAAATGTAGAAAGTCATGTTTTTTAAATGTTTTTTTTGTTTATAAAATGACTTACAAGTTTTTCCTACACTGTATCTTTCCATTGGACATTATGGTATATATTAAATATGCTACAATTTTTTCCTACATTGTATTTTTCCAATGGACATTATGATATATATTAAATATGTTAATATTTTTATTTATGGCTCCTTCTCTGGTATTTAGGAAGGCCTTCCTCACTGTGACATTTAATTTTTCAACTTCTATTTTTTTATTGTATAGCTCTCTACTCCATGTACAATTTATTTCTATGTAGAATTGAAATATTTTTAATGGATAGTCAATTGCACTAGGAACCATTTATTGATTTAGAGAACAGCTGTTCTTCACCACTGCTTAGAAATGTATCACTTTATTCTAGACCACAGGCATGCCATGATTAGAGGCTGCCACTCTTTAGCCTAGGAAATTTTTACTTGTAGAGCTCTAAAGCTCTACATTTTCCTCATTATCTAAACGTTTTTCTAGATTTATTTCACAATTTGCCTGATGACCACTTTAACTAATTTATGTTTAGTCTAGTTAATACAGAGGTACACATTTTTTTTCCATTTAGAATATGTCTGCTTTAAAAATCACAACGCTGTTTATTTTAGGCACTATTTATTTTAGTTACATCTTCATGGGGATATGTTGGTTTCATGATTCTTTTTATAGAGTACTAAATATTTCAGGGTCAAAAACTCAGCTCTGCACTTAACTCTGAAGCATTACTCTGAAAATATTGCAAAGGCCTTTGCCCAGAGCATGTAAAGTCTACCTTGAAAATTACTCTTTTTCTAATTAACTGTGCTTTGGTTTTTTAGACTCAACTAAAATTAACCTTCTTCTTCCATAAAGATTAAATTTATATCTACCAAGGCAATTATGAGTGAATATCTGACTGTTACATACAGAAGCATTTTCCTTAAACATAGAACTTTCGTAGTTCTTTTTAGTACTTTGTTTCCGAATGTTGATAGCTATTTAATATACCTTTCTACATGATTTCAACTATATCCTTTACTTTTACTAGAAAAATCTGAAAGCATGGTGTACCCAAAGTACATAAATGTCCTTATGCGTATGAGGAAAAGTTACATAGTAGGTATGGTAAAAAAAAAAATTATAAATATAGAATCAGGGTCTCTAGTTTTATTAATACTCTATTTTTTCATACTATGAACCATGAAAGATTCTCTACAAAGTATTAGTAGGGATTTACGTTATAAGGAGATTATAGTGTATTGTATGTTAGTGATCGTATAATTTATACTTTATAAAACACAACATATCTTGTAATACTTTCTAATCCTCACGCCTTAGCAACAGGAAGCTATGGGTGTGCATTGGATTAGGTATTATAATCTTACATACTGAATAGTCAACCTCTTTGTTTCTAATTTGTCACAAAAAGGAAATAGGGTAACAAATATTATTCCAAATATGGAATTAAAAATTCAATCAATTATAAATTTAAAACAAAGCACTTTTCCTCCTCCTGTGTTTCCTTATTTTAAAATAGTATTTCTTTTTATTTTTTTTTTTAATTTTTTTTTCAACGTTTATTTTTGAGACAGAGAGAGACAGAGCATGAACAGGGGAGGGGCAGAGACAGAGGGAGACACAGAATCTGAAACAGGCTGCAGGCTCTGAGTGGTCAGCACAGAGCCCGACGCGGTGCTCGAACTCAGGGGCGGTGAGATCGTGGCCTGAGCCGAAGTCCCGAAGTCGGAGGCTTAACCGACCAAGCCACCCAGGCGCCCCCAAGAATAGTATTTCTTTTTAAAACTGTAAATGAATTGTTTATTTTGGTAAATTCAGATAATAGAGACTTCCAGAGAATATAACTTTTATAGTATTTCTATGCATATTATACATATACATGTGCATATAGCTTTTTTACTAGAAGACTATTAAAGTTCTTATTATCTAGAAGCCAGTATAGTCCACATTTGTAACCATGTTATCGTACATAGCAAAAAGGACTCTAGACATGTTAATAATATCATGGACTTTAAAATAAGGAGATTATTTTTGATTATTCATGTGGGCCTAATATAATCACATGAGCCCTTAAAAGCAGAGAACTTCCTCTGACTGGAGGCAGGAGAGAGATAAGAATGACAGGGAAGTCAGAGAGATTCCACAGGTGAGAAGGAATGAACATGTCTTTGATAAGAGTCCAGCCAGACAATACCTTGATTTCAGCCTTCTGCAACCTGGAGCCAAGAAACCAGCTGAGATAACCTAGATTTCTGAACTACAGAGCTGTGAAATAATCAAATTGTGTTGTCCGGGTATTATTCATTATTCATTCTATTCATATGTCTATATTATATTATTAAATTATATTATACTGAGCTCTATACTTTTATACTTATATTTAAATAATTTAAAGTAAAGTACTCATTTGTAGAATAAAATTTAAAAAAAAACTAATAAACTTAAGCCTTTATTTCAACATGCATATTAAGAAGGAATGCTCTGGTTAGAGGAATAACGACAGATTTTTTAATAGAACTTTAGCTTTAGCAGTAGGGTCGGTCAGATACCAGCTGGTTAGGGTATACTTACTTCAGATTGGTTTTCTGAAGAGGGAGGGATCAATCTTGTGAACTGCAGTTGAAGGCTGGGAAATTTACATTTTATCAGTAAGTATGGAGAGGAATACTGTAAAAGTATGTGAGGGCCACAGGGGAAAATTTTCAATCCTTTGTGTCTCTTGCATTCCACTTATCAAGTAATAAGATGCACTGAGTTCATTTTGTACATATTTAAAGCGCTTATCCCCACGAGCAGCAAAGTTTTTGTACTTAAATATTTGTGATGGAAAGCTTCTAAAATGGTAATACCAGCTTCCTAAAAGTATTTTTCTTAAGGAAAGAAAGGTAAGAAAGAGGTAAGAAAGAAAGAAAGAAAGAAAGAAAGAAAGAAAGAAAGAAAGAAAGAAAGAAAAGAACCTATGTTTCAGGAATTTGTGTAGATGGATTTTATTTTTTAAATCTTATTTTCTAATTTTTAAATCTTAATTTAATTTTTTTCATTTTTTAAAATTTTAAATTAATTTTTTATTTGGTATTTACTTCTACCTGTACTATCTACCATGACCTGGTTTCTTATTTTTCTATTTCCTCTTTTTTATAATTATTGTATATATTATAAACATAATGCACAACATACATTATAAATATACTCTGAAACCTGGAGGGCATCAGTTATCCCTGAGCAAAATCCTCTTACCACTTTCTCTCTAATCTCATACTCTGAAGAGAATTATTGCTAACAGTTTACTGTGCAATTTTCCAAATACACCCCATGACTATTCAAATACAGATAAATTAAAGCAAAGACAAACTATATATATATATATATATATATATATATATATATATATATATATATATATATAATGCATTATAAAACCTTAGTAAATTCTATTAGCCATTTTCCTGCCTTGGTACACAGAGATTTATCACATTCTTTATTAAGTCTCATTTGTATTCTAAGTGTACCTGTATCTAGCAGCCAGCCCCTTTGCACTTTTTTTCCTTTTTTTTTAAGTGGTTTTATTTACTTATTTATCTTGAGAGAGAGTGTAAGAGAGAGAGAGAGAGAGAGAGAGAGAGAGGGAAAATCCCAAGCAGGCTCTGCCCTGTCAGCATAGAGCCCAATGTGGGGCTCGATCACATAAACAGTGAGATCACGATGTAAGCCAAAATCAAGAGTTGGATATTCAACCTCCTGAGCCATCCAGGCATCCCTGCACTAAGTTAGTCTGACTTTGTAAAACCAAAGAATCTAACAGTACAGTTAGAACTGTATTTATTTATTGATGTGGTAATGGCCTAAAACATCCCCTTGCAAATAAAAGTGGCTGAGCCTTTGGAACCTGTCTCAAATATCTCCTCAGAGCAGTCTTCACTGACCATCATCTATAAAGTTACACATCCCAACACACAGTCCAACTCTATCACACTCTGTATTTCCTTTACAGTAATTGGCATAATATGAAATTAGAATATCTTTGCTTTATGGTCACTAAATCTTCATTAGTCAAAATGTCTGTCCTCTTTACTCTATTTCCCAGTATTTAGACACCTCACTGATGCACAATGGAAAGTTAGTAAATAATGATGGAATGACAGGATGGATGGATGGATGGATGGATGGAAAAGTCCCTGTTATATGACTTCTACTTCTTTACATACTTTTCTTTCTTTGTTTACCTGTTCTCTCAAACTGTGGAAAATGAGATTGTCAGATCAGTGAACTCTAAGAAAATGACCAACAGTGAATACAAGCTAGAGGATCTGGACTCCTAGGAGTGATTTCATGAAAGAGTAAACTAAGTTGAGCTAAAACTTGAAAAAAAAAAAAAGTAGTTAAGAATAGCATGCAGGGTTTTAGAATCATTTTCAGAGCAAGACTTACAATAATAAAAAAATCACAGTTTAATTTATTGGGAGTGCATGGGGCAATGCTATGAAGTCAAAGAAAAATATGGCAAATCTCAGCTTCTATTTTGTTTCAATTTTTTTTTTTTCCTGTCAGACTGAAAGTGCATTAGACTGGAGGGATTAGAACAGATATTGTCTTGAACAAATGGGACCTTGAAAAAAAGAGGAAAGAGGAAGAGAATACCTTACTCAGATGAGTTGTGTTGCAAGACTTCGGATGGGGTCTTGGCATGGGATCCCCAAAAGTCAACTTTGACACTAGGATGTGGGTTGTAGGTAACTGATTTGAAAGGAAGCACAAGAAGGAAAAGATAAGGTGGGGAAGGGAGAAAGGCAATCAAAGACATATCAATGAGTGATCTATACCATATTTACACCTTATCTGTAACACCATCTGGACCAGCAACTTTTAAACTTCCCCAGGTTATTCCAGTATATGCAGCCACGTTTGAGAGCCAGTGTTCTGGGTTATTATTTAAAGCGTGTTGCTTAGAGCAGCAGCAGCAACAGCAGCATTGGGAAATACTGAGACTACAAAATCTTGGGTCCAGCCCCAGACCCGCAGAATCAGAATCTTATCTTTAACAGGATCCCCAGTTATTGATATGAACATTCAAATGTGAGAAACATCTATTACTGCACATTGGAATAACTTTTAGAGCTTTAAAAGCACTAATACCCCAAAACAAAAGGTACCAACTCCAGAAACCTAGGCATCCAGCTTTTTAAATCACCCAGGTGATTTAACCATGCAACGTTTGCTGATCACTGTTGTAGATAACTTCTGTGAGAGTTATATTTTAAACATGTGTATAGATTTTCCCTATAGTATCTCAATGCTTAGCTCCTATTAAAATTATTATGCTACTGTCACAGATTATACTTTTATGCTTTACTTTCTTGGTCATCTCTGAATGCCATTCCTTTCTATTTTATTCTATACGATTTCATCTCTTATTTTTTTCCTCTACTACTACTTCCTCATTTGGTACTTTGGAGACTACATTTACAACTAATTTAGAGTTTTCCCTCATAGCTGATGTTAGAAAAATGTAGAAAGTTAAAAAAAAACACTTATGTCTAGATGCCATGCCAGAAATTCTGATTTAATGATTTGTGGTAGGGTCAGTTATGTTTTTTTTCACTTGAAAGCTCTGTGAAGATTTCATTATACACTTAGGTTCAAGACGCTCTGAGCTTATTCATATTATCTGGAACTTTGAAAGACAAACAGAAAAGAGCAAATGATCATAGAACACCTGTTAAATGCCTTCCTGTGGAAGCTCCTTAATAGTTTGGTCAGTGCATTTTCATTTGATTATTTAGCACCGTAAACCTCCATCGTTATAGTGTTCAACAGATAAGTGGTAAAAAACTATGGAATAAAAAATCCTCAAAAAATATATTAATTGTCACAATGCCCCTGAGGGAGATATCTTTCCATGTTGCTGAAGAGGTTATGTGACTAAGTGAAAATCACCAGGAATTTATGGTGATTACAATAAAATGGATCAAGTTACCATAAATAATGTTTTCCCAGTTAAGGAACAGAGCTGGTAACACTTGCCCCATATTTCCCCCAGAACACAACCATGTGTGTCCTGCTAAAACATATAACCAAAGGTATCAAATGCTAGAGTACTTCTAACTGTGAGCGCTGTTGAATTTCCTGGATTTTCATGAAGATGCTTCCATTGATGGACAGAAGGCAGATTCCTTTACTTGCTATGAAAAGTTCCACTTTATAGTTTTTTTCTGTTTTTCAAATAAAAAGTGATTCCTATTTTCTGATTTTCAAAGAAATTTCACTACCATCTATTTAATGGGTAAAATGTCTACTTCACTAGTTGTGATGAGATAAATGATTTATAGGCCATAGTTATTTGATCTATCGGAGATGCTCAGTATGGCAATTCTTATTATCAGTCCTGAATATCTTATAAACAATATCTAATAAGGGGTAGCACTATGTTTACTATTAATGATAATAGTGAGCATGGAACTCATATATGCTTATAGGCATTCTAAATTTATTTGTGTGATGAGATGAGTCTAGAGTTTCCCAAAGCAAGAATATGAAAACCAGGTTCCCAAAATATTTAACTTTAGCCTCAAATAGATTCTGTGATAAAAAGGGTTTGGAAAACATTAGACTGAAAAACTTTCAATAGATTTCTCTATAAGGGACTATTCAGATCCTTTGGTATTTTCTTATTAAATTAGAATATCCTGGAGGGATACAGCTGTATAGGATACAGCATTTCACAAACTTATCTAGACATTTTGAACATCTTTTTTATATTATGAAGTTTGTATTCCCTGGAGCACATTTTGGAAATGCTCATTAATTAAACCATTAATGTGTACTACATCAAATTAGTGTCTTGAACAACTGACTTCTCTGAAATGTACTTTAATGTTCTATGTTCAGATTCTCTCAGAGTTGATAATAAGAAATATTCCTGTGGTACATAGTTTTTACCTTCGCTATAAAATGTTATTGACGTTAGTGTAGTCTTTATCATACAATATTTTTAGATAAATTTCTATTGAGAATTTTTCGGACTTTACATCCAGGAATACTTATAATTCCCCTAAGTGGTATACTTTCCCATGCTCATTATGAGAGACATGTCAGTATGTCATGTTTGGCCTTCCTTGCCCTAAAGTCAAAAGTCAAAATTTATGTACATTCACAGCTAATCTAAAAAGCTCTAAGTTTTTAATTACTCCTTTCCTTGGACCAAATATTCAGCGTCTACTCTGTATTCTTACTGTATATGGATTTTGCTTGAAACCCACCTCGCACAACTTCAGAGAGATGTAGCATAGGAGTAAACTTTATAAATGGAATTCACTGTCTCTTATCCATTTTTCATGCTTCTTCTAGGCTATCTGTAATTATGCCCAAGCTTCAGTCACTCTGTGGTTTTCATTCTGAGACGCAGCAGGGACCATTTTTTTCTCCTCAGGAAACCTTGCCATTTGAGTAGGAAAATGCCTCCTTTCCAGGCAAAGCTATCAGAAAAACATCCCTTTCTTTCTCTCTCATCTGTCTTCGCATGAAAGAAATTTCCAGCAGCAGAAAGTCCTCTGTATCAAAATGATTAAAAAGTAAATTGTAATTATAAGTTCCACCTTTATTACTTTAATGAATATCTATAGCGTTTATACGACCTTTTCTCAGGTTAACTGTAGTTGCCACTTATGATCTCTTGAGATTTCCTGTTGAAATCTGTTGGATCAGTCATCCCTTTGCCCTCAGATTCATTCTTGCCCTTCCCCTGCTTTGTCCGCTTAATCAGATCTCGACCACTGAAGACTACATTTCCCAAGTTCCCTTGCCAAAAGAATTCCTGTTAGATTTGACCAGTAAGAGGTAGCAGCAAGAGATCGGCCGAAGAGAAGAAGAGTCAAGAGTATTTCCAACCTCTCTCTCTGAATAAGCAGTGTCTGCATGAAGTTGCTGCTTCTGCAACATGTTTCCTCTGTGATTCCTGCTATCAAAGGCAAGGTCTTCATTCATGGTCTTCACTCATACCTCTCAGCCCTTGTGTCACTTTAACACCACTTCTTACCCCTCTTTTATTTATTTAAAAATTTTCTGGCTTTACGGAGTATAATTAACATAATATTGTGTAAGTTTAAGGCATACAAGGATTTGCTATATGTACATATTGCAAAATGATTACCTCAATAAGGTTTGTTACCAGATCCATTACCTCATAGTTACTTTTGTTCTTTTTTCTTTTCTTTTTTTTTTTTTTTTTTTGTGGTGAGAACTTTTTTTTTTTTTTTTTTAAATTTTTTTTTCAATGTTTTTTATTTATTTTTGAGACAGAGAGAGACAGAGCATGAAAGGGGGAGGGGCAGAGAGAGAGGGAGACACAGAATCGGAAACAGGCTCCAGGCTCCGAGCCATCAGCCCAGAGCCCGACGCGGGGCTCGAACTCACGGACCGCGAGATCGTGACCTGGCTGAAGTCGGAGGCTTAACCGACTGCGCCACCCAGGCGCCCCTGTGGTGAGAACTTTTAAGAACTACTCTCTCAGTAACTTTCACGTATACACTAGAGTACTGTTAAGTATGGTCACCATGCTATACAGTAGATCCCCAGGACTTATTCACCTTATAATTGAAAGTTTTACCCTGCACACACCTTCAACCATTTCTCTCATCCCATCCCCACAGCAACCATGAATCTAGTGTTTCTGTGAGTTTTCTTTTACATTCTCCACATAAGTGATATCATACAGTATCTGTCTTTCTCTCACTTATTTGACATAGCATAATGCCCTCAAGTTTTATCCATGTTGTCACAAATGGCAAGATTTCTTTCTTTTTAGGGCAGAATAATCCATTATGTATCTACATCTATATCTGTCTAATTTTACCACATTTTCTTTATCCATTCATCTATTGACACTTAGATTATTTCCAAGTCTTGGCTGCCGTAAACATGTTGGTGATGGGCGTGCAGACATCTCTTCGAGATAGTGACATCATTTCCTTTGGATATATACCCAAAGTGGAATTGTGGGATCATATGGTACTTCTATTTTTAATTTTTTAAGGATCCTCCATACTGTTTTCCATAGTAGCTGCAACAATTTATATTCCCACCAACAGTGCGCCATGGTTCCTTTTCTGCCAAATCCTCACCAGCACTTTTTATCTTGTCTTTTTGATAACAGCCATTTGAAAAGGTGTCAGGTGAGATCTCATTGCAGTTCTGACTTGCATCTCCCTGATAACTAATAGTGATGTTGGTGACTTTTTCATGTACCTGCTGGCTTATTATATATCTTCTTTATAGAAATGTCTATTCAGGTCTTTAGCACATGCTTTAATTGAATTAACTGGATTTTCTTTTTTTGCTATACAGTTGTATGAATTCCTTTTTGTCATTCATATATGTTTTTTAAGTTTTTATTTAAATTTCAGTTAGTAAATATACAGTGTGATATTAGTTTCAGGTGTACAATATAGTGATTCAACACTCACACACAACACCTTGTGATATTATCTGAAAGTTAGAATATTTAGGCCAACAGATATAAAACAAATATCTTTTTAAACTGAAAATTAGAGTATAATGAATAAATTTCTTTGCAATTGCAAACAGATGTCATGTAGAGGTGGATTAAAGAAATTGAATACCTGTGAACATGACCAGTATTTTTGCCTGGTGAAATTTAACTGATAAAATTATTTAAAATTTTTTTTTTAATTTTCTTTAAATACCCGTTAGTTAACATACAGTGTAATATTAATTTCAGGTGTATAATATAGAGATTCAACTTTTGCATACTTCACCCTGTGCTCATCACAAGTCTACTCCTTAATCCCCATCACTTATTTAACCCATCCACCCACCCACCTCCCTTCTGGTAGCCATCAGTTTGTTCTCTATGGTTAAGAATGTGTTTCTTGGTTTGTCCCTCCCTCTCTCTTTTTTTCCCCTTTGCTCTCTGGTTTTGTTTCTTAAATTCAAGAGGTGAGTGAAATCATATGTTATTTGTCTTTCTCTGACCTATCTCACTTAGCATAATACTTTCTAGCTCCACCATGTTGTTGCAAATGCCAAGATTTCATTCTTTTTGATGACTAATATTCCATTGTATACATATACCACTTCTTCTTTATCCATTCCTCAGTTGATGAACATTTCGGTTATTTCCATAATTTGCTATTGTAGATAATGCTACTATAAACATTGGGGTGCATGTGTCCCTTTGAATTAGAATTTTTGTATTCTTTAGGTATACCTAGTAGTGCCATTGCTGGATTGTGGGGCAGTTGTGTTTTTAACTTTTTAAGGAACCTCCATACTATTTTCCACAGTGGCTGCACCAGCTTGCATTGCCACCAACAATGCAAGAGGGTTTCCCTTTCTCTGCATCCTTGCCAACACTTGTTATTTCTTGTGTTGTTCATTTTAGCCATTCTGACAGGTGTGAGGTGATATCTCATTGTAGTCTTGATTTGTATTTTCTTATACATTTTGGATATTAACTCCTTATCAAATATGTGGTTTACAAATATTTTTTCCTGTTCTGCACACTGCCTTTTCATTTAGCTGATGATTTATTTTACTGTACAGAAGTTATTTAGTTGGATATAATACCCTTTGTTGATGTTCTCTTCTGTTGCTTGTGCTTTTGGTGTCATGTCCAAAAAATCATTTCCAAGACTAATGGCAAGGAGATTTTCCCCTATGTTTTCTTCTAGTTTTATGGTTTCAGGTTTGACATTTAAGTCTTAAATCAATTTTAAATTATTTTTTGTAAGTGTCTTGTCCCCTGTATCCCTCCATCCCCAGGATAGGTAAGAGCTTCCCGATACTGAAAATCTCTGGGTTACTTCATGTTTTTGGTTTGCATTTTCATCTCTTCTAACATGTTTAAATATTTTCTATTGAACGATCTGGTGAGCGCTTTCTTTTCTTTCTTGGAATCAGACTGATATGAGGATTTAAATATTATTTTAATTCTTCTGAGTTTTATTAAATCCTTGAGAAACAATATATTCAGGGGCGCCTGGGTAGCACAGTTGTCTAAGCATCTGACTTCGGCTCAGGTCATGATCTCATAGTTAGTGGGTCCGAGCCCTGCATCAGGCTCTGTGCTGACAGCTCAGAGCCTGGAGCCTGCTTCAGATTCTGTGTCTCCCTCTCTCTCTTCCCCTCCCCTTCTCTCTGTCTCTCAAAAATTAATAAACATAAAATAGTTAAAAAAGAGAGAAATATATTCAGATTTTTGGATAAAAAATTTAAGAACTATATATTTAAAATGTTCTCACGAAGTAGTGACATACCTATATTCATCTATCTAGCATTCTACACATCTACATATCTATCAATATTAACACAATATGACTTTAGAATTTGGTTGCACTAGTATCTCTACACACAAGACATATAATCACTGACAAATTTTAACAATGCCCTTTGCACATACATAAGGTTTGTGTTGATTTTACATTCAAACTAAAAGTATGGAAGGAATTTTCAACACAAATTTTCAACACTACTTTCAAAACAAATTGCCTATCAAAATGTTGGGTGTGTCTCTTGCATTGCACTGTTTTCCAGAATTCATAGGAGTAAAAAGTCAAAAATATTGCATGCAGTAATAACTAAGCATGACTGGTAATAGTTTGGCATTATGGTTAAGAATCATTGCTGAAATATACCATTTATAATGTCTGCTGCTAATGTATAAGTAATTTTGTTGGATTGCTGCTGGGAATTAGTTTTATTTCCCTTGCTACATACATATTTTCCATTTCATTTGAATAAACATTTAAGAATGCAATGGTCTCACCAGTTATAATTTTCATTTATCTTATACAAGAATGAATATCACTACATGGTTCTGAAAGCTGGTTTGTCTTGCAAGGTTTTACTTCTCATTCCTTCTGAGCTAACATGCTTACAATAGAATAGGGCAGGTCAGGGAGAGTATAGGTTTAAAATTTAGTTTCACTGAAAGAATGAAAACGGGCACTCTGAGCAGTTAAAAAGTATCACTGATTTTTCTCATCATGATGATTGGTACAGAATCTATTCTGGAGTTTCTTTTTCATCAAAAAGGACTTAAGGTAGACTTAGGTAAAATTATAGTATTAAGAGCAACTTCCATAGAGAGGAAAGCATTAGAACATAGGTTTGCACAATGTTATTAAATGTACTTATACCATATAAGTAATGGGACCCATATAAGCAAGGGGATTTTTTTTTATCTTCTTAATTTTGAGTTTCAATAAGTAGCTTTATTTTTATTTATTTTCAAAATATTAGTTAGAGTTAGTAAAGAAGAAGCAGGAAAGCAAAAACTGCCATCCTAAAATGTGTCTCTTTGGCAGGTACATTATATTAGGATGGTTATTTTTAAGAAACTGGCCACCTAGGGAAGAACCCTTGACATTTATCCTAACCTCCTAAAAGAGTTTAGATAGAGGACCTGCTCCAGGAAGGGAGTTGTTATCCCCCATAGATAAGTACAGTATAATATGAACCTGAGGTAGTAGACATGGATAAATTTAGCCAACTCTGTTTATTAAAATTCCTCTCTGTGTCCCATTATTTCTGTATGGCCCAGAACATATTTGTTTGCCAAATATTTATTCTTCTCATCTTCCTGTGAATTGTCTTCCTTCCTTTGAAGTCCCAGGCCACTACCCTGGTATCCTTAGCTCTGGATGACATAGAAGCTTCAATTGCTTGGCTGCCTGTGGGCCTCATGTTCTTATGAAGCCCCCATACATAGGTAATTACATTTTATTTCTTCCTGTTAATCTGTCTTATGTCAATTTAATTCTTATACCAGCCAAAAGAATCTTGAAAGGTAGAGGAAAAATTTTCCTTCTCAACAAACATTATAAATAACAATGCTAATACTTGGAAAAATAGAGACAAGAGAAGTAAGGCAGATGGCTCTTAAACTCTACCTAAAGCAATCTTTTTCTTTCTTTCTTTCTTTCTTTCTTTCTTTCTTTCTTTCTTTCTTTCTCTTTCTTTCCTTAACTTACTTGTTAGTAAGGAAATGAGTCACCCTCTCTTACCTGTCCCTAGGATTTTACAGTCTACTTTGGGAAGAATTCCTCAAAATAACTTTTTAGAGTGTAAACAAAACATACTGCAATAATGACATATTTCCAGTTTGGTAAAATTCTATCTCTAGAAAATGAATTCATTTTGTTCTCAATTAAAGCAAAGTTTGCTTTGGTTTTTGTGCAAAAAAAAAAAATCAATGAGGGATGCAGATTGTTTCGAGCACCCTGAAATACTGAAGTCTATTCAACTAGCATACATCTGGCAGTCCCTAACTGGCTTATTTATACTTTTGACTAAAATACTTACAAGAATACAGAAAACAAAAGGAGAAAGGAATTAAGTGGTTAATTATGTGAATCCAGAAGAAATATTGACTAACATCAAAGACTGTGAAGCAAATACAGTAGTGTTAAAAAGAAGATAGTAGGGAGCTACCTCAGCTTATTTCTACCCACTATTTTCTTTGGCTTCAGTGAAAATAAGAACACTATGTAGCTAGTTTTCTAACAAAGACTAATACTTGAGGCTTCAAGGGCTGGGTCACCTTGGTCTCCCTATATTCATCACATATGTAGTAGTTCAGGAAGCTAGATTATGAACATGGACTGGTGATGAATGATGGGGAGCAAAATTGCCACCCCAAAATATGCCTCTTTGCATAAGGTTTATCTTGAGCTGGTTATTTTTAAGAAAGAGCAGACACAGGACAAGCTCTGAAAACCATGTAGAAGTTACCCTTTTGTAAGAGAAATTTATATGGATATGGGAAGTCTCCACTTATAAGAGTGTCTCCTTCTCTGTCAGGACAATAAGGATGGCTCTAAATTTCTAGAGACTCTTATCAATGGAGAGGGCATGGACTTAAATCTTCATAGCAACCTCACCCTTGTTTACTATGTTCTGAGAACCTCCTGTAACTGGCCTCTACATCCACATCTTCTTTTGTCTCTTAAGATGATATTCAATGTGGTACTTAAGCCCATTTAGGGGAATTATTCCATTTTCCTGGGAGTCTCTCATATACACAGGAGATATACATGTCATTAAACTCTTCTTTTCTTTTCTCCTGCTAATCTTTTATCCCAGTGGTTCTCAGCCAAGAACCTAGAAGGTAAAGGTAAGATTATTTTTCCTCCCTGTATAAGATTAACAGTTTGGGAAGTGCAGTTTTTCAAAAATGAAGTGCTAATGCAGGGGTATAGTTTGGAAAAAATTCTAGTAGGAGTATTCTCCAAGACTCTGGAGTGTTCAGGCAAGTAAAGAATCAAACTTCAAATCTTTGTTCCCCAATCTCAATGAATGGCTGTTAGGTATTTTTTTACTGTTTGTTTATTTTTGAGAGGGAGAGGGAGAGAGAGAGAGAGGAGCGGGAAAGAAACAGGCAGGGAGAGAGGGAGACAAAGAATCCCAAGCAGGCTCTGTGCTGTCAATGCAGAGCCCGACACAGTGCTTGAACTCACAAACTGGGATATCATGACCTGGGCACTTAACTGACTGAGCCAGCCAGGCATCCCAGGCTGCTAGGTATTTTTAATTGAAATGTTCATTTGTCTTTAAATTTATATCTGAAATGGAGATGCTTTCAATTTCCTCAACTGATAATAAGAGATGAAAAAAACTGAAGCAAAAATATGGAGGTGAAATCTTTCTCTGTATCCTTGAAGAAAGAATATATCTCTGCTAGATTTTGGGGTTGTTTTGCTTTGTTTTGTTTTTATAAAAAAATTAAAAATAATTGCTGGGTGTTTTTTTAAAACAGCAAGGAAACATGACCTCTAAAAAACCTAAAACAAGACATCATTAATCAATAACAAAATGAGATGAAGCCACATGACTTGTACATAAGGGATAAAAATCACATCACAATATACTTAAGTTTAATTCTTTTTCTTTAAGTTTTTCTACCTTGCAGAAAACATATTTTTCCTCTACATAACTAACTGGATCTTTTTTCCATTTCAATTGTATTGAACATGACTTCTATGTAACTTTTGAAGTTTAAAGAAAAAATGTCTTTTAATCACTGAGAATAAATTGTTCTATTTTTCTCTACAATAATATGATTTCAGATTTCTTAATATCAATCTCTGAAAAAATGAAAAACAATCCCCTGTATTCTAGGGTTAAAAAATTTGTAATTAGTAGTTATATACACAGTGTTAGGGAGGAAAATATTTTTCATACTCTTCAAGATACTTCTAGGTAGTCTAAGAATAAAATTGACATGAGACAGATTAACATAAAGGAAAAAAAAACCCAAAGTTTAATTACGTGTGTGTGGAGGCCCATATGAAATTGAGACCCCTGAAAAATGACCAGGGCAGGCACTTTTTATACTTTTTAGACAAAGAATGTATCTGTGAGGAATTGACAGGACAAAGAAAACTTATGTTCAGGAGCTTTAATTAGTAAGGAATTTTAAAGAGAATTTGGACTGGAGTAATAAATTTAGTAAGAAGTAACAACGGTTCTTGATACAACCTTCTCAGCCATGATTCCGTAGCTCTGGTGATGAGGATGTCTTTTTACCTCCTGGTACAAACAGGATACCTTTCCCATGGAATATTTAATTCCTGCTTTCTGCAGACAAAATGAGTGTGTGTGTGTGGTAGGGGTGGGGTGTGGTTCACTAGCTATTTCTTAAGTAGCTTTCATTTAAAATAATCAATATGCCAAAATAGTATATTTTTGGGCAGCCTGTCCTTGGCCCCTACAATAGTTAAACTATTGTTCAAATTGACAGGGTCATAAAAACACATTATGAAATGGGTGTTAATACAAAATACCACATTCTGAAATGTCCTCCATGAGTAAATCTAAAATTTGCCCGAATATGTCAAAAATGAAATTTCAAAAATTTTATGGTAAGTATTGATAGGAGTTTTGGATATACATGTATGGAATAAATATGGGTTAGAAAATTGATTACAAAAGAGCAAAAACAAAAATTTTTTTAATTTTCTTTTTTAATGTTTATTTATTTTTGAGAGAGAGAGAGAGAGAGAGAGAGAGCGAGCACATGCGCATGTGCATACCCATGAGTGGGGGGGGGGGGGCGGCAAAGAGAGTGAGACACACACAGAATTTGAACCAAGCTCCAGATTCTGAGCTGTCAGCACAGAATCTGACGCAGGGCTCAAACCCACCAACCGCGAGATCATGACCTGAGTCAAAGTTGGACACTTAACCAACTGAGCCACCCAAGCACCCCACAAAAACAAAATTCTTAAAAGCAAAGAGTTATACAATGATAGTGAACTGGTTAAACTTTAAAGTTAAATTGTCAAAGAATGGACGTTGGTCAGGGGCAGCAGAGAAACAGGTGTACTACATTTCTGTCATGTGTTAGGGAAAGACAGATTTTCAAATAACTTGAATACATGTCTTAACACCTAAGTTCCTCAATGTGTATTTTGGATTAAATAAATGTATAGCCAAAAAAAAAAAAAAAAAAAAGAGAGAGAGAGAGAAAATGGCAAGGAACAAATGAACCAAATAACATAAATAATTACTGAAATAAGGCTAATAAATTATAAGAAATAAAAATATGACAGGTTGGGGGTACCTGGGTGGCTCAGCTGGTTAAGCATCCAACTTTGGCTCAGGTCATGATCTCACGGTCCATGAATTTGAGACCCTCGCCGGACTCTGTGCTGACAGCTTGGAGCCCGGAGCTTGCTTCAGATTCTGTGTCTCCCTCTCTCTCTGCCCCTCCCCTGTTCATGCTTGGTCTCTCTTTGTCTCAAAAATAAATTAACATTAAAAAAAATTAAAAAATAATATGACAGGTTGAACTCCTCTGAACAAATAAAAAAGATTAAAATTCTTTTAAAGAACAAAATCATAATACATTGTAACAAGAAAACATATGTACACCTACACAGAGATATTTCAAAATGAAAGGATAAATGAAGCTATGTAACTGTAAGCAAAAAGCAATCAGTTGTACCACTATCAGTACCGAAAAAAAGTAAATTTTGGTCATGATTAAAGAAAAAAACAATGGTCCTTTTCTATTCTTTAACAGCCTGATTTAGAATGATGGCATTATATTATCAACTTCTTAAGCACAAATTAATGTCAAAAAAAAAAAAAAAAACAACAAGAGAAACAAACAAACAAACAAACAAAACATAGGAACCAGTAGCTGGTACACATTTTTTAGGGAATATGTAATTTATCTGTCAACGTTTAACATACCAAGAATTAAAAACAAAATAACATCAATATTTCCAGGGATTACTATAGGTCTATTTAAAAAATCAAAACTCTGAAGAAAATAAACCATTTTAAGCTTTGTTTTAACATTTACAAAAATGTATCATATAAAACTATAAGTTGTGCAAGCTATAATCTCTAACCACAGTTCTTTAAGATTTTAAATTAATAAAAGCTTATAATATCAATTCATACTAAAATAATATTGGAAATTGGAAAAGTACTTTTCTGCATTTAGTAAATAAGTAATGAGAATAGAGATTCTACAAAATAATATTTTTCATTTCTAAACTTTTAGTAAGGATAGTAATAAACAACTAGATAAGCAAAACAAAATAACATTTAAATTAAACAAATAAACAAGTCTGATGAATTCCAAAAAAAGGAAAGCAAAGATGCAGGAAATTATTGCTCTTGTTCTTTATTATAGAAGTTAATAAGCCATAAAATATGTGGTTGTATCTACTCAATTATAATTCTCAGATATAGTTATTTTCAAAAGAGAAACAAAAAATAGAATTAATCTAAAACCTAAATCAAGAATAAAAGAAAGCAATCATAAATACAATTAGAAATCAGAAGGCAGTATAAACATGCTTATAACTATATTATTGTTAACATATTTTAACATTCATAAAAATGGATCATTTTGTAGAAATCATGGAATTAGCTAAAAGAAGAGGTAGAAAACTTGGAGAAAGATAACCGTGGAAGAGATGGACAAATAATTAACAATAATCTCTAAAATTAACTGTTGAATGGATTTTTTGGTGAATATTTTAAAGTTTCATAGAAAAAAGAATAATTGCCTTACTTTAAAAATAGTTCAGAAACAAAGAGAAAGATGAAATATACCCAATTTTGTATTTTATAGAATTGATAAAACTGAGAATCATAAAAAAATTAGGAGAAGTGCTGGCCAAACATATTTACAAACATATATTTTTAAAAAGCCTTAGCAAATTACTGTAAATGTAAAAAAAATACGTTCTAATATAATGGAGATAGTATTATAGGAATAAAAAATATTGTCTAAAACATCTTCAAATTTTAAGGTGATAAGAGATTTCCTAGAAAGAGAAATACTCCCAATAGATATCAAAAATTGCATTTGAGGAAATCCATCACCTATTTTTTTTTTAGTTGTATAAAAATATTTTGGTAGGCATTCTGGAAAAAAAGCTTTCATGATCAAACAAGCTTATGAATATACATACAGAGGAGCATATAGAGGGCATATTTTGATCCCTCGGTTTCATCTGGAGCCTGCCTTTCTTGCTTCCTTAGCCAACCATGTAACCCTTGCTAGACTAATTATAGTAGCACTGGCATCAGTGATCATTTCAACATCAAGCACAAAACCTAAGTGGGTCTTTATGTACATACAGATTCACCAAAGAATGCAAATCTATGTATGTCAGTTGTCCTTTTTCTACTGCACAAAAAGATTGAAATCAACATATGGGAATAAATAGAAAAAGAAATAAGTAAATGATAGCCCTTGATGATATAAATTTTGCTCTTGGATACAGGCATCCCACAGATAATTTCTCCCATAAACTAACATAAAGGTATCTCTTCTTGAGAAAATTTGAGTATGGTTTGCAATTATTTAAAGTATTTTTAAAGCTCTAGGTATTAATTAGAACATATTTTTCTGCCACATAACATCACAGAAACGTTTTTAAACTTAATTTGCATCACTAATCTACAAGAAGCCTGGCCAAATTTATGTAACTATGGAATGTACTTTTCTTTTTTTGAGAACACATGCTAGATAACGTTACCTCATATGCTAAAACAGGCCAAGTCCTCTCTTGATCTGTTTCTTTTTACACTTGTTTTTCTACTCCTTTGCTCAGAATAAGCCCATTTTATCTATAACCTATGAATATCTACATTATTGCACTCTAAAATGGTATCTTTGTTGAAAATACAGTGAAGAAGAAAAAAATGAACCGAAATGTCAATTTTGCAAGCACTTAGTGACCTTCCTGCCTTATTGACTTTTATTTAGCATAGCGCAGGATTTCAGTTGCTGAGCTACGAAGCTGTATAATACTTCTAAACATAATCATGGATATCCATGTTAAAACATTAGTTGACATCAAACCGAAAATCAGAAAAGGTGGCAAAGATGAATGCCATTACTAATTTCAGAAAATGTTAAACAAAAATTTGGTCCAAAGCAATAATATTTACGTAGTCATGAAAAAACATGAACAATGTATTAAAAACAACATAATTTTCCTTTGTGGTACATGTTATGCCTTGAAATTCTAAAATAATCTCTGGAAATAATGGATAAATATTCAGAGTACCATAAATTGAATAGGTATAAGGCAAATCGAAGATACTAGAAGTGGTACATGTTTACAATTACTAAATTATTTCTTAAATGTTTTGGTTACAAGAGCAACAAAACCAGAACTATACATGAATAAATAAATAATATGTGAAGTACATTTGAAAACAAAAATGCTTAAAAATCTTTTAGAACCAAAAAAATGATATATGTGGAAAGAAATACCATATTTCTGACTATATTTATATATAAGCATACACATTCTTATACATTGTATGTATCATCTTATAATTGTGGTTACAAAGTAAACTTCAATAGAGTATTATTATTATCATTAATTTGAAACTTGGCCATAAGATTCTGAAGCTCATCTTCATGGGAATACATGCCTGAAAAAAGGTAACATTTTACAAATGAAGAGTGTTGTTTCCTTTTTTACTATATAGCTATCTGATGAATTATAATATTTAAAAGTGTGATTGTGACATAATCATCTATGGGCTGAATGGAAAAGAGAGTAGCTACTGAAAACACAGTTGTTTCTAAAAACATTAGGATATGGAGAAGAAAACAAAGAAGTAATGAAGAAGAAATGGACTAGACCACAATGGTCATAGGTTACTTTCTCTTGATACAGATGCTGGAAGTGTTTGGGGTGAAAGATGTTCACTACAGATCAGTATCTGTGAAGAGAAGTGGGAGGGGGGTGGCATGTGGGGGTAAGGGGGCATGTTGGGGGGGGGGGCGCTTGTGACAGGATAGACATAGGAAGTCAGACTGCAATGGAAGCCTGACTATTCTCAGCCATCCCAGCAGGAAGCTCTGGAGTGAAGATGGCACACAGTTTCCTCAGCTGGGCAGAAACGGACAGGCCTTTACAGGAAATTTGGGCTACCCCGGGAAGAGTGGTGCTTTGGTTAAGGCAGCTCTCATCAACAAAGGCAGACCCTGAAGGAGCTGACAGCGGGAGGCTATTAGCTGACCACACCACCAGCAGCTGGGCAACAGTTTGGTTAAAAGGGAACTCAGTGGTGCCTCTCCATGTTAACACTAAATGACTGGAAAAATAGATTGTAGAAACAATTAACTACTGACATTAGATTCTTACATCTTTCCTCAAAGTATATTCCCAAGAAATTTATATTTAATGTAAAATTCTTAGAATAATTTTAATTCTTAATTCTTCCTTGATAGGAAATTCTTCAGTAGAAACAATGCTATTGATTCCACTCCTTGCATTCATAACTGAAATATTTCTCCCTGATTTTACAAAGAGATATCTAGCAATATATATAACAATGAAAGAAATCATGAAGGAAAGGATTAATAGATAAATATAACTCTGGGAATATTTTCTAATTCCACTGTGAGCAATATGGAAATTGCCTCTGTTCCAAAACATTCAGAAATGCTGCATTTCTGAAAGGGCTAGAACTAGTTAGAATATTATGAGAGTACCATGGCTTCACTGTGTGGTTTTGCAGAGTTTTTGTAATCTCAAAGGAAAGGAAATCATCCTGGGGTCCATAGAAATTGCCAACTAAAAGCAGTAAATAAAGCCAGAATTTTTGGACTACTCATTCAATAAAAAGTAGGTCAAAAAGTCTTCCCTCTGTCACAAAGAAATGGCAAGGAAGCCTGTATGTCTTGGCTTGTCTCATAATGCAGGTGGGTGAGGGGTTAGACATTTTCACATTAAAATTAAAATCACAAGCCTACCCACAACAAAGCCTCTAGTTCAATTTTTCACTATTTAAATGATTCAAGAACTTCCAGGCTGTTAATACTGCTGAGGCACCAAGCACAAACCTTTCAGAGCTATCTACTCTCAGCCCAAGTATCTAAAATTAACAAGTATTAAATTTTTTAACATGAATAAGACTCAAGAATACAATATTACATGAAAAACAGAACTTGTAGAAAATTACAGAAATAATTTATGTGCAATGTGAAACAAGCAAATCTATTGTGTGGGGATAAATACCTACTTAATCATAGCATAAAATCATGCCTAGGATTCTGTACTACTAATTCTGGATAATGGTTTACTCAAGGAGGGAAGAAGGAGGGAGAGAAATGAGTTTGCAGAAGAATACCCAGGAGTTTCAAGTCTATCATGCTTTATTTCTTTTAAAAAATCTCAAGCAAATATATTGGTAAAATAAGACTGTGCTTTGGTTTGGATTTTATTCCTTTTATTGTTTCGACTACTTGGTGGAAAATATCTCTGTCAGTGATAGAAAAATTCTCTTATTATTTTCTTCACAATTGTCTCTGCTTCCCTTTCCCGGAGTTTCTATTAAATGGATAGAGAGGATTGATAGGTTCATAATGGAGAGTCCTTAGAATGGTGCCTGAACACTTTAAGTGATATAATTATAATAGTTATTATTATCTTAATCACTTTCTAATTTTTAAATTTCATTGACTAGTTAGTCTGTCCCTTTTTTGAGGCGGGAGGGCAAAGGGAGAGGGAGAGAGAGAATTTTAAGCAGGCTCCACGCCCAGCATGAAGCCCCACATGGGACTTATCTCACAACTGGGAGGGAGATCATAACCTGCACTGAAATAAAAAATCAGTTGCTTAATCGACTGAACCACCCAGGTACCTCTCTTTTGCCCTTTGAACAGGTCTCTTCAACTCTACCTTCCAACACTTATATTGAACTGATAGCTCCAAATAAATCCCAGGTTTATATATGGATTTTATTATTTTTTAACAGAAAAGCTTATACTTTTATTGCTGTTATTCAAATATGTCAGTTAGTCTTTTCCTCTGTGGCTTTTTGTATTGTTTTTAGGCTTGCATAAGCCTTCTCCTTCAAAAATGTGATAAACACCTTAGTTTTGTTAGTGGTTCAAAGAATACCAGCACCATCATTCCTTTAAGGCCACACTTTTCCCATTCTTGAACTCTTCATTTAAATCCTACTTTGGCTAGCTGTAGTGTACCTTTGAGTAATGATGCCAGAAAAGACACATAGTAGTTTGTTTTTATTTTTCCCTGAACTACCACATGTTTGAAAATTTGTCTTTCTCATTTACAGGACAACCTAAATAATTATAAATGTTGGATCAAAGTATTTGTCTTCAAATATGAATGTGTGTCCATTACAATTTTATATGTATCAGTTCATATATATCAAATATGTGAGGTATTAAAATAAGAGAAATGTGCCTGAAGAAAAACTAAGCTTTCCAGTTGAAATTACTCCACAAGTTCTAAGTTGAAATAAAATCTTATAAATTTTCAGATAGTGACTAGGTAACTTACAAAGATATACCAGGAGCATAGTTATAACAAATTCAGTATCAGAAAGTGAAATTAAAAGCCAAATGCATCAAATATGACAAAAAAGATATTGTGATATAAAAAAAGATGATATGCAAATTACATATAACAGCACTAGGCTTTTATGTGACAAAGGGACATAATTGTGAAGTAGGCAAGAAAACATTCTCCTAGAAATAAAAGGAAAATTTGACAAATCTGTTATGGTTGTGGCCTTTTTTATACTCCTTATAAAATTTGATCTAGCAAGTATACAAAATGTAAGCAAAGACAAAGATATGAATGCAATAAACAAAGTCAACTGAAGATTTATTCATTCAATAAAAATATATTGAGTGCCCACTCTAAGGAATGGGAAAAAATTCAGTGACTAAAACTGACGAGGTTGGTGCTCTCATTATGCTTATATTCAAATGGGGGAGACAGAAAATTTTTAAAAGATATTTAAAGTTTGTCATAAGGTCTACAATAAAACTATTAAGGGTGATACAATGGAGAGTAACCCAATCCCATCTGGTGTGTGTGTAGGGGGGCAAACAAGGAATCATGGCGGGGATAGCCTTCAGTTTTCAGCCTTCTCAGGGATCAAGTCAGCTGCACAAAGCTGCCTTGCTTAATGAACCCCTTTCTCAAGGGGCCCCCACTTCCAAGACAGATGAAGATAGGGATGTAAAGGCCCAACCATTTCACCCCAATGTAAGATAACTCTGATGAGGGGATATATTCTCCCAAGCACCCCATGGGACTGGCTAAGCTGTCAGGCTTGTATCAGAGTTCCATATCTCCCCCTGCTTGAGCCTGCTTTTTTTTTCTGAATCCTACAGGTAATAATCCCAAGGACACTTCATAATAAAGATGCTGTACAGTTAAAGTTGTCTCAGAGCCTACATTCAAGAGACTACCTGTGAGGTAAGTAGGGATAGAGAGTACATATAGATTTACTAGGCCATTGTAACAAGTTTGGTTTTATTGAAACTTCATTAGAATTCAAAGGGGATTTTTAAAGCATACTTTCCATATATCCAAAAAATATCTATCAATATTGATCATATACACTGCCATAAAAAATACTTTAATAAGTTCCAAAAATTGTATTTGATACATACCACATTCTCTTACTCTAATCAAATCATCTGTGGGTGTTTTGGGTGGATGGTAGAATACAACTGAGGACTCCATGGTGTCCAATGATCTCTACTGCCTCCACAATATTTTTTTAATTTCTTAAACTTTTCACATTCATGAAATTATTCTTGATCTACAAGTGCTCTTTCCTTTGGATTACTGAGTGCTAGTTTCATGAAATTTGTTGATTCTTACTTAGGTATCAATTCAAGAAGAATTTGTTTAGTATGTTTTTATCTTTCAGACACCTTGCTAGAGGCTGGAGATTGAGTGAGGAAAATGTCTAAGAAAGTGAATGAAAAATATAAAAATTCTCTCTGTACCCCCTTCCATCCCTACCCCTCCATCCACTCCTCTCTCTTTTCCTATCTTGCTACAAATTTGTACCAGAAACCCCATTCATTTCAACAAATATTTATTGACTGCATCTTAAATACGAGGCAGCAATGACCTGTATGCTGAGAATAAAACAATGGTCTTGTGCTTTTAGAAAGGCATTTACTTTCAAAATTCCAGGAGGTTTCTTACAGCTGACCTGTAGCACCTTTCCATAGGTGCAGTGGGTTTTCTGTTTGCTGTTTCTAGAAGAAGCTGAGCTATGTTGATTTTGCTCTTGTTATGACTGCTTCACTGGGAGGAAATACATCTGACCCTGATTTGTTGTGGCCACAGGCTCCCAGAGGAACACCTAAAGCAGACATTTTTTATGCTGGCTTGCTGAGAACCTGTGTGTGTGTGTGTGTGTGTGTGTGTGTGTGTGTGTGTGTGTGTATCCATCAACTTTATAGTAAGCCCTAAGACTTTAAAATTTTTTTTAACAGGTATTCATTTTTGAGAGAGAGAGACAGAGCATGAGCGGGGAAGGGACAGAGAGAGAGGAAGACACAGAATCCGAAGCAGGCTCCAGGCTCCGAGCTGTCAGCACAGAGCCTGACGCGGGGCTCAAACTCACGAACCACGAGATCATGACCTGAGCCTAAGTCGGATGCTCAACCGACTGAGCCACGCAGGCGCCCCTGAAAAATGGGTTATTAATTAGGTTCTGTTAGAGTCTCCTCCACTAATTCTCAGGCTTTGAAATCAGAAACAAAATGTTAACATAAACATTAGGATATAAATAAAAAGCAAACAAAATCCAATAAATTGCACAAGGGCAATTCAAAATGGAAATCCTAGTCATGTTCAAATATCTATTCAATTGTTTCCTTCTTTAGGAAATCTTTGATGATTCCATAAATAGGTTGAAATATTCTTTATCTTGAAATCCTTATAATTGTTTATGAATTAAATAGAATATTTTCACAAATCTTGAAGCTTTGATGCTGTTAATAGTTGAAAGAGTTAATAGTTGAAATAGTTGAAATTCAAATAGTTGAATAAGTTGTACAGATCATATACATGGCACAGATGATAGACAAAGTATGAATTTTAGTCCTTGATGTCATAGGTAAAGATGGTCAACATCTACGCCCACAGATTTACATAGTCACAGACTAGCTTTCTTGGGAAAAAAGTGATATGGCCCATGGTTGCCAATCTTCTCTACACAAGGGCATTATCTGGTTATCTTTAAAAATACTGACTGTTGGCTCCCACCTTCACACGTTCTGATTTAACTTATTTGAGGTGTGATCTGGGCACATCTCACTAAAATCAATGAATTAAGATCATAACCCTCCTTCTGCACATCAGAGGTAAAGATATTTAAATATGTCTGATAAGCTGGAGTGATACCCTTCAAAACCCAATTGTGACAAGGGACAATGTTCACTCTTAAGAGATTTACTACAAAATAGGGGCCTGGGTATCTGAGCTATCTCTCGTGTGGATGCCAACTGGGGAAATCTTGCAAGATTCTTTTCTTCCCTGGATACCTTCATGCCTCATATGAACTCCATCAACAATGCCTGAATGCCTTTTGAATATTCAAAAGGATATGAAAATCAAAGGACTACATCATTTGGGGCCCTCTCAGTTTTGCTGTGGGGTCCTGCTGATTGAGCATAATTAAGCATGTTCTATTATAATTGTCAAATTACTTACATTGTGGAAAATTGTCAAAGATATGCCCTAGTGACAAATGGTAGACATGAATGGAATAAGGGGATGTGTGGTATGACTAGCTTGGTCAGAATGTCATCTTCATGTTGTGTCTAGGGTTTCAAAACTGTGATCAGAAACTGTACCGTCCAAGACAAGCATTCATGCAGGAACACTGACAACTAGACTACAGGGGGAATCCTTAGGAGGTCACTTTCTGCAGAATGCAGCCTCATCCACTGGCACACTTCAGGCAGGGAGAAACAGGTACCTCAAAAGAGGGTGGGCAAATGTAAGCAAACTTGGGGATCTTTTGAAATACTCAAAAAGGGAAACCTTTGTAAAAGGCTGAATTTCTTGCTAAATTGGCATGTCAGCATTAGCCAATTTATTCTGGCTATTTAATACTGATAGGACCTTATTAGGTAGTCAGATATGTTGTATTTTGTATAAAACTGTATTTTGTATTTGTCATTTTATGCTAGAGTCTTTGTCTTTATTCATCTACCATTCTCACTGTTTGAAAGCCAGAATTTTTAAAGCATTTAAGAATGCTAACTCTGGAACTTGACATCTTAAATTCTAATCTTGACTCAGTCTCTTAAAAAAAGGTGTGACATGAGGGGTGACTGGGTGACTCGTTCAGTTAAGCGTCTGTCTGACTTTGGCTGAGGTCATGGTCTCACGGTTCATGGGTTCGAGCCCCATGTCAGGCTCTATGCTGACAGCTTGGAGCCTGGAGCCTGCTTCAGATTCTGTGTCTTCCTACTCTCTGCTACTCCCTTACTCTCACTCTCTCAAAAATAAAACATGTGAAAAATTTGAAGAAAAGGTGTGCCTTGAGGTTTCCTAAACTGACTATAAAATAAGAAGCATAACAGTACCTGACAAATAGGGACGTTGTTAGGTTCAGCTGAAGTATTTTAGATAATGCATTTTGTATTTATCCTGATACATAGCAAATTACTAGTTATTAGGTATTATTTATTTTGTTTTTATATTCCCTGCAATGGATGGTATAATGTTTGGTATATGATAGGTATTTAATAAGCATTTCTTTGAGAAGAACTATAATCTAGAAATCATTAATCTGTTTGAGATTTATGTATGACTTTCTAGGTGTAGGAAAGGGGTGTATTCTGAAAGGAGAATCTTTTTAAACACAGGTATTTTTTATTCTAACAGAATTTTTCTAGAAATATTTGAAACAGCATGATAGAGGAGCATATATTAGAAAATTCTTAGATTTGTAGCCAAAAACCACACAGCAGCTTCAAAATGTTCTGCAAACTTACTGCCCCACACGTTTGGAACTAAGCTGACCAGCAGGCTGAGACAATATATTTTTATGTACTTCCAATATAGGCCTACTGGCATCTCTTGCACCTTAAGTAGATTTTTTTTTCCTCTTAGTCTTTGATAGTTTGGAGGGAAAAGAAAATAACTTCACAGTGCCATTTTATAGTTTTATTGCTTAGGTATTTCATTCGACTTCTTCAGGCTCAGCTTCCAAAGATTCATTCATCTAAATCAGCCTTAGGCTTCACTTATCTCCAATCCCCCCAAATCATGTTCAGACCGATGGCATAAAGCAGTGATCTCACTTTAAATTTACTTAACCTTCCATTTCAGAAGTTACAATGTGATTTTTTTTATTCTGCTCAAGCAATCACAAATTTTAAGTTTCTTTGAGTTTGTTCCTCAGTGGAAGCCTTCAGGATGCACTTAGAAAAATCCATTATGAACAAGAGTGGCAAGCAAACAGGACTCATTTCCTCCACGTTCATGTGTTGATATCCTGGGGCTTACCCAACTTGCTGAGCTGTTCATGACATTCAAATTTTCAGAGTTACTCATCACCTGGAATGTAGCTTCCATTCTCTTCTAGCTTCTATTTTCTCTTTTAAATGGGTCTATACGTAACTCTCATGAATTATTATCAACTCATACATCGGTTCTAATTCCTCTATTTCTTAGACATCTCTCAATCTGAATTTAGCTGATTAATCAATGAGTTAAATTGCTTTAAATAATTTTATCCTTGAATGCTTAAATTTTATGAAAACGTAAACACTACATGAAGCATTTAAGAAGGATATATATATATATATATATGCCAGAAAAATATTTCTGTACAGTGCAATATGAGTTTTTATTTTTCTTTGTGTGTAACAGAAAAAGATACTAAGTTATTCAAGTGCCAAAAAAGATCAAATAATGTGACTCACAATAGTTTCTAACCTAACTCTAAATTCTTTAAGACAAGGAAGTAATGAAAATGTGTCCTCCCAAACATTATGAACAAGGTTAAAAACACTTTGTGAAAAGAATTCTTTTGTACAGATGAGATGTACAGATGATGTGTATATATATGTATATGTGTGTGTGTGTATATATATATATATATATATATATATATATATATATATATTGTTGCTTATCATCTCTACTATTTAAAAAAATTTGAGGGGAAGCATCTGAAATGTGAGGTTTTGCCTTTGTCGACATTAAACCAAAAAATTCTCCTGTTCTACACTTGTTCAGATTAAGAAGCCAGAAATTTGTATATGTCTCCCTATGTATTCTTGCTATTGAGGAGAAGAACAAGGTTTAATATCTATTGGAAGACTTCCAGTGGAAAAAAAAACTTTAAAGTTGTTTTACAGCCAAAAAAGAATGGTAATTAATTGCACAAATTCATAACCAAGAATCAAGAGATGATGATAATCTTAAGAGATAGAATAGAACTAATATGATACCATATGTCAACTATACTTCAACTCAAAAATGTTTAGCAAGAAATAGAATGGAAATCCAAGGACTGTGCCGACTGCCGTGGAATAAAACTAGTGGTAAAAAGCAGTTGGAAGCTCAACCAGCCATGATGACATGAACTAGAGAAGAAAGAAATAAGCTTTTCCATGGCAACTTTTCCATTCTTTACCATTATTGTTGTTCCCTTAAGAGATTGCTTTCCTGGGAACTGCTACTGAAAAAGCAATGTACTAGAGTAGAGTAGTAGTGGCTCAGATCTGAGTCCTAACTGCCACATTCTGGTCATGTTGTGCCCAAGTTATTCATTTGCAAAGTTATATAACTGCACACTCTAATCTACATTAGTAAATTGTTATAGCGATCAAATGATATGTAATATATGCAGATTCCTTAAATTACAAATTCCTATAAACAAAGGACTAATTCTTATTCTGCATACAGGTTTTCCCAATATTTAATCTTAGTAATTTTCAACTTTTTAAGTTCAGGCAAATAATTAAGCATTAATCAAATATACTAGGGCATTGTGACTTGTTTGTAAACGCTTTTATCATGATCCCCATACATAGTTAGGTTCCCTACTGGGCTTGGCTCTGTTATTTGTTTTGGCAAATGTGACATGAGTGGACATGACAAAAGCAGAGTCTTTAAATATTCTTTTACATTTGGTCTTGCCCTCTTCATCTGCCATCGCCATGAAAAGAGCCTGCCCAGCTAACCCAGATAGTGTGCTAACCTCTGAAGAAATAGGGGCATGTGCAGCAGACCTCAACCTAATCTGAGGCCAGGAGCCAGGCTCAAATGAAACCAGCCTAAATCAGCTGAATGTCAAACAATTCGCAGATGTTTAACAGAAAAAGAAATTATGCTTGTTAAAAGCCACAGAGTGGGATGGCCTGTTAAGCAAAATTATGGTGAGTATAGTTTATCCAGAGTTGCCATGTCAATATACAGAAAATCCAAATGAGGTGCACTCTTAGAGATTTTTAAAAATTATTGAACATCTAAATTTCTACAGGCAGAAAAGAAACTCAAAAAACTTCTTTACGCCAAGAAAAGCATATTTTTCAATGCTGTCTTCAGTATAGACCACAAAAGGTGATAAAAGAGGAGGAATCTTAGTGGAGCTAAGAGCCATGGAGAACAATGGATTCAGGAACCAGTCTCCCCAAAATATAAAAAGGGCCTAATTAAGAACATTCCCTATCTCCAGGTAGAAGGCTTTAGCAACATTTGCTCAGCAAAATTTCAAAATCCTTACAGACCAGCTAATGTTATTTGTTACCCATTGTTCCCCTTCTGAATGTGAGCACACCCTTGTTTTTCTATTTCATAATAGAGGTGTTGTCTTTTAATTCATAGGTCCCTGGATCAAGAAGAGATATGTGAAATTCTTGAATCATATGGTGGTCTTATTTTTAATTTTTTGAGAAACCTATATACTGTTTTCCATAGAGGTTGTACCAATTTACATTCCCACCAACAGTACATAAGGGTTATCTTTTTCCACATCCTCACCAACACTCATTTTTTGCTTTTTTGATAACAGCCAATTTGCCAGGTGTGAGGTGATATTTTACTTTCATTTTTATTTGCATTTCTCTGATGAATAGTGATGTTGAGCATCACATGCCTGTCGGTCATCTGTAATTCTGCTTTGGAAAAATGTCTATTCAAGCCTTCTGCTCATTTATTAATCAGGTTGGGTTTTTTTTTAATATTGTACAAGATATTTGTATATTTTGTATATTAACCCATTGTCAAATGTATAAGTTGCAAATATCTTCTCCTATTCAATAGGTTGCCTTTTTAAAATTATTTATTTAGAGAGAGACAGAGACAGTGTGAGTGGGAGTAGGGCAGAGAGAGAAGGGAAGAGAGTGAATCCCAAACAGGCTTCGTGCTGTCGGCACAAAGATGTACACAGGGCTCGATCCCATGAACCGCAAGATCATGACCTGAGTTGAAATCAAGAATCAGACGCTTAACCAAATGAGCCACCCAGATGCCTTTAGGTTGTTTTTTATTTGCTATTCCACTTCTAGGTATTTATCTGAAGAAAATGAAAACCATGTGAAGAGATATATGCACCCCTATGTTCACTGCAGCATTATTTATAATAGCCAAGATACGGAATCAATCTAAGTCGTCACTGATAAATGAATGGGTAAATATGGAAATGGTGTGTGTACAGACACACCCACTCACACACACTCACATGCACGCACACACACACAGTGGAATATTACTTGGCCATAAAAATGAATGAAATCTTGCCATTTGTGACAATATGCATGGACCTGGAGAATATTATGTTAGGAGAAGTAAGTCAAAGAAAGAAAAATATAACATTATTTTACTTATATGTGGAATCTAAAAAAATAAAACAAATGAACAAACACAACAAAACAGAGACAGACCCATAGGTACAGGAAACAAACTGTTGTTGGTTACCAGTGTGGGAGGGGTTGGTGGACAGGCCAAACAGGTGAGGGAAATTAAGGTACAAACTTCCAGTTGCAAAATAATTGAATCATGGAGGTGTAACGTATAGCTTAGGGATTACAGTCAATAATATTTCAGCAATTTTGTATGGTGACAGATGACAACTAGTCTTATTGTGGGTATCATTTCATAAAGTCTAAAGATATCAAATCATGATGATATACACTTAAGACTAACAGGATATTGTTTGTCAATTATACATCTATTAATAAAAAAAAAAGGAGCTACATGGAAGAGGCCTTAACCTTACTTTTGACTGGAGCCAAGCTCAATCAACTCCAGTCTAGAACAGATGAATCCCCCAGTCACACCTCATTTGCATGAGTGAGATATAAATATTATAACCCACTGAGTTTTGGGTTAGTTTGTTTTACAGTAGTATTTTTTTAAAACACTTTTATGAAGCATTTAAAATTTTTTAAATGTTTATTTATTTTTGAGAGAGAGAGAGAGAAAGAGAGAGAGAGAGAGAGTGAACGAGCTGGGGAGGGGCAGAGAGAGGAAGACACAGAATCTGAAGCAGGCTCCAGGCTCTGAGCTGTCTGCACAGAGCCCGACATGGGGCTCGAACCCATGAACCATGGGATCATGACTTGAGCCGAAATCGGACACTTAACCAACTGAGCCACCTGGGTGCCTATACGGTAGTATTTTTTTAATATTGCAAATGTGTCATTATTTTTTTCCAGCTAGTTAACGTATGGTGGAATATTAGATTCGGGCATACAATTAAGTGATTCAACACTTCCATGTAACACCCAGTGCTTTACAGTTGTACTAACAAAATGACTGATAGAAGCATCACTGCTAGACTAAAATTTTGTAAATATGAAGGAATCTGAGTAATTTCAATTGTTAGCCCATATAGTAAGTTAAAAATTTGTCCATGGTGGACATGTTCTGGTGTGAAGATTTACCTAAGTTTTAAGTCAAAAGAGTGGGGCATATATCAGAAATAGAGGATGTTTTTGTTTTAGGCTTTTTAAATACTGTCACCTTTCCTTACCATTATGATTTCTTAGTCTTTCTAATAGAAAAATGTACTTTTCAGTGACAAAAATGTCGTGTTTTTTGATAAGATAAAGGACAATATTATGAACTGTATGAAAAAACAGACATCATAGAGCCATGATTGCTGTGGTAAATGTTTTCTTAGAACAATTTAAAACAATATTAATTGAAGCTCCTACATAATAAGCAATATCAATTTCATGGAGTTAATGGGCTGAAATAAAACAGACATTATATTTATTAAGCTAACTCAGATGCATTTCAGCAATCTAGGCACAAACATGATTTTAGAAATGAAGAGATATTTCAAAAAGCTTAAAAATAAATTTAAGAAAAAGATCAAAATATTTCTGCAGAATATATAATCAATATAAGCAAATATTAAAAATACTTGTGGACTTTCCTAAAATCTAGCTATTATTTGTAATTTGTCTTGACATTAACACTGTAACTCTGAAGCAAAATATTAGAAGCTGATGTTTTACTTAAATTAAGCAAAATACGTAAGTTTAATAGACTTTGTAACTTTTTAATAGCAAAGATAGGATAATAATCTAAGATAAGAAATAGAATCTAATACATTTTTCTGTGGAAACTATGACATTATAAACATTTCCATTTGTCATACTTATTTACCTTTTAAACGTTAGTATAAAATAAAAGCAATGTACTAAACATGTTCTCTAAACTTTATAAACAGATGCCCCTTTGCTAATATGGGAACAAACTAACTTCTGCCTAGCTAATTTCTGATTTTTAATCAAGTTGCAAATTCTGTATTGACATATAGATAAAATACCCCCTCCCCCAAACCTGATAGTTTTGCATTTGGGAATACATGTTGAACATTGGCAAATGAATATAAAATTAGTTTGAACCAGGGGTGCGTGGGTGGCTCAGTCGGTTAAGCGTCCGACTTCGCCTCAGGTTATGATCTTGCGCTCTGTGCTGACAGCTCAGAGCCTGGAGCCTGCTTCAGATTCGGTGTCTCCCTCTCTCTCTATCCTTCCCTTGCTCATGCTGTCTCTCTCTCTCAAAAATAAATAAAACAAAAAAAATTTTTAAAGTTAGTTGAACCATACAGACTTATTACTTTGATAGCTTTATCAAGCATCTTCTGAAATTTGATAGCACTCTATCAAAATTATAAGTAAAAAATTAATATTAATAATAATAATGTACATGATCATTATGCATGGACAGTCAATTTGGGATAATACTGCTGTATAAAAGTTGGCACAAAAATTGACTATCTGACAAGTATCCAAAAATCTTATTTTAACAATCATCAAAAAAGATAGTCAAAAAGAGTTTAATTTTGGGGGCACGTGGGTAACTCAGTTGGTTAAGCATCTGACTTTGGCTCAGGTCATGATCTCGCAGTTCATGAGTTCGAACCCAATGTCGGGCTCTGTGCTGACAGCTCAGTGACTGGAGCCTGTTTGGGAGATTCTGTGTCTCCCTCTCTCTCTGCACCTCCCCCACTCATGATCTGTCTCTCTCTCTGTGCCTGCCTCTCTCTCTCTCTCAAAAAAAAAAGAGTTTAATTAAAAAAATCCATCAGCTTAAAAAAGAACAATTTTAATAGAAGTTTATAACAATATTAATGAGTTTAAGACATTGCATTCCTTTTGCCCAAATATTGTCTAATTATTTGAATATAAGCGTATACATGACTTTTGCATCATTTAATTCTTCAAAGGTTCATCTAAAATCAATCATGTGGTTGGACTTAGTAAATTTTCAATGGTAATAATTATGTCTAAATTCCTGGAGCTGAACTTTAACCCCTTTGGAGGGATGTAAATGGATGCTGTCTCTATGTAAGACCTGTCCACACATGAAAAGCAGGAGAGGCTTTAAAATGCCACTTGAAATGAGAGATATTGTAACGGGGCTTGATCTATATAGTGCCATTGAAATGAAGTTTGTTTAACTAAATCATTAGTTGCGGAAAAACTGAACAAAACTCGGTAAAAATTGTCACATAGTGATAAATACAATATATTTTTATTCTATCTTCCAATAAGAAGAGTTGTTTGGTTTTTGTAAAGACAAAGCCATTATTCACTTTGTTGGTTGTTTCCTAATATATGTAACTAAACAGCTACTGAGAAAACTTGAAATATTAGTATCTGTTCCATTTTTTCCTGCTTTTCCAGATTTGTGAACTTCCCTCTTACTTAGGAAAAAAAATCAAGTTGCTGTAAGAAAAATTAAGATTGTCATAAAAAAGTTCAGCTTTTATCCTAGACCACAGACAGTAATTCCATAGACTTAAATCACAGACAATAATCTTAGTAGACAAAACTTTCATATTTAAGACAGAGGCTTGCTTAGATAAAAGGCACTTGACAATCAAAAGCCTCATATTTGAAAAACCTCGAGTTTATGCTACTTCAAAGACTAGTTAATATTTAGGAAGAGCTTGGAGGAGAGTTCCTGAGCTGGGAAGGAGGCAAGCCATTGTTGCAACAAGACTAAAGAGGAATGCAGGAGCTGGTAATGAATGAATCCAATTGGGTGAAGGAGGGATGGGGTAGGAGGTTAGGTGCAGTAAGACTACAGAGCACTATTGCTTACATCACCAGAAAGCTGCACAAACATGAACTGGTGCTTATAGACTCTATGTTATCATGATGAGTGGTGACATTCACTGTTTTTATCAATGTTGAGAGCTGTCCATGACAGATGGATATCCCATTTCATCTGCATATATAAACAAATCTCTTTGAGAAACAAGTCATAGAGTAAGGCTTCCAAAACAGAGGGTGGGATCCTGAACATCCGAACTAGGCATGGTGGCAAGTGCTATTTAGAAGGGACTGTTTAGAAGGGAAACCATTTCTAAACTTCCCAGCCCTCATATTTGAATGAATCCAAAGCAGTGGGTAAAATTTACTACCACTCCAATTGTAGTCACATGTTTTATGTGCTACCATACAAGTGAATGATTCATGTGGTAATCAGGCAATATACAGGACATAGTGGACTCATCTCTGGTAGACTGTACTCAGATGGAATCATGATTATTGAAAGAAGAGTAGGAATTTTCTGGTCCTGAGCCAGAATATTAGTTTGGGTGGGTATACATAACAGAAAAAAATAATGATAATGAAAGCATTAACATACTAGAAAATATAACTTGTCACTATGGATGAATTGAGGGATCGATGATGAGAACTTGTAGAAAGACTAATGGAGAAATGGGGAATTTCTACATCATAAAGGTGACTGCAACATGCTAAGTCTATTAGATTTGATTCTACAGGTCAAGGAATGCCACTGAGGAATTTTAAAGAGGTGAGTGAAATGGTAAGATTTGAATTTTAGAAAGATCCCAAGATTTTTAATTTGTAACTGCCTCTTATAATTTTAATTTATAACTGCTTTTAATTTATAACTGCCTAAGTGATAGTAGGTGAGAAATAGTTAAATAGGAACAAAAACTCAGCTACTCTAGCCAGGTATCAACAGTTTTTGGTTTTGCAGAAAATATATGGTGGTGTTCACTTTTCAGCCTGAAGGAATTATATATTTCATCTTGGACCACAATCAGAAAATAAACTATTCCTATCCAAGGATTTTAAAAATTCCTTCAGATGGTACAGCACATGAAAAATGCTTTCTGTTCTGGTGAACTAGTGAATACAGAACATGTATAAATAACACCAAGTTCTTACAATAGAAAAAAAAACATTTATGAGCCACAAAGAGGTAAATATCAGGAATAGTTGCCTCTGAGCAGAGGAAGAATAACAAAGAACTAGAATGTCCTCAAAGAAGAGTCAATAGAACATACTTGAAAAATATAAGAAATGAGGAATCAAGACTGTATCTTAAACAAACAAACAAACAAACAAAAACCCCTCAGCTTTTAGTTACATTAGATCAAGAATTTTCAGTTGCTCCTTAGTGAGGGTTAACATGAAGGTCAAAGAAACCTTGACTGGAAGGTATTCCCTCATCATATTCCTATGTAAGGCCAGATTAAGCTTTCTTCTCTTTAATGGAGGTTTTATTAGTCTCAACAAATCCTTTATTGTCTTTTACAAATCTCTTAGTTAAACATGCCATCCAAATATCGTCCTAAATAGATAAAACTGGACTGGATGGTTCTCTTCTGAATTTTTCTTTACTTTTCAAACTTTTTAAAATTCTAGTTAACATGCACTGCAATATTGGTTTCAGGAATAGAATTCAGTGATTCGTTACTTAAATGTAATACCCAGGGCTCATTATAACAAGTGTCCTCCCTAATACCCATCACCCATCTAGCCCATTCCCCCAGCCTCCGTTTGTTCTCTATCGTTATTTCTTTTTAATTTTTTTTAATGTTTATTTATTTTTGAGACAGAGAGAGACAGAGCATGAATGGGGAGGGTCAGAGAGAGGGAGACACAGAATCTGAAACAGGCTCCAGGGAGGGTCAGAGAGAGGGAGACACAGAATCTGAAACAGGTTCCAGGCTCTGAGCTGTCAGCACAGAGCCCGATGCGGGACTCGAGCTCACTGACCGTGAGATCATGACCTGGGGCTCGAACTCACGGACCGTGAGATCGTGACCTGAGCCAAAGTCAGCTGCTTAACCCACTGAGCCACCATGTGCCCCTGTTCTCTATCTTTAAAAGTCTTTTATGGGGGTGCCTGGGTGGCTCAGTCGGTTAAGTCTCCGACTTCAGCTCAGGTCATGATCTCACAGTCTGTGAGTTCAAGCCGTGAGTCTGTGCTGAGCTGTCAGCACAGAGCCTGGAGCCTACTTCGGATTCTGTGTCTCCCTCTCTCTCTGCCCCTCCCTTGCTCATGCTCTGTCTCCCTCTGTCTCAAAATTAAATAAAAACATTAAAAAAATATAAAAGTTTCTTATGGTTTGTTTACCTTTCTCTTTTGTCCCCCCTTCCATATGTTCATCTGCTTTTTTTTCTAAAGTTCCACATACAAGTGAAATTATATATTTGTTTTTCTCTGACTGACTTATTTTGCTTAGCATAATACACTCTAGCTCCAACCATGTTGGTATAAATGGCAAGACTTCATTATTTCTGGTGACTGAATAATATCCCATGGTGTGTGTGTATACACCACATCTTCTTTATCCATTCATCAGTTGATTGATATTTGGACTCTCCCAATAGCTTGGCTATTGCTGATAATGCTGCTATGAACGTTGGAGGGCATGTTCTCCTTTGAGTCTGTATTTTTGTATTATCCTTTGGGTAAATACCTAGCAGTGCAATTACTGGAGTGTAGGGCAGTTCTATTTTTAACTTCTTGAGGAACCTCCACACTCTTCTACAGAGGGGCTGCATCCATTTGCATTCCCACTAACAGTTCAAGAGTGTTCCCCTTTCTCCACATCCTTGCCAACACCTGTTGGTTCTTGTGTTGTTAACTTAGCCATTCTGACAGATGTGAGGTAGTAGCTCCTTATGGTTTTGATTTGTATTTTCCTCATGATGAATGATATTGAGCATCTTTTATGTGTTAGCCATCTGGATGCCTTCTTCGGAAAAGTGTCTAAGCATGTCTTCTGCCCATTTCCTAACTAGATTATTTGTTTTTTGGGTTTTGGGTTTCATAAGTTCTTTATAGATTTTGGATACTACCCCTTAATGAGATGTGTCATTTGCAAATATCTTCTCCCGTTCTATAGGCTGACTTTTAGTTTTGCTGATCATTTCCTTTGCTGTGCAGAGCTTTTAATTTTGATCAGGTCCCAATAGTTCATTATTGCTTTGCTTTCCCTTGCCTCTGGTGACATGACTGGAAAGAATTTGCTACTGCTGAGGTCAAAGACATTGCTGCCTATATTCTCCTCTGAGATTTTGATGATTTCTGGTCTCACATTTAGGACTTTCACCCATTTTGAATTTATTTTTGTGTATGGTGTAAGAAAGTGGTCCAGTTTCATTCTTCTACATGTTGCTGTCCTGTTTGCTCAACACCATTTGTTGAAGAGAGTGTCTTTTTCCATTGGATATTCTGTTCTGCTTTGTTGAAAATGAGTTGACCATATACCTGTGGGTCCATTTCTGGGTTTTCTCTTCTGTTCCATTGATCTATGTGTTTGTTTTTAGGCCAGTACCATACTGTCTTGATGACTACAGGTTTGTAATATAGCTTGAAATCTGGAACTGTTACACGTTTAGTTTTATCTTTTTCAGGATTTCTTTGGCTATCTGGGGTCTTTTGTGGTTCCATATGAATTTTAGGATTGTTTGTTCTGACTCTGTGAAAAATGCTGGTGGTAATTTGATGGGAATTACATGAAATGTGTAGAGTGCTTTGGGTAGTATAAACATTTAACAATGTTTTTCTCTTCCAATCCATGAGCATGGAATGCTTTTCCATTTCTTTGTGTCTTCTTCAATTTTGTCTATCAGTGTTCTATAGTTTTCAGAGTACAGATCTTTAACCTTTTGGTTAGTTTTATTCCCAGGAATCTATTTCTTTTTTGGTGCAATTTTAAATTGGATTAATTCCTTGATTTTTTTTCTGCTGTATTATTATTGGTATATAGAAATATGACCAATTTCTGTACATTGATTTCATATCCTCTTTGCTGAATTTGCATATTAGTTGTAACAATTTTTTGGTAGAGTCAAATTTTCTACATAAAGTATCACGTCGTCTGCAAATAGTGAAATTGTGGCTCCTTCCTGTCAATTGCGATGTCTTTTATTTTTTTTTGTTGTTTAATTGCTGAGGTTAAGACTTCCAGTGCTATATTAAATAACAATGGTGAGAGAGGACATCCTTGTCTTGTTCCTGACTATAGGGGAAAGGCTCTCTGTTTTTCCCCACTGAGAATGGTATTAGCTGTGGGATTTTCATATATGGTCTTGATGACGTTGAGGTATGTTCCATCTACCCCTACTTTGTTGAGGGTTTCTATCAAGAATGGATGTTGTGTTTTCTCAAATGCTTTTTATGAATCTATTGAGAGGATCATATAGCTCTTACCCATCCTTTTATGAATGTGGTATATCACATTGATTGATTTGTGAATATGGAACCAGTCCTGCAGCCCAGAGATAAAACACACTTGATCATGGTGAATGATACTTTTAATGTACTGTTGAATTTGATATGGTAGTATCTTGTTGAGAATTTTTGCATCCATATTTATCAGGGATATTGGGCCGCAATTCTCCTTTTTAGTGGGGTTTTGTCCGGTTTTGGAATCAAGGTAATGCTGGCCTCATACAATGAGTTGGGAAGTTTCCCTTCTGTTTCTATTTTTGGGAATAGTTTAAGAAGAAGAGGCATTAACTCTTCTTTAAATGTATAGTACAATTCCCCTGGAAAACCATCTGGCCTTTAGACTTTTGTTTGTATGGATATTTTTGATTACTGTTTCAATTCCTTTGCTCGTTTTATGGGTCTCTTCAAATTTTCAATATTCCTGTTTCAGTTTTGGTAGTTTGTATATTTCTAGGAATTAATCCATTGCTTCCAGGTTGCCCACTGTGTTGGCATATAACTTACCATAATCTTCTCTTATAATTGATTATATCTCTATAGTGTTGGTTGTCATCTGTCCCATTTCCTTCATGATTTTATTTATTTGCGTCCTTTCTCTTTTCTTTTTGATAATTCTGGCTAGGGGTTATCAATTTTGTTATACTTCTATACTAATTTTATCTGGTTATGGGTACTATTTGTGACTGTTCTCTTAAACTCCTCACTCAATTGCAAATGGTATTGGTGTAGGAAAGGGATACATAAGAATAAAAGTACGATTATTTCATGGGGCACCCTGGTGGCTCAGTCCTTTAAGCGTCAGACTTCAGCTGAGGTCATGATTTCATGGTTCATGAGTGTGAGCCCCGCGTTGGGCTCTGTGCTAACAGTTCAGAGCCTGGAGCTTGCTTCAGATTCTGTGTCTCTCCGCCTCCCTCTCTCTCTCTGCCCCTCTTCCTCCTCCTCCTCCTTCTCCTTCTCCTCTTCCTCCTCCTCCTCCTTCATCCTCCTCCTCCTCTCTCTCTCTCAAAAATAAAAAGACTTAAAAATATTTTAAAAATTATAAAAAATAAGTAAGACGATTTTATTTATGCATTCAACAAATACTTAATTTGTGCCCACTGTATACCAGGTTCAGTCTAAAAGATTGTCCTGGAGTTTATGAGCAAATGAAGACTGGGTCCTGTGTAAGAGTTGGCATTTGCCAAAAAGAGTGGGTGGGAACATTAAGCATATAAAATGGAATCTTATGTGAGAATAAGATGTAGCGCTTGAATAGAAAATGCTGAAGTACACTGGCTTCTTAGAAACTAAAATTCAAAGATTTTGATGGCATAACAAGATATAGCCTTTTACATTTTCTTTAATGAATATATCCTCCTTGCAGACAAAGGATAAATATAACGGTACATGCAATCAGGTTTTGAAATGTGAATATTTCCCAGTTCTCAGTACGCTGTGATACATTTTTAGAGTAATCTTGAATATTTCTTTGAACCAAAGTAACTACACTTAGTCAATCAATAAAAAAATGTTTCAATGCCTCTCTATAATGACATCATGAAAGAAGCCCAATTTTCTGAACTAATGAAATAGCATACTTAGGGGTTGCCCAAATTCTTAACTTTTCTTTCACTATACTTCTTAAGTTTTTATTTAAATTCTAGTTAACATACAGTGCAATGTTAGTTTCAGGTGTACAATATAGTGATTCAACACTTCCATACAACACCCGGTGCTCACCAACGAAAAGCGTACTCCTTAATCCCCTTCACCTATTTAACCCATTCTCCCACCCACCTCCCCTCTGGTAACCATCAGTTTGTTCTCTACAGTTAAGAGTCTGTTTCTTTGCTTGTCTTTCTTTCTTTCTTTCTTTCTTTCTTTCTTTCTTTCTTTCTTTCTCTTTGCTCATTTGTTTTGTTTGTTAAATTCTTTTTTTTTTTTTTAATTTTTTCCCAACGTTTTTTATTTATTTTTTCTTTTTTTTTTTTTTTTTTTTTTTTAAATTTTGTTTGTTAAATTCTACGTATGAGTGAGATCATATGGTATTTGTCTTTCTCTGACTGACTTAAATTGCTTAGCATAATACTCTCTAGCTCCATCCATGTCACTGCAAACAGCAAGATTTCACCCTGTTTTATGGCTCAGTAATATTCTATTGTGTATATATATACACACACACACACCACATCTTCTGTTTCCATAATTTGGCTATTGTAGATGTTGCTACTATAAACATTGGAGTACATGTATTCTTTCAAACTAGTATTTTTGTATTCTTTGGGTCAGTACCTAGTACTATGATTAGTGGACTGTAGGGGTAAGTCTACTTTTAACATTTTGAGAAACCTCCATACTGTTTTCCACAGCGGTTGCACCAGTTTACATTCCCATCAACAGTGCAAGAGGGTTCCCTTTCTCTACATCCTCACCAACACCTGTTGTTTCTTGTGTTGTTGATTTTAGTCATTCTAATAGGTGTGATGTTATATCTCTTTGGAGTTTTGATTTGTATGTCCCTGATGATGAGTGATGAGTGTCTTTTCATGTGTCTGTTGGCCATCTGTATGTTTTCCTTGGAAAAAGTATCTATTCATGTTTCTGCCATTTTTATCTGGATTATTTGTTTTTTGGGTGTTGAGTTTTATAAGTTCTTTATATATTTTGGATACTAATGCTTTATCAGATATGTCATTTGCAAATAGCTTCTCCTATTCCATAGGTTGCCTTTTAGTTTATTTGATTGTTTCCTTTGCTATATAGAAGCTCTTTATTTTGATGAAGTCCCAATTGTTTATTTTTTTTTGTTTGTTTTTGTCTTTGTGTTTTTGTTTTTTGCTTTTGTCTCCCTTGCTTTAGGAGACGTATCTAGAAAGAAGTTGCTGTGGCTGATGTGTCTTCCTCTATGATTTTTATGGTTTCGGGCCTCACATTTAGGTTTTTAATCCATTTTGAATTTATTTTTGTGTGTGTTGTAAGAAAGTGGTCCAGTTTCATTCTTCTGCATGTTGCGAACACCATTTGTTGAAGAGACTATCTTTTTCCCATTGGATATTCTTACTTGCTTTGTTGAAGATTGCTTGACCATAGAGTTGTGGGTTCATTTATGGGTTTTCTATTCTGTTTCACAGACTTAGGTGTCTATTTTTGTGCTAGTACCATACTGTTTTGAACACTACAGGTTTGTAACATAACTTGAAGTGCAGAATTGTGATGCCTCCCACTTTGCTTTTCTTTTTCAAGTTTGCTTTGGCTATTTGGGATCTTTTGTGGTTCCATAAAAATTTTAAGATTATTTGTTCTAGGGGCACCTGGGTGGCTCAGTCGGTTAAACATCTGACTCTTGGTTTAGGCTCAGGTCACAATCTTGTGGTTTTGTGAGTTTGAGCCCCACATCAGGCTCTGTGCTGGTGGCATGGAGCCTGCTTGGGATTCTTTCTATCTCCTCCCTCATTGGCACTGTCTCTCTCTTAAATAAAATAGAATAACTTAAAAAATAGTTTGCTTTAGCTCTGTGAAAAAATCCTGGTGGTATTTTGATATGGATTGTATTCAATGTAGAGATTGCTTTGGGTAGTGTAGACATTTTGACAATGTTTGTTCTTCTAATCCATGAGCCTGGAATGTTTTTCCATTTCTTTGTGTCATCTTCAATTTCTTTCATCAGCATTTTATAGTTTTCAGAGTACAAGTCTTTCACCTCTTTGATTAGGATTATTCCTAAGTATCTTATGGTTTCTGTCCAGTTGTAAATGGGGATGATTCCTTAATTTCTCTTTCTGCTGCTTCATTAATGGTGTATAGAAATGCAACAGAAAAAAAACATATAATCCAGTGAAGAAATGGGCAAAAGACACGAATAGACACTTCTCCAAAGAAGACATCTAGATGGCTAAGTGACACATGAAAAAATGTTCAGCATCACTCATCAACAGGGAAATACAAATCAATACCACAGTGAGATACCACCTCACAGCTATGAGAATGGCTAACATGGACAACTCAGGCAACAAAAGATGTTGGTGAGGGTGTGGAGAAAGAGGATCTCTTTTGCATTGTTGTTGGCAATGCAAGCTGGTGCGGCCACTGTGGAAAACAGTATGGAGGTTCCTCAAAAAATTAAAACTAGAACTACCCTATGACCTAGCAATTGCATTACTAGGTATTTATCCAAGGGATACAGATGTGCTGTTTTGAAGGGGCACATGCACCCCAATGTTTATAGTAGCACTATCGACAATAGCCAAAGTATAGAAGGAGCTCAAATGTCCATCGATAGATGAATGGATAAAGAAGATGTGGTAGACACACACACACACACACACACACACACACACACACACACAGTGTAGTATAACTCGGCAAATGAAAAGAATGAAATCTTGTCATTTGCAACTACATGGATGGAACAGGAGGGTATTAAGCTAAGCAAAATTAGTCAGAGAAAGCCAAGTATCATATGTCCTTACTCATATGAGGAATTTAAGATACAAAACAGATGAACATAAGGGAAGGGAAGCAAAAATAATAAAAAAATACAGGGAGGGGGACAAAACATAAGAGACTCTTAAATATAGAGAACAAACAGAAGGTTGCTGGAGAGGTTGTAGGAGGGGGGGATGGGCCAAATGGGTAAGGGGTATTAAAGAATCTACTCCTGAAATCATTGTTGCACTATATGCTAACTAACTTGGATATAAATGAAAAACAAAAACAAAACAAAAACTTATAAAGATATTTATATAAAGGATATAAAGGATATTTTGGGAGTAAGTGGGAAGTAGGGATTGGATATTATATATTTACTGAATCAATGTTAATAAATTCATTGAGTGTGATAAAAAAACATTTTATGAATTTTTCTGCTATTTAAATTCCAATTGAGCTTCTTTTTGAGTATTCTATGTTAGGATTCAAGTCTTAAGGAGTAAACATTTTGGCCTTTAATTATTTTCTGTTTGCAAAGTGCTCCAAATGCCCTTAACAAAAAATTTTAAGTTGCTGGAAAAAAAAAGGAAAAGAAAATACAGTAGCTAAATGGTAACACAGATTTGATGGAAATGCAATGAAAAAAGAAATTAACATTCAGGCTATCTATGATATGTTAATGTCAGGAATCATGGAAGCCTTAGTTCTACAATTAGGGTGGTTTAAATTATAAGCAAATGTATCATACACAATGACCTTTATTTTTTCAGCCACTTCCATTTTTGTCCCTTGAAAGGAGTTAAAGGCGAACTCATGTTTTTTATTATGAATTTCACTCAATATAGCTGGATATCAATATAATTAACTCATTTATTTTCTAATAATCTAGAAATCACTGATCTTTAAAAACTTGGACCAAAATGAGAATGCCATAATTCTCTAATTTTTTGTTCATATTATGTGAAGACATATTGGTTATATTTTCAGTAGTGAAAAATGAGAATCAATAAACAAGTTTAAGGGTAATTTTCTTTCTTCTTCCCCCAACATCATCATTTATGAGATGGTTTTGAGAATACCTGGCCCTTGGAATTATCATCATTGTTAATTATTAGATTTTATTAGTAGATTGATCAATCTTTTCAACTGTTTTTCAGTTTCATTGTTTCTGGTGAGTTATGGATTAAGTGCAAAGACTACCATCAACACACACACACACAGATAGCAATGTAGTTAGCTAAGGCAACCATCTATTCTGGAATTAAGGAAGACATACAGAGCAGGAGCTAAACAGTATCTCATTGCAGCTTCTTCTGGCCCCTAGAATCCCTAAAGAAGACATTTCATTGTGTGGTATAATGTCCACCAAGGGGTATGCCATACATAAAGTAGCTATTTCTTGCTGTCTCATTCAGAAATAAATGAAGAAAATAACCATGATATGAAATATTAACAGACTTTGGGGACCTGGGACCTTTCTGTTCTCCAGCCAAACTTATCAACAGCAAGCCCACATTCCCTAGGAAGCAGGAAGGCAGCAGAATGTCCAGATGTGCAATCATATTGTCCAGTGAAATATTAGGCAATATTGTCCAGAAGGTTCCAAATAGTGTATCTATAGGATTCCAATATTCCAGAGATAAGATTTCTACCCACTTATGGGCAATGATATAATGATTTAATGGCATATTTCCCTCTTGAATATTAGAGAGATATAAGAACATGAAAATTTGGGAAAATACTGTATTTTATAGGAACAGAAAAATATTGATTCAGATATCAGAATTACTCTTTTTATCATGCAGTAGTTTCAGTGAAAGAAGACATTACATGAAATAACAGAAATGCAGATGAAGAAACTTGAGAATAATTTCATATAAATAAGCCTCATTTGTGGTTCCCACTTTGAATAATTTCCTAAGTGAAAGTAGTAAGATTTTATTTATTTGTTTGTTTAAAGTGTTTATTTACTTATTTTGAGAAAGAAATATTATGAGTGGGGCAGGGGCAGCAAAAGAGCGAGAGAGCGAGAGCGAAAGCGAGAGAATTCCAGACAGGCTCCATGCTGTCAGCACAGAGCCCAATTCATGGTTCAATATCACAAACTGTGAGATCATGACCTGAGCCAAAATCAAGAGTTGGACGCTTAACTGACTGCACCACTCAGGTGTCCCATAAATTAGTAAGACTTAAATAATATCTATCTTTAAAACATATATTGTGGTTGGTTTTAAAAATATGTTCAAAATTTTTGACATTTCTCTCTTCAAGAGATGGAGCAGAATTCCCTTCTTCTACAGTATGGCTTACTAACTGTTCTAATGACAAGAAAACTTCACAAGTGTTTGCAATTTCAATGTTTAGGTTTTTTTTTAAGACTTCCATTTTAAGTTCTCTCTCTCTCCTTCTCTTCTTTCTTTCATTTGCTCTCTCTCTCGATTTCTGATTACCTGCCCTGGATGAAGCAAGCTGCTATTTATGAGAAACACTATGGACAGGCAACGTGACAAAGAACTGAGGTTTCCTGCCAACTGTCCATGACAAAATGAGACCTGCCAGCAACTACAGAAGGGAGCTATGAAGTGGATTCCCCAGCTGCCTTTGAGCCTTGAGATGGCTATAGCCTGCCCAACAACTTGACTACATGCACATAAAAGACTATTAGCCAGGGGCGCCTGGGTGACTCAGTCATTTGTGTCTGACTTTGGCTCAGGTCATGATCTCACAGTTCGTGGGTTTGAGCCCCACATCAGGCTCTGTGTTGACAGCTTGGAGCCTGGAGCCTGCTTTGGATTCTGTGTCTCCCTCTCTCTCTGCCCCTACGCCACTGGTGCTCTGTTTCTATCTCTCAAAAATAAATAAATGTTACATTTTTTTTAAGTAAAAAATTTAAAAAGAGAGAGGGAGATACAGAATCCAAAGCAGGCTGTAGGCTCCGAGCTGTTGGCACAGAGGTCGACATGGGGCTTGAACCCACGAACTGTGAGATCATGACCTGAGCCGAAGTTGGACATTTAACCAACTGAGCCACCTAGGCACCCCATATTGGTACATATTGGTGCAACAACAGTAAGTAACATGTGTATATGTATACATGGCAGGGGAAGAGGGAAAAAGAGAGGAGGGGAGAGACAGAAAGAGAAAGAAACACAGAGGGAAAGAAAGAAAGGAATTTTGGCAAATAAAATTTTTATATTGATGAATAGAAAGAAATATTTTAGACAGGGAAAATTCTAAAAATACAATATGTAATAAAACTTATGCATGTTTTAATCTAGTTGATCAGAGACCATTGTGGAAACAAATAGTGTGGCTATAACATAAACATCCCTAAAGACAAACTCACAATTACATAATAAAGTGGTTCCATATGGTTACCAATGAAAGATGTTTCATAGCTGAAATATCCAGATGGAAAAGGTGAAATTAACATAATTATAATACTTCCAGTATTAGAAAGCAAACAGTTCAATCTTCTCATTTTTTGTAAGTTAGGTGAAGAGATTACTGAGCATTCATGGTTTCCCCTCTACATAATTCACTGTGTTTTTTTTTTAATTTTTTTTAACGTTTATTTATTTTTGAGACAGAGAGAGACAGAGCATGAACAGGGGAGGGTCAGAGAGAGGGAGACACAGAATCTGAAACAGGCTCCAGGCTCTGAGGTGTCAGCACAGAGCCCGACGCGGGGCTCGAACTCATGGACGGTGAGATCATGACCTGAGCCGAAGTCGGCCGCTTAACCGACTGAGCCACCCAGGTGCCCCTGTTTTGTTTTGTTTTTAAGAGAAGTTATGTATTTTCTTTTTTAAAAAACATTTTTAATTTATTTTTTGAGAGCAAGTGAGGCAGAGCAGGAGCAGGGGAGGGGCAGAGAGAGGGAGACACAGAATCTGAAACAGGCTCCAGGCTCTGAGCTGCCAGCATAGAGCCTGACGCAAGGCTTGAACTCAAAGACTGTGAGGTCATGACCTGAGCCGAAGGTGGACGCTTAACCAACCCAGTCACCCAAGTGCCCCTAAGTAATTCACTGTTTAAGCTTGGAGCAGATAACTCTTTTTAAACTATTTTTAGATTGATCTGTGAATAAAAACCAAGAACATTTCCATATTAAAGAAAATACTTACAAATACCTTGGATGTAAAATATACCCCAAACAGTTGCCATTTAGAGTGTGTGTGTGTGTGTGTATAATTTATATTTGTAGAGAAAGAAAGAGTGCATGATTTGGGGAGAGGTGCAGAGAAAGAGAGAGAGAGAACTGTTTCTTTTAAAAAAAATTTTTTTAATGCTTACTCAGTTTTGAGAGAGAGAGAGAGAGAGAGAGAGAGAGAGAGAGAGAGAGAGAGCGCGCATGAGCAGGGGAGGGGCAGAGAGAGAGAGGGAGACACAGAATCCAAAGCAGGCTCCAGGCTCTGAGCAGTCAGCACAGAGCCCGATGTAGGGCTCAAGTCCACGAATCATGAGATCATGACCTGAGCCAAAGTCAGATGCTCAACCGACTGAGCTACCCAGGCACCTGGAGAGAGAGAGAGGGAGAGAGAGAGAGAGAGAGAGAGAGAGAGGAAGAGAGAGAGAGAGAGAGAGAGAGAGAGGAAGAGAGAGAGGAAGAGAGAGAGAGAGAGAGAGAGAGAGAGAGAATCTTAAGCAGGGTCCACACTCAGTGCGGAGCCCAATGCAGGGCTTGATCCCATGACCATGGGATCATGACCTGAGCTGAAATAAGTCAGACATTCAACTGACTGAGCCACCCAGGCTCCCCTAGTATTTTATATTTTTAAAAATCTATCTATAATCTATCTATCTATCTATCTATCTATGTATTTATTTATTTTGAGAGAGAGAGAGAGAGAGAGAGAGAGAGAATTCCAAGCAGGCTCCACACTGTCAACCCAGAGCTTGACATGGGGCTTGAACTCATGAACAGTGAAATCATGACCTGAGCCAAAATCAAGAGTCAGATGCTTAACCCTAGTATTTTATGTTTTTAACAAAGCTAGATTTAGATCATAATATAAATACCATCATTGTGTGTAGGTGGAGTAAGAATCATCTGAAACATTAATTTTATCAGAGTAAGTTTGATTATATAGTAAAGGTGTAAATTTCAGCAAAATTATGATGGGAAAACAAATATAAAAAGGCCAAATTATTGTCATCTTCTTACTGTTTAATGTTTCTAAAGCTCTATGTATGCTTTCTCTACCTTGCAGCTCAACCTTAAAAAGACCTCTTGTTACCAAATTTAGGAACTCCCTCACAGTTTTCTACTGATGTACAGAGAGACAAAAGCTCAGGGATATGATTATACTTGAATTTATGTTGTTAGTCTGAATGATTGAGGACTTCAATTTGCTTGTTAAAAAAATCATAATCCTGGAAACCTTTGTGGCCTGCTAATATATGTATATATAGCAAATAATCTTATTTTTTAAAATTTTTGACAGAGAGAGAGACAGAGAGACAGAGAGAGAGAGAGAGAGAGAGAGAGAGAGAGAAAGAGAGAGAAGAGCACAAATGAGGGAGGGGAAGAGAGAAAGGGAGACAGAGCATCCAAAGCAGGTTCTGCACTGTGAGCAGAGAGCCCAACACAGGGCTTGAATCCACTAACTGTGAGATCACGACCTGAGCTGAAGTCAGACACTTAACTGACTGAGCCACACAGGCACCTGCAAATAATTTTCTTTGGTTAAAGCATTCAAACTGCTATTGGAGATAAAGACGAGTAATACAATCTACAGATATAAGTTTTAATATTGTCATAATAATGCATCCCATTGCACAGTAGAAATTCTGTTTTATTAAGAAAATTTTTGGCTCCTTCAAGGACCTTGACATTGTATAAAGCTTTTCTCTTCTTTAAAGTCTATGCGATGACTTTCTAACATGATACATGAAATAAACTCATAATGGATTAAAGACCTAAAAGTTAGACCTGAAACCATGAAAACCCTAACAGAGAACATAGGCAGCAATTTCTGTGACATTGGCCATGGCAACATTTTTCTAGATATGTCTCCCAAGGCAAAGGAAACAAAAGCAAAAATAAGCTATTGAAACTATATCAAAATAAAAGCTTTTGCATGGCAAAGGAAACAATCAACAAAACAAAAAGACAACCTGTTGAATAGGAGAAGGTATTTGTAAATTATATGTCTGATGAGGGATTAATATCCAAAAAAATATAAAGAACTTACACAATACCCAAAAAACAAATAATCTAAAAAAATGAGCAGAGGACCTCAATAGACATTTTTCCAAAGAAAACAGAGTGGACCAAAAGACACATGAAAAGATGCTCAACATCACTAATCATCAGGGATTAACCATCAAAACTACAGTGATATATTATCTCATACCTGTTACAATGGCTAAAATCAAAAAAATAAACAACAAGTGTCGGTGAGGATATGAAGAAAAAGGAACTCTTCTGCACTGTTGGTGGGAATATAAGTTGGTATAGCCAATGTATATAACAGTATGGAAGTTCTTCAAAAAATTAAAAATATAAATACTATATGATCCAATAATTCCACTACTGGATGTTTACCCAAAGAAAGCAAAATGCTAATTTGAAAAGATATATGCATCCCTATGTTTATTGCAATACTATTTACAATACCCAATTTATGGGAGCATCCTAAGTGTCCATTGATAGATTAGTGGATAAAGAAGATGTGGAATGGACACACACACACACACACACACACACACACACGAATATTATGCAGCCATAAAAAGGATGAACTCTTGACATTTGAAAACATGAGTGGACCTAGAGGGTATTATGCTAACTAAAGTAAGTCAGACTGAGAAAGACAAATATCATATGATTTCAAGTGTGCAATCTAAAAAACAAAACAAATGAATAAACAAACCAAAAATAGAATCTGACATATAAATACTAAAAACATACTAAGGACTTCCAAAGAGAAGAGTTGGGGGGATGAGCAAAATTGGTGAAGACAATTGGGAGGTATAGGCTTCCAGTTATAGAATAAGTAGGTGAAGGGAATAAAAAGTACAGCATAGGGAATATAGTCAATGGTATTGTGATAGTGTTGTATGGTGACAAATTATAGCTACACTTGTGGTGAGCCTAACATAGAAAGATGTTGAATCACTAAATTTTACAGCTAAAACTAACACTGTGTGTCAACTATACTCAAATAAAAAAGGTTAAAACAAACTACAATTTATGAAATTATAATTTATATATTAAATATATCAAAGTCTATGTTAAAAAAGTCTATGTGATGATTAAATTATAAGGTTTTAGAAGACTGAACACACATTAATATATCCTATCACTTCCTAAGTTATTCCAAATTTGTATAAATATGTAATTAAGGAGTTAACAGGTAATCCTTATTTGAAATTCTACAAAGAGAAACTTGACTTTTTAAAATGTTTATTTATTTTGTGAGAGAGAGAGAACACCAACAGAGGAAGGGCAGAGAGAGGGAGAGAAAGAGAATCCCAAGCAGGCTCCACATCGTTAGTGCAGAGCCCAGTGCAGGGCTCAAACTCACCAACGATGGGATCATGACCTAAGCCTAAATCAAGAGTCAGATGCTTAACTGACTAAGCCACCCAGGCACCTCAAAACCTAATTTTCTGTCACGATAGCTATTGTTACCATTGACTAATACTCTCTATTTGGCAAATCACAATTTTGATGGACACTAAATATTCCAAAATAGATTCTACAGCCTATCATGTCATTATGAATTTATCACATTTCTATTAATAAACTAGAATCCCTAATAAAAAGTACATGAATTATGTTTGTTAATGACAGTGAAACATGGAACCAGTATTACTGACTACAGAGCATTACAATAGAGACTTAGCAAGTTTAGAACAAAGAGAATTTTAGCAATGTATGCAGCTATATATTAAGATTTTCCTCTATGGTAGAGTCTAATTTTTTATTGTAAGACAATAATTTACATTATCAAGTATGTAGAAATTTTTGAATTTGAGCAATTCTCTCAAGAATTTTTTTCACTTTCTATTCCTTCTTTCATAGTTAATTTCCTTGAATTCTGCTTTCATCCTCTAGGTGGCTTTTAATTACTTTCCCTCTTATCACTAGGACTACAGGTATATAACAAAAGATATTTGTGCCTCTCTCCTAAAGGATGAGATGGGTCGCCTGGGTGGATTAGTCAGTTTAGCGTCCTACTTCAGCTCAGGTCATGATCTCACGGTTCATCAATCAAGGCCCACATTGGGCGCTGCGCTGACAGCTCAGAGCCTGGGGCCAGGATCCTGTAGCCTGCTTCAGATTCTGTGTCTCCTCTCTCTGCTCCTCCCCCTCTCATGCTCTGTCTTTCTCTGTCTCTCAAAAATAAATAAACATTAAAAAAATTTTTAAAAATGAAGGATGAGAAAATCTTACCAAACTCAGACTCACATACTCTAATACCCCTTCCATTTCCAACTTAGTGTGTTAGTTTGGTTTCTTTATATTGGCTTTGATTATTCCTAGTTTTATCTCTGATACTACTTGTTTGTACATTCATTCATACATTTAGTCAGGGTCCATTATTATTTTTTATTTAATTGGCATTTATTGATTCCTAGGATGTATCAGATATAGTACAAACCAAGAAGACCAACATCAGTGAACAGGGCAGGAACAATCATTACCTACATGGCACTTGAGTCAGAAAGAGTCATTTTCCAAAAACAGTTATTTAATTTAAATGGTAATTTAAATTTCCTATGAAGGAAAACAGCAGAAAAAACTAAGACTGCAACGCTGGGATAATAAATCAAGGTCTACAGGGAAGAAAAATCTTCACTATAAAAACAATATTTAGGCAAATACAATTTTAAGTAGTAGGAATTAACCATAGGAAGGAAGTAAAAAAAGGTAAGAAATCCAGGCAAAGGAAGTAAAACATTAGAAAGACTTAGCAGGCACAAACCTGTTGGAGAAACTGAAAATTGGTAAAGTGTTTGCAGCATTTTGAGAAAGGGAGAAAAAAGAAAGAGATGAGGTTGAGAAACTGGGAAATAGTCAGATCATGTAGTGATTTGTAGGCCATATAATGGAATTTCGACTTTAAGTGCATTTAGCTGATGAAAAGCTAGAACAGTGCAAAATTAGGTTGTTGGTAAACTTGAGATTTCTTTAATTGTTCGCTTTAAAGTTGTGACCTCAGGAAATTGAAATTCTAATGATGATGTTAGACATACAACTCGCTAAATGGCTCTCAAGATCCAACTTGACTCAGTTGTTTTGGTACTCATTTTTTACTGAACAAGGTCAGGTGTTTAGTCAATAAGCTTCAAGCAACATTGGTTATAGCAAGGTTAATATAAATATTTCAGTGATTTTTCTGGAAGTTACCATTTACAATATGCATAAATTAAATAAGTGTGTTTAAAGGTGTACAAGGTTTACACAGAAAACTATTCAGCACTAAAAATACATTAAATGAATGGATAATATCATAATTAATAGTGAGAAACTTGAAGCTTTACCACTAAGATCAGATACAAGGCAATTATGGGATATTCCCTCTCTCCCCTCCTTTCGACAGTGTACTGGAAGTTCTACTTAATGTATTAAGAAAAAAATGGTGTAAAGATTGGAAAGGAAGAGACAAAAGTGTCTTCATTCAAAAATGAAACATCTATTTCAAAAATATTAAATAATCAACAAAAAACTTCCAGAACTAATAAATGATTATAACCAGGTTGCAAGATACAAATATGCAAAAGTAAATTCATTTATTTTATATCAGGAATACCTCAGTAGAATTTGAAAATTAAAACGCAACACAATGTATATTAGTACTAAAAAAGGTGAAATTCTTGGGTTTAAATGAAACAAAATATGTACAAGATCTATATGAAGAAAATTACAAAACTCAAAAAAATCAAAGAAGAATTAAATAAATCAAGAGATAGTATCTGTTCATAGATAGGAAGGCTCATTATTTTCAAGATAACAGTTATTCTCAGCTTAATGTATAAATTCAATGGAATCCAATGAAAAATCCCAGCCAATTATTTTGTGACTATCAGAAAACTTATCCTAACATTTATATAGACAGGCAAAAGACCCAGAATACTCAACACAATATAGATGGAGAACAAAGTTGAAGGACTGACTTCAAGATTTACTATAGAGCCAGAGTAATCAAGACAGCATGTTATTGGCCAAGAACAGGCATATAGATCAGTGGAACAGAAAAGAGAGCTCAGAAATAGACCCACATACAGTCAACTGATCTTTGACAAAGGAGCAAAGGCAATGCAATGGAGTAAAGACAGTTTAATAAATTATGTTGGGAAAATTTGATATGCACATGTAATTAAATTAGTCTAAACACAGACTTTACACCCACCACAAAAATTAACTCAAAGTAGATCACAGACCTAAATGTAAAATGCAAAACTATAAAAGTCCTGCAAAGTAACATAGGATAAAATCCAGATGACCTGAGTCCAGTATTGACTATTTTAGATAAAACACCAAAGACAATCCATAAAAGAAATAACTGATAAGTTGGACTTAAAATTAAAACTTTATGCTCTGTGACAGACAATCAAGAGAAGCAGAAGACAAGCAATAGGTTGGGACAAAATACTCTCAAAAGGGCTATCTGATAAAGAACTGCTGTCCAAAATATAGATAAGATACTTAAAACTCAACAATAAGAAAACAACTCAATTAAACAAAATGGGACAACCCAGTCTTAACAAACATCTTATCAAAGGAGACATACAGATGGAAAATAAGCATATGAACAGGTTCTCCATATCAGAGGTCATCAAGGAAGTGCAATTTAAAACAATATGACAACACTACACACCTGTAAGAATGACCAAAATCTAGAACACTGATAATACCACAAATAATGCAAAATGGCACAGCTACTTTGGAAAACAGTTTGGTGGATTTTATAAAACAAAACATAACATACCATCCATCATGCTTCTTGGCACCCCAAAATCTGAAAACGTATGATCACACAAAAAAAACTGCACATGGATGTTTATATCAACTTGATTCATAATTGCCAAAACTTGGAAAAAACCAAGATGTGTTTCAGAAGGTAAATGGATAAGTAAGCGGTGGTACATCAAAACAATGGAATATTATTCACTGATAAAAAAATATGAGTTAAAAGATTCTCAAAAATAACTGTTACAATGAATCGACAAATTCAGCAAAGTTGCAGGATGAGATACAAAATGAACATATCAATTGTGTTTCTGTATACTAACAACAAAACATTTGAAAAGAAATAAAACAATATCCTTTACAATAGCACCAAAAAAACCCACTTAGAAATAAATTTAATCAAATTGGTAACTGATCTTGTACAATGAAAACCATACGGGGGCTCCTGAGTCACTCAGTCGGTTAAGCATCTGACTTTGGCTCACATCATGATCTCACAGTTGGTGGGTTTGTGCCCCGCATTGGGCTCTGTGCTGACAGCTCAGAGCCTAGATCCTGTTTCACATTCTGTGCCTCCCTCTCTGTCTGCCCCCCCCCTCTTGCACTCTGTCTCTATCAAAAATGAATAAATGTTAAAAATTTTAAGGAAAAAAAAGAAAACTATACAATTTCGAGGAAAGAAATTGAAGATGATATAACTGCAAAGATACCCTGTGTTCATGGATTAGAAAAATGACTATTTTTTAAATGTCCATACTACTCAAAGCCATGGTGAAATCCCCACCAAACTTTCAATGGCATTTTTCACAAAAATAGAAAAAACAATCCTAAAATTTGTGTGGAATCACAGAAGACCCCAATTACAAAAGCAACCCTAAGAAAGAAGAACAAAGACAGAGGCAGCATAATTCCTGATTTTAAACTGTATTACAAGGCTATAGAAATAAAAACAGTGTGGTACTGTCATAAAAAAAATACACATGCATGGAACAGAATCAAGAACCCACATATAAACTCTCTCATACACGGTTCACCAAAATGTGAAAAGGGAGTCAAGAATATTCAATGAGAAAAGGATAGTTTCTTCATTAAATGGTATTGTGAAGCTGGATAACAATATGTCAGAGAATGAAATTGAACCCCTATCTCACACCACTCAAAAAAAAAAAATAACTTGAGATGGATTGCAGACTTAAATCTAATACCTGAAACAATGAATTCCTAGAAGACAACATAGGGAAAAAGCCCCTTGACATTGCTCTTGGCAATAGTTTCCTTATATCACAACAAAGCACAAGAAAGAAAGCAAAAATAAATTAGACTACATAAAACTAAATATCTGCACAACAAAAGAAACAATTAACTAAATGAAATGGCAATTTACAGAAGTGGAAAAAATATTTACGAATCATACATCTGACAAAGAATTAATATCTGCGGTGCCTGGGTGGCTTGGTCGGTTAAGCAGCTGACTCAGTTTTGGCTCAAGTCGTGATCTCATGGTTGTGAGTTTAAGCCCCACATGGGACTCTGCACTCAGAGTAGAGCCTGCTTAGGATTCTCTCCCTCTCTCTGCCCCTCCTCCATCTCTCAAAAGATATAAATAAACTTAAAAATAACTAATTAAAAAAGAATTAATATCAAAATATAATTAAAAACTCATACAACTCAATAGCAAACATAAGTTAACAACCTTATTATAAATGAAAAAAGGACCTGAATAGACATTTTCCCAAAGAAGATATACAAATGGGCAACAGGTACATGAAAAGCTGTTCAGCATCACTAATCATCAGGGAATGTAAGTCAAAACCACAGTAAAAAAAAAAAAACAAAAAAAAACAAAAAAACCCAAAAAAAAACCCACAAAAAACACAGCGAGCTATATCACCTCACACCTGTTAGAAAGACTATGATCAAAAAGACAAGAAATAACAAGTGCTGGTGAGTACATGGAGAAAAGGGAACCCTTGTGCATTGCTGAAGGGAATGTAAATGGTATAGCCACTATGAAAAACACTATAGTGCTTCTTCAAAAAATTAAAAATAGAATTACCATATGGCTAGCAATCCCACTTTTGATCATATATCCAATGGAAATAAAAACAGGATCTCAAAGAAATATATGAACTCCATGTTTATGGCAGCATTATTCACAATAGTCAAGATATTAAAACAATCATTCATCATTAGATAAATGGATAAAGATGTGGTACCTATTTACAATGGAATATTACTTAGCCAAGAGTAAGAAAGAATTCCTGACATTTGCAAAAACTTGGATGAAGCTTGAGAGCATTATGCTAAGTGAAATAGGTCAAAGACAAATGCTATATGGTATCACATATGTGGAATCCAAAAAAGCTGAACTCAGAGAGCAGACTGGTGGTTACCAGGGGCTGAGGAATGAGTAAAATGAAGAGATATTGGTCAAAGAGTACAGACTTAGACATAGGATTTGTAAGCCCTGCATATCTATGTACAGCACAGTGATTACAGCTAATAATACTGTATTATATACTTGAAAATGCTAGTGGAATAGATCTTAAATGTTCTCACCACAAAAGTAATTATGTGATGGAATGGAGGAATTAGCTAATGCTATAGTGGTCATCACTTTGCAATATATATCATATCAACAGGTTGTACGCCTTAAATTTACAAATGTAGTATGTTAACTATATCTCAATAAAACTAGAAAAAATTTTTTAAAAAGATTAAATAAAAAAATGAGCTCTCAAGACATAAAAAGACATGGAGAAACCTTAAATACATATTACTAAGCAAAATAAACCAATTTGAAAAGGCTAAATACTGTATGATTCTAATTATATGACATCTGGAAAAAGCAAAACTATGGAGACAGTGAAAAGATCAGTGGTGGCCAGATTAGGTTGGGGGATAAAGAGACAGGGCACACAGTCCTTTTAGGCGGTAAAAATACTCTGTATGATCCTATAATGATAGGTGCAAGTCATTGTACACTGGTCCAAACCCTATAGAACGTACACTAACAAGAGTAAATCACAATGTAAACTATGGGCTTTGGGTGCAAATGATGTGTCAATGTAGGTTCATCATTTGTAACAAATGTACCATTTTGGTGGGAGATACTGATAATGGGCGAGGCTATGCATGTGCAGAGACAGGGAGAGTATATGGATTATCTTTGGACCTTCCCCTGAATTTTGCTATGAACCTCAGACTTCTCCAAAAGAAGTCTTAATAATAAATCAATGGAAGGATATATCATGCTTATAAACTAAAACAATCTATATTGTAAACATGTCAGCTCTTAAAAATTCACATATACCTTCAGTGAAACCCAATTCAATTTGTGAGGACTTTTTTTTGTTAAAATTTAAAAGCTGATTCTTAATTTTATATGAAAATGAAAGGGATGATGCCTAATAAAAAATGTCTCAGTGAAGAAAAATAATACAGAGGAATCATTTAAAGGATATCAAGACTTATTATAAAGTGTCTATAATTAGCACAGTGTGCTTTTGGTACAAGGATAAAATGTAGATCAGTGGAATAGTAGAGTGTCAAGAAACAAACACACACATACATGTGAACATATATTAATGACAAAAATTTATGCAGATCATGGAGAAAATGTTCTCTTTTTGTTTTGAAGTAAGTGACACCCTCTTAGTTGTATACTCATATAAAAAGAAAACATGACACCTACATCACTGCATTCACAAAAAGTAATATCAGATGGATTATGAATCTAAATATGGAGGACAAAACAAATTTTCTAGGAAAAAAATATCCAAGTTTTTGTAATGAAATTGATGTTGAATATTCAGAAAATATTCAGCATAACATCATTTTCTATCCCTGCTGCCTATTATCAAGAGGAATTTGGTAGTTTGGATTTTTTTTGAAGCAAATTTGTAACTCTCTCTAACCCTTTGTAAATCAACTTAGGTATCCTACAATAACTGTTGAACTTATTTGTAAATTTGTAAATGTTTTGTTAAAGTTTAGGCATCTTTAATTCAACATGATTTCGAAATCTTCAAATTTAGTATTCAATGAATGAAGCCCAGAGAGTTCTTATTTGGAAGGTATAAGCATAATAAAATTATTGAAAAAAAAACTTATAAACTTAGTGACATTGATTCCTACTACAGCAAGTAGGGACTGAACAAATAAAACAGTCAAGGTGCAAATGTCCATAAGATAATCAGAAATTCTGCAATGCTGTTGTGCAACATGTCAACCTGAGGAATGAATCCTTTGATCAACCACTGATTTTTAACTGATTACATTTATATTCTGTACTGCAATGGAAACAAATCAGAGAAGTTTTTAGTTTCTAAATCTGAAAACCTTCAAAATAATTATAAATAGACATCAATTATTGACCTTTATTTGGTAAAATATATTTTTAGAAGATATTCTAAATTGAGGCAAAAATCTAACTGAAAATACTGGAGCAAAAATGCTTATAAAGTTAACTATAAAAACAGAACTGTGAATATCCTGTATATAGCACAATTTCCTCTTAGTTTAATAGATACAGTGTCACCTGTAGTTATATTTTCTTGATGAGAATGTTATGGACTCCAGAGAATAGTCAAAAGTATAAAATATTTTAAATTCTAACTGTAGGGGCGCCTGGGTGGCTCAGTCGGTTAAGCGTCCGACTTCAGCTCAGGTCACGATCTCGCGGTCCGTGAGTTCGAGCCCCGCGTCGGGCTCTGGGCTGATGGCTCAGAGCCTGGAGCCTGCTTCCGATTCTGTGTCTCCCTCTCTCTCTGTCCCTCCCCCATTCATGCTCTGTCTCTCTCTGTCTCAAAAATAAATAAACGTTAAAAAAAATTAAAAAAAATAAATTCTAACTGTAAAATGCAATTTTAAAGAATATGACTAGTTTTGCTAAGTTAAATAATGAGTTACATTCAGTGAATACCTAATCACTTCCCAATAAGATAAAGTAATGAAACACTAAGTACTGAACATAGGTTTATCTACGTTTGTGTTATTACAGAGAAACTAAAGATAAATTTGGTCTGTTAGCAAAATATGTTTTGAGCCTTATTGAAAGACTGCACTATGAAGAAATACCTTTCTAAGTTAAAAAATGCATTAATAAATGTGCCAATCTCAAGAATTCTGATTTAATAGTTCACAATTGTTTACTAGTTAGTTTTCACTAGAAAATAAGGTTTCTAAGAGTTAAAAAAAAATCAAGACTACTGAAAATAATAAGGGAAACAATGGTATGTAAATAAAGTGTTGCATTTTTGCTAAGAAAATGCATGAGAAATAAAGATATATTTTTGTTGAGAGAAAAGAAAATAATTTCGCTCTACAGTAAGCCTGCTTATTTATGAGGAAAACTTAGGACAAAATCTTAGGGCAAAAAAAAAGTTGTAGAAGGTTTATGGAAAAGGACACTTTGGAAAGGAATTTTTTGTGTGGTTAGTACTGGCCAAGATTATGATATAGGATACATTTAAGTAAGCAAATAAGCTTTAATATCTAAAGTACATGGATGCAAAATTAAAATTTTGTTTTATTTTAGTTAAAAGGACAAGGTTTTTTTTTCAACAACTGGCCTGCTCTTAATAAGAAATTATAAAGTTTTTCTTTACTTTTCAAGTAATTTGACTTAAAACAAGAATTCTAGGTTTTGCCAAAATAATTTCCTATGTTTTTCAGGTCTATGATTGCTTAAAAAAATCCAAGTCTTAATATTAAAAGAGCTAAATTTTTCTTACAACTGTGTAACCTTCTATATTTGCCTCTGAAATATTTTATTGTCACTTTGGTTAAATAGACAATTATAAATGGTTTCATAATGATTTGGATTCCTATTTTATCAAATGTTTGAGTCCTTTTGATATTTTTGGACAAATTTCCCCAAATCAAATTCTAAAATAAAGTCTGTCAAGGGCACCTGGTTGTTTCAGTCGGTTAAGTGTCTGATTCTTGATTTTGGCTCAGGTCATGATCTCATGGTTCATGAGTTCAAGCTCAGCTCTGCACTGACAGTGCACAGCCTGCTTGGGATTCTCTCTCTTTCCCTATCTCTCTCTGTCCCTCCCTTGATCTCTCTCTCGCTCTCTCAAAATAAATAAACAAACCTTTAAAAAATGTAAAATAAAAAAAAATAGTCTTTTGACTATAGCGTAACTGAATTATTCCAAAGAATTCTTGAAACATTTCAAAAGATTTGTTTTCCTTATTAAATTAATTAGGCTTATTTGTCATAAGCTAATATTTGTTTCAGCTTAACAGTGGAAGTATTGTCAAGTAAGTTATACTAAATCCTCCCAGATTAAATTTTTATAAATATACATTATGAAAAGAAGTCATCTAAGAATATGAAACTCCTAAAAATCCACTATGTCCTGGTATGTTATTGTCCTGAAATATTGTGTGTCACAGAAATAAACAAATTTCCTTCTCAACTGCATTGTAATGAACTCTCATCAAATCTATAACCCTGGCCATTTTTAAGTGTTTTATTATTTACAGATAGTTATACTTTTACTCAGATGCTTTTACAAAAGCTTTCTGTAAATGTGTTTTGTCTTCAGTGAGTACTGGTCTCTAATAACCTTAATATCATAAAGCTAAACTGGGTAAAAATTTCTAGAACTAATGGAGGAACTAAATTCAAGCAGAACAAGAATAATATGGGACTGACTGAACTAAGGAGGACAATTATAATTTTTATAACTTTGTTGAAAATATTGCTGAGTTTTAAAAAATATTTTGTTTTTCGAGATTTAAAGAAGTTTTTTCTCTTAAGCTAATTGACTTAACAGTTTGATAAAATCTATCTCAATGAACAAATTGAAACATTTCTTTTCCTCCCTGTCTGATCCCTCCAGAATTCAGTAACTCTCACTGAGTATTCATGTATTTTCTCGGCAATATTTATTTGCATAAGTTCAATAAAAATCTGTCCTTCTTGTAACAGACACAATTGGAAACACTGATTATATTATTTATTACACCTTTGAGTGGAATGTGAAAAGGCCAAGGACAGTGCCGCTAAGATGGGCCACTTTGGCATTAAGATTATTTTGAGTTAAAAAGTGATAAAACCCAACAGATTCAAGAAAAGCTCTTTATCTCCCCCACAATTGCCTAAAAAGAATTTAGACAGAGGACCTGCTCCAGGAAGAGAGCTATCACCATAGACCACTACATTATGACATGAACTAGGTGTAGAGGAATGTAGCAAGGCCTATTTGATAAAAGTCCTCTGTGTCCTGTTTTTTCTCAACAGCCTAGCAAACATTTGTTTACCAAACATTTACTCTTTTTTTTTAACCTTCCTGTGAATTGTATTCCTTCCTTTTGAAGTCCCAGAGCTCTACCTCCTTCTCCTTAGTTTGAAATGACATAAATACCCCTTTTTGCCTCTCTTTGGGATTTCCATACCTGTATGGATTCCGCGTATGCACAAAATTTGATTTTTTTCCTGTTAATCTATATCATGTCAATTTGACTCCTAGTCCAGCTAGAAGGACTTTGAAGTTTTGAGGAAATTCTTCCTCCTTGACAAACACATGTGAGAGAGAAGTGCAGAGACTCAGATATGACGAGATAGCTTTAAGAACTAAGGTTGACTTCATGGAGCCACTAAACATCCTTGGAAATATCAGCTTCGTATCCTGCTTACAAAATTACCAGGAGCCTTACCAGGTGAATAAAGAAGGTTACTTTCTGCAGGTTCAGGAACCTCAGGTCATTTTCAGAACCTCAAGAAGAGAGGAATTCACACAAATTTATAGGTATCACTACTAAAGTCTGATAGTAGGTATTTGGTTTGCCTTTTTGCTTGAGAGGCTATTAAAAGTTAAATCTAGGGGCACCTGGGGGGCTCAGTCAGTTAAGCGTCCAACTCTAGATTTTTGGCTCAGTCAAGATCTCACAGTATGTAAGATGGAGCCCCGCAGTGGGCTCTCTGCTATACTGTGGAGCCGCTTGGGATTCTGTCATGGTTTGGTTAGATGTCCTTTTAGTCCTAAACCTGGTATCTTATAAATCTTAGACTGATAGTTGTTGACCAGCTACTAATAATGACCTCTTGGCCATCTTTAGTAAACAAACATGTTTAAGCCCTAAGATAAAGATTATAGGTCAGCCTCAGTTCAGTCAAGGCATTCATAAAAGAATTGGCAATTCTGAATGGAAACCTTCTTGGTAAAATAAACATCACCAGTGTTTCCTGCTGTTTTTTAGATACTACCAATGTTTCACCCCACTCTATCCCTGTAGAACACTCTTATTTATCCTAAATGTTCAACTTTCTGGATGTAAAACCTTTCCTTGACCTTGTGGCTTGGTGGGAAGGATTTCCCCTGGAACACTCTGCCTCTCATCTTCAGTATGTGACAAAATAAGTTAATACCTCCAACCAGGACAATTGGAGGACACCTTGTCTTTTGTTACTTACCCAAGTGAGGACAGACAAGGGGCTTTTATGAGCTTCCTATTTATCTTCTTTTTTCCCTATTATCACTGTTGTCAGTATTCTCCAAAAAATACTAAAAAAGCAAAGAAATAAATGTTCTGGAAATCAACAATTCATTTCCATTATTAAGAGGAATTCTGTGTCAAATGCCCTATGCGTTTCATTGATAACAGTAACTTAACAAGTTTAAGCAATGATTAATCCATCTGATTGTCAATGTAAATATTTATTCAAATTGCTCAGATTTATCTTTTGTGAGGGTTCAAAAGCAGGAGTGCCTACTATTTTATTAGTATATATATTTAGTTCATTGCTAAACAGAATAGGCTTAAGAGTTTTTAAAATTTTATTTTTACATACTGAAATTTGACAACTCTAATGGATACTTCAAGGGAACACTCAGTTCTTGGTAAAACTTTCATTAGTTTACATATAGCTCAGTGTTGTGTGTAGGGGATTTTATATGTAGGATCTTGGTGTACTTGACAGTCATAGGAAAGCAGTATTTTTTTCCCCTTTCTTCAAGCGTATCTCAAAGACAGAACTAAATATTATATGTGAGTGATTTAAACAAAAGTTAAATTTGCTTTGATGATAACAGCATCAGTCATTTAAAAAAAGAAAAAAAAACCTACTCATTGATCTAATCTCTTTGTCACCTCTACTGACTTAAATGACAATGACATAGTTATTAAGTTTCTTTAAGAATATTAACAGTTTGGGAGCTGATATATTTTGTTTGAAAACACTTTATTTTTTTTTTTAACATTGCTTCTGTCATGTAAGGTGTTTCAATGAAATTTTTGTTGAAATTTTTATGGAAAGCACATTTTTACTTGCATGGAGTTTCTTAAAGTCATTCAGAATGAAAGTACTATTTTCTGCATTTACTTGGTAGGTTTTTTTAAAACTTGGCATTATGGTGTGATTTCTTACAACAACTGCTCTGCAAAACACTTTCAATTCTTCAAGGCCCATAATACTACATAGGAGTAAGGCTAAAACAACTAGTGAACTTAAAAAGTCACTACGGTTAACCGCTGCCCTTCAAAGTTCATGTTGTGTCACCTTGCTTTTACTAAAGACTTGCACTATTACTTGTGTTTGCTAAGTGAAAGAAATCCAAAGAGAATTTTTGCTTTTACAAAAAACAGAAACAAAAACAAAACAAAAAACCAAACCAAACCAAACCAAACAAAAAACACCCACTAAGTGACAATAGCATTCTGAGTTTGTTTTGCAGTAAGCTGTTAAAAGAGGCAGCAGTGCACCTGAGTAGTGAGAGTGGCCCTATGAAGCTCCTTCCCAGGATATACTCAGTATTTCAGCAAGTAGACACCGTGGCTTTGAAGTGTATGAGATCTGCACTTTATCTTGATTTGTTTTTTGCAGTGGTTAACAAGGAGTGTCCTAAGTTATCAGAAGAGCCTTAGAGAAGTTACTTTTGGGACTGGGAATGCTAAAAAATGCATATAAATTAAAGGTAACTGCTTTCTTGTTTATGTCATTTTGGCTTATAAAAGTGATCATAGGGATGCCCTACTTTTAGGTAGTGGGGGAAACCTGTATACTAAATTACAAAGAAAATTGAAGAAAATGAAAGCAAAATTAAGTACACTGATAATATTTCCATCATGACCTTTAGGGTAAAGTAGAAATAATAGCTTGTGGTTTGTCAAACAGTGATGACATTGAGGATATATAATTTCTAAATTATAAAGCAAGGAAAAACGAGGTATTTTCTATTTCTTTGGGGTTGCCTTTAACTTCATTGGGTTTTAAATCATGCTTTAAATACTTTATCAAACAGCAGTATAAGCAGTTTGAATAATACAATCAGCAATACTGTGCACTAAACTGCAGTAGGTCACTGATGTCAGCCTTCTGTGACCTCAAGGATAAATCCAAATCAAGAAGAACCAGAAAGTCAATTAAGGGGAGGCATGCAGTCAGTATTTTTTGCATAATCAGATATGATAGAAACATAATGTATTAAGACAATCTATTGGCCTTTCATGTGTCTATATGGAAATCAATCAATAAACATTACAAGGCATATTATACCCTGTGATACACCTTTGAGAAATGCTTTCAGGAATTTATACCCCTGCCCCTTTGGGCACATAATACCCTATTAAAATGATAGGCTTTAAAGCTGTTATTTCAGAGCAATCTGAAATACTGTCTCCTGGGGTTTTAATCCTCAGTAAGACAATAATTAAGCATTTACTAACCAACTTTGAGGTTGGCTTTTTCTTTCAGTTGACAATTTTGGGACCACAAAGGAACCCCAGAAGAGAAGCCACTTAATTGCCTGAGATCTATAAGAAACTGAAGCCTTGGTACTAACACAGACCCCTTGGGTTCAACCCAACTCAGATGGAACAAATTGACTGGGTGAATCCTTCCTGGGATCTGGACCTCTCAATTTGGTAGAATGTCCAGAGTCTTATTTGTTGCTTATTTTCTCCTGCAAAGTCAGGCAAGGGCAGTATTCTGTGTATGACACAGACTTCAGGTATTATGCATGGTCGCTTCTGTGTAAGTCAGAAGGGGCTGCATTCTGTGTAGACTGTAGGTTGCAGGTCTGTTGGAGGGATGAATTCTCATCCCAGAAATTTAAATTTTTTTCACAATATTGCCAATTTGAATGCTTGATGCTACAATTATATAGATGAGCTTCTGAGCAAATCTCAAGACAAGGGACATTAGCTCCTCTCATTAGACAGTGGCAGAGGTTAACCCCATGCCTTGCGGTGGTCCCATAGGGATTTCCATTTGTAATACAAGTAATTTAGTTGTTCTGTCAGGGGATGCGTATGGGAGCTGGCTACTCAGCTTTCTGAGCACTTTTGATATAGCTAAGCTAAACAAAGAGAAAACTGAGACACAAAGTAAATATGGTCAACCAACACCAGGACGACACCTGGAGAAACATGATTGTTCTAATGAGCACAGTGATCCACAACTAAAACCCACTGGTAGTGCTGAGCATCCAAACCCACTAGGATGGGAGATAAGCCATCATAATTGGAGAAATGGGATGGAGAACCACTTTCCAAGACTCCGGCTGGATTCATCTTTAATACACATGGAGTATATGCTTTCAAGTTACTAAATAAATGGAAAATTATACTAAGGATAATTTTAACACTCAAGTGGCCTAAATGAAGCATTAAGTTCCTTTGAAATACCTAATTAGTTTATCTCCACACCCAACTCTGGCTATTAAACTAAACAACTAAGTGGGATGCATATTTTGATTGGTACTTAGAAGCTTCTAAAATAACACTGACAAGATACTATCTAGGTAAGAGATTAGTAAGAAACTATGTGAAATAGTGACAAAATTGAGCTCCAAATTATCAACTCCTGAAGTACTTCCAACTGCTCCACTTCCTTCTTATCCTATAAATGAGCTGCCAGGGAACTAGGCATTAAAATCAAAGCCTCCGTCTCCTCACCATGCTAAGGCAATTATGGCTCTAAAGTCAACAGTTGGCCAGATTGAAGCTGAAAATCAGAGCCTGATAGAAATTTTTTAAGGCCTTCTCCCCTAAGTTAAAATTAGAATATGTACCCAGAGGGGAAGAAGCAAACCGGATGGATAGATCAACCTAGAATGTCATTTAAGTTGCAAGTGCTTGAAGGATTAAAAGCAACTGTCCTTATCTTACAAATCTTTGCAAACCCAGAAATATCCCCAGGAACAAGGGAAGTCCTTCAATCTCTCCTTTTGGTCAATTCCCTGACCTCCCCTATTTAAGTCAAAAGTCTTATAACCTCCCTGGTAACGCTTATCTAGATAATTTCCTATTCCTAAAACTGAAGGGGGAAAAAAAGGAAAAAGACACCTTTTTAAAAAATACAAATGGGGGTTGCCTGGGCGGCTCAGTCAGTTAAGCGACCGACTTCGCCTCAAGACATGATCTCACTGCTCCTGAGCTCGAGCCCCATGTTGGGCTCTGTGCTGACAGCTCAGATCCTGAAGCCTGCTTCCGTTTCTGTGTCTCGCCCTCTCTCTGTTCCTCTCCTGCTTGTGCTCTCTCTCCCTCTCTCTCTCTCTCTCTCTCTCTCAAATATAAGTATAAATAATAAAAAAATTTTTAAACAAAAAAATACAAATGGATACAGAAGCACCCTTGCTCAAAATCTACCCCACAGCTTCTATAAGATTACTTGTCAAGGATAAATACAAATCTTAAGGGTCCTCTCCACAAATATTAGTAGAATAAAAGCTTAGCCACCTGAGCAGATGAACTTAAATTATTCTATCTGCCAGAAAACTAGTCTAGACCCAACTGTTCTTTTAAAAACTAGAGAGTTCTGCATTATCATACCTGTCTCATGACTGAAAATTTTCAACAGTAAATATAAAGTTTTTGTTTGTATCTGTCAGTATGTATTGTAGATATGTGGTATTTTCTATCTCCAGATGGTACTGCCAAAATTAGTTCAAGAGCTGTTTAATTGGCTCAAAGAAAATTAAGTGCTTTTATGAATTCTCAAAATGTAATAGCACTACCCCAAATAAATTCCAAGTTCACATGATCTAAGATTAATCTTTAATAAAGCTAATTGAAATGTGTTGGTTTAATTGAAACAGGTGGGTTTTTAGAATTATCAGCATTGAAACTAATACTTTTGTTCTACCTAGGTTTACTAAAGTCAAATAAGCTCAGGTTACCTGGGTTACATAATTTGTAAGCAAGAAAGACAACTCCAAGATGATGATTAGCTGTTTAATGTCATGAAGTCTTCATGAGTAAACATAATCATTAAACGAGTGAATTAAACAGAAGATAAAAGTTTATGGAGTTTTAGCAATATTTTTGCCTACTTAAATAGTTTCCTCAAATCTTTTCTTTTTGGTAACTTAAAACCTTAGAGTTTTGCTAAAATAAGTTACAGGATGGATAGTCATTAAATATCGAGATCCTTTGAAACATTAATTACAAAACATATGTTTAATTTAGTTCTGGCTTCCTATTACAGAGAAATGAAAAAATATTTGGGTCAGTTAACAAATACACTGTGCTCTATTGTAAGATTGCACTATGAAGAAGCATACTTTCTAAAAATTATGAAATATATTCATAAGTTTTCCAACCGAACAAATCCTGATGTAATAGTTCACAATTGTTTACTACTTCATTTTCTCTAAAAATTAAGGTTTCTAAGAGTTAAGAATTATAACAATTCTAATAAATAAGACTACTGGAAAAAGTAAGAGACAAAATTGTATGCAAGGAAAGCGAGACATGGGTTTTTGGTTAAAAAGGGGAGGGATATGAAGAATGGAAACTCACTATAGATCTAACATTTATTTATTTTTTTTGAGACAGAGAGAGACAGAGCATGAATGGGGGAGGCTCAGAGAGAGAGAGGGAGACACAGAATCCAAAACAGGCTCCAGGTACCGAGCTGTTGGCACAGAGCCCGATGTGGGGCTCGAACTCACAGACTGTGAGATCATGACCTGAACTGAAGTTGGATGCTCAGCCGACTGAACCACCCAGGTGCCCCAACCCACTATAGATCTAAAGAATAGAATGTTAAGTGAATGAAGTCAGAGAAAGACAAACATCATGTGATTTCACTCATATGTGGAATTTAAGAAAAAAAATGAAGAAAAAAGAGACGAGACAAACAAAATCTGACTGAACTATAGAGAACAAACTGATAGTTACCAGTGGGGAAGTGGGGGTTGCGTGAAATAGGTGAAGGGGATTACACTTATCATGATGAGCACTGAGCATTGTATGGAATTATTGAATCACTATATTGTACACCTGAAACTAATATAATACTGTATGTTAATTATACTGGAATTTGAAGATAAATTTAAAAATTTAAATAATAGAAATAAATTTTTATTGAGTGTAAAGAAAATAATTTGTTCTAAAAGGAGACTGTCTATAGAGAGAAAACTTGGGACAAAATCTAAATATAAAATAGTGGCAGGAAGTTTATGAGAAAAAAATGGAAAAGAATTTTATGCATGGTCAGGGCTTACTAAGACTGGAATGAATATGTTTTAACATCAAAATTCCAGCGATTTAGGATTGGAATTTGGCAGTTTTCTCTGTTAAAATGACAAGATTTAATCTTAGATTATTGGTCTATTTTTAATAATAAATTGTAAACAAAGGTTTTTCTTTATCTTTAGTGTAATCTGCCTAGAAACACAAAGTTTTTATGTTTTGTTTTTATCATATCTTTGATTACTTAAGAAAGTTGAATTTTCTCAATGTTTAAAAGAACTAAATTTGCTAACAACTACATAACCTTTATTTGCTTTTATATTTGCCTTCAGAATCTGTTATTGTCACCTTGGTTAAATAGATAATTAATGATTAAGTTTGCAATGATCTGTAATTCTATTTAGGCATGTGCCATTAAAATTTTTTAGTATTTATAAAACTATTTTTGACAAAGTTCCCAAACTTTAAGTTCTAAAATGAAATCTTTTTGTCTAATTAGGCTTGTTTATTTGGTATGTCAAATTACATGGGAAGCATTGTCAGATAAGTGACGGTAAACCTTCTTAGGGTATATTGTATGGGTAAATGCTATTAATATAACAGTTCCAGAAATTATCTGAAATTCTAAAGTTCTGATATGTCCTGGTATAATGTCATCATTTGAATTCTAATTACTGAAGTGCTGTGTGTCATGGAAGTATGTTCTTATAAATTTCATTATGATGAATTCTCATCATATCTTTAACCATGGTCATTTTTGAGTCTTTTGTCATCTACAACTATTGTTTTAGTCTGAAGCTCCTGCAAATATGTTTCAACTTTAAGGAGATAAATGAAAAGGACTTTTGACACATACAGATTCCTGATACTTTTAAGGTCATAAAACTAAACCAAATATGAATTTCTGAGGGGTGCCTGTGGGGCTCAGTCATTTGAGAGTCTGACTCTTGATTTTGGTTCAGGTCATGATCCCAGGGTCTCGGGATGCAGCCCCCTGCCTGGCTCTGTGCTGAGTGTGGAGCGCACTTGAGATTCTCTCTGTCTCTCTCTTTCTCTCTCTCTCTGTCTCTCTCTCTCTGCCCCTCCCCTGCTTGCTCTCTCTTTCTCTCAAATAAAAAAAAAATCTGGAACTAGCAAGAAAATTTGATTCAAACACAACAAGAATTAGTAACATGGGGCTGAATGAACTGACAAAGACTATTATGTTTTAAGAGGCTTGCTTGAAACACTGTTGGTTCTCTAATGTTTGCTCTTCCATATTTAAGGACATTTTTTTCTAAGATATCTATGACTTACAGAAATTTCATAAATATTCTTTTGTGAAAAAATTGAAGCATTGATCTTTTCTCCCTACCTGAACCGTCCAGAATTCAGAAACTCTCAGTGAGTATTCTTTCTTTCATAATACTTATGGTTATTTGTAAAGTTCCATAATAATCTGTTCTCCTTTCAACAGAACATAATTAGAAATATTAGTTCTATTACAGAGGCTTTGACTGGGATGTCATATTTGAGGGAAAAGTGCATACACTCAAATATGACCATACAGATTTAAGGGACTAAGGCTGACTTCATGGAGGCAACGAAGCCCCTTGGAAAAATCAGCCTGGTACCTTGCTTACAAGGTTCTTGAGAGCTCACGAGGTGAATAAGAAAGGTCACTTCCTGGCAGGCTTAGTAACCCAAGAACCTTTGGGGATCTTGAGAAGAGAGGAAGTAAGCCAAATTGGTGGGTATTACAGGTAAGTCTAATGGTGATGTGGAAATACTGGGGTTTGGAGCCAACAGCCAAGAAAGAATTCTTGACATGTTTTCAATGAAAAAAAAGGCGGTTTTATTAAAGCACTGGGACAGGACCTTGGGCAGAAAGAGCTGCAATACAGTTGTGATGGGTGACTGATTATATACTTTTAAGTTGTGAGGTGGTTAGGGACACCATGATCCTCCAAGGTATTTTGGAAACAAGGTTTTCAGGATTCTGGGAGGGTTAGTTATTATTAGTAAAAGGTCATTTATTAATGTTTAGTAAAAATTCAGTCATGAAACCCCTTCAGATGCATATCAGTGGGACATGTGCTTGGAGGATGATTGCTAACATTTATTTGGGGGGGGGGGTTAGATATAAAGGAAGTTTCCAAAGGAATTTTTATACATTGAAGTAGACTTACAGGATACTGGGGGTTGGAATAATGTTAGGCTAAGATTCTCTTTTGCCCTTAGTAATGGCTCATCAGTGAGGCAGTTGAGTTCCTACAGGTGAGTCACTCTGCCTGTCTGAAGGACTTGTCAATGGACTGTAAGTTGTAAGGAAATGTATTTTTTTTCTTTTTCCTTTGTTTCCCACATCAATGGCAAACATTTGGCTTGATTTCTTAGCCTTGGGAGGCTATTAAAATTTCAATCTGATATTACTTATGATAAGTTCCAGCAAATCGAATTTTAAAAATAACCTCTTTGGTGAATCACTATCCCTGCTGTACTATGTCAATACAGGCCAAGTTTGTTGAAACTGGACTTATTTTTAAACAAATTAGTCTTAATTTAGCCATCTTTAGTGAAAATGTGGGTGATTTCAGAGAAAAATTATGCTTCAGTAACACATCCAGTTCTGATTAACGGTCTTTGAATGTCCATATTTTTTGCTTACAAAATGGGTCTGGGTCCTGAATTCTTCTCATTTCCTTGAATATCTGGCTGTGACTTCCAAATTAACATTTCAAACTTAATCTCATTCTTCATTTCAATGTTAAAATTTGCACTTTTTTAAAAGTTATTTTAATTCCAGTTGGTTAATGTACAGTGTTATATTGGTTTCAGGAGTACAATATAGTGATTCAACACTTCCATACATCACCATGTTGTCACTCCAGTAAGGGCACTCCTTACTTCCCATCACCTATTTAACCCATCCCCCCACCCTCTCATTCATTTGGAATCACTGAAAACAAAAACTGGCCTGTTTTTCCTGAAGCCCTGCAAACTAAAGCTACGCAACTTGAGTTCAGCTTCAGAGAAATTGCCACAATGGCTCATGTTCACATGATCTTCATGCCTATGCTCTTTTGGCCTCTCAGAAAGTTCACCAGAGCTTTCTGCAGACCAGGAAAATCTGTCAGATTGCCACTGCCTGCCACCACTCCATCGGAAGATGCTTTTGAGCCTGATACCTAGAAATCTTCTCACTGGCAGAGCTCACTGGCAGACACTGGGTTTATAATTTGTTTCAAGTTCACCTATGTTTTTCTTTGGTTTCCATAAAAACACCTCTTATTAATTACCTGAACTTTGAAATGACCCCACCTCCTAAAATGAGACACAACTGAACTGACCCATCAAGATGAAGACTGGTGGATGAGATATGGAGCAGACTTCTTACCAAAGGTCCAGAATAGAACAGTTCAACTCCAGCTATTAGGAAACCATGTTGATTTGTGCTATTTTACTTAAAAAATCTTGTCAAAGGATAGAATGTTGATTTGTAACCATACCACAAGGACTTTTCAATGAAAAGTTATTCCAGATATGGAACATATGTGAATGGATGGCTCTCAGTTATGGCAGATTAAGTCAGAGGACTCCATTATGCTGGTAATAAGCTGATCAAACCAAGTATCAGCCTTAAGTGACCCAATACCCTGTCTCAGGGAAATATTCAGCCAAATGGTTTAGTTCTGAAATTCTTGGCTTAAATATATTCTAATATTTCTAGCTATGATATTAGCCTTTTTATAGTTAACATGATTACTACACAAATTGTTAGCCTTTTGTATATGATGGTCTACACAGACTGACACTAAGCTAATAATGTTAAAACATCTAGACAATATAAATACCATGTATAGTTCTAAAATAAGAGTTGATGATTTATATCTAGACACAATGAAACATCTCAGGCTATAAAAATCCTAAACTTGAGCAAATTTAGTTTAGAGATGGTTTTCTTTTTTAGGACATGCTTTCTTCACATATATCAGAACAGCTAGGAAAGAGCCTTCTAGTGCTATGGGACAAAGAGATACTTGGTCACCAATGTCTCCCGTAGGTTGCAATTTGAGGGAAAGGATGAAATGGGCATGGAAACTACAGTAGGTAACTGATGTTAGGCTCTTATGACTATCTCAAGTGACATCAAAGAGAAACCCAAAACAAGAAGAACCAGAAAACCAGTTAAGTGGAAGCATTCAGTCAATATTTTTGAACAGTCAGATATGATAGAAACATAAAGTATTAAGATGACCTAATGACCTTTCACATGTCTATGTGGAAATCAGTACACCTCAATTTTTACAACAAATTATACCTTATAATGCTCAATCACACCGTGGATGACTGATTCCAAGAATACCTACCCCTTCCCCTTTTTGTGTATAATCCTGAATAATCTAAGCTTTAGAGCAGTTCTTTCAGATCAGTCTGAAATACTGTCTCCCAGACTATAAGTCCTCAGTAAGACAACAAATAAAGCATTGACCAGTCTACTTTGAGGTTAACTTTTTTTTTTTTTTAGTCAACAATACCTAATTGAAAATGTAATTTTACCATGTAATATGGTAAAAGATTCATTCAATTCAGGAAATTCTTGGGTCTGTTGCTCACAAAATATGGAAACACATGATCATAATTGTGTAATTTAAGATCATAAAAGGCATCTGGTCTCAATCTCCAGTATATAAAGTGATTTAATGTGTTCATTGAAGAGTTACATTTCTTATTATCTTGGAAGTATCACTTTTTTGTGACTAAAGATAAATAATGTATCCGTTTTTCGTATAAGCAATCAATATTTTGTTAAAAGCTTAGTAAAAGGAATGAATGCTTTTTTAAATAATGAGTGTTATTAGGGATATTTCTTAAAGGTCACTTATGAAATTCTATTTAATTAAAAAAAATAACTTCTTCCTGGATGTCAAGTAATTGAAATACTCTGAAACAATTTTAACCTTTTTAAAGCAGCAGATTTATTTCTGTATTAGTGAAAGGTATGATATGCTCTTTTAATTTTCTTAAAATAATAGAGTAATTACTATGAAATGTGTATTTTGTTTGCCATGGGCAAAATGGACCACTTTAATGAAAAATAGAATAAATCCAAATACAAATCATTTGGGTAATTCTGATCATCAAAGAGGAAAAAATAAAAGAACAAGGAGGCAAACAAAAAGACATTTATACTTTTTCTCATTTTTTTTAATTCAGGCAGTATATGAAGTATAATCATAACAACAGGATATATATGTATGTATACACCAACTGTATACATATACATAAGTTCTATACTTCAAAGAGCCCATCTTTGAAATCTCTGTACCCCTTCTAAAGAAAACTCTTTTGTTCAAAATATTTTTTTAATTACTTGCAAATGTCTTATAAATCAGTGACATGTGCTAGCTTTGTCATTCATTTTCAAGTGGTAAAGTTCTGTATAACCTTAGGTTATTTCTATGAACCTGCTTCATTTCAAGAAATGAGAGTGAGTAATCATAGAGCACTTTCCAAAGAATATGACTGGCCCCTTTCAGTACGTCCAAAAAAGAAATTTCACAAATTATTTTGAGAATAGAATCTCTGTTAAGCTGAGTGTAAAGTTCTGCATGGGGATCATTTTTAGCCATTTTATGTAAAATTTTCACATAATTGTTTAAAAAATGAAACAACCCAACACAATAATACTTACTATACAATAAAGGTATTCTAATTTTTGAAGGTGCTTATTTTTGAAATGAACCACACTTCATATTTTAATGCTGAAAAATATTAAGTATTTCCATTTCTATCAGTAAGGTATTATCATTCCACATGATAGGATTTCTTACAATTAAGAGTAGCTTTTTAAAAAAAGTTTATTTTTGAGACAAATAGCCTACCTGTGCATGTACAAGTGGGGGAGGGGCAGAGGGAGAGAGAGAATCCCAAACAAGCTCCATGCTCAGCACAGAGCCCAAAGCTGAGAGCTCAGTCCCATTCCCACAAGGTCATGACCTGAGCCGATAACCAGAGTCGGTCACTTAACCAGTTGCTTAACTGAGCCACATGGGTGCCCAAGACTAGCATTAAGTGTCTATTTATTTTGAGATAGAGAGAGTGAGAGAGAGAGTGAGAGAGCACTTGCACACATTTTTTGAGGGGGAAGGGCTGAGAGAGAGGGGGAGAGAGAGAGAGATTGAAAATCCTAAGCAGGCTCCCTACTGTCAGAGCAGAGCCTGACACAGGGCTCAATCCCACGAATGACCTGAGCAGAAATCCAAAGTCTGATGCTTAAATGACAGACACACAGGTGCCTCTCCTAAGAGTAGATTTTAAAGAATATTTTAGAATGTTTTTTTTCAGTAAATAAGAGAATCAGGCTACTTATTTTACTGATGATAATGGCATTAAACTTACCTTTTTAAAATACAAATCCTTAAAGATGAATTTAAAAAGACCTCATTACTTTAAGAATATCTCAAATACCTAAAATTTTCAGTAACTGCTGCTGAGGGGTAATGACCATGCAATGGTCATGGAATACTGGATGCAAAGTATTGTTCAGGGACATGTGAGTACAGAGCTTAATAATTTTCCCACATAAAAATGTTTGCTGGGGCGCCTGGGTGGCGCAGTCGGTTAAGCGTCCGACTTCAGCCAGGTCACGTTCTCGCGGTCTGTGAGTTCGAGCCCCGCGTCAGGCTCTGGGCTGATGGCTCGGAGCCTGGAGCCTGTTTCCGATTCTGTGTCTCCCTCTCTCTCTGCCCCTCCCCCGTTCATGCTCTGTCTCTCTCTGTCCCAAAAATAAATAAAAAACGTTGAAAGTGAAAAAAAAAAAAAAAATGTTTGCTTGTTGATGTTGGATTCCATCCAGTGCTGGAAAAGCCCAGCACTTATTAACATACATTTTGTATTATTCATGAGTCCTCCCTAAATGGAGATGAACACGTGAAATATAAAAAGGCAATATAAAAATAATAATTGAGCTTACCAGTCTGGTGAGACGATATTTTGCACAATTGTGTCACTGTAAATGGTGTGTCCTCTCAGGTCCCCTGGAAGCCAAAAGCAGCTTTGTTAAGTATCCTGCATCTGTGGCCATCTTACTTCCAGTAAAATTTGGAATCCTTGGTAAAATAAATCATAAATGTATGCTAATGTTATTGAATAAGTATGTATTTATAATTTTCATGCTAATCTACAGTCTTCTACTCCAACTATTCAATGAATTATACTAAAGGGAAATAACATCCTTCCACTGCTGCTTCTCATTAAGGGTTTGAGGGAAAGCTTAAACATGATGAATTCTTTGCTGTGTGAGGAGTGATTAAGTGGAACTTTCTGGTTACTTAGACTTCTCCAGTCCTTCTGTTCACATTGAATTGTCTGCAGCTGTAGGTCCTTTAGTATTTCTCTACACAATTTATCAGAAATAGTAGTTGATACACCCAATAGAAACATTAGCTCATAACCCAAAACAATGAAACACTTGAAGAGTAAAATTATATTGAAAGGAAATGGGTACAGATGAAGTAAGCTTTCTTAAAAAGATAAATGTAGTAGAAGAAATAAGACAATAGATTAGCAATACGAGAGAATAACAGTTTGTAAGAAAATAACACAGGTAAAATGTTCATATAAAATATAATAGGAGATGACAAGATAAATAATAGAATTTACATAGCTGAGGAAACATTTGTTAATTTAAAAACCAGGCTGAGGAATACCCTGGAAGATGAAACTGTAAAAGAATAAAAATTAGAACAGAAAAGTTAAAAAATAGATATGGTAGAAGTAGGAATTCCAAATCCAAATTACAGGAATCCTGGATAAAGAAAAACAAAAAAATGGAGAAATAAAAATATATATATATATTTTTTTTTAATTTTTTTTTTCAACGTTTTTTATTTATTTTTGGGACAGAGAGACACAGAGCATGAACGGGGGAGGGGCAGAGAGAGAGGGAGACACAGAATCGGAAACAGGCTCCAGGCTCCGAGCCATCAGCCCAGAGCCTGACGCGGGGCTCGAACTCACGGACCGCGAGATCGTGACCTGGCTGAAGTCGGACGCTTAACCGACTGCGCCACCCAGGCGCCCCAAAATATATTTTTTTAAAATAGTGGATATATGTTTCATATAGACGAGGAAAAATAATGTCAGATTGAAAAATTCCATTGAGTGATAAAGATTATAAACAAAAATTTTACTAAAGTTTTAATACCAAAGACAAAACTTTTTGAAGAATTTTTAGTGGGAAAGAACATACTGTACACACAATATTAGACTCCTCAACTAAAGTACTTTCAAAATGAAATAGGGGTCTGTGTGGTACATGCAGGATAGGTTGCTTGTGCAAACATACCCTGAATGCCGCTGTTAATCACTATATTGAAAATGTGAGGATCATGTCCTCCCTCTATATTTCCATCAAGCAGAATGTACAACAAAAGGTGTTTTTCAGTGTTCAAGGTCAAGATCTCTGAGGTGACCAACCTGGAGCATCTCCCTTATAACAAACAGTATCCAGGTGGCAGATGTTCATCTCCTTGGAAACGCCGGCCATGCAAAGAAGGGAAGGACCACTGATAGCTGCTAGGGTAAGTTGCCGTGATATAAAAACTTGCTGCACATAAATCCCAGTAGCAGGTGCTTTGTCCAGTCAGCTGCTCCTGGACTCCCTGGATGTAAGTTTCCCCAAAAAGCTTTATCTTGATCACTGTCTCCAGGTCTTTTCTTTGGCGTCAGGAGACCATCATGCACCTTAAGTTTATGGTCTGTGTGGTGCTGCTAAACAGGGTTGATTTTTGTTGCTTTCAAGGAAAGAAATTTGGACCTGAAATTTGTTGTTTTTTTTTTTAATTTTTTAATTTTTTTTTTATTTTTGAAGGAAAGAGAGACAGAGTGTGAGTGGGGGAGGGGAAGAGAGAGAGGGAGACACAGAATCCGAAGCAGGCTCCAGGTTCTGAGCTGTCAGCACAGAGACAGACGCGAGGCTCAAACTCACAGACTGTGAGGTCATGACCTGAGCCGGAGTCGGATGCTCAACAGACTGAGCCACCCAGGAACCCCTGAACCTGAAATTTGTAATTTTCAATGGCATTATCATTAAAAAGTAAAAATCATAATCAAAATATTTTTAGAAATTACAAGACCACAGAAAATTTGCCATAAAAACCCACGTAAAACACAACAGATTTTTAGAAGGAACAAATCTTTAGGTAATACTGCAAGACATAAGGCAGTAATTCTGAACAAACATCTTGATGAATTTGGCTATTGAAAGATAAAGAAATACAAATATATGTACCAAAGAGAAAACAGTATTTCCATATAAAGCCTTAAAATTTATAAAATATTAACATAGTATCAGTATGAGAGATGGGTGAGACTCCAGGAAATGAGAAGGTGAGAAAACTCTTAGTTTTTAAGGAGCATTACAAAGATCACTTTTAAAGATATGTTGTTTAAAAGAGACACAAACCCAAAGGGAATGGAAAGTTTGTATGTATAAAGATAGAATAAAGACATGATAACATATTACTAACCCAAAAATCTGGTAAAAGTATACCTACAATAGCCTTTAAGAATGAAAACTTACCAGAAAAATACAACAATCCTATAGTGGATAGTCCGTGGTACCACCCGATCCTTCAACTTCAATTCTGAAAACTCATTCTCAGCTTTTGGGAATATTAGTAGCTAATAGCTTGCAGGTGGGTTCACCTGCTTATTATTGCCCTCAACTGAAGAGTGTTGTCAGAGGTCACACCCACAACCAATGATTGGTTAATGCAAAAATATAAAGACCCGGTTTCCTTTAGCAGTTTTGGACTATCTTACATGGTCCATCCTACCCTCAGAGCTCCTTGTGAAGTTGGCCAAGTCCTTTACGGTGACTGTATCACAGCCCATTTTGTCCCTCTGCTAAAAATACTAATTAGTTAAGCCCTCCATAAGTGATGATATTATGAGTAATTCCTGAATGGTAACCTCCATCTCAGAGTCTCCTTTAAAGGGGATTTGAAGTGCGACAGTTGGTGCCTGGATTGTTGCTAGAAAGCAGCTGCTAAGGTGATACTTTAAAACTGATCACCTGTGGCTTAGCTATCAATGAAAGCCCCATCACTGGTGGAAGATGGAGCCCTGATAACACCTGCATCTGGTGGCATGCCAATGGTTAAAACTTGCAGCCGTGGTAAACTGGAATGGTGTAACATGGAAGGGCAGTCATACAATCAAGTATAGAAGAACTAATAATTTTAAGAATAATGGAATTAGATGGCTGTTTTGGGGGCCAGTAAATGTTTGAAAGAGACACAATGAAATGGTAAGAGAAATTAATCACAGTTGGAGTATAAGTGTGAAACTAAAAATGCCTCATTAGCATCACTAAAACATATTTAACTCCCTGCTAGGAGAGGGAAGAACAAGTTGAGGACCAAGCCCAAGGCCAAGAGTAGCAGACATTAAGATTTATTTGACTTCTCAGCCCAGTCAGATCTGCTATGGCAGGGTCAGGTCCCTTTTTGCAAAGAGTTGGACCCTGAGTATGATATAGGAGACATCTAAATTGATGCACTCCATATTCCCTTGAATCGTCTGGGCATTTAGAAGAGGTGCACTCTTTCCTATTAAAGTCCATCACTTCCCCTTTTGCTGAAGATGATACAGAGGTCTCTGCCTTATAAGCAAATAACATCCCCTTCAGAATATATTTCTACCACTCATCCTAGTCATTAGATCAAAAACTGGAGTTAAGTTCCATTATCACCTAGCCAGAGAAATGCTGGGTTTCCTAGGAAAAAAGACCATATCTTAAAGGAGCTGCATGGCTGCATGGTCTAGCTACTATATACCAACAAGAACCAGAGAAGTATTTATTGAACTGGATTCTGAATGTGCTGGAAGAAGGGGATAGGAAGTCTGGACATACACTTTAATAAGAAAAAGTATATTTCCCAGAGTACAGAATCTAATACCCTGCAGAGGACCCTGGAAAAAGTACTAACTTGCTGCTAACACGATTCTTAGAACTTTGGAGAAGTTCACTTCAGTCATGCCAAGTGAAGTAGAAATGCTAGAACTGCCATGATAGAAAGTGGAGGAAGCTAACAAAAGTCTATGAGAAGAGGACATGCTAGAGTGGTATGTTATATATGGATGGAAAATCACCAGATAATTGTGTTATATGGGGAGCCCAGATAGTTTTCTGTTTACCACAACAGCAATTAATGCTCTACTAAGAGGGGAAAATGTATCATTGTTTCAGTTCGGTAGTGGCTATCTTCAATCAGTCCAGGTTGCTTCCAGAAGATTCTTTTACTGTAATAAGCTACCTGATAACAATGAGGATGGCAGTTTCCAAAATAAGAGACCACGAGACTGTGCTTAAACATTGGAGGCAAGGTTGGCACAGTTATTTTAATATTGAAGGGAAAGTGACAGCAAGGGTGCCTTGACCTACAGAGATTTATAGATCTAGTTATAGAAATAAAATTCTTAGAAGCAAGAAATATGAGCAGCCAATAAAGGCATTGATCAATTTATAAAACTAGAATAAGTAAAAGATGGGTAATCAAGAGACAAGACTGCCACCCCAGTAAAGGTCATAATCCCTTGCTTAGTTCGTGAATCAGCACCAGTTTTTGGACCAGAAACCCACTGACTGAAGCAAAATATGGTTCCCTAGAAGAAAGGATTCTAAAACAGGGGAATATGGTAATTATTCTCCTAGTCCATTACCCAAAAGACCTATATCCATTTATTCAGGTAATTGCACCCTAGGAAAATAGAAACATTCAAATAATTAAAGTACTTTTGGACATTAAGTCTGAGTTTTTATTGATACTTGCAGACCTGATACATCATCATGCCACAGCTGTTGTAACAGGAGAATATAGAGACCAGGTAATACCTGGAGTGCTGTCCCAATACGGCTTAGAATGTTCACTGAGTTCAAGTACCAGCCTGTTTGTTATTTCCCTATCCCTCAAATATATAATTTAAGTGAACATACTTGAGGATTGGCATAAATTCCATATTAGTTTTTTTCTCCCCCTAAGCAGTAAGACCTATAAAACCCAAGTGAGGGGCCTTGGAAACTTCCTCCACTACCCCCTTCTCCAATCCAGCCCTCTGAAGTAGTAAAACATATATAGATATGTGCTTATATATATAAACATTCAGGGGGAAATGCAAGTAATCTGTGCCAACTATATATACCTAAAGGTTGCAGTGGTTGTGATTCCTGTCATATTTCTATTAATTCACCAGTCTGGACACTCAACACCTAGACAGATTCTGGATGTTTAACCAAGTACTAGCTCCCAATACAGCTGCTTATATAGCTATGTTACCTTGCTAAAGTAGATTAATAAAGTCTCAGTACATGTGGCCATTAATCTTGAGAATGGATTTTCTTCCATCTCTATTAGAAAGAATTCTCATTTACTTGGAATGTAGGCTCCTTTACCTTCTTTTCTAAAATAGAGTAGAAGTGGATCATGAGGACATGCTGCAGAGTATCATATTGGTCCACTATATCAATGATATGATGTTAATTGGACCAGATTATCAGGAAGTGGCAAATACTTTGAAGGTCCTTACAAGGCATGTACCCTCCACAGTGTAGAAGATAAGCTCCATGAGTACTCAGGTTCCTGGCATGTAAGTAAAGTTTGAGAGAGTCCATTGGTCTGGGGCATATTAAGGCCTCTTCTCCAAATAACAAAATCTTTCATCTTATACATTCTGATACTAAAATAGTCGCACAGTGACTGGTAGGCCACTTTGGATTCTAGAACCAGTATATACTATGAAAATAGCAATCACAGGAGAAATGCAGTAGCAATACAAATATCAAACAAAATACACATAAAATGTTACTTGAGGTAAATGATTAATCTTATAATGATAAAAGGGTTAATCCATTAGGAAGATATACTATTGGTAAACATATGTGCATCTAATAGCCCAGTACCAAATAGATGAAGAAAAAACTGGAAGAAATGAAAGACTTGACAATTCAACAATACTTGAATCTTTAACACACCCGTTCAATAATGTATGGAACAACTATGTAGAAGATAAACAAGAAAATTAATGACTTGAACAACACTGTAATCAAACTATACCTAAAAAACAACTCCTGAATATTCCACCCAACAAGAACAGAATATATATTCTTCTCAAGTGCAGAGAAACATTCTCCAGGATAGATCATATATTAAGACACGAAATAAGGCTTAATAAATATAAGAGGATTTAAATCATACCAAGCATGTTTTACAACCACAATGAAATGAAAATAGAAATCAATAACAAGATTTGAGAAACTCAAAAATCTGTGGAATTTGAAAATCACAACCCTAAAAATGGGTTAAAAAAGAATCAAAAGTGGGGCAGTAGCTGGAACAGTTGGTAGAGCATGGAACTATTTATTATTATTATTATTATTATTATTATCATTATTTTAGAGAGAGAGTGAGTGAGTGCAAGCAGGAGGAGAGGGGAGAAAGACAGAGACAGAATCTTCAGCAAGCTCCATGCTCAGCATTCAGCCTGATGCAGGGCTCAATCCCACAACCCTAGGATCAGGACCTGAGCTGAAATAAAGAGTCAGATGATCAACTGACTGAGCCACCCAGGCACTAGGGGTATGGAACTATTGATCTCAGGGTCATGAGTTCAAGTTCCATATTGGGTGTAGAGGTTACTTAAAATTAATTAATTAAAAAAAGAATCAAAAGAGATATTAGAAAAAACTTTTAGATGAATGAAAATAAATCCACAACATACCAAAACTTATGGGAAACAGCTAAAGTAATGCTAAGATGGAAACGTATAGCTATAAATGTCTACATTAAAAAGGAAGAACTATCTCAAATTAATAACGTAACCTTCAGCCTTAAGACAATAGAAAGTAAACACTAAATTTGAAGTAATCAGAAGGAAGGAAATAATAAAGTGTTTTTTTAAGTTTTTATTTAAATTCCACTTAGTTAATATACAGTGTAATATTAGTTTCAGGTATACAATGTAGTGATTCAAAACTTCTGTACATCACTCTGTGCTCATCATGAAAAGTGCACTCCTTATTTCACCCATACCCCTACCCACATCCCCTCTGGCAACCATGTTTGTTATCTATAGTTAAGAGTTTGTTTCTTGGCTTGCCGTTCTCTCTCTCTTTTTTCCCCTATGTTCCTTGGTTTTGTTTCTTAAATTTCACATCGAGAAAATCGATGAAACCAGAAGCCGGTTTTTTTGTAAACATCAACAAAATTGTCAAATCTTAGCTAGACTTGCCAAAAAAAAAAAGAGAAGAAAAATAAAATTTCTAGAGTCAGATATGAAATGGTGGCATTACTACTCACCTTACAGGGAAAATAAATGAGTATAAGGGAATACTATGGACAATTTTATGCCAAGAAATTATATAACTTAGGTGAAGTGGACAAATGCATAAGATGCAAACTACCAAAACTTACTGAAGATGAGATAGACAATCTAAGCAGCCTATAACAAGGTACGACATTTAATCAGTAATAAAAAAAAGTAGGGGTGCCCAAGTGGCTCAGTCAGTTAACTGCCTGGCTCTTGGTTTCGGCTCAGGTTATAATCTCACAGTTTGTGAGATCCAGCTCCACATCACGCTCTGTGCTGACAGTGTGGGCCTGCTTGGGATTCTGTCTTGCCCTCTCTCTGCACATCCCCTGCTTGCTCTCTCTCTCTCTCTCTCTCTCTCTGTCTCTCAAAAATAAATAAACATTAAAAAATAAATTAAATAATAAAAAACTTAACAAAAAGAAAATCCCAGGCCCTGATGTTTTTGCTGAATTCTTGTCACCGTTTAAAGAAGAATTAAGATCAGTTACTCACAAACTCTTTCGAAAAAGAAGACAATGGTTCCCAACTTATCCCATGAGGTCAGTATAATCCTCACAACAAAACAAGAGAAAATTTCAACAGAAAATAAAATTATAGACCCACATATCTTATAATTATGGAGGCAAATTTTTTCAAAAAATGCTAGCAAACCAAATATAGAAACATATAGGAAGAATTATATGCTATGATCAAGTGGAACTCATCCCAAAATGCAGTGATGATTCAACATACAAAAATCAATTAAAGTTTTAAAAACTAATTAAAGTGATAAACTTTAACAATATATTTTTAACAACATGATTATCTTATTATTGCAATAAAAGTATTTGACAAGATCAAAATCCCTTTCATAATTAAAACAAACAAAAAATCATTCAACAAATCAGGAATAGAAGGAAACTCCCTCAATCTTTTAAATGCAAACTATGAGATATCCACATCTAGCATGACGATGGATGATACAAAGCTGAAAGCTTTCCCACTAAGAACAAGAACAAAAAAATGATACCTACTATTGCCACTTCCATTCAACATTGTACAGGAGGTAGAAATATCCACAAACTGATGAATGGATCATCAAAGGCGGTATATCCATACAATGTACTATTACTCAGCCATTAAAGGGAATGAAGTACTGAAACATGTTACCACATAGATGAACCTTCAAAACATGTTAATTGAAATAAGTTAACTGAAATTAAGTTAATTGACTGGTCACAATAGACCAGATATTATATGATTCCCTTTATATGAAATGTCTGGAATAGACAAACCTAGAGACATAAAAAGTAGACTAGTAGTTGCTTAAGTGGTTTTTATAGATATACAAAGTAGACTGTTAGGGGTGGGGGTGGATGAATAGAAGAATGATAGGTAAAGGATACATTTTTTTTTGCTCTGTTAAGAAACATAAATATCATTTTAACTATTTTAAATGTACAGTACAGTAGTGTAAACTATATGCACAATGTTGTGCAACAGATCTCTAAAGCTTTTTCATCTTGTAAAACTGAAACATAACCATTGAAAAACAACTGTATTTCCCTCCTCCACCTGCCACAGAAAAAAACTATTCTACTTTCTGTTTCTAAGAGTTTGATTAATTTAAGTACCTCATCTATGGTTTATTTTTGAGGAGATGAAAAAGTTATAAAATTGACTGTGGTGCTTGTTGCACACTTTGTGCATATCTGAATAAAACTGTGTAAAAAAAAACCTGGAACTTCTTCATCTCACATGGGACAAAGAGGATGCTTTTACCAGCAAGGGGGGCTAAACAAGTTTTGAGGTAGTCAGAGGGCTTCCAAATCCTTCCAAATACCACCATATTATTTTTCAGGGTCCTATTTTTATCTCCCTATCTTTCCCATAAGAAACTTGGTGAGGCTGTGAAATCAATCTGTATTGCAGTTCAATAACCCCCAGAAACAGACTTTGTACTTTGTACATGATTTTTCCCTGTGCTACTCTGAAGTCTGAATTAAGAACTTTTGAGGACTAATGATAATGGTACTATGAGCTGGGAATGTAAAACTCTGAATTTATAATTATCTTTCTTTAAAGTCTTCATTATAGTTAAAAGCAGCCAGTCTTCCCCCACTGTACCTGTATTCCCTCAACTTTTCATCACAGAAACCCTGTGGTCCATCAAAGTTAGCAGATGAGAGAGAACCAGCACTTAAGCTATTAAACTATGAAGGATTCACATTAAAGCATAGCAAAAATTCTAAGTAAACAGATATAAATTAAAAATATCAGCAGGTACCCAGGCTTTTTTGAAATAAAAGAATATTTATTTATTTATTTATTTATTTATTTATTTTTGCTTTGTCTGGGTAACAGCTCCATGTGTCATCCAATTGTCTTTAAATCTCCAGGTAGGGGCACCTGGGTGGCTCAGTCAGTTAAACATCTGACTTCCGCTCAGGTCACGATCACACGGTTCCTGAGTTCGAGCCCCGCATCAGGCTCTGTGCTGACAGCTCAGAGCCTGGAGCCTACTAAGGATTCTGTGTCTCCCTCTCTCTCTCTGCCCCTCCCTGTTCATTCTCTCTCTCTCTCTCTCTCTCTCAAATGAATAAATAAATAAATAAATAAATAAATAAATAAAACATTGAATCTCCAGGTAGAGGAGCATTAAATCAGCCAGAGGGTCGGGATTGGGATTCTTTTGAAGACCAGAAAGCTGGGGTTAGGAGTACTGCTCAGGGAGAGTTTAATTTTTTTTCCTTTAGGAAAGTATGTTCCTTTTCTGATACTGAATTTGATTCAAGAACCAAAGTTAATAAAAAAATTTAAATAAAAGTGTTTCAATTGGTGGTATAAGTTATTTCTCTTTAGTGATTCAAGACTTGAGTATAAGGGGGCAGTTTGATAGCAAGAATTGATCTTACCTTGCACAATCCATGGCACCACTATCTGTATTCCTCTTGTTAGAAACTCTGGGACCAAGATAAATTATACTGAAAATTGCTGCATCTGCTTCTACCCTATGCTGCCACTTTACATCTGATAAGAATTTCTACCTTGAGAAAATTAAATTGGAAAGTTAACCTTTTACTCTGTGTGAGTGTGATTTTGCTTCCTACCAATCCATAACATATCTAATACTCTGATTCTAAAATTTCATGTATTATCCATTGAATTGAAGTGCTTACTCAGAACTCTGTGTATATTAACTTAAATTTTATTTTCATAAACTCTATTCACAGTGAATTCAAGCAAACATCTATAATTGTTTCTCTTTTATAGAGAGCCAAGTGTCACTCTTTGCCAGCTGTTAACCTAGACCAGATCAATATAATTAGCTTTGGTAATTACTTATAGTTTTTCAGGAATAATTGAAATTATTGCATCCTTACTTCACTCTATAATTAAATTGATGGATTCTTCTTGTGTGAGAACTTATGACCTTTAAGTCTACCTACTCACAATATATTCCATAACTAATGAAATATATTATTTCAAGTCTTCCTTCTCTATAGAAAAACATAATAATCAAAATGCTCCAAAGCATACTTAACTCAAAGACACTCAAGTATATAACTCACATTGAGGCCATTAGTTTTAAGTATTTCTGGTTTTATAAGTTTTTACTTGTCTGCTGGGGCCATTTCCCTTTCCCACACATGCGAACATTGGTTTAAGAAATGCATGGATAGTGATGTACGGTTCTAAGAGCCTCAAGTTTTGTCAAGGTCTTTCAGTGTCAGTGAACATGCACTCATACAAGCAACTAAAATGTCAATTTAAACTTCAAGTAGTATCTCAAATCAGTAAATGAGTAACCATCATTTAACCATAGATATACTAGGATTATTTTCCCCACAATATTCTTGGAATGGTATATAAAAGTATTTAATAATATAGACATTAGTGTCAGACATAACTGAGTTTTCTAGCCTCTTCCACTTATTAGCTGTTTTCTTTGGGTTATTTAATCTTCAAGTCCCTGATTTTTCATTTGTATAAATAGAATAATGCCTCATATCCTATTTTATTGATTTAAGAAGATACATATAAGTTAGTAATCTAAACATCAAAAGCATCCAAGGAAACAACACTTCAAAAACAACTATGAGTGTATCTTATAGAAAGTAGTATAATTGAAGGATGGTTTGTTTGACTGTGATATGTTTGGAAATGGAATCATCTATAGGATTCTCAGGTTTGTGATATTATGATACAGACTATGTGGTAAATCTATAGATAAGATGGGCAGATCATAAGAGAGTATCATTTAAAAAAATTTTTTTAACATTTATTCATTTTTGAGTGAGAGAGACAGAGCATGAGCGGGGGAGGGGCAGAGAGCGAGGAAGACACAGAATCCAAAGCAGGCCCCAGGATCCGAGCTGTCAGCCCAGAGCCTGATGCGGGACTCGAACTCACAGACCGCGAGATCACGACCTGAGCTGAAGTCGGACGCTCAACCGACTGAGCCACCCAGGTGCCCCGAGAGTATCATTTTCATGGCAAAGGATTCTCTCTGAAAGTATATGAGATATGATTTTTTCAATAATTTGATTTCCTAAGTAAAAAGTACTCTTAAATGTTTAATGGCATTAACATTATCTATCTATCTATCTACACATAAATCTGTATAAACTCTGGAGGCTATTTTGAAGTAAAATATCTTGAATCCAAAAAAATATTTTAATTTGGAAAAGATAAAATATAGATATTCAGATATTATTAAAATTATGTCTTATTTTAATAATAATTATGAGTAAGTATCAAAAGGATTGGGGAAGTAACTTCTAATAACCAACATTGAAACAATTGATTGTCTTAAATTTAAGAAAGGAAGCTGTATATTTTCTAAGTAAGTCAAGTTAGAGCTGTTGTTTTTACTTAAAAAAAACACTGGAATAATTCATATACATTTGTTTATTGACTTCTAGACCATCATTACCATTACTGAAGTGGAAACAAGAGATGAGTCTTTATATATGGTGGACAGGAAAATAAAGGTGCTTATTTGATGAAAATGTCATGTCACGTTCATTGTGTCACCAATGTAAGAAGGTCAACTCTCTCTAAGTTGACCTCTACATTTAATGTAATTTCATTTAAAAATCTCACAAGAAATTTAAGGAACTTGACTAATGGATTCTAAACTGCATAAATGTCCAAGAGTAGGCACAGTGAATTTGTTGAAGAAGAACATGGAATGAGACTATCCTACTCTAAGTAAGAATTTCTATAGTTACAGAAATTAAAACCATGTGCCATTAGCATAGGGGTTGTAACACCCAGTCAAAAGAAAAGAATAAAGATCCTGGAAGCAGATCCAACAGCAATGTGGAAGCTCAAAATATGACATAAGGCAGATAAAAATCATTGGAAAAATTTTGTATACTTCAAATGATGATGGTAAAAATGACTGTACACGTTAAGGAATAATTGGTTTTACTTCTCACTATACACAAAAATAAACTCCAGAAGTATTAATGACTTAAACAAGGAAAAATTCAAATTTAAAACTATTAAAAGCACACCAGCCTAGATATCAGCAGATGTAGGGTAAAGTTTTAACTCTGCAGTTAAGAATTATAAAATCTCATGAAATTTTTCAACTCTTTAGTCAATGGGAAAATATTTTTACTTCATTTATCTAGGATTTTAATAAATCATGATTTTCATAATTATAATTGTGAATTGCAAATCAATAACTTTACTATTTAGTGATATACTGATGGAACGAAAGGGAAGGTCTACAAATAATATCGATTATACAGCCTCTGCCCATTAGTTCACATGTGAAAAAATATTAAAACATTTGCTCCAAATGATCAGTGGATATACTCATAGATTAAGTAGATATATTCATAGATCAGTGGATTTTCCCCTCACCACATCCCAGTAGAGATAACAACTTAACATAACGATTGAAAGAAAGAGATTTTCAGGCTGTGGTCAGTGAAGAAAAATGTAGTGTCAAAAATTGCCCATTAATAAAGATAGATAGATAGATAGATAGATAAATGCCCATTCCTCTAAGTCTTTCAAATTGGTCTCAAGGCATGCTTTGCAAAGTCTGTAGAATAGAATAGTTACAGTTGTTTGCAGCATTTTTTAATTCCCTTAGAATATAGCTTAACTACAACTAAATTCTATTTTAAGAACTTAATTTAGAAAGACAATAGTGAGAGCAGTCATGTTTTAAAATATCATGGGAAAAATGACATACCCCCTTCTGTTGCTGTGGTCAGTAACCAGTGTCCAATCTTGTCACAGATTTTTTTTTCTCCACATTGCTTCTTTCATAATTAGCATGAACTTGTTCTACACTGATCCATTTCACCAAGATTGTGACCTTGAAATGTGATCTCCTACTTATTAGCCTATTAAATCTTAAGGCAAACTCATTAGAAAATTAGACTATACTTCTTATTCGTTCAAGTACTTAATAGTTCCTGATGAAGCAAATGTAATGCATATTTAAAAGATAAGAAACACCTACCAATAATTACAAACTTATTTTTTTTTTACAAAATAATTACATGTAGCACAGTAAAGTTCAAGGAAAAGGTTTAAGCAATCCAAAGATGATGCTTCGAAGTCTATTCTCATTCTCTGTCACTATAAATAAAGAGTAAACTTCTCATGATGGTACATAACACCATTGTTATTTTGAAAATGACTGTTAAGCTATAAACCATATCAGATGATGTAGTAATGCAGTTAAGTTTACTCACATGTCATGTTCGCCTCAAGAAGACATCAACTGCTTTTACTAACCAGAAGTAAGAAAAGATGAAGAAGAGTAGTAATGGCTTAAGTGAAATTTGAACTATTTGACCTATATGCTGAAAGATTAACACTTTCGTGGATAGGTGATCTGGTTCAAAATAAAATAAGAAATACCAAGCAATGGGTCAACAAACTCTTTATTATGTGTATTTTATAGCATGGTCCTGAGATAGGTGATATACAATAAACATATTTGCCCTATATCCGTGTTGTCAATGTCTTCACAATGAATATATAAAATTTAAAAAATAATTTAAAATTCATGAAAACATATAAAATGTATATCTTCTGTATTCATTTTTACCTGAGCCGCCATACAGAGAGATTCCCTTCCCAACTCATAAACCCCTGCTTCTTGCAGTCTTGTTTTTTCCAGGCAGTGGTCTAAGCATTTATTATCTTATTTTTTAATCTGCAGATAAATATTTTATTTATTTATTTATTTAATATCAATTGAATTTTTTTCTATTTAAAAAAATTAAATCCAACACTTACCATGATGAGCACTGAGTGATATATAGAATTGTTGAATCACTATATTGTATACCTGAAACTATTTTTTTTTAAGTTTGTTGCTTTATTTAGAGAGAGAGAGCAGGGGAGGGACAGAGAGAGGGAGAAAGAGAGAATCCCAAGCAGGCTCCGCATTACCAGTGCAGACCCAAAGTGGGGCTTGAACCCACAAACCATGAGATCATGACCTGAGCAGAAACCAAGTCGGATGCTTAACTGACTGAGCCACCCAGGTGCCCCTGTACACCTGTAACTAATTTAACACTGTATGTTTAACTATATAGGAATTAAAATAAAATAATAAAATTGATAGAATACTGTTCTAATGGTGTGATAGAGCTGGATGATTGAAACACATTTAGGAATTTTACAAGTACTTTGTTAAACTGTGGGTAGGTTGGAATCAGCCATGGTGTTACTTAGTCCATGGAAATTCATGAACAGTAACATTTAGGGCTTCTATTTGGAGTTCCCATTTAATAGCACACTACTAATATTATCTAACCCAGAGCCCATATTGAAATTTTGTGAAGTCCCTCAATATTGTCTCTTAGAACTATTTTTCTCAGTCCAAGTTGAATTCAGGATCACAAATTGCATTCATTACCGTATTTCTTCACTCTGTTTTAATATGGAACATTCCTTCAACATTTCTGTGTGTTTCTTGACCTTGACATTTGAAGAATGTAGTTATTTTGTAGAATATACTCTGAGTTTGTCAAAGGTTTCCTCATAATTAGGTTAGGTTGTGCACTTTTTGCAGAAATACCACAAATGTGATGTTTTGTCCTTTTCAGTACATCATTTAAGACACACAGGACAATGATTTGTCCCCAGTTCAATATAATGGCAGCTTTAAACATTTGGTTAAGATGATGCCTGTTGGGATTTTCCCCTGTAAAGTTACAATTTTCCTTCTTGAAGTTTATGTGGAACTACTTTGCAACTACATAAATATCCTCTTGTTTATCATTATTTTACCTTCGAGTTTCAGCATTCATTGATGCTTTTCTAAGTTTTTATTTTTCCTATATTTAGATTTAAAGAGCTATATTTAGTAAGAAGGACTGTCCCCTTCCACTTCTTTCTTTCTTTCTTTCTTACTTTCTTTCTTTCTTCATTAATTCGTGTATATATGTCAGTATAATTGTTAATTTACTCAATGTGTTATCAATTTTACAATCACAATTAATTTTGACGTGTGTTTTGCTTCAGATTGGGACAGTGGAATACCCTTTAAGGTGGTTTCCAAAGGGATTTGAGCAATTTCTTGCTTTCTGAAGCAAAAATACATTTCCAGGCTCATTTTTTACTTTTCTTGTCCCACCCAGAAAACCAGCCATATCTCTAAGTAGCCCTGGTCATTTTTAGAGCATGGAACTTAGAAATCAGGATCTGGGAGCTGAGTATGTTAGATATTAATTATATGTCATTTTTTCTGGGCTCTTTCAGTGAACAGAGATAAGAAATATAAATTCATATATTTTTTCTATGTGTCATTTATATATTTTCCTCAATACATGTATATACTTCTATGTATGTATCTGTATATCTATATATATTTGAGTATATACTGATCCCTCCAACTCTAAACCCAAAGCACAGAGCATATTCTAGTCTTTCTTGTTTCCATGTATGTATATCACTTTTCTAACAATAACAACCCTAACTCCCGAGATCCGCACCACTCCAGACCTATGCAAAATGACTAAACAGAAGAATTCCCCTCAGAAAAACCTCCAGGAAATAACGACAGCTAACAAACTGATCAAAAACGATGTAAACAATATAACAGAAAGTGAATTTAGAATAATAGTCATAAAATTAATTGCTGGTCTTGAACACAGTATAAAAAACAGCAGAGAATCTATTGCTACAGAGATCAAGGGACTAAGGAACAACCAGGAGGAGCTAACAAATGCTATTAATGAGATGGAGATGACCACGGCTCGGATTGAAGAGGCAGAGGAGAGAATAGGTGAACTAGAAGATAAAATTATGGAAAAAGAAGAAGCTGAGAAAAAGAGAGATAAAAAAATCCAGGAGTATGAGAGGAAAATTAGAGAACAAATTTATGCACTAAAGAGAAATAATATACGCATAATTGGTATTCCAGAGGAAGAAGAGAGAGGGAAAGGTGCTGAAGGTGTACTGAAAAAAAACCTAGCTGAGAACTTCCCCGATCTGGGGAAGGAAAAATGCATTGAAATCCAAGAGGCACAGAGAATTCCCTTCAGACGTAACTTGAATCGATCTTCTGCAGGAAATATCATAGTGAAACTGGCAAAAATACAAGGATAAAGAGAAAATTCTGAAAGCAGCTAGGGATAAATGTGCTCTAACATATAAAGGGAGACTGATAAGACGAGTGATGGATCTACTGAAACTTGGCAGGCCAGAAAGGAATGGCAGGAAGTCTTCAATGTGATCAACAGAAAAAATATGCAGCTGAGAATCCTTTATCCAGCAAATTTGTCATTTAGAATAGAAGGAGAGATAAAGGTGTTCCCAAACAAACAAAAACTGAAGGAATTCATCACCACTAAACCAGCCCTACAAAAGATCCTAAGCAGGATCCTGTGAGACAAAGTACCAGAGACATCACTACAAGCATGAAACCTACAGACATCACAATGACTCTAAACCCATATCTTTCTATAATAACACTGAATGTAAATGGAATAAATGCGCCAACCAAAAGACATAGGGTATCAGAATGGATAAAAAAACAAGACCCATCTATTTGCTGTCTACAAGAGACTCATTTTAGACCTAAGGACACTTTAAGATTTAAAGAGAGGGGATGGAGAACTATTTATCATGCTACTGGAAGTCAAAAGAAAGCTGGAGTAGCCATACTTATATCAGACAAACTAGACTTTAAATTAAAGGCTGTAACAAGAGATGAAGAAGGGAATTATATAATAATTACAGGGTCTATCCATCAAGAAGAACTAACAATTATAAATGTCTATGCGCCGAATACGGGAGCCCCAAATATATAAAACAATAACTCACAAACGTAAGCAACCTTAACGACAACAACGTGGTAATTGCAGGGGACTTTAATACTCCACTTATAACAATGGATAGATCATCTAGACACATGGTCCCTGTGTCTAGGGAGAAACAAGGACCCTGAATGACACATTGGATCAGAGGGACTTGACAGATATATTTAGAACTCTGAATCCCAAAGCAACAGAATATACTTTCTTCTCGAGTGCACATGGAACATTCGCCAAGATAGATCACATATTGGGTGACAAAACAGCCTTTCATAAGTATACAAGAATTGAGATCATACCATGCATACTTTCAGACCACAATGCTATGAAGCTTGAAATCAACCATAGGAAAAAGTCTGGAAAACCTCCAAAAGCATGGAGGTTAATGAACACCCTACTAAAGAATGAATGGGTCAACTAGGCAATTAGAGAAGAAGTTAAAAAATATATGGAAACAAACAAAATGAAAATACAACAATCCAAACGTTTTGGGATGCAGCGAAGGCAGTCCTGAGAGGAAAATACATTGCAATCCAGGCCTATCTCAAGAAACAAGAAAAATCCCAAATACAAAATCTAACAGCACACCTAAAGGAAATAGAAGCAGAGCAGCAAAGACACCCCAAACCCAGCAGAAGAAGAGAAATAATAAAATCAGAGCAGAAATAAACAATATAGAATATAAAAAAAACTGTAGAGCAGATCAATGAAACCAAGAGTTGGTTTTTTCAAAACATAAACAAAATTGATGAACCTCTAGCCATGGTTCTCAAAAAGAAAAGGGAGATGACCCAAATAGATAAAATCATGAATGAAAATGGAATTATTACAACCAATCTCTCAGAGATACAACCAATTATCAGGGAATACTATGAAAAATTATATGCCAACAAACTGGACAACCTGGAAGAAATGGACAAATTCCTAAACACCCACACACATCCAAAACTCAAACTGGAGGAAATAGAAAGCTTGAACAGACCCATAGCCAGGGAAGAAATTGAATCAGTTATCAAAAATCTCCCAACAAATAAGAGTCCAGGACCAGATGGCTTCCCTGGGGAATTCTATGAGACATTTAAAGCAGAGATAATACCTATCCTTCTCAAGCTATTCCAAAACATAGAAAGGGAAGGAAAACTTCCAGACTCATTCTATGAAGCCAGTATTACTTTGATTCCTAAACCAGACAGAGACCCAGTAAAAAAAGAGAACTACAGGCCAACATCCCTGATGAATATGGATGCAAAAATTCTCAATAAGATACTAGCAAATCGAATGCAACAGCTTATAAAAAGAATTATTCACCATGATCAAGTGGGATTCATTCCTGGGATGCAGGGCTGGGTCAACATTCACCAATAAATCAACGTGATACATCACATGAATAAAAGAAAAGATAAGAACCATATGATCCTGTCAATCGATGCAGAAAAAGCATTTGACAAAATTCAGCATCCTTCCTTAATAAAAACCCTTGAGAAAGTCGGGATAGAAGGAACATACTTAAACATCATAAAAGCCATTTATGAAAAGTCCACAGCTAATATCATCCTCAATGGGGAAAAACTGAGAGCTTTTTCCCTGAGATCAGGAACACGACAGGGATGTCCACTCTCACCACTGTTGTTTAACATAGTGTTGGAAGTGCTAGCATCAGCAATCAGACAACAAAAGGAAACCAAAGGCATCAAAATTGGCAAAGATGAAGTCAAGGTTTCACTTTTTGCAGATGACATCATATTATACATGGAAAATCCGATAGACTCCACCAAAAGTCTGCTAGAACTGATACATGAATTCAGCAAAGTTGCAGGATACAAAATCAATGTACAGAAATCAGTTAAATTCTTATACACTAATAATGAAGCAACAGAAAGACAAATAAAGAAACTGATCCCATTCACAATTGCGCCAAGATGCATAAAATACCTAGGAATAAATCTAACCAAAGATGTACAAGATCTGTACGCTGAAAACTATAGAATGCTTATGAAGGAAATTGAAGAAGATATAAAGTAATGGAAAAATATTCCGTGCTCATGGATTGGAAGAATAAATATTGTCAAAATGTCAATACTACCCAAAGCTATCTACACATTCAATGCAATCCCAATCAATATTGCATCAGCATTCTTCTTGAAGCTAGAACAAGCAATCCTAAAATTCATATGGAACCACAAAAGGCCCCGAATAGCCAAAGTAATTTTGAAGAAGAAGACCAAAGCAGGAGGCATCACAATCCCAGACTTTAGCCTCTACTACAAAGCTGTAATCATCAAGACAGCATGGTGTTGGCATAAAAACGGACACATAGACCAATGGAATAGAATAGAAATCCCAGAACTAGACCCACAAACGTATGGCCAACTCATCTTTGACAAAGCAGGAAAGAATATCCAATGGAAAAAAGACAGTCTCTTTAACAAATGGTGCTGGGAGAACTGGACAGCAACATGCAGAAGAATGAAACTAGACCACTTTCTCACACCATTCACAAAAATAAACTCAAAATGGATAAAGTACCTGAATGTGAGACAGGAAACCATCAAAACCCTAGAGGAGAAAGCAGGTAAAGACCTCTCTGACCTCATCCGCAGCAATTTCTTACTTGACACATCCCCAAAGGCAAGGGAATTAAAAGCAAAAATGAACTATTGGGACCTCATGAAGATAAAAAAGCTTCTACACAGCAAAGGAAACAATCAACAAAACTAAAAGGCAACCAACGGAATGGGATATTTGCAACTGACATATTGGACAAAGGGCTATTATCCAAAATCTATAAAGAGCTCACCAAACTCCACACCCCAAAAACAAATAACCCAGTGAAGAAATGGGCAGAAAACATGAATAGACACTTCTCTAAAGAAGACATCCGGATGGCCAATGGGCACATGAAAAGATGCTCAACATCTCTCCTCATCAGGGAAATACAAATCAAAACCACACTCAGATATCACCTCACGCCAGTCAGAGTGGCCAAAATGAACAAATCAGGAGACTATAGATGCTGGCGAGGATGTGGAGAAACGGGAACCCTCTTGCACTGTTGGTGGGAATGCAAACTGGTGCAGCCACTCTGGAAAACAGTGTGGAGGTTCCTCAAAAAATTAAAAATAGACCTTCCCTATGACCCAGCAGTAGCACTGCTAGGAATTTACCCAAGGGATACAGGAGTACTGATGCATAGGGACACTTGTACCCCAATGTTTATAGTAGCACTCTCAACAATAGCCAAATTATGGAAAGAGACTAAATGTCCACCAAATGACGAATGGATAAAGAAATTATGGTTTATATACACAATGGAGTACTATGTGGCAATGAGAAAGAATGATATATGGCCCTTTGTAGCAACGTGGATGGAACTGGAGAGTGTCATGCTAAGTGAAATAAGGCATACAGAGAAAGACCAATAGCATATGTTTTCACTGTTATGTGGATCCTGAGAAACTTAACAGAAACCCATGAGAGAGGGGAAGGAAAAAAAAAGAGGTTAGAGTGGGAGAGAGCCAAAGCATAAGAGACTCTTAAAAACTGGGAACAAACTGAGGGTTGATGGGGGGTGGGAGGGAGGGGAGGGTAGGTGATGGGAATTGAAGTGGGCATATCTTGGGATGAGCACTGGCTGTTGTATGGAAACCAATTTGACAATAAATTTCATATATTAAAAAGAAAGAAAGAAAGAAAGAAAGAAAGAAAGAAAGAAAGAAAAGAAAGAAAGAAAGAAAGAAAGAAAGAAAGAAAGAAAGAAAGAAAGAAACTTCAAAACAAAGAAAGGAGAGAGGCAAGGAAGGAGAAAAGGGAGGAAAAAAAAAACCCTAACTCCCATTCTGTTCAATATATTGATAAATTCATCAAGGACACACTATATATAAATTAGTTTAAGAATAGGTAACTTGCACAACTGTGAAAAGCACACCTGTCAAATACTAACTGGAGGACAATAATTTTAACAGTTTTTAGATAGAATTTACATAGAGTCCAAAGAACATATATCCAATATACAATCATATTAGTTTTTTTAATGTTCTATTTATTTTTGAACGAGAAAGCAGGAGCCAGGGTGGGGAAGAGAGGAAGGGGGACAGAGGATCCAACGCAGGCTCTGTGCTGACAGCACCAAGCCTGATGAGGGGCTGGAACTCAGGACCCGTGAGATCATGACCTGAGCACAACCGACTGAGCCACTAATCTCCTCTACAATCAAATTGGTTTTGACAAATTTATGCAGTTATTTATCATTCCAGAAGTTTTCTTCCATACATCTTCCAGTGATTATCTTCAGAAGATTCTTCTCATTTTTGTCATAATAGATTAGTCTTGGTTATTCTAAAGTTTCACATAATTAGAAAATTATAATATGTCCTTTTGTGCCCAGGTTCATTTTCTCAGCAAAATGTCTGCTAGTTTTATGTACACTATTGTATGCATACATAGCTCATTCAATTTTAAATGATGAGTTCAGTTTATGAATTTTCTCATTAGTGGTCATTTGGGTTGTTCCCAGTTTCTGGCCACTATGAATAAAGTTTTGATGAGCATTTCTGTACAATTCTTTTTATGGACATATGTTTTGGGTTCTCTTAGATAAATATGAGGGTGCAGAATTGTGAGATCATAATGTAGGGGTATGATTAATTTTTAAAATTAAGATATGAGGTTAGCTGTGGGCTTTGCATAAATGGTCTTTATTTTGGGGAGGTAGTTTTCTTGTATTCCCAGATTGTTGAGTGTTTTTATCATGAAAGTTTGTTAAATTTTGTCAAATGCTTTTTCTGCATTGAGAGGATTGTGTTTTTCTCTTTTATTCTGTTAATATAGTGTATTACAGTGATTGATTTTTTATTTAGAATCATCCTTTCCATCCAGAAATAAATCCACTCGGTAAAGGTGTATAATTATTTTAATATTCTGTGGAAATCAGTTGTTATTATTTTGTTGAGGATTTTTGCATCATTATTCATCAGGAATATTTGTCTATAGATCTCTTTTCTTATAGTGTCATTGGCTTCATTATCAAGGTAGTGCTGACCTCATAGAATGAGCTTGAAGTGTTCCCTCCATCTCAGTTGTTTCAAAGAGTCTCAGGGGGATTGATGTTAACTATTTGAGTGCCTGGTAGAATTCTCTGGTAAGTTATCTGGTCCTGAGCTTTTCTTTGCTGGGAGATACATTCTATGGGTTTTGACAAATGTATAATGTAATGACATGTATCCACCATTACAGTATCATACAGAATAGTTTCCCTGCAGTAACATTATCCTGTGACTCAACAATTTATCCCTCTCCTCCTCCCCTGCTCCCAACCCACTGACCTTTTCACTGCCTCCATAGTTTGGACTTTTCCAGAATGTCATATAGTTGGAATCACACAGGATGTAGCCTTTCCAAATTGGCTTCTTCCACTTACTGATATGCATTTAAGGTTTCTCCTTGTGTATTTATGGGTAAGAGCTTATTTCCTTTTATAACTGAATAATATTCCTTTCTATGCATGTACAATAGTTTCTTTATTCAATCAACTATTGAAGGACATATTGGTTACTTCCAAGTTTTGGAAATTATGAATAAAGCTGCTACAAACATTCATGTGCAGGTTTTTTGTGGACACAAGTTTTCAACTGATTTGAGTAAATACTTTGGAGCATAATTGCTGGATCATATCATAAGGCACTGTTTTATGCTGTAGGACAGGGAAGGAAAATGGCACGTGCCCGTTCCCTCATTTTCAGAGACGTCCTCCAACACCCTCTAAAATCAATATGAACAGATTTGCCTCCTGTTTGTTCTTGGTGCTGTGCAAACAGCTGTTTTTATGTTGCCTCTCTGCACAGGCTGCTGTCTCTTTAAGGACAGTGACCCAGCTATCACTGGCCCTCCTGGCTCACCCAGTGCTGAGTCAGCTGGCTTTTAAAGCTCCCGGTTCCAAGCCCTACTTAGTTTTATAAACTCACTGAATTCATCCCCTCTGGTTTTTAAAGCCAAATGTTATAGGGATTAGTCTTCCCCATGTGAACTCCCTGGTACTAGGGCCTGTTTCTCTGCCCTCTCCATGCACATAGCTCCCTCCCTCCTGGAGGAACCTCCCTCTGCCTTTCTGACCAAACTTTCAGTTGTAGCTTCTCTATATTTAGGTGTGGACTGTGTTCTGCCAGTCTTCACATCGTTCTCTGGTTTATTGACTTGAATGTGGATGATAGCTAGCTGTAAACTGGGATGGGGTGAGCTAAGGGTCCTCCTACTCTGCCATCTTTCCAAGCTCTTCGTCTTATTGCTGAACCTTACATGTTAATTGTATATTCTGGATTTAAGTACTTTGTCAGATATGTGATTCACCAATATTTTCCCCTCGTCTATCCCTATCTTCTCCTTAACAGTGTCTTTTATAGAGCAGAAGATGTTAATTTTAATGAAGTCCAACATATCAATCTTTTCTTTTATGGACTACGCTTTTGTGTTTCATTGAAAAAGCTATCACCAATACTTTCTCCCTTATTATTTCCTAGAAATTTTATAATTTTGCATTTATAGTTAGCTCTAAAATCTGTTTTGAATCCATTATTTGTGAAAGATGTAAACATGTTGAGGAACTTTTTCATATGCTTCATCATGACCATTTGAATATCTTTCTTTGTGTTGTGTATGTATGTATAGGTTTTTGGCCTTTTAAAATTGTTTTGTCTTTTTATTACATAGCTTTAACAGTTTGTTTTTTAATAAATTCCAGATACAAGGACTTTGTAGATATGTTTTGCTGATATATTTCTCAATCTGTGGCTTGACTATTAATTTTTCCATACTGTCTTTTTTTTTTAAGTTTATTTATTTTTGTTAAGAATCTGTATCCAGTGTGAGGCTCTAACTTATGGCCCTGAAATCAAGAGTCACACACTCTACCGACTGACCCAGCCAGGCTCCTCTCAATACTGTCTTTTTAATAAGAAAACTATTTCCATGAAGGCTAATTTCTTTTTTCTTTTATGATTATTATTTTCTCTGTCCTGTCTGAGAAATATTTGCCTCTCTCAAGGTAACAAAGACATCCTTTTATTATTTTTTCTACAGTTTAACTTCTAGGTGTTATGATTCATCTCAAATTAATGTTTCTGCACAGCAACATTTGAGGTTTCATTTTACCCCATATGAGTATCTAGTTTTGCTAGAAACACTTGTTGGAAAGCCTTGTTTTTCCATTTCATTTTTTGCTGCTGTCTTGAAAATGAATTGTCACTATGACAGTGGGTTTATTTCTGTACTATTCTGAATTGAATTCTTGATATACCCTTATACTAATATTGCACTCTTGATTATTGTAGCCTTAGTGTCCCACATTATAAAGTCTTGCATCAATGAAACCATTTTAAAATATGGTTTTGGCTATTCTCAGTCATTTAAATGTTGAAATAAATTTGAAAAACAGTTTCTCAATCTATAGTTATAAAAGCCTTTTTCTCATTGATCCTGGGCAACCAGTAATCTGTTTGTAATAATTTTCTTTTGAAGAATGTTATATGAACAGAATCATACACTATGCAACTTTTGGGATTGACATTTTTCACTTAGCATAACTTCCTCATAATATATTCAAATTGCTGCATGTACTAATAGTTATTTTTTTATCGCTTAGTAGTATTTCATGGTATGGATACACAACAATTTGTTTAACCATTAAACAAGTGAAGAACATTTTGAGAGTTTCTTTGGCAGTTTTGGCGAGTACAATAAATTTCCTACAAACATTTGTTCATAGGCATTTGTGTGGGCACAGCTATTAATTCTCTGGGATAAATGTGTAGTAGTACAATTGTCCATATAATAATTATACATTTAGTTTTTTATAAAACTATTAAACTCTTTTCCACAGTGGGATTTACCATTCCACATTCACCCCAGCAATAAAAGGGAGATTCAGTTTCTCCATATCCTTAAAGATTTTCTTTTTTGGTAATAGTTCTAATGTGTGTATATGTTATCTTGTTATGGTCTTAATTTTCACTACTTTAATGGAGAATAATGTTGGCCATCTTCTTATGAACTTAATTGCCATTTGAATATCTTATTCAATGAAATGTCTCTTCACTTCTTTTGATTATATTTAATTTTAGATTTTACTGTTAAGTTTTGAGGATTCTTTATACAGACAGTCCCTGATTTATGGTCCTTTGACTTATGATTTTTCAACCTTATGATAGTGCAAAAGAAATCCATATTCAGTAGACACTGTACTACAAATTTTAAGTTTTTACCTTTTCCCAGGCTAGTGATATGTAGTACCATGGTCTCTCATGATGCTGGGCAGTGGCAGCAAGTGGCAATCCCAGTGATCCAAGCGACCACAAGGGTAAATAACTGATACACTTATAATCAATCTGTGCAACCATTCTGTTTTTCACTGTTGGTACAATATTCAATAAATTGCATGAAGTAGTCAACACCTTATTATAAAATAGGCTTTATGTTAAGTAACTTTTTCAAACTGTAGGCTAATACAAGTGTTCTGAGCACATTTAAGGTAGGTTACACTAAGCTATGATATTCAGTACGTTAGGTACATTAAATGCATTTTCAACTTAGGATATTTTCAACTTATAATGGGTTTATCAGAATATAACCCCATTATAAGTCAAGGAAGATCCTTATGTTCTACAGATGAGTTCTTTATCAGACATATGGTTTGCAAGTATGCTCTACTAGCTGTGATGTTTTTCCATTCTCTTAAATATGACTCAGAGGAAAATTCTGAAATAAATGAACTCCAATTTAGGTTTTTTTTTTTTTTTTTTGGAAATGGATTTTGTTTCCTCCGTCATATATAAGAACTCTTCACGGGGGCGCCTGGGTGGCTCAGTCGGTTAAGTGTCCGACTTCGGCTCAGGTCATGATCTCGCGGTCCGTGGGTTCGAGCCCCACGTGGGGCTCTGTGCTGACAGCTCAGAGACTAGAGCCTGTTTCAGATTCTGTGTTTCCCTCTTTCTCTGACCCTCCCCCGTTCATGCTCTCTGTCTCAAAAATAAATAAATGTTAAAAAAAAAAAAAAAGAACTCTTCACGAAGTCTATATCTCCCAATCTTTTTCTTGGTCAGTTTCTAAATATTCTGTAGTTTTACATTTTACATATAAATCTATTATCTATCTTGAGTTAACTTTTGTTTAAGATATGAGGTGTAGCATGAGATTTATTTTTCTCCCTGTGGATATCCAAAATGCTCTATTACCATTTGTTGAAAAGATTATTCATTCTCCATTAAATTGATGTTGTGTCTCTGTCAAAAATAAATGAGCCATACATGGGGGGTGGTGGCTATTTTTGGATTTTCTGTTCTATTCGATTGATCTCTGTGTTTATTCCTTTGCCAGAACCACATAGTCTTGATTACTGTAGCTATAAAATAAATTTTGAAATCACGTGGCTGTATTCTCATTTTATTATTCTTTTGTAAATTTTTGTCAATTTTACTTCATTTGCCTTTACATATAAATATTAGAATAATTTTTTCATAACTACAAAAACCTTGCAGGGATCTTGCTGACATCTCTACTGTGTTGAGTCTTCCAATCCATGCACACACTATGTCTCTCCATTTAATTAATCTTTATCAGTGTTTTGTAGTTTTCAACATATAAGCTCTATGCATGCTATATGAAATTTACACACAAATATTTTTAAGGATTATAAATTGTATCATAATTTTAACTTTAGTATTCACATGTTCATTGTTACTATATAGAAATAAAATTGATTTTTATACGTTGATCTTGTATCCTGTAGCAGTGCTAAATTCACTTCCAAGAATGAGTTCTGGAGGTTTATTTTGTGTGTTTATTAGTTGAGATTTTCTACGTAGAAGATCATGTCATCTGAAAATAGGACAGGTTTATTTCTGGCTCTTCAATCTGTATGCCTTTTATTTCCTTATTGAACTACCAAAATTTTCAGTCCTATTTGAATGGCAGTGGTAAAAGCAGCATATTTGTTTTATACCCAGTCTCAGGGGAAATGGATTCAATCTTCCACCACTATGATATTAGCTATCGTATTTTTGTAGATGTTATTTATCAAGTTGAGAAATGTACCCTGTATTTCTATTTATTATTTTATTGTATTTTATTTAAATTCAAATTAGTTAACATATAGTGTTATATTGGTTTCAGGAGTAGAATTTAGTGATTCATCACTTATATATAACACCCAATGCTCATCCCCAAAAGAGCCCTCCTTGATGCCCATCACTCCTTTAGCCCATTCCCCTGCATCTACCTCCCCTCCAGCAACTCTCAGTTTGTTCCCTGTATTTAAGAGTCTCTTATGGTTTGCCTCCCTCTCTGTTTTTATCTTATTTTATTTTTCCTTCCCTTCCCCTATGTTCATCAATTTTGTTTCTTAAATTCTACATGTGAATGAAATCATATATTTGTCTTTCTCTGACTTATTTCACTTTGCATAATACACTCTAGTTACACCCATGAATATGAATACTATTAAAATAGTCACATACTTTTTGTGCCTTAATTGATACTATCATGTGATTTTTCCTCTTTTGCCTATTATTATGGAAGATTTCATTAATTGATTTTCAAATATTGAACCCAGTCTTGCATCTCCGAAATAAAACCATCTTAGTCATGTTGTACCTTTTAAAATATATTTCTGATTTATATTTGATACTATTTTAATGGTTTTTTTTTTTTTTTGCATTGAAATTTATGAGAGAGCTATTGGTGCATAGATTTCTTTTTTATGTGTACTCTCTGTCTGGTTTTGGTATCAGGGTAAAACTAACATCATAAAATGTGTTGGGAATTACTCTTTCCTGTTGTATTTTGTGGAAATAATTGTGTACAATTGGTGATAAAATCTTTAAAAATTAAAAAAAATTGAAACATAATTGACATATAACATCGTGGAAGTTTAAAATGTACAATGTGTTGGTTTGATCATATATTGCAATATGATTGCCATAATAGGATTAGCAACACTTCTATCGTGTCACATAATTATCATTTCTTTTTTGTGGTGGGAAGTCAAGATCTAGTCTTTTGGCAACTTTGAAATTTATAATACAATATTATTAACAATAATCCCAATACTGTGTGTCAGATCTCCAGAATTTATTCATCTACTAGTTGCAAGTTGGTACCTTTATACAACATCTCTTTAATTCTCTCTCTCTGCACCTAAAACTGCCATTCACTGTTTTTGAGTTTGGCTTTTAGATTCCACGCAAAAGTGATAACATACAGTATTTCCATTTCTCTGAGTTATTTCACATAGCACAACGTCCTCAATGATGATGATTCTTTCTTAGATGTTTGTATAATTCTCCAGTAAAACTATCTTGGCTTGAAGATCTTGGTTTCATTTATGTTTTTTAAGTGAATAGTCCAATTTTCTTAATAGCTATGTATTTATTCAAATTATCTATTCTATATTGAGTGAATTGTAATAATTTATACCTTTTGAAGAAATGATCCATTCATTTATGTTGTCCACTTTATGCCTGTAGACTTGTTTATATCTTACTATCTTCTTGATGTCTTCAGGGTGTGTAGAGATATCCCCATTTCATTCCTGACACTGGTAATGTATGTATTCTTTCTTTGTTTCTTTGTCAATCTAGCTAAAGGTTTATAAACTCATTGGTCTGTTCAAAGAATTAGCTTTTTAATTCATTTCATTAATTTCTGTTAGTATCTTTATTATTTCTTCTGTTTGGTTTGAGTTTAACATTTCCTTAGGTGGGAGTTTAGATTATTGATTTGAGACTCTTTATTCTTCAATGTAAACATTTAGTGTTATAAATTTCCTTCCCAGCACAGAATTAACTCTGTCCAACAAAATGTGTACCCTGTTGTTGCAGGGTGGAATATTCTATGTCAATTATCTCTTTTTAGTTGATGCTATTTTGTTCTTGTATATCATCACTGATTTTATGTCTAGTCAACCTATCTATTGTTGACACAGGGTTGGTGAAGTCCCTAATTACGATTTTGGATTTGTCAGTTTGTGCTTTTTGTTCTGTTGGTTTTTCAGTTATATATTTTGCAGTTTTGTTGTTTGGTGCATATACATCCAGAATTTCTGTCTTAGTGGACTGACCTTTATACCATTATGTAAATTCACTTTGACAATTTCTGTCTTTAAAAGGCACATTAGACTACTTATAGTTAATATAAATATTGATCATAGGGCTTAAAACTGTCATTTTAATTTTTGTGTTTTTTTGTTTGTTTTCTCCCTCCTACCTTCCTGAATTTTTATTTAGAATTCTATTTTGAATCACCCATGGTTTTTTTAGTACATATATTTGTATAGCTCCTTTGTGTGTGTGATTGCTGTAGGCATTACATTATTTATATATTGTTTATCAGTCTCCTCATGTTAACATTTTACTAGTATGAGTGAAGTGTAGAAATCAAAATTATTTGTGGGTAGTCTCCTGCTTCTGGAAAGATGAAGTAGATACACTATTCCCTTTTTTTCTCATTAAGTGCAACTAAAATCCCTAGACATTATATATAAAACAACATAAGAAAACACAGACTGGTGAAAATGAGGCAGACTGGCTAGGGACCTTAGGGTCTGCTATGGACTGAACTGTCTCCCTCAAATACCTATTTTGAAGCTTTAGCCCCTAATGTGATTTAATCTAGTGGTCAGTGCTTTATGGAGGTTAAGGTTAAATGAAGCTATACTATAGCCTTATACTAAAGGAAGGTCTCTCTATTGATCTATCTCTGCCATGTGAAGACATGGCAGGTTGGTGGCTGTATGCAAGCCAGGAAGAGATCTTTCACAAGAACTGGAACATGCTGGCACCCTAGCCTCCCAGACTTTAGAATTGTGAGAAAATAAATTTCTGTTGTTAAGCCACACAGTCTGTAGTATTTTTATGGTACCTGAACCGACCAATCTAGCGCCTGAGTGAACATGGTGAAAGAAATCTTGCAACATCAGGAAGGAAGAACAGAAACAGCAAAAATATGACTGAACACCATAAAATAGACTTTCCTTTTCCTGTTGAGTTTTCTAAATTATGTTTGCAAATGAAGCAAAAATTACAACAGAGAGTCTAATGTATCTCTCACTATATGTAGAGGAAATATTTGACAATGATATTATAAATGAAAGACTAAAATGATGTATTATAGTCTTCGTTTTTAAAACAACAGCTTTATTAAGATATGACTCACACTCCATATGCTAGAGAAATATAATTAAAAATAAAATCTGCCAACCCAAAAAGCTTCTCCACAAAAGTAGAAGAGAGAGAAAACTGTTTTATTATTGGATAAGCATTAAACTAGAATGTGATGCACATCACAAGCAATCTGCTAAAGAGACTGTAAAGATAGAAGGAAATTTTATCCCATTATATGGCCAAGTAGATACACCCAGTTGCATACATTTTATCAAGATAAATGATAACTATTCCTCAAGTAAAAGAACATGGCATCATCAGTGATCAGACATGACTTGTCCTAAGTTCACCTTGTAATTGGGTTAGCCACATGGATTTGTTAATTGCTTTTAAAAAGGAAAATGAATTACTCATATATTTAAGATAGGAAGTACATTTGTAACTTGAGGCCTGGCACCAGCTAAAGTTAGACTCTTATCCTCCCACAGAAAATAGAAGATACGTGTGCTATCTTTTGTGATTATTACATTTCAAAGAAATGGCTGCCCAGTATTGAGAAAAAATGTGGCAGAGAGGATTCACAATTATAAGGTTTCTTTTTCCTTTTTTTAATAATGTTTATTTTTGAGAGAGAGGGAGATAGAGTGTAAGCAGGGAAGGGTCAGAGAGAGAGGGAGACAGAATCCGAAGCAGGCTCCAGGCTCTGAGCTGTAAGCACAGAGCAGGACACGGGGCTCGAACCCATGAACCGCGAGTTCATGGCCTGAGCTGAAGTCAGACGCTTAACCAACTGAGCCACCAGGCCCCCCTATTTTTTCCTTTTAAGTAAGTGCTCTAAGATAGGGTGTACAGTCTCTTTTTCTTCTTGTATCAAGAGAAATTAAAGTTTATTTTCCTTATTTTTAATTTGTATTTGTCATGTACATCTGATTCACCCATTTAAAATATACAGTTTGATAGTTTTTAGTATATTCACATAGATTAACAATCACCACAATCAGTTTAGATCATTTCATCCTCTAAAAGAAACCAGTTCCCCATCAGCAGTCACTATCCATTTCTGTGACACTACTGTTCCCAGACCTAGGTAACCACTAATCTACTTTTTGTCTCTATAGATTTACAGATTATAGACATTTTATATAGAAGAAATCATACATTGTATATTTTGTGACTGGTTTCTTTCAGTTAGCATATGTTATTCTGGTTGTAACATATGTCAGTATTTTATTCCCTTTACTGCTGAATAATATTTTGTGGTAGAGATACAACATTTTATATATCCATTATCAGTTGATGGCAATTTGGGTTATTTCCACTTTTTGACTATTACTAATGATGCTATTATGAATGTCCATCTACAATTATTTGTGACAATATCTTTTCACTTTTTTTGGATATATATCTAAGAGCATATTTCTGGTTCATACGATGACTCTATATTTATCTTTCTGAGGGACTTCCAAACTATTTTCCAAAGTGGCTGCACCATTTTCTATTCCCATCTGCAATATATAAAAGTTACAAACCCTTTTAAACACTTATTTTTATCTATCTTTTTTTTTTATTTTGGTCATTCTAGTGGATGAAGAGTTCTATTTCATTGTGACTTCGCTTGGCATTTCTCTGGTGACTAATGTTAAGCATCTTTCCATGTACTTATTGGCCATTTGTATGTATTCTTTGGAATACTGTATATTCATATCATTTGTCCATTTTATTTGTCATTATATATTTTAGTTGTAAGAGTGCCTCATACATTCTAGATACAAGTCGTTTATCAAGACTTATTAGAAGAAAATGTTAGAAATAATAATGAAATAATAAAATTAAACTTTTAAACTAAAAAGGATTTACTGAATGTAAAAGATGACATTAAAATAGTGAAATAAAAGTGTCAGAGATATATAGAAAACAAAAAGTAAGGTGGAAGATGTAAATCTGACAATACAAATAATAGCATTAAAGATAAATGGATTAAACACTCCAAAAGGAGTCTTCTCTTTGCACTCAGAGTCCCCTTTAATATTTTTTGCAGGGCTGGTTTAGTGGTCATGAACTCCTTTAGTTTCTGTTTGTCTGGGAAGTTTTTTAATCTCTCCTTCTATTCTGAATGATAGCTTTACTGGATAGAGTATTCTTGCCTGCAGATTCTTCCCATTCAGCACTTTGAATGATGCCACTCCCTTCTGACTTGCCAAGTTTCTGTTGAGATCTGCAGCTAGCCTTATGGGTCTTCCCTCGTAAGTTAAGTAATTCTTTTGTCTTTCCGCTTTTAAGATTTTTTCACTATCACTATATTTTGCGAAATTAATTACAATATGTCTTGGTGTTGGCCTGCTTTTGTTGATTTTAGTGGGAGTTCTCTGTACCTCCTGGATCTAGAAATCTGTTTCCTTCCCTAGATCGGGGAAGTTTTCAGCTATTATTTCTTGAAATAAATTTTCTGCCCCCTTTTCTCTCTCTTCTTGTGGAATTCCTAGAGCACTAATCTTATTACATTTGATGGATTCACTGAGTCTCCTAAGTCTATTTTCATGCTGCATAATTCTTTCTTTTGTTTAGCTTCATTATTTTCCATATTTTTTGTCTATATCACTTATGTGTTCCTCTGATTCTTCCAGCCTTGTGTTTGTTGCATCGTCTGTTTCCAATTTTAGTTATTGCATTTTTTAATTCTAACTGATTTTTTTAAACTTTTTTATGTATGCAGTGAAGGCTTCCCTGAAGTCTTCCATTCTTTCCTCAAGCCCCGTGAGTATCCGTATGATTGTTGCTTTAAATTTTCCATCATGCATGTTACTTATATCTGTTTTGCTTAGATCTCTGGTTGTGACCTTATCTTGTTCTCTCATTTTGGATGAATTCCTCCTTGTTGGCATTTTGTCTAAGTCTCTGTCTTCTCTGTGTTAGAAAAGCCTGTTATATTTCCTGCTCCTGAAAGTAACAGCTTTATGGAAAAGAGGTCATATAGTGCCCAGGGCCTGGTGCTTCAGGGAGTATCTCTGGGGTGTGCTGCGTGTGCTCTGCTCTTGTGTTTTGGCTGCTCTACCCCTCAGGTCAGTCATCTGCAGAGGTTCTCCTTGCCTGCAGTGGGCAGTGTTTGGTCCTTGGCCAGAGTGTGGTGACTTTTAACTAGGTGTGCTCTGGTCTGCTTGTTTCATGAGACCTGATACAACTTCCACTAGAACTGAAGCCCTGCAGAACTCTCTGGTCAGGGGACATGGTGTGGGCAGGAGTTTCTGCTGGTCTTCTGGAGAAGGGGTTTGCTATGCTGAGACTGAGGCAAACCCAATGGAGAAAGACAGTACTGCCAGAGCACGGGGATGTGGGGCTTGGTGTAAAGCAGGCTAGGCAGCCATTGTCAGTGCTGTGTTGCTTACTGCATGTGGCTCTATGTTTATGCTGAGGGGCAGGGGAGGAAATGGAACCAGCCAGCTCCCTGGTCCCTGGAGAGGCTCCCCCATACATACTGCCTATCTGGGAAGAACCCTGAGAACAGCAAATAATCCCACCCACCACCCACTCCTATGTGTCCCAGGCATTTTTCAGATCACTGTTTCCACACTGTCTGCCTCCAGGTTGTTTGCATGCCTTCTCTCAAGTAGTGTACTGCTCTCCCGGCTCTATCCCCACCAAGCCTGCTGACTTTAAAAATTCCAGGCTTTCGTGGCATGGTGTGGCAGAAGTTTGTGCTGGTCTTCTGGAGGAGGGTCCAGCCATGCTGGGACTGAGGCAGGCTTGACTGAGAAGGGTAGTTGCACCAGAGTGCAGGGGTGTGGGACTTGTTGTAAGCAGGTTAGGCAGCCAGTGTCAGAGCTGAGCTGCTTCCTGCAGGTGGTTCTGCATTTATGCTTAGGGGCAGGGGAGGGAAATGGTGCTGGCTAGCAACTTTGTCCCTGGAGAGGCGTCTTCCTGAGGTGCAATAATCTACCCCCCATGTGTCCCCAAGTCTTCTTCAAATCAGGTATTTCCACACTGCCTGTCCCTGGGTCACTTACCTGCCTTCTCTCAAGGAGTACAGCAGCACCCTTAGAGCTCTATCCCGGCCAAGCCTGGTGACCTTTAAAACTCCAGCCTTTAAGCCCTGCTGGCTTCAAGAACTCATGAAAATCACCCCCTCTTATTTTCCCAGACAATGGCTTTGGGGAAATGTTCTCCATTTGCATTCCCCTGTATGCTCCTCTCTCTCTCACCTTTATCTACAACCTTGATCACGACTCCCTCTCCTCCACAGGACCCAGGATCCACTTCTCCCCCAAACCACTTCTCTGCACTTTCTACCTTCTTCAGTGTGGCTTTTCTCCCTTTAGTTGTGGGGTTTGTTCTGTCAGTCTTTAGGTTGATTTCTGGGGTATATAGAAACATTTGATATCTAGTCATGTTTGAGGGAAGAGACAAGCCTCTTAGAGTCTTCCCACTCTGATGCCATCTTCGCTCCCCTATTAATCTTTTCTATTTGATGAGGTATTGTCCTTTAGTTCTTTGTGTATCATTTCCTTTAGTTCTTTGAATGTATTTATAAAGGCTGTTTTTGAAGTTAATGTCTGTTAAATCCAACACCTGGGCCCTGTCATAGGCAATTTCTATTGCTCCTTTTCCCCTAGGTATGGGTTATACATTCCTATTACTTCTCATGCTTTGTAATTTTTTTAAAAAGGACCTGTTAAATAATATATTGTAGCAATCTGGATACTCATCCCTTCTCAAGGCCTTGCTAAGTTCATTTGTTTAGTGACTTAGTTGGATTTTTAAGACATTTATTTCCCTTACATTGTGAAGTTTCTAATATTGTTCGTTAGGGGGTTCTACAATGGGCATGCCCACAGCCACCTGCCATGATAGCGTTTTATGCAGGACTCTCTGTCTCTTTTTTGATTACTGTATTAAGCTACCTTATCACACCAACTGTTAGACTCTACTAATTGCCAGTTGATTGTACTATAATGATTAATTTTGTGTCAACTTTACTGGGCCATGGGGTTCCCCGGTATTTGGTCAGTGTTCTTGTTTTTTCTATAAGGATGTTTTGTTGATGAAATTAATATTTAAATCAGTAGGGTGAGTAGACTGCCTTCCCTAATGTGGGTGGGCCTAATCCAATCAGCTCAAGGCTGATATAGAGCAAAAAAATCTGATTTTCCCTCAAGTTGGAGTTCTTTCTACCTGATTTCTGGGGAACTGGGATATCAGCTTCTTGGTGACTTTGAATTTGAACTGAAACATCAGCACTTCTTGGGTCTCAAGCCTGCTGGCCTTCGAAGAGGAACTACACAGCAGCTCTCCCAGGCCTATAGCTTGCCAGCTTATCCTTCAAATATTGGGACTTGTTAGCCTCCATAATCATGTGAGCCAATTCTCCATGTAATAAATCTCTTTGTACACATATCCAACCTATTGGTCTTGTTTCTCTGGAGAACAGTGAGTAATATACACTCTTGTTTGCAACACTTCCCGGTGGCATAAATTGTTCCACCATCCAACCCAATTAAATTGGGGTCCCTTTGCAGGGGTAGTTATGTGGCCAATTTTTGATTTTTTTTTGACCCCAAGAAGACTTTCCTTAGCTGTCTTTTTTCCTAGGTTCTCGCTTGTAAATTTCTTGGCCTACAGTTAAATTTGTAGCTCTCATGGAGCTACTACCCTCCTCTTAATTGCTTGCCACTTGAATATCTTTTGTTTCTGAGATAGTTCCTAGGCTTCGAACTTTCTCACACTCTTCCAAATAAACTTGGCTCCTGTGGGGAGAATTTCAGAACTCTCTATTCTTATGGCCCACCTGTCTTTTGGGAAAATCTATGAGCCAGGGCTCTGGAGCTAGGGCGTGTACACTTGCATACTTCTGTTGGAGTGGCATCCTTGCTTTATAAACAAAAAATTAGACAGGAGCACTAGATATTGCCTTTCTCAGGTTGCCTCCATCGGTATGGAACTCCTGCTGTACAAACCCTATACGTGTCCTACAAGGGGCAAGGACATTCTGAGCCTTAGTATTTTTGGCTTGCCACACCTTGGGTATAGCCTTTGACCTACAAGTGGAGCTAGGAGGAGGAAGAGAGCTCTTGGCTACACTAACTTTGAATTTCATCTTTAAAAATAGAGCTCTGGAAGATGAGAAATACTGATGTCTTTGCATACCAGGGAGATACCATAGCACTTGAGAGACATCTGGGAAAGAGAGAGCCTTGTATTCTTGCCACATCACTTAGAATGGCATATCCATTATTTTGAGCTGGGATGGGAGTTAGGAGGAGGTTGTGGCTCAAGAGTCACAGACTCCAGTTATTTTTACTGAAATTTAGTAAGTTTTCTTGAATAAAAATTTCTTCACTTAATGTATGCCCTTATATATTTTTTTCTTTCAGCATTTTAAATGTATCAATTGCTTGTTTCCTGGATTCCATTGTTTCTGATGAGAATAAAAAACGATTCATACCATTGTCTACAATGTTTCTACTTCTGTCACTTTCAAAATTTTCTCTTTATCTTTGGTTTCCTGTAGTTTGGCAGTGATGTGCCCATTTATTTATTTAATTATTCTTATCATGCTTGGATTTTGTTGAGCTTCATGGATCCGTAGGTTCATGATTTTCACTAAATTTAGGGAACTTTTAGCCATCATCTCATTGAACATTTATTCTTCCCTGTTTGTTTTCTCTGCCTTTTCTTCTAGAGGTTGAAATATACAAATATTAGACTTAAAATTACTTAAAATTGCCCTTGTCTTACTAAAGTTTATTTCATTTTTTCTCAGTATTAAAAAAAAGTAAATTGGATAATTTCTATTGATAGGCATTAAAGTGCACTGATACCCACTTCTTCTATTCCCATCCAGTTCATTGAGTATAAATATTGAAGTTGGTAGTTCTATACTTTCTATTTATGCCATTTTTTAAGTTTCCATGTCTATATTTCCACATATATTCTTTCAAAATGACTATTTTAGAGATCACCTTTAGAGAGAGACTGAGAAGATGGGAGGAGTAGGAGGACCCTATGCTCATGTCATCCCATGGATACAGCTAGATAGCACTGACATCAGTGTAAATAATCCAGAAAATGACCCAAAGACAAGCAGAACAAACTCTACCACTAAAGGTAGAGAAGAGACCACACAGACAAAGTGGGAAGGGCATAGATGTGGTGAGGAGCTAAATGAATCCCAGGCTATCTGCAGAACGAGGTGAGCTGAGGGTACAGAGAGGGGAGAGAAACAGACTCTCATACTGGAGAGCCCACACAAGGAAGACAAATCCCCATACCATTTGGCTTTGAAAACTAGAGTGGCCAAATTGAGTAAGTTCTTAACAACAAGTGGGACTTAAAGCCTAGAAATTTAAAAATTAGCAGTCTTGGTTCTGAGAGAACCTGAAGGGCAATAGGAAGCAGAGTTCCCTCTTTCAAACAGGCAGTGCAACAAAAAGCCCATGGAGATATGGCATAGAAGAGACAGCTTGAAAAATGCCTGGGGCATATGGAGGGAGAATTATTTACTAATCTTAAGAGTGGGTCCCAGAGGGGCAATGTTCACTGAGGAAATTCTCTAGGAACAAAGAAGCTGGCAGGCATCAATACCTTAACCCTGCCCCCAGCACAAACACATAGTCACGTGTGGGAACCAGCAAAGCACCCACATTCACTACTTAACTTGCTTACACCAAGCCCCACCCCCATGAACTTAGGCAGATCCACCCTTTCCAGTCATGCTTGCCTCAATCTCGGTGCTGTGGGTGCCCAACCCAGAATACCCATGCAAACCTTGCCAACACAGTATCTTCTGACTCACATGCTTTTCAAGGCCTCAGTGTTGACAGTGGCAGGGGCATCAGCAGCAGGACTACAGAAGAACAAGGAGATACCTTGTTAAAATTGCAAGCCCTAGCCATGCATGCTTTGCAGATTGGCTCCAGCTGGCTAGTCCAGAGGCAGTAGGTCCTGTCCAGCAGCAGCAGGTTCATTTAGCAAGTAGTCCAGCCTACACCTTGTTAAAACTGCCTGTTCCACCCCAGCTGGCTTGGTCCCTGAAACAGCATGTCCCCTCTTGCCAGCGTGCAAACCTGCAGGCACTGTGCCCTTGCCCCCTCCAATACGCACTTGGCTGGAGCCCATTCAAATGGGCCACAAACCTGACAGTCTGTTACCATCTCCACAGGGAACAGCACCACACCAAAGTGACTTCTGTCCTGGGGTGAGGGGAAGATAACCACATACACCAGCCAAATGGAGGCCCCAGCAGTGTGCTGGGGCCAGAGAGTTGGACTGATTACAGTCACCCCTCCCAGCAAAAACTTCTCAGGGGATAATGCAGGGAAAGTTCCCTGTAGTTGGGGCTACTGTATCTCTGGCAAATGTCTGCTATGACTCACTCCAGTCAAGCCCAATGAGGCACAAGATTGGTCAACCAAAACCAAAAGGACCAAACGGTGCCCACATTAAGCAAAGAGAGCCACTAGAGATGACTGGACTGAAGGAAAAATGGCCAGGACACAACAGCAGGGCACACACAGATTACGTAGGAGACACCCCTAAAATGCCAGGATCTGGGGAACAGGTGACATGTACTGCAGGGAACTACAGGACCTCTTTTTAATAAGGCCATACATTCAAGAGCAGGGGATGCAGCTAACAGAGAGAAGCATACACAGAGATTTACACAAAATGAAAAGACAGAAGAATATGTCCCAAATGAAAGAATAGGGCAAAATCACAGTAAGAAAAAACAAGCAAAACACATATAGGTAACAACACTGATAGAAAATTTAATGTAGTGAACATACACATGCTCACTGGACTTGAGAAAAGAGTGGAGGACATCAGCAAGACTCTTAAAAAGATAAAAAAGACAATCAGAGATGAAGAACACAATAAACGCAAATAAAAATACACTAGATGGAAAAAAATAGTAGGCTAGAGGAACAAAAAGGATGAGTTAGCAAACTGGAAGACAGAGTAATGGAAAGTAATCAAGCTGAGCAGGTGAGATAAAAAATTACTGAAAATGAGGATAGACTTAAGGAATGCATCAACTCCATTAAATGTAATAACATTTGCATTATAGGAATCCCAGAAGAAGACAGAGAAAGGGGGGCACAAAAGTTATTTGAGGTAATAAAGTTGAAAACTTCACTAATCTGGGGAATGAAACTGAAACCTAAATCCAGGAGGGACAGACAGCCTCCAACAAAATAAACCCAAGGAGGTCCACACCAACACACATACTAATTAAAATAGCAGAATATAGTGATAAAGAAAGAATTTTATGAGCAGCAAGAGAAAAAAAAGTCAGTTACACACAAGGGACATACCATAAGACTAACAGCTGAGTTTTCAGCAGAAAGTTTTGCAGTCCAGAAGGAAGTAGCAGGATATATTCAAAGTGGTGAAAGGAAAGAAACCTGCAGCCAAGAATACTGTATCTAGTACTGTATCAAGTCTATTATTCAGAATAGAAGAGAAAAAGAGTTTCTCAGAGAAACAAAAGCTAAAAGAGTTCATGATCACTAAACCAGCCCTACAAGAAATGATAAAGAGGACTCTCTGAGAGGAAAGGAAAGACTGTAAATAAGAGTAAGAAAAGTAGGAAGAACAAAAGCAGGAAAAATCAGTAGATATGTAAAAACCAGTCAAGGGACCCACAAAATAAAAGAATGTAAATTATGACACTATATATCTAAAATATGCGGAGGAGTTGAGTAAAAATGGGTTCAAACTTAAGGGACCATCAACTTAATATAGACTGTTATTTGCAGAAGATGTTATGTAGAAACATAATGGTAACCAGAAATCAAAAGGCAGTAATAGATATGCAAAAACTAAAGAGAAAGGAATCTAAGTATATCACTAAAGAAAGCCAACAAACCATGAGAGAAGAGAGGAAGAGAAGAAAGGACCACAGAAGAGCTACAAAAACATAAAATAAGTACAAAATGGGAATAAATACATAGCTGTCAATAATTACTTTGAATGTAAAGGGACTCAAAGCTTTAAAAGACATAGGGCAACAAATGGACAAAAAAAACAACAACCAAGAAAACAAAAAAAAAGAAGACCTATCTCTATGCGGCCTACAAGACACTCATTTCATACCTAAACACACATACAAAGACATATTTATCATGAGACTGGATGTGGAAAGAAAGCCAAGGTATTGATACTTACATTGGACTAAATAGGCTTTAATACAAAGACTGTACCAAGAGACAAAGAAAGACTATATAACAAAGGGGACAACCCAAAAGGAAGATACACCAATTGCAAATATTTATGCACCCAAAATAGAAGCACCTAAATACATAAACAGGAAGTAATAAACATAAAGGAACTAATCGATAGTAATACAATAATAGTAGGGAACTTTGCCACCACACTTGCATCAATGGACAGATCATTCAAACAGTAAATCAACAAGGAAACAGTGGCTTTGAATGACACACTGGAACAGATGGGTTTAACAGATTTATTCTGATCACTTCATCCTAAAACAGCAGAATAAACATTCTTATTAAGTGCACACAGAATATTCTCCAGAATAGATCAGTAATAAGCCACCAAACAAGTCTCAATAAATTCAAAAAGATCAATGTCATACATGCATCTTTTCTTTTTTCTTTTTTTAAATGTTTATTTATTTTTGAGAGAGAGAGAGAGAGTGGGGAGGGAGAGAGAGAGAGAGAGAGAGAGAGAGAGAGAGAGAAAGGGAGAAAATGAAGGGCAAAGAGAAAAGGAGCCAGAGGATCCGAAGTGGGCTCTGCACTGACAGCAGATGTGGGGCTCAAACTCACAAACTGTGAGATCATGTCCTGAGCCGAAGCTGGATACTTAACTGGCTGAGCCAGCCAGGCACCCTGTACCATGTACCTTTTCTGATCACCATACTATGTAACTAGAAATCAACCACAAGAAAAAATCTAGACAGAGCACAAGTACATGGCAGTTACACAACATGCTACTAAACAATGAATGGGTCAATCAAGAAATCAAAAGTTACACGAAAGAAATGAAAATGAAAACACAATCCTCCAAAATTGGGATGCAGCAAAAGTGGTTCTAAAAGGGAAATTTATAGAAATACAGGCCTACATCAAAAAGCAAGAAAAACTACAAATAAACAATTTAACCTTAAACCTAAGGGAGTTAGAAAAAGAACAAATTAAGCCTAAAGCCAGAAGAAGGAGAGGAATAACAAAGATTAGAGCAGAAATAATTGGCATAGAAACTTCAAAACCAATGGAACACATCAATGAAACCAGTAGCTAGTGTTTGAAAAAATCAACAAAATTGATAAAACCTCTAGCCAGAATCATCAAAGAAGACAGGACTCAAAAAAAAAAAAAAAACAGAAATGAAAAAGGAGAAAAAATGACCAACACCATAGAAATAAAAATTATTGTAAGAGAATATTATGAAAAATTATATGGCAACCAATTAGACAAACTAGAAGAAATGGATAAATTCCTAAAAGCACATAGCTTCCCAAAACTGCATCAGGAAGAAATAGAAAATTAGCAAATACTGATTACCAGAAATTAAATTGAATCAGTAATTAAAAACCTCCCAGCAAACAAAAGTCCAGGACCAAAATCTTCACAGGTCAATTCTACCAAACATTTGAAGAAGAGCTAATACCTATTCTTCTCAAATTATTCCAACAAATATAAGTGGAAGAAAACTTCCATATTCATTCTATCCAGGCAGCATTACCCTGATACTAAACCCAGATAAAGATAACAACAACAAAAAGAGAGAACTAGAGGCCAATATCTCTGATGAACATAGATGCAATAATCCTCAACAAAATATTAGAAAACTGAATCCAACAATACATTAAAAAAAATCATTCACCATGATCAAGTGGGATTTATTCCTGAGATGCCAGGGTGGTTCAATATTCACAAATCAATAAACATGATACATCACTTCAACAAGAGAAAAGATAAAAACCATATGATTTTTTCAATAGATGGAGAAAAAGCATTTAACAAAGTATAGCATCCATTCACAATAAAAACTCTGAACAAAGTAGGCTTAGAGGGAAAATATCTCAACATAATAAAGGTCTTATTAAAAAAAAAAACACAGGTAATGTCATACACAATGGGGAAAAACTGAGAGGTTTTCCAAGGTCAGGAACAAGACAAGATGTCCAGTCTCACCACTTTTACTCAACATAGTACTGGAAGTCCTAGCCACAGCAATCAGACAACAGAAAGTAATAAAACATATCCCAATAGGTAAGGAAGAAATGAAACTTTCACTATTTGCAGGTGATATGCTACTGCATATAGAAAACCCTAAAGAGTCTACAAAAAAAAACAAAAAAAAAAAAAAAAAGAAAAACTACTACAACTGATAAATGAATGCAGTAAAGTCACAGGATACAAAATCACTATATAGAAATCCACTGTATTTTTTCCTTATGTTTGAAATTCAAGTTTATCTTTTTCTAATTTTTTAAAAATTTTACATTTGAAGTGTTTTATAAATTCTACTAAGTTAACATACAGTGTAATATTAGTTTCAGAAATAAAATTTAGTGATTCATCACTTACATATAACACCCAGTGCTCATCACAAGTTCCCTCGTTAATACCCATCACCTGTGTAACCCATACCCCCCACTCATCTCCCCTCCAGTAACCATTAGTTTGTTCCCTATAGTCAGCAGTCTATTTCTTGGTTTTCCTCTCTGTCTTCTGCTATGTTCATTTGTTTTGTTTCTTAAATTCCACATTTCAGTGAAATCACATAGTATTTGTCTTTCTCTGACTGGCTTATTTACATAGCATAGTAGTCTCTACCTCTATCCAAGTCATTACAAATGGCAAGAGATAAGTCTTTTTTATAGCTGAGTAATATATATATATATATATATATATATATATATATATATATATACATACATACATATACCACTTCTTCTTTACCCATCAGTTGATGGACATTTGGGATCTGTCAATACTTTGTATATTGTTGATAATGCTGCTATAAACATAAGGGTGCATGTATCCCTTTGAATCACTATTTTTGAATCCTTTGGGTAAACACCTAGGAGTGCAATTGCTGGATTGTAGCATCCATTGCATTTCTATACACTAATAACAAAGGAACAGAACAAGAAATTAAGGTAAAAATCCCATTTCAATTGCACCAAAAATAATAAAATCTAGGAATAAATGTAACCAAAGAGGTGAAAGACCTATACTCTGAAAACTGTAAAACATTTATGAAAGACACTGAAGAGGACACAAAGAAATGGAAAGACATTACATGTTCATGGATTGGAAGAACAAACATTGTTAAAAAAATCTATACTACCCAAAACAATCTACACATTTAACATAATCCTTATAAAAATACCAAAAGCATTGTTCACAGAACTAGAAATATGGCACCACAAAAGACTTTAATTAGAAAAAAAGCAATCTTGAAAAATAACAACAAAACTGGACGTATCACTATTCCAAACTTCAAGTTATATAACAAAGCTGTAGTAATCAAAACAGTATGGTACTGGAACAAAAATAGACACATAGATCAATGGAAAAGAATATAAAGCCCAGAAAAAGCCCACAATTATATGGCCAATTAATCTTCAATAAAGGTGTCAAGAATTAGCAATGGGAAAAAGTCTCTTCAACAAATGGTGTTGGGAAAAGTGGACAGCTACTTGCAAAAGAATGAAACTGGACCACTTTCTTATACCATACCCAAAAACAAAGTCAAAATAAATTAAGGACTTAAATGTGAGATCTGAAACCACAAAAATCCTATGAGAGCTCATGCAGTAATTCTCTGACATTGGCCATAACAACATCTTTCTACATATGTCTCCTTAGGCAAGGGAAACAAAAGCAAAAATAAACTATTGCAATGAAATCAAAATAAAAAGCTTCTGTATAGCAAAGGAAACCATCAACAAAGTAAAGGACAACCTACCGAATGGGATGAGATGTTTGCAAATGACATATCCAATAAAGTGTTAGTATCCAAATTAGATAAAGAACTTATAGAACTCAACACAATAAAAATAAAAAGTCCAATTTAAAAACGGGCAGAGGAGAAGAACAGATATTTCTTCAAAGAAGATATCCTGATGGCCAACAGACACATGAAAAGATGCCCAACATCAGTCATCATCAGGGAAATGCAAATCAAAACCACAGTGAGATGTCATCTCACATCTGTCAGAATAGCTAACATGAATAACGCAAGAAACAACAAGTGTTAGTGAGCATGTGGAGAAAAAGGAAACTTTGTGTGTTGGTGGAGTGCAACTGGGTGCACTCATTGTGGAAGACAGTATGGAGATTCCTCAAAGAACTGCAAACAGAACTACCTATGATCCAGTAATTGCACTGCTGGGTATTTACCCAAAGTATAAAAACACAAATTTGAAGCAATACGTGAACATTTATGTTTATTGCAGCATTATTTACAATAGCCAAATTATGAAAGCAGGTCAAGTGTCCACCAATAGACAAATGGTGAAAGAAGATGTTACACTCACACACACAGACACACACACACACAGACACAATTCAGCCACATAAAAGAATGAAATCTTGTTGTTTGCCAAAACATGGATGGATCCCGTGAGTCTAATGACAAGCAAAATATATACCAGTTATAAAGATAAATACCACAATATTTCATTCATATGTTGAATTTAAGAAACAAAACAAATGAACATAGGACAAAAGAGAGAGGGGCGCCTGGGTGGCTCAGTCAGTTGAACCTCTGACTTCAGCTCAGGTCATGATCTCACGGTTTGTGAGTTTCAGCCCAAGGTCAGGCTCTGTGCTGACATTTCAGAGCCTGGAGTTTGCTTCAGATCCTGTGTCTCCGTCTCTTTCTGCCCTCCCCCACTTGCACTCTGTCTCTCTCTTAAAAATAAATATTAAAATTTTTTTAAAAATTTAAAAAGAAAAAACAAAAAACAGACTCTTAACTATAGACAACAAACAGATGGTTGCCATAGGAGAGGAGGGGAGAATGGTTGAAATAGGTGAAGGGTATTACAAGTACACTTCTTGTGATTGATGAATGTTAAGGTGGTGGAGGAGTAGGATGACCCTAAGCTTGCCTCCTCCCCAGAACAGCTAGATAAATATAAAATCATTCTGAACATCCATGAAATTGATCGGTAGTCATAGAGTACAAAGCTGCACATCTACAAAGAGAAAAAAATGACCCAATGAAGGTAGGAAGTGCAGAGAGTTGATTTGTGGGAGAAAAGAGCCATGGGCACTGAGGTGGGGAGGGAGCTCTGATCACAGAGAAGTGAGCTAGAGAGGAAGAGAGGGAGATAAAGAGTAAAAAAGAAAAAATAAGTGAAAACACTTGCAGGGAACTGCACAAAAAAGTTGTTTCCCCAAAACATTGATTGGGAAAAGGAGAGGGTTCCATTAGCGCCAGTTTTTAGTTTTTAGTTTTTTGTTTTTGTTTTGTTTTGTTTTTGTATAAAGAGCAGAGTGCAGAGTCTAAAGTTTAGGAACTCAGCACCTGGTGGTGCTCCAGCGAGGAAGCCGGGCAGAGCCCTGGGAGCAGGCAGCACAGTCTGAGAATTCCCTGGGTTACATGGGGAGAAGCCATTCCCCTGCTTGGAGTGCATTTGGTAGAGGCCATACAGCCTCTCCATGGGCAAAAGACCAGGCGGGTGCCATTGAGCTGCCCTTTTCACCAGAATAGGGACTAACAAGCCAGCTGAGGGCAGCAAACCCTGGCACTGGCTGTGTGTTGCAATTTACCATTAACTCTGAGCTGCTGCTGCTTCATGGCGACACAACTATTTCCTGGGACAAGTGGGTACTGGACATGGTGCAGCAAGACCCTCTTCCCAAGGATCAGCACAGGTTCAAGCGAGTGGTCTCTAAAGTTTGCAGTTTTGAAACTCAGCCCCAAGTGAGACAAAACCCAGGTGGCCGGCACAGTCCAGTACGTGGACAGCTCGGACACAGACAGGGAGAAGGCAGGGATCTGATGGAAGCTGGGGACAGAGGCCAGATGAATGATTTCACCTAGGTGAGCGCTTAAAACTTTCCTTCTGGAGAGTAGAGAGTGGGGTGAAGCCATTTTTACCCCTAGCCCACCAGCTCTGATTGACCTCAGTGAGCTAAATAGTGCCACCAAGTGAAGAATAGAGCCGGTACACGAGGCCCCACCCGCCCTGCACCCTCCAAGCACATCTCCACTAGGGCAAGTTGGCCTGAGAATGAGAGCAGCATGCCCCTCCCCAACAAACCCCTTCTATGCACTATGCCTAATGATCATAGAGTAATGCAAAATTTCAGCTTTAGGGGAAACAGGATCAAAGATTTTGGATTTTTTGTTTGTTTTCTTTTTTGGTTGTTGTTTCTGTTTTGTTTTTCTTTTTGTTTTTTGGATAAAGACCAAATATTTAAAAATTTTTTAATTTGTAATATACTTTTTCTTTTCTTTTTTTTCTATCATGCTTCTCTTAAAAAGGAGACCAAACGCACCTAGGATCTAACTTCCTTTACTATTTTTTTAATCTTGTAATTTTTATTTTATTTTACTATTATTTCTTTTCCCTCTGAAAGGAAAAGGTGGAGGAATTCAGCACAAAAGAAAGAAAAGGGAGAAATGATGGCCAGAGATTTAATCAATAGATACATAAATAAGATGTCTGAACTAGAATTTAAAACAACAATTACAAGAATTCTAGCTGGGTTTGAAAAAAGCATAGAAAACTCTAGAAAATCCCTTAGTGCAGATATAAAAGAGCTAAAATCTAGTCAGGCAAAAATTAAAAATGCCATAACCAACATGAAAATTTGAATGGATGCCATAAAAGCAAGGATAGACATAATAGAGGAAAACAAAACAACAATTGTATCAAAGAAGGCCCAGAAGATGAAGAGAGAGAAAGAGGGGCAGAAGGTTTATTTGAGGAAATTATAGCTGAAAACTTTCCTAATATGGGGAAGGACACAGACATCAAAATCCAAGAAGCACAGAGAACTCCCATTAAGTTAAAAAAAAAAAAGGCCAGCCATTGCCAAGGCATATCACAGTCAAATTCACAAATTATACAGACAAGGAAAGGATCCTGAAGGCAGCAAGGGAAAAAAGTCCTTAACCTACAAGGGAAGAAAGATAAAGTTTGCAGCAGATCTGTCCACAGAAACCTGGCAGGATATATTCAGTGTGCTGAATGGAAAAATACACAGCCAAGAATACTTTATCCAGCACTGCTGTCATTCCAAATAGGAGAGATGATGACTTTTCCGGACAAACAAAACTAAAGGAGTTTGTGCCACTAAACCAGCCCTTCAACAAATATTAAGAGGACTGTTTGAGTGGCAGATGAGAAAAAAGAACAAAAGCAACAAAGACTAGAAAGGAACAGAGAACATTACCAACTGTACAGGTAAACTGAAACACCAACTTTACACCTAACACAATGGCTCTAAACTCATATCTTTCAATAATTTCCCTGAATGTAAATGGACTAAATATTCCAACCAAAAGACATAGGGAATCAGAATGTATAAAAACAAAACAAAAACAAAACAAGACTCATCTCTATGCCTACAGGATACCCATTTTAGACCTAAAGACATCGGCAGATTTTAAGTGAGGGGATGGAGAACCATCTATCATGTTAATGGATACCAAAAGAAAGCTAGAGTATTCATGCTTATATCAAACAAACTAGATATTAAACTACAGACTGTAACAAAAGATGACAAAGGGCATTATATAGTAATGAAGGGGACTATCCATCAAAAAGATCTACCAATTTAAATATTTATGCACCCAATTTGGAACTACCAAAAATATAAATCAATTAATAACAAGCACAAAGAAACTGATTGATAATAATACAATAGTGGGAATTTAAAACCCCACTTACAGCAGTAAAGAGATTATCTAAGCAGAAAATCAACAAGAAACAAGGGCTTTGAATGACACACTGGACCAGATGGGCTTAACAGCTATATACAGAACATTCCATCCTAAAGCAGCAGAATACACATTATTTATGTGTTCACATGGAACACTTTCCAGAATAGATCACATACACGGTCACAAATCAGCTCTCAACAAATACAAAAAGATTGAGATCATACCATGCATATGTTCAGACAACTTTATGAAACTTGAAGTGAAGCACACAAAAAATTTGGAAAGACTAAAAATACACGAGGTTAAAGAATATCCTACTAAAGAATGAATGGGTTAACCAGGAAATTAAAGAAGACATTAACAAGTACATGGAAGTAAATGAAAATGAAAGCATGACAATCCAAAACCTTTGGGATGCAGCAAAGGCACTCATGAGAGGGAAGTATATTGCAATACAGACCTACCTCAAGAAGCAAGAAAGGCCTCAAATGCACAACCTAACCTCACACCTAAAGGAGCTAGAAAGTGAATGAACAGCAAATAGCCTAAGGCCAAAAGAAGGAAACAAATAAAGATTAGAACAGAAATAAACAATATAGAAACAAAAAACCAAATAGAACAGATCAATGAAACTATGAGCTGGTTCTTTAAAAGAATAAGCAAAACTGGTAAACCCCTGACCAGACTTATCGAAAAGAAAAGATAAAAGACTCTAATAAATAAAATAACAAATGAGAGGGGAGGTCACAAACAACACATCAGAATGTAAACAATTATTAAAGAATATTATAAAAAATGATAAGCCAACAAAATGGGAAATCTGGAAGAAATGGATAAATTCCCTGAAACATGCAAATAATCAAAACTGGAATAGGAAAAAATAGAAAATTTGAACAGGCCGATTACCAGCAATGAAATTGAAATAGTAATCAATTATCTCTCAACAAACAAAAGTCCAGGGCCAGATGGCTTTCTAGGGCATTTCTACCAGACTTTTAAAGAAGAGTTAATACATATTATTCTCAAACTGTTTCAAAAAACAGAAATGGAGGGAAAGGTTCCAAACTCACTGTATGAAGTCAGCATTATCTTCATAGTTTTTAAATTTTTTTTAAACGTTTCTTTATTTTTGAGAGAGAGAGAGACAGACAGAGTGTGAGGAGGGGAGGGGCAGAGAAAGAGGTAGCCTGAAGCAGGATCCAGGCTCCAAGCTGTCCAACGTGGGGCTTGAACTCACAAACTGCAAGATCATGGCCTGAGCCAAAGTCAGGTGTTTAACCGACTAAGCCATCCAGGTGCCCCTTGCATTACCTTGATTCTAAAACCAGAGGAAGACCCCACTAAAAAGGAGAATTACAGGGCAATATCCCTGATGAACTGGGATGCAAAAATTCTCAACAGGATGTTAGCAAATCAAATTCAACAGTACATTAATAAAGTTATTCACCCTGATCAAGTGGGATTAATCCTGGGCAAAGGGCTGGTTCAATATTTGCAAATCAATCAATGTGATACACCACATTAATAAAAGAAAGGAAAAGAACTATACAATGCTCTCAATAAATGCAAAAAATCTTGACAAAATACAGCATCCTTTTTTGATAAAAACCCTCATGAAAATAGGCATAGAAGGAACATACTCAACATCATAAAAGCCATTTATGAAAGTCCCACAGCTAACATCATCCTCAATGGTGAAAAACTGAGAGCCTTTATCCCATGGTCAGGAACAAAACAAGGATGTCCACACTCACCATTACTATTTACCATAGTGCTGGAAGTCATAGCCACAGCAATCAAAGAAAAAGAAATAAAAGACATCCAAATCACCAGGGAAGAAGTCAATTCACTATTTGTAGATGACATGATATGTAGAAAAACCAAAAGACTCCAAAAATTTGCTAGAAATAATAAATGAATTCAGCAAATTCACAGGATATAAAACCAACATACACAATTTGGTGGCTTTTCTATACAGCAATAATGAAGAAAAAAAAGGGAACCAAGGAATCGATCACATTTACAACTTCATCAAAAACAAGATACCGAGGCAGGGAAAGATGGCAGCATAGGAGGGAAATGGGCTCACCTCGTCCTGCTGATCACTTAGATTCCACCCACACCTGCCTAAATAACCCAGAAAACTGGCAGAAGACTAACAGAGCGGACTCTCCAGAGCCAAGCATAGACAAGAGCCCCACGGAAGAGGGTAGGAAGGGCAGAGAGGTGGTGCATGCTACACAGACTGGCAGGAGGGAGCCGGGGTGGTAGAGGCACCCCCCCCCCCCCACTCCGCCAAGGTGGAATCCCCGAGTCTGGCTTGCAAAAGCGGAGGGGCCGGACTGTGTGAGTTCAGACAGCCAACAGGATTTAACATCTAGAATGTTAAAAGTCAACAACTCTGCTCTTGGAGAGTGGGGAGGGCGACAGGACACCAGGAGGGAGAGTTGTTGAGCCCGGAAAGACAAAGCTCAGCTTGGCAGAGGAACAAAATCCCTCTCCCATACTCCAGCTGTAATCCAAAAGGGGACCAGTTCCCATCACTGAACTTGCTTGCACCGCACAGACACCCAACACTGTGCTTCTGTGGATCCATCACTCCAACAGGTCTGCCTACCTCCCAGTGCTGCAGGGCCCCTCCCACAGGGTACCAGTGAGGGCAAAGCAAACTAAGCCTGCCCCTTCCACCCCTGTGCACCTTGCAGATCCACCCCAGCTAATACACCAGATCCCATCAAAGCAGCACCACAAGTCTGGTGGTGTGCAAGTAGCCTGGACAAGGGCCACACCACTCCACAGTGAGCCCTGCCCCTGGGAGAGGGGAAGATAAGGTACACACCAGTCTGATTGTGGCCCCAGTGGTGGGCTAGGAACAGACATCGGGTCTGACTGCAGCCCCGCCCACCAACACAAGTTACTCCAGACAACACAGGGGAAGTAATCTGCCATTCAGCGCCACACCGAGGACTACCCAAAATGATGAAACGGAAGAACTCTCCTCAAAAGAAACTCTAGGAAGTAACGAAAGCTAATGAATTGATCAAAAACGATTTAAGCAATATAATGGAACAAGAGTTTAGAATAATAGTCATACAATTAATCGCTGAGCTTGAAAAAAGCATAGAGGACAGCAGAGAATCTATTGCTACAGAGATCAAGGGACTAAGAAATAGTCATGAGGAACTAAAAATGCTATAAATGAGGTGAAAAATAAAATGGAGGTGACCACAGCTCAGATTGAAGAGGCAGAGGAGAGAATAGGTGAATTAGAAGATAAAATTATGGAAAAAGAGGAAGCTGAGAAAAAGAGACAAAAAAAATCCAGGAGTATGAGGGGAGAATTAGAGAACTAAGTGATGCAATCAAACAGAACAGTATCTATATCATAGGAATTCCAGAAGAGGAAGAGAGAGAGAAAGGGGCTGAAGGTGTACTTGAACAAATCATAGCTGAGAACTTCCCTCATCTGGGGAAGGAAAAAGGCACTGAAGTCCAAGAGGCACGGAGAACTCCCTTCAGATGTAACTTGAATTGATCTTCTGCATGACATATCATAGTGAATCTGGCAAAATACAAGGATAAAGAAAAAATTCTGAAAGCAGCTAGGGATAAACACACTCTAACTTATAAAGGGAGACCCATAAAACTAGTGGCAGACCTATCTACTGAAACTTGGCAGGCCAGAAAGGAATGGCAGGAAATTTTCAATGTGATGAACAGAAAAAAATATGTAGCTGAGAATCCTTTATCCAGCAAGTCTGTCATTCAGAATAGAAGGAGAGATAAAGGTCTTCCCAAACAAACAAAAACTGAAGGAATTCATCACCACTAAATCAGCCCTACAAGAGATCCTAAGGGGTATTCTGTGAGTGAAATGTTGCAAGGACCACAAAGTATCAGAGACATCACTACAAGCATGACACCTACAGACATCACAATGACTTTAAACCCACATCTTTCTATAATAACACTGAATGTAAATAAACTAAATGCTCCAACCAAAAGACATAGGGTATCAGAAAGGATAGAAAAAAAAGACCCATCTATTTGCTGTCTACAAGAGACTCATTTTAGACCTGAAGACACCTTCAGATTCAAAGTAAGGGGATGGAGAACTCTCTATCATGCTACTGGAAGTCAAAAGAAAGCTGGAGTAGCCATACTTAGACAAACTAGACTTTAAATTAAAGGCTATAACAAGAGATGAAGAAGGACATTATATAATAATTACAGGGTCTAGCCATCAGGAAGAGCTAACAATTAGAAATGTCTATGCGCCGAATATGGGAGCCCCCAAATATATAAAACAATTCATCACAAACATAAGCAACCTTATTGATAACAATGCGGTAACTGCAGGACACTTTAATATTCCACTTAAATCAATGGATAGATCATCTAGACACAGGATCAATAAAGAAACAAGGGCCCTGAATGATACATTGGATCAGATGGACTTGACAGATATATTTAGAACTCTGCACCCCAAAGCAACAGAATATACTTTCTTCTCGAGTGCACATGGAACATTCGCCAAGATAGATCACATACTGGGTCACAAAACAGGCTTTAATAAGTATAAAAGAATTGAGATCATACCATGCATACTTTCAGACCACAATGCTATGAAACTTGAAATCAACCACAGGAAAAAGTCTGGAAAACCTCCAAAAGCATGGAGGTTAAAGAACACCCTACTAAAGAAAGAGTGGGTCAACCAGACAATTAGAGAAGAAATTAAAAAATATATGGAAACAAATGAAAGTGAAAATACAACAATCCAAACCCTTTGGGATGCAGCAAAGGCAGTCCTGAGAGGAAAATACATTGCAATCCAGGCCCTATCTCAAGAAACAAGAAAAATCCCAAATACAAAATCTAACAGCACACCTAAAGGAAGTAGAAGAAGAAAAGCAAAGACAACCCAAACCCAGCAGAAGAAGAGAAATAATAAAGATCAGAGCAGAAATAAACAGTATAGAATCTAAAAAAAAAAAACTGTAGAGCAGATTAACGAAACCAAGAGTTGGTTTTTTGAAAAAATAAACAAAATTGATAAACCTCTAGCCAGGCTTCTCAAAAAGAAAAGGGATATGACCCAAATAGATAAAATCATGAATGAAAATGGAATTATTACAACCAATCCCTCAGAGATACAAAAAATTATCAGGGAATACTATGAAAAATTATATGCCAACAAACTGGACAACCTGGAAGAAATGGACAAATTCCTAAGCACCCACACACTTCCAAAACTCAAACAGGAAGAAATAGAAAACATGAACAGACCCATAACCAGTGAAGAAATTGAATCAGTTATCAAAAATCTCCCAACAAATAAGAGTCCAGGGCCAGATGGCTTCCCTGGGGAGTTCTACCAGACACTTAAAGCAGAGATTATACCTATCCTTCTCAAGCTTTCCAAAAAATAGAAAGGGAAGGAAAACTTCCAGACTCATTCTATGAAGCCAGCATTACTGTGATATCCAAACCAGACAGAGTCCCAGTAAAAAAAAGAGAACTAGAGGCCAATATCCCTGATGAATATGGATGCAAAAATTCTCAATAAGATACTAGCAAATCAAATGCAAAAGCTTATAAAAAGAATTATTCACCATGATCAAGTGGGATTCATTCCTGGGATGCAGGGCTGTTTCAACATTCACCAATAAATCAATAGGATACATCACATTAATAAAAGAACCATATGATCCTGTCAATCGATGCAGAAAAGGCATTTGACAAAATTCAGCATCTTTCCTTAATAAAAACCCTCAAGAAAGCCGGGATAGAAGGAACGTACTTAAACATCATAAAAGCCATTTATGAAAAGTCCACAGCTAATATCATCCTCAATGGGGAAAAACTGAGAGCTGCCCCCTGAGATCAGGAACGTGACAGGGATGTCTACTCTTACCGCTGTTGTCTAACATAGTGTTGGGAGTGCTAGCATCAGCAATCAGACAACAAAAGGAAATCAAAGGCATCAAAACTGGCAAAGATGAGGTCAAGCTTTCACTTTTTGCAGATGACATGATATCATACATGGAAAACCCAATAGACTCCACCAAAAGTCTGCTAGAACTGATACATGAATTCAGCAAAGTCGCAGGATACAAAATCAATGTACAGAAATCAGTTAAATTCTTATACACTAATAATGAAGCAACAGAAAGACAAATAAAGAAACTGATCCCATTCACAATTGCACCAAGAAGCATAAAATACCTAGGAATAAACCTAACCAAAGATGTAACAGATCTGTAGGCTGAAAACTACAGAAAGCTTATGATGAAAATTGAAGAAGATATAAATAAATGGAAAAACATTCTGTGCTCATGGATTGGAAGAATAAATATTGTCAAAATGTCAATACTACCCAAAGCTATCTACACATTCAATGAAATCCCAATCAAAATTGCACCAGCATTCTTCTCGAAGCTAGAACAAGCAATCCTAAAATTTGTATGGAACCAAAAAAGACCCCAAATAGCCAAAGTAATTTTGAAGAAGAAGACCAAAGCAGGAGGCATCACAATCCCAGACTTTAGCCTCTACTACAAAGCTGTAATCATTAAGACAGCATGGTGTTGGCACAAAAACAGACACATAGACCAATGGAATAGAAGAGAAACCCCAGAATTAGAGCCACAAAAGTGTGGCCAACTCATCTTTGACAAAGCAGGAAAGAATATCCAATGGAAAAAAGACAGTCTCTTTAACAAATGGTGCTGGGAGAGCTGGACAGCAACATGCAGAAGAATGAAACTAGACCGCTTTCTTACATCATTCACAAAAATAAACTCAAAATGGATAAAGGACCTGAATGTGAGACAGGAAACCATCAAAACCCTAGAGGAGAAAGCAGGCAAAAACCTCTCTGACCTCAGCTGCAGCAATTTCTTACTTGACACATCCCCAAGGGCAAGGGAATTAAAAGCGAAAATGAACTATTGGGACCTCATGAAGATAAAAAGCTTCTGCACTGCAAAGGAAACAGTCAACAGAACTAAAAGGCCACCGAAGGAATGGGAAAAGATATTTGCAAATGACATATCGGACAAAGGGCTAGTATCCAAAATCTAAAAAGTACTCACCAAACTCCACACCCAAAAAAACAAATAACCCAGTGAAGAAATGAGCAGAAGACATGAATAGACACTTCTCTAAAGAAGACATCCAGATGGCCAACAGGCACATTAGAAGATGCTCAACGTCACTCCTCATCAGGGAAATACAAATCAAAACCACACTCAGACACCACCTCACTTCAGTCAGAGTGGCTAAAATGAACAAATCAGGAGACTATAGATGCTGGCGAGGATGTGGAAAAACGAGAACCCTCTTGTGCAGTTGGTGGGAATGCAAACTGGTGGAGCCGCTCTGGAAAACAGTGTGGAGGTTCCTCCAAAAATTAAAAATATATCTACCCTGTGACCCATCAATAACACTGCTAGGAATTTACCCAAGGAATACAGGAGTACTGATGCATAGGGGCACTTGTACCCCAATATTTATAGCAGCACTTTCAACAATAGCCAAATTATGGAAAGAGCCTAAATGTCCATCAAGTGATGAATGGATAAATAAGTTGTGGTTTATATACACAATGAAATACCATGTGGCAATGAGAAAGAATGAAGTATGGCCTTTTGTAGCAACGTGGATGGAACTGGAGAGTGTTATGCTAAGTGAAATAAGTCATATAGAGAAAGACAGATACCATGTTTTCACTCCTATGTGGATCCTAAGAAACTTAACAGAAACCCATGGGGGAGGGGAAGGGAAAAAAAAGGTTAGAGAGGGAGGGAGCCAAAACATAAGAGATTCTTAAAAACTGAGAATAAACTGAGAGTTGTTGGGGGGGGAGGGAGAGGAGGGTGGGTGAGTGATGTTGAGGAGGGCACCTGTTGAGATGAGCACTGGGTGTTGTGTGGAAACCAATCTGACAATAAATTTCATATTAAAAAAATATAATAAGATACCTAGGAATAAACCTAACCAAAGAGGTGAAAGATCTGCACTCTGAAAACTATAAAACACTGACGAACGAAATTGAAGAGGACACAAAGAAATGAAAAAGCATTCCATGCTCATGGATTGGAAGGGAAAACATTGTTAAAATGTCTATACTACCCAAAGCAATCTACACGTTTTATGCAATCTCTATCAAAATGCCACCAGCATTTTCACAGACCTAGAACAAGCAATCCTAAAATTTGTATGGAACCACAAAAGACCCCAAATAGCTAAAGTAATCCTGAAAAGGAAAATAAAAACTGAAGGGATAACAATTTTAGATTTCAAGTTATACTATAAAGGTGTAGTGTCAAAACAGTATGGTACTGGCACAAAAACAGACACATGGATCAATGGAACAGAGTATAAAACTGAGAAATGGATCCACAACTACATGGTCATCTCAACTTCAACAAAGCAGGAAAGAATATCCAATGGAAAAAAGTCTCATCAACAAATGGTGTTAGAAAAACTATAGCAACATGGAAAAGAATAAAACAGGACCACTTTCTTACACCATACACAAAAACAAAATAAAACTGGATGAAAGACCTAAATGTGATACAAGAAACCATCCAAATCTTATAGGAGAACATAGTCAGTGATCTCTTTGACATTGGCCATCGCAACATCTTAGTAGACATGTCACTGGAGGCAAGGGAAACGAAAGCATACATGAACTATTGGGAATTCAACAAGATGAAAAAACTTCTGCACAGTGAGAGAAACAATAAATAAAACTAAAAGTCAACCTATGGAGTGGGAGAAGATGTTTGCAAACAACGTATGTGATAAAGGGTTAATATACAAAATTTATAAAGAATTTATTGAGCTCAACACCCTCCCCCCAAAAAACCCAGTTAAGAAATGAGCAGAAGACATTAATAGGCACTTTTCCAAAGAACACATCTACATGGAAAATAGACACATGAAAAGATCCTCAACATAACTCATCATCAGGGAAATATAAATCAAAACCATGATGAGATACCACCTCATATCTGTCAGAATGGCTAAAATGAACAACACAAGCAACAACAGGTGTTGGCGCAGGTGCAGAGAAAGAGGAACCCTCTTGCACTGTTGGTGGAAATGCAAACTAGTGCAGCCCCTCTGGAGAAGAGTATGGACATTCCTCAAAATGTGAAAAATAGAACTACCCTATGATCCAGCAATTGCACTACTAGGTATTTACACAAAGGATACAGAAATACAGATGCAAAGGTGTGCATCCACCCCAATGTTTATTTTAGCATTATCACCAATAGCCAAACTATGGAGAAAGCCCAAATGTCTATCAACTGATGAATGGAGAAAGAAGATGTGGTATATGTAAAGTGGAATATTACTCAGCCATCAAAAAGAATGAAATGTTGCCAGTTGCAGTGACATGAATGGATGTAGAGTATATTATGCTAACTAAAATAAGTCAGTTGGAGAATGACAAATATATAATTTCACTCACATGTGGAATTAAAATAAAAACAAAACAGAGGAACATTTGGGAGGGGAGGAAAAGAGAGAGGGAAACAAACCATAAGAGACTCATGTTTGTTATGAGAACAAAGTTATGGTTGACGGAAGGAGGTGGGTGGTAGGTGGGCTAGATGGGTGATGGGTATTAAGGAGGGCACTTATGATGAGCACTGGGTGTTATATGTAAGTGATGAATCAGTGAATTCTACTCCCGAAGCCAAATTTTCCCTGTATGTTAACTAACTAGAATTTAAATAAAAATTTCAAGAGAAAAAATAAAAATAAAGGGTACACTTATCTTGATGATTAGTAATTAACACATGGAACTGTTGATTCATTATATTGTACATGTGAAACTAAAAAAGCACTGTATGTTAACTACCCTAGAATTCAAATTTAAAAATTACTATTAAAATGGCGCCTGTGTGGCTCAGTTGGTTGAGCATCCAACTTCAGCTCGGGTCATGATCTCATGGTTCATGAGTTCGAGCCCTGCACTGGGCTCTGTGCTGACAGCACAGCCTGGAGCCTGCTTGGGATTCTGTGTCTCTTCTCTCTGCTCCTCCCCTGCTTTATTAAAAAATGAATAAATGTTAAAAAATTTTTAATTACTATTAAAAATATGTGTTCTTATTTATAATAGCTATTTTAAGGTCCAGTGTGATAATCGAAATCTTGCCTCATCTCAAATTTTCTTTATTTTGGCTATTATTTTTGAAATGGGTCATTTCTTTGCATACCTATTAATTTTTATATTATTCTATGTATTTTAGATTTTGTATGTTAAGAGTCTGTATTTTGCTTTCTTCTGTAGGAGATTACCAGGACTTATTCTGGCAATCAGTTAATTTACCAGTGGATCAGTTTGAAGCTTTTAATGATTGCTTTTAAACTTTATTAGAGGATGTCTAGTGTAACTGTTTCTCTAGGGCTTTAGTAATCCAACTCCTAAGGCCTGGTTTTTCTAAAGCAATCATTGAATACTGCTAGTGTCATTATGTTCTCTATAACCCAGTATGTCAGAACTTCTATGCCTTCTAGTACTGTGTTATTTAGTGAATGGTGCTGTATTACCATTAATTTCATGATTTTCTAATAATTGTTCATGTCTAGGTTTCATGGAGTCACACAGTTTGCAAGTCTACCTCAGATTATTTTTGCCAATGATTAGAATGGATTTTTATGCACATTTCTGGAGCTTGTTCTCTGGGGTTCTATTTTCTAGCATCTGACACATAAATATCAGCAGGCCATACAGTCATGAACTCTGATCTCTCTCATCAAAGTTGAATGTGACACTATGTTCAGCTTGAGCACCACCTTCCCTCACCACAGTTTGAAAACTGCTCTGCACTAGAAAGCCATAAAGATTGTAAATCTCACCATTGTACCCAAGCTGGAAAATTTTTGCCTCATATATTTTGACCAGTTTTATAATTGTTTAAAGTCAGAAGTATTGCCCAATATCAATTGCTCAACCATGGACAATTTGAAGCTTTATCAGTTAGTTTTATGTTCTTCATGGCACTTAACCCTGACAGGGTCATATTTATTTATTTTTTATATTTGTTTTTCAGATCTAATGTTTAGAATTCAGAGTAGTTTCTGACATTTCATAAGCACTCAGTAGTCAAATTCTGATGCATTACTGAATAAATGAAGAAAGTTATCTGTAGTAGTTTATGTATGTATTTCCATCCGAGACATCACATCTTTCTTCAAAGGAGTGACTGTTGTTTTTTTTTTTTTTTATCATTATTACCAGTGCCAAGCATAGTCACTGGCCCATGGGTAGTGTTAATTGTTCATTTTCTCTCTGTCATAGAAACATAGAGAGAGAGAAACCAAATAGCTATATATATATATATATATATATATATATATATATATATATATATATATATAAAGAGAGAGAGAGAGACAGAGAGAGAGAGAAAGAGAGAGAGAGACAGAGAGACAGAGAGAGAGACAGAGAGAGAGAGATAGAGACAGAGAGAGAGAGACAGAGAGAGACACAGAGAGAGACAAAGAGAGAGACACAGAGAGAGAGAGACAGAGAGATAGAGAGAGAGAGTTTTAAATGAATTTTAAATGAATGAGTAATGAATAAATTAGTAATAACAATTTAGCCAAGGAGTTGTTTCTTGAAAATGGAGCATTGTTGCAAAAAAAAAAAAAAAGAAAAAAGAAAAAGAATAAAAACCTTGTTACACAGAAGGAACCAAGTGATATGCTTTATGCTGAAAGTGAAGATAGAGAAGTCAAAATTGAGTGAGGAAAAAAATGAAAATGAATTAGAATTTTCTATAATCAAAAAAAGCAGAAGAAAAGGTAGTGCAATATCCACAATATTTTCTTCTATGTCCATTTATGAAGAGCTTTAGAATTAAAGAAATGAAATAATCTCAAAACAATTTATAATATATATAATAAAAAAATAAAATTGACCAGTTTATGTATATTTAGGTATAGATAATTTATATACGTAAAGTTTTTTAGTAGTTTTAGGTTTACAGAAATATTAAGCCTAAAGTACAGAGTTTCCATTTAATGCCACCTCCCTTCAACACAGTTTCCCATATTATTCACATCTTGTCATGCTCTGGTGCATTTGTTAAAATTAATGAACAAGTATTCATATATTTGTATTAACTAAATTCTATAGTTTACATTAGGGTTCACCCTTTGTGTAATGGCATATGTCCACCATTAGTGTGCCATAAAGAATATATTCAGTGCTCGAAAAATCCAGTGTTCCACCTATTTATCCCTCCCTCCTTCCCCTATCCCATAGCAGCCAGACATATTTTTACTGTCTCTATAGTTTTGCCTTTCCCAGCATGTCACATTGGAATCATACACTGTGTAGCCTTTTCAGAGTGGCTTCTTTCACTTAGCAATATGCATTCAATGTTCTTCTTTTGTCTTTTAATGGCTTGATAGCTCATTTCTTTTTATCACTGAACAATATGCCACTGTATAGATGTATCACAAGTTTTTTTAATCCATTCGATTGAAGGAGATCTTTGTTGCTTTCAAATGTTGGCAAATATAAATAAAGCTGCTTTAAGCATTTATGTGAAGGTTTTTGTGTGGACACAAATTTTTAACTCATTTGGGTAAAGAGCAAGGACTGTTACTGCTGGATTGTATAGTAAATTTAGTTGTGTAAAAAATTCTCAAACTTCCATCCAAAGTAGCTATGATGTTTTGCATTCCCACCAACAGCGAATGAGTTTCTGTTGCTCTACATCTTTGCCAGCTTTGGTGTTGTCAGTGTTTTTGACTTCAGCCATTCTAGTAAGTGCATTGAGGTAGCTTGCTGTTGTTTTAGTTAGCAATTCCTTAAGGACATATAATGTTGAGCATCTTTTCATATGTTTATGTTCCATCTGTGTATCTTTGTGAGGTGTCTGTTAAGATCTTTCCCCCATTTTTTAATTGGGTAATTTATTTTCTTGTTTAGTTTTAAGTACTTGTTCATTGTATACTCTTGATAAAAGTACTTTCTTAGATATGTTATTTGCAAACATTTTCTCCTAGTTTGGAGCTCTCTTTTCATTCTCTTCACAGTGTCTTTTGAAGAATGGAAGTTTTCAATATTAACAAAGTCCAACTTTTAAATCTTTTTCTTTCATAGATCTAGCTTTTGGTGGTATATCTAAAAACTCATCACCAAACCCAAGGTCAAAACTATATTTTTATAGACCAGTTAGTGTCATGTTCATTGTTTTCGATCAAAAACTGGCTTTCACTCTCTAAATCTTATGGAATATTTTCAAAGATTTGAACATCTCTTAAAGTATGTTAAGAATCAAATGCTATTTTCTAAATACTTAATTTAAGCTAATAATAACAAGATATTTTATGCTTTCTATAAATTTGAATAATCAATGGTATCTTTCTTTATTTTTCTTACTTGAAACAATGAGACCAAATTCAACAAAACCGCGTAAATTCACTGTAAACATTTCTCCAATCCTAAAAGATATTGACAGAAGTTCTAAATTTTTTAAGTTGACACCCTATTACAATATTTTAAGGTAATTAAATTTGATTATCATATATTTAACACAAAAATAACATGTTTGAAATATTGAAATTCATTCACTTTCATTTTCAGTGCTATGACTAATAACAAAAAATAATACGAAAAAATAAACTGATAGAGTGGTTTGAGATTAAATAGCTTTATATATATTCCCCCTCTTTGGAATCCAAGTCTCACATTTATAGCATTAACAAAGGCTTTCATTTTCACAGTCCATGAGGGGATTTACAAATTATAAATAAAATACTTTAGTGTGTGCTGAAGGGCGGCTATCTCAAGCAAGTAAAAGGTACAGCAGGCTGGCAAGAAAGCTTTACATGAGGATGCTTTGACATCATAGTAAAAAACCCTAAAACTGGGGAATATATGTTTAATTGTTTAAAATAAGAGGTCCTCAGGATGGAGTTGGATATTTATCAAGAAGTCATGATCACTCTAATAAAGTGTTAGAACATTTGGTTTTGTATAGAAGTGCTTAAGTTATTACTATGGTAAAATTTATAAAAGTATCATATTTCTCTCACTTCATCAACAGAGTACTACTTTTTAAAAAATTCTCAACAATATTTACCTCTAATGTACAAAGATGTTTAGGTTCACAGAACCTAACTCCATAGGAACTTCTACTCCACAGGAACTTACTATGCTATGACTTTACATATGCACTGTTTTTCTGCTTTTGCTGAGATACAGCATTAGAAGCCTAGAAAATTAATTTTGGAAATATTCATTTAACCAAGATTTTAGTTTTGCCTAGTATTTAACATTACAATAGTCTACTTTCATTATATAGATAAGTGGATATAGAAAACTTCAGAGAGGGGCACCTGGTGGCTCAGTCAATTGAGTGTCTGACTCTTGATTTTGGCTCAGGTCATGATCTCCAGGTTCATGAGATGGAGCCCCATGTCAGGCTCCATGCTGACAGCATGGAGTCTGCTTGGAATTCCCTTTCTCCTTTCTCTCTACCCCTCTCCTGTTCTTTCTCTCTCTTTCTCAAAATAAATAAATAAACATAAAAAAAAAGAAAACTCCATAGAAAAGGGGAATGAGTCAAATACAATTCAGTTTCTCCCTGAAGTGCAAAGACCTGACATCCAAATGTCGTACACACATCCAAAGCCTACAAATCACTGCTCAATCTCCTGCATCACATTCAGGAGTAAAAATGGTTGGCATAGGAATTATTTATTGGAACATTTTTTCCTCAAAACCCTTCCTTTCATTCCTATCAGAAAAATTGTATACGTGGTATTTATATGTTCAAATATCATTCTCAAATGTATCAGCTGTATCTGAATTAGGAGGTGATTTTGCTTTGGCTTAAAATCAGGCAATTTTGCTTTGGATTGATCCTGATTATCTGTTTCTGATGACCTTCAGTACTCAGTGTGCTTTAGTACTTGCTTCAAGTACAGGTTTTGAAATTACCTATTGTCTTGATTGCCTTAGTGTACAGAAAGCATGCCATACTCTTTTTGGGGTCCCAGTAGACCATGCAAAGTCAATGGCCTGTCTACCAAAGTTCTGAGAGTTGAAACATCAGAATAACTATCACTGTACTCCATGCATCTGTCAGGAGAGATCTGTTTTAGGAAGACTGAATTTTCATTGCCAAATTTGCAGTGGGCTCCCTGACCCAGGACCTGTCCTATTCCATAGAATATGTCTGTGAATCTGCCTGTCTCATTCTGCTATGGGACAGAATGCTGAATTCTGGCAGAGTGCAAGCATGGTGATATCAAATTATGAAACTATTATGTAAATCATTGCATTAACCCTTCCCCAAAACTATTAAAAACCATTGTAGAAAAGATTTTCTCCTTTATTTGTATTTTCTCATTAAATTTGGAAAATTTCTTTCCACGGGATTGTATCTCAAATATAATCAACAGCTGTTAGAAACTGTGGCATTTTGTATCACTAAGATAAATAAGTGTATAAATGAATAAGTAGTTTTGGCTTATGTCAAAATATAACATGAACTACTTACTAATTTTAAATTTATATTTGGTGGATCTTCAGGTTAATTTTTCTACCTTCCATGTGACTCAAAGTTCAAATAGCACCTTTACCATTAATAATAGCAATATTCCAACACTTTGCTATAATTTTGATTGTCAGCACTCATGTGCCTTGATTTTTCTATTGTCATTACTCCTTTGAATAAATGATACTTCAATCCATTTTGAGTTTAAATTAGTTTTTTAGTATGACCTATAAAATTATGTTCCCTATCTATACCCAAATATATATATATATATATATATATATATATATATATATATATATATATATAATCTATCAATATATATAATATATAGTATTATATATTAACATATAATATATATTACCCTTGGCTTAATTATTCCTGCTTATTCTGGTGATAAAGTCAAAGCAATTCACATAGTTGCGATAACCTACACTTATATAATAATTATATGTTGCATATAATAATGAGGATTAACTGTCAATGTGCATATATTAATTATACGAATTCATATTTGAAAATGTGCCCGCTCACTAAAATTTATGTGTAACCCCAAAATCAATACTTGCAGATTTCACAGTCCTTTGTGGACATGTGCAGAGAAAATTTTTAATCGGTCAGTGTGCATCTTCCCAGCTGTGATTGAACAAGGTCATACTCTGCCTTATTTTAGTTCTCATACTGTAAATAAGTGTCCTTACTACAGTCTATTCAGTGTCACCTTTCCTTATTTTGTGCTTTTTTTTGTTGGTTATATTGTTTAAAATGGCCCCCAAGCATAATGTTAAAGAGTTGTCTAGTGTTACTAAGTGCAAGAAAGCTGTGATGTGCCTTACAGATAAAATAAGTATGTTAGATAAAGTTTGTTCAAGCTGAGGTATAGAGATGGTTACTGTGAGTTCAATTTTAATGAATCAACCATAGATATTAGATAAGGTGTCTTATCTAATATAAACACACAGAAGCACACATAAAACAAGGTTACTTATTGATTAGTTGATGAAAATGTTGTGAGCAGAGGATTGCAGGAACCAAACTCTGTATTTTGCCTAGAAGCAATGGTTCAATATTCACTAATTCAGCATTTGTAGAGAAGTTATATAACATAACTACCATGAAAAATAAGTGAGTGTATATGCAGGGAGAATGAGACAAGGATCTCTGTCTTGCTTCATATTAGTTGCTCTGTATTCACCATGGGAAAACAAAGCAAATCTGCTTTCTATGTACACAGTGAAAAGGAGAAAGGAAATCTTTAGAAATTGGAACTTTCCTTAAAGCTCCCTATTCCCACTCCTTCTGACAACCAGTGAATAGAGTTTATGTTTTAGAATTATTATGAGAAAACTGTTTCAGCCCTAAGGCAGAGGAGGACACTAAAGTTTTGAGTTTAAGAAGTTGAAGAGCTCAAGCTTGTATGTGGCTTCTATGATATACACAGGAAGGGGACTGTGGTGAAAGGAGCCTATGCTCAGCTTACACACAACAACCTAGGATGTGGCCAGGTCTCTAATGTGACAATGGGAGGATGACCTTGATTTGGATACCAAACATGGGTGGATCCAAAAAAAGATTTTCATGGTCAAGTGTGACAAGGACACAATGGAGCTACCTACCATTAATGGCCTTCTTGCCATTAAGTAGATAGCTAATAAAGGTTAGGGCAAATCATGTGGAGGGGGGACCACAGCAGCTTGAACATGAGAGACAGCTATTCCTCCAAATTTTTAACACTTCTTTTATTATTTTACATATTGTTCAAGCCCTCCAGGACTTCTGTGTGGCACTAGTGGATTCTAGGCTAACTTGGTCTATTAAAACATATATATATATATACACACATATATATATATATATATATATATATATATACACACATATATATATAACATATATAAAACATATATATAAAATATATGACACATATATATACACATACATATAATATATTTCATATATTATATATATGTTTTATATATGTTATATATATATATATATATATATATATATATATATATATATAACAGTCATTGTCCTAGAAAATTGTATAGCAAAATTATGCTCATATAAACTTGTGTCTCTATTTATATTAAGTTCCTTTTTTTAAAAAGATTTTATTTTTAAGTACTCTCTACACCCAACATGGGGCTCAAACCTACCACCCCAAGATCAAGACTCACAATCTGTACCAACTGAGCCAGCTAGGTGCCCTAGTTCCTTGTCTTTCAAGTTTATTTTAGCCATTTTTTCTTCAGTCTCATCAACTTTTAAAGTCGATAAACTGGAAGCTTTTTCTTGTTGAAAATACAGAGAATGAGGGCATCTAACTGAGCCTTGGTAATAATCACAGCTCTTGAGTGAAGTCTATACATTCTTAGAGTTCCATGTAGACCAGTTTAAAATCAAACACTATAAGTTGATCTTATCCCCTCCAGTGCAAAATATAATGATGATGTGTGTTTCTTGTGGCTTTACCCCCACTTCAATTAGGACTAGCCCATTTCCTGGGTAATTCATTTTCTCATGTGATTCTGCTCAATTTCTTAGTGACAAACAGATGTGACACAGTTTTAGCTAGTGAACTCTTTCTACTGTTTGGGTATGAATGATTAGTGTAGTTTCTTACACCTATCCTACAGCTTGAGAAAAATAAACTCTTTGGTCTCTATCAAGTCTGTCAAAATAGAATTCAAATGCTTTTCTTCTTTTATTACAAATATTTATTTGGTAATGACTACATACAAAGTACTGTAGCATGTAGGATAATTTATTTTTATAGCGGAAATATTTTACTTTCTGTACGGAAAATATTTTATTTTATATTAATTCAGATAATTTTAAATATATGAAAATACTATATTTGATAGTGTGCTCCGAATTGAATATGCTCTATTCATTTTATTTTTAAGTAAATTTGAAATAATAATTCTAAAAAGAATAAATACTTCTAAATAATAATTCTAAAAAGAAAAAAATACTTCTTTAATAATATTAAAAAATAAAGCAAAAAAAATAAGGCATAAGAGACTCTTAAATACAGAGAACAAATTGAGGGTTGCTGGAGGGGAGGTGGGGGGGATGGGCAGAATATGTGATGGGCATTAAGGAGGGCCCCCATTGGGATGAGCACTGGGTATTACATGTAAGTGATGAATCACTAAATTCTACTCCTGAAACCAATACTACACTATATTTTAACTAACTTTAATTTAAATAAAAAAAAAAAAAAAAGAGGAGCACATGGGTGGTTCGGTCGGTTAAGCATCTGACTCTTGATTTTGGCTCAGGTCATCTCATGGTTCCTCAGATCAAGCACTGAATCCGGTTTTGCTGACAGCGGGGAAACCCGCTTGGGATTCTCTATCTCCCTCTCTCTTTCTGCCCCTCTCCTGCTTGCGCTGTCACTCTCCCTGTCTCTCAAACTAAATAAATAAAATTTAAAAAGAAGAAAAAAGAAAATGTAAAGAAAATATTTAGGGGAGCCTGGGTGGTGGCTCAGTCGGTTGAGTGTCCGACTTTGGCTCAGGTCAGGATCTCACAGTTTGTGAGTTTGAGCCCCACATCGACTCTGCTGTTAGCGCACAGCCTGCTCAGGATCCTTTCTCCCCCTCTTTCTCTGCCCACTCCCCACTTTCGTGTGCTCTCTCTCTCTCAAAAATAAAACAAACGTTAAAAAAAAGAACATTGAAAAAAATCAGAGTAGCCATAAAATGATAAATTGGGTTTTCTTCTAGTACAAATCACTAAAACAATAAAATAAACTTATTCTCCATGGCTTCAAGCCCTTGAAGTTCATCTCTGTCACACACACACACACACACACACACACACACACACAACCAGTTATGATCCTAAAGAAAGCAAAAATTTTAACAATTTATTTTCTCATTTCAGTATATTCATCCAAATGATAATACTAATTTTTGCTACAGATTAATTTCTTTATCAAAATTCTTCTAAAATAAGGTGGGCTTGTGTTTCCTTTATAGATATTTTTAAAACGTTGGAAGTGAGAATCCCACAGAAATTAGTCAACATTAGAATTATAATTTCCCCAGAGGCCTTTTATTTCCTAGGTACTCAGCAACTGTTTTTTTAAGCACTGCTACATAAGATACCTTCATTAAACATAGGGACTAAGACACTAATCTTTCAACAGGCAAGTTTTTGCAGAATCTTCTCTTTGTGTGACTTTAAAAACCTTAAAATATCTTAAAGAATATTAGAAGTGATGTGTTATGATAGATTGCCTTATTTTATTTATTTCATTTCTTGTCAATTTGCATCATTCTATTTCAAAATGTAACTGAATCCTTTTTTTTTTTTTTAATGCCAGTAGTGAGTATTTAATGTCATGATAACCTTAAAACATCCGGTATAGCCATTTAATTTTAATTCTTCTACTTACGGGAACATAGCAAGAGGACATCCATCAAAGTTGAGATAAGCCAAACCACATGATTTAATGCCAATTCTCCAGAGATTCATTTTTCTTGGGAAGTTGAGATTGTGCTTTTCTGTTGGGAAACAAGCAAGTCTTATTCTAAGCAATCCATCAAGCTGATCAAAGCCCATATTATGATAAAATTTTATTATTTTGGTGAGGGGCAAATATTTTTAAATATTTTGCTTAAGCAATATTTTGATATACCTACAAACTGTATTAAATTTATCATGCATTTACAATGTAATGAATAAATTTAACCTCTGCAAGCCATGTCTAAACATTTTATTTATTCTTTTAGTAGTTTAAGATGATGTTAATTAGTAAGCATATATACATACATATGTGTTATGTGTTACCTAAAACAGATAATATCTGTTATTGAAAGCAAATTTATATTGATGTAAAGTCATATCTAAAAATGTAAATAAACCTCTTTCAAAGAAAAGTGTCAATATTCACTATATTTCACCTCTATTGGTTCACATACTAAGAGAAGCTTTAGAAATAAATGACTCTTGAATGGGTATAGGTGGGAAATGTTCAAATAACTGATCTAAAATACAATTTATTTGTTTTTTATATAGACAGTATTGGAGAAAAAATGTATATATTTGTGGTGACTTACAAAATATTATATAAAAATAGATGCTTAAAGCGTATTTTGCTTGCTGTTTTCCTTTCTTTTTATTTACATCTATTGATTTCTTTAAAGTGTCTGGGAAGGGATTGTGACATAGTAATAAAGGATGGAAAATCAATTTTTAAAACAATATAATTAAGTGAAATTAGGAACGTATTTTATTAATGTTTCTTCATAATTATTCTCTAATATAATTTTTATTTATTTTTACCAATAAAAATTAATGGTCATTTACATGAATTTACATGTAAACCTATATGCTGCTTGAGCAGCACAAAAAATTCTTCAAAAATAACTACGGAAACTATAGCCAATAGTTCAATATAATACTATATTTTAAATTATTCTGAATGTATATATTTATATATAATGCATATGAATATATAATATATACACATTTAAGTATGTATGCATATATAAAAAATATACTGAATGTGTGTTTGTGTGTGTGTATATAGAGAGAAAGCTAAATATGCTCTCGTTCATAAAACAAATTGCTTAAATAAATGCCTTAGTGAGTTCAATTGTGTTAAAACTATAACTACACATAAAATTTGCAATTATTTCATAAAATTAATTTTCTATTTACTTTGTGACTGTGCTGGGGCACTTTAGGCTGCACAGAACAGTTTGAATTTCATTTGTAAAATGGCTACCTCTTTGAACAAGTTTGTTTTGTGTAGTACTCTCTGGAGCAGGTAAATGCTGGTGCATGGGTTAAGATGTAAAACTAATTACTTTATCCAACAGAATGCAAAAAACTTTGCTTTGCTTCTCAGAATTGCATTTTAAAGGTGCCCAAAGAAATTCCCTTTGAGAAATCAAAAGCCTTTCTCCCTAAGGCCTCCCCAAATGCTAATGTCTTTGAACCTGACATCATTATCAAACATCTTTACATAAATTTGATCTACTTTTATGAAAATATTTTTGACCATTGGGAAATGCTATTTAACTACGATATCAATTTAAATCTGCAGAACAATCTCTGTAGACTAAAATATTATAGATAATTAAATTGATCAGTTGTCAGAAACATAAAATACAGTTTCTATAATGACAGTCAAACAGTTCAAGCTGTTCAACAATGAAATAGGTTTTTTGGAGATAATAAAACAGTAATTACCTTGTCACTTGTATTCAAGCAGAACCTGGATGGTCGCCTACCAAGGATCCACTGATTGAATATTAAATAGTATCATTTCCAAGTATATGATTATATAATTGTACAGTAAGGCAGATTATAAACAGAGTTAAATTTTTTAGATTAAAATATAAATCCTGAGCCTCAAAATAGGTGCTAATCTTTATTAGAGTGCTAAATAGGCACACTATAGTCACTGTTACTGTTTCTATTTGAGGAAGGAAGTTCTCTCTACTGCTTTCAGGAGGATTGTGGGTTATTCCCATCTTTCAAGAAAATTTAAAAATTTACTTGAAAAAAGTATTCAGTCCTATTTCTTGCAGGTTTCCTTCTTGGTAATATGAACCGTAACCCATGTTTCCTGTCCTTTTTTCACTCCATCTTTCACATTCTTTTTGAAAGAATTTTGATTAAGATGAGCATTGATCGTTAGAAAAGGTCATGTCTTTACTCATCAGTGTTTTGCTGGTTATTTTGACCTGTGTGTGGGTAAATATTATGTTACAGGGGTTTGGATTTGAGAAGATAAACAAAAGAGAGTTACTTCAGGCAGTGGTGTGTTAAAATATTGTTTGAGCTGGCTAATTTTGGCCACCATGTTTGAGCAGATGGAAGTAGTGAGAAACTGAAGGCAAAATCAACCATGGCCAGAAGTGGTTGGAACTCAAAAACAAAGTGATAACCAAGAAACGACAGTGAATGATTTACTTATTACCTTTTATAATACATTATTTTGTGTACAGTTTTATTTGTATGTCCAGTTTAGCTTTTTCCTGAATGTTAGTTGAATAGTATTCTTTTTTCCACTTTGATTTAAATGGTACATGTCTGTAATTCATACAAAAGTATAAAAATGAATCATAGGCCGAAAATGCACTCTGTGAAGAAAAGAAAAAGAAAACTATTAGCATTAGCATACTGATTCTTCATAATGTGCAAGCGAATCTTTCTGCAAGTTTCTGCAAGCAAATCTTACAGTTAACTAGAGGTATTGCATAAAAATCAGCCAACTGGCCTGGTAAGAAATGTACTATCTTATCTCCCCTATCATTTGTTTGTTGTTCATGGGGTGTTTTAAGGAGAATAGGCAGGGAGGAATTGCAGGATTGGAAGATTTGGTATAAGAATGCAGAAGTCTTTTCCTTATAATGAACTTTTTTCCTTATAATGAAAACATACAAAAGGTCAAAATGGAGAAAGTGGAAGGTTAATATTTTGATGATTCTTCTTTTCAACCTGAGGACCTCAGAAAATTGTTTGTGAAATGCATTAATCTAAAGCAGTGGTTCCAAAGAGTTGCCAGCTGCATCAGCATCACCCAGGAATTTATTAGAATGGCTAATTCTCCATAGCCACACATCTGCTTAATAAGAATGTCTGAGGGTGAGGCCTAGGAATATGTGTTTTAACAAGCTCTCCAGGAGATTCTGATGCACACTGAAGTTTGAGAATCACTGTGAAGATGACCAAGCAATGCTTCATAAGAGTTTAGCTTTCCAGAGAGCTGAGACACAATAACTAATATCAAACTGAGAATCTTATAACTTTAGGTCTCAACTTGTTTCTCTATGATAGTGTCCATATTGCTCCACAATCTACATACTATATGAGAAGCAGCAATGAAATTAACGTATCAACCTAATTCCCAAACAGTGAGCCTCCTTTTGACCACCTTCATTCATTTTCCCTCACTCACTTCTCACTCCCTGACTCTGGGAACCACTGATTTGTTCTGTTTCTGAGTTCATTTTTTTTTTTTTTAAAGATTCTGCATGTAACTGAGATTATATAGTATTTGTCTTTGTCTGCCTTATCTCACTTAGCATAATGCTAGCAATACTATAGTGTATATTAAAAGCTGCTAAGAGAGTAGATCTTAAAAGTTCTCATCACACACAAAAAATGTTAGTATATGAGGCAATGAACGTATTTACTTATTGTGGTAATCACATTGCAATACATACATATATAAAATCACTATGTTGAACCTTAAACAATGCTATATGGCAACTGTATCTTAATAAAGCTAAGCAAAAAGAGTGAGCCTCCAGAGCATACGAGTGAACTGGGTTTACTTTGTAGTTTGTCATCACCATAACTACTTTCAAACAATTCTCGGGTATATACTGACCAAGGTTGTATTTTAGATTTTATAGCATTTAAGGCACAGGTTTAAATAATTAATCTCCATATGATTCGAACATGGAATCATTCCTGAAGGATCAAACATCCACAGTTACTACTTGGGAAGAGCCAACTTGAGATAAAAGATAGGGGATCCATTCATTTTTATTTTCCACTTTAATTGTTTCTCTGTTTCTATATCTCTAACTTGACTTATGGATGGAGTTAACGCAATAGTTGTCATAAGTACTACAGAAACCATGCACACAAAATATTCTGAGGACTTTTTATAAAAAAAAAGTGTATACATTAATACATTAACTACCCTTTTTGTACCATATCTTTAGTTGGTAATACAACATACTTATTCCAATTCTGTGTACAATATGTATTTATTTATAATGTATATGTTTTCTGTGTACTATGTATCTATCTGTATCTATTAAATTTAGCCAAGTATGGAGGCTTATAATTGTTTTTCAAGCTTGTTTGAAACTAATTATGTTTGCATCCATTTTTTTCCCAGAAGTGTCCATACACTTCTTTCAATCTTTTAAATAAATCAACCAAAATCATTTTAAGCATCAGTCTAAGTTAATGTGGCTGCTAATTGTAAGTGTGATCGGGACAAAAGGATAACACACAAACAGGACATCATACACAGCAAAAATCAGAGTGATAAAAATCTGTATATGGAAATTGCATTTGCATGTAAGTGCAAAAAGAAAAAAATGTGATTCATTCTTACTCCTATATATATTTTTTATCCTGATGAAAGCTATTCTAGAAATTACTGGTTCCTCATTTCAAAGAATAAAGTTCTGCTTACAGAAGATTCCTCAGAATTACCTGGATGCTGATTTTTGTCAGGTTTCTGATAATCATTTTATACCTCAACCTCTAAATCTTCTTCCTTTTTTTATTATTACTAAGACACTTTTGTACATGAGACCGATTTTTGTTGAATAAATTTGCCTTGTAACATTGTGAAGCTAAAGGTGTACAGTGTATTATTTTGATACTTTTATGTATTATGAATGCCAACACAGGAATATTTATATCACATAATTATAGCAAAAATATTGTTCTCTATATTCAATATACTGTGCATTAGATCTCTATGGCTTATTTACTACTTGTTACAAGTTTGTACCCTTAAACACCATCACTTTTATCCACCACCTTCCCTTAGTAACCACCATTTACTCCCTATTTTTTTTACGGGTTTAATAATAACAAATTTTTTAGATTCTGCATATAAGTAATATCATACAGTCCTTGTCTTTCTCTGTCTGGCTTATCTTGCATAGCTTAACGTTCTCAAGTTCCATCCATGTTGTTGCAAATGGGAGGATGTCCTCCTTTCTCATGGCTGAACAATATTCCATTACGTATAGGTACCACATCTTTTGTATCCATACTGTTGATGAGCATTTGGATTGTTTCCACATCTTGGCTACTGTAAATAATGTTGCAATAAACACGGGAGTGCAGGTATCTCATCAAAAAGCTGTTTTCATTTCCTTTGGGTATATTCACAACAGTGGAATTGCTGGCTCATATGGTGTATCTATTTTTAATGTTTTGAGGAACCTCCATATAAGCCTGGTTTTTCACATCTGTTTACTATTCTGGCCCAAGAGTGACTTGTGAAGCTCACTTTGTTTGGGTTCTGAGTGCTGCATTAATGCTGTGGGTACTCCAGTTAAATTTTAGCTATACGGGTAGACATCAGACTGGCTCTTTTAGGTGTTTCACTTTCCGTAGGGTAGCAAGAGAGGAACTCAAACAGAGAAGTCTGTTCACTATTTATTATAGCTTGCTTTCCCTTGAGCCTGCTTGACTTAAGAGCTCAGCATTCCTGCCTTCCTGCAATTTATTTACTTTGCTCTTTTGTGAAATAAAAATAAAAATTTAAAAAACCTCACATATTTCTTTGCTATCCTCTGCATGCACTGTTCCTATTATAAAATATAAAAGAAATAAGTAATGGAAGTGATAGGTAATAAATATATAAATATATGGATATAAATATATACATATAAATAAATAAATGTATGTATATATACATATATATATATATATATATATATATATATATATATATATATATTTATTTGCCTTAAATCTATAACACAAGAAAGCAGGTTCTGTTTATTATGGTCTCTGAAATTGGAAAACTTTGCTTATGGTGCAAATTTAACAAACTATCATTGAAACACTAATAGTATAAATGACTAATAAGTGAAATTGAATATGTTATCTGTGCACAAATAAAATAGATTTTTCTTGGATAATCAATGGGCTAAGCACATGTGAGGACATCTACAAAACAGAGGTACCCTCAAAATAATAAAACATTAGGATATTATATGGCAGTTGACATATTTTAAAGTTCCAATTTAGTCACACATTTAAAGGTTAGACATTTTTGGATATTTGCAAATTTATCTTATGGTTTACTTTTTAAATACCTCATAGAGGAATGCTGGCTGAAAGGAGTGAGAGCAGTTGGCAAATGATAGCCTTTTAGTGTTCATAGTCTCAAACATTAATCCACCTCTGAACAAAACCTGACCAGGATTTTATTCTGATATAACTCTGAGATTTTTACCATATTCCATGAACGCATTTTCCAGAGAAAACTAAATCAGGTAAACAGTGTAATCTAAAGCTGAGAAATAAAAATGGAAATTACATATTACATTCATCATATTGAATTTCCACTTCTTGAAAAATCTGAGGTGACGATGCTACAAGGTATTTTGTCATTACAGACCAGACTACTATTCTTAAAGTATTTACACCAGTATGTGAATCCCTTGTTTAACTTTTTGTCATGTTTGTAAAGTTCATAATTTGGTTTATAGCTTTATTGTTATAAATTTATAAACAGAAAGTTCCTAGAGTCTGAGATAGGTTATTTATGTCAGACATATTTCAGTAGAGAGATAACACTAATAACTAGCTAATATTTATTGATTTATTTCTATGGGCTAGTCATAGCACTATACATTTTGCTATGGTATCTTATTTGATCTTCAAAGTAGTACTATATGGTCATGAAGAAACTGGTATGAAGAGTTTATACAATGTGTACAGTAAAGAAGGCTTGCAACTGAGATTTTTACCGGATACAATGGCCTCAGAACCCATGGGTTTCAAGTACGGAACTTATTTCAAAGAAAATCTAGTTAAACATTCTACAGTCAACATGTTAAAATAAACATATTTACTCTTTCATTTTACCCATCATCAATATCATATAGGAAATACTCCCACATATTTCCTTCCTTTCCTCGGAATGAAAGGTGACATAAATCCAGAAATAACTTTAGGAAATCACCTCTACATCATCTTATAAGACCTAGTTCAAATGCTACATTATTGGCAAATGATAGTTTTCAAATATGGCTGTAATGATAAGCATCTTATCCTATATGCTCTTCTTAAAATTTGAAGTTGATACTCCTCCATCAAGAGGTGGAATGATTTTCTCCCCATGAATATAGGCTGACTATTATAATTGCATTGATCAACAGAATTTGGCAAAAATGGTGGTACATGACTTGCAAGGCTAGGTCGTAAAAGTATCTCCTCTCTTTCTCTCTCTTTTCCTCTCAATCCTTTCTTCCCTCCCTTCCTCCTTCCCTTCATGCCTTGGAAACCCTGAACAAATCAGCTACCATTAAACCTCCATGCTACACAGATTAGGAGAAATCATACAAAGATAAAGATAGCTGAGTTTTCCCAACTTTTCCAACCCAGCTGTTCAAGTCATGCTAATCCAGGCATGAACACAAGATTGAAGAAAGCTCCAAGATGATGTTAGTCATAACTACTGTCTGACTACAACTTTTTGAGAAAGGGTGCACAAGAAACACTCAGTTTAGTTTCTCCTGAATTCTGGATAATTAATGATCTACAACAATATTTTTATTGAGCATTACATAAAAAGAATAATCCCCTTTATAAATCCTGTTTTATCACTCAGATAAGATTTTTCCTGTAATGGCTTCCTAAAGAAGACAATGCAAGTTTGGAATGCATATGTAACCCCATGTCACTAGGTGGACATGTAATGCTGGTGAAGAAAAAACAGAATTGATTGAAAATTTAGAATTTAGAAAGGCACTCTAGCTGCACAGAGCTTAAACAAGCATAATGATTAATGCTTGCATGCCATTGCAAGAAGAAGCTTAATGAGACAACTTTAGAGAAATGTTAGACTCTAAGGGCTGACCAGGATCCTTCCAGAAGAGAGAGATTGGATAAGGGAAATGCATGGGAAAAAAATCCAGAAAAACCTACTGAATTAATTCTACTTGGTACCAAGCAGAATTATTTTTTTGTTCACAAAATTAAAGAACCCAACCTGATCTAAGAATGGAATGAGAAGTATGAATAGAAATAATAACACAAGCTTAAGTCTTTTGGTAATTTGTAATGCAAAATACTAGGTTAACATTAACTGAAAAGACCACATACAGATGAGGATATTGAAGTCACAGATATTACCTAAACTGCTTGAGGTGATGCAAGATCTGACCCTCTGTTAACTTTCTGGGTCCTGATTCATGGCCCTGGAACTATCTTTGAGAGACTAACTTAGGATGCCTTTCTGAGTTAGCTTGAATCAGGAATAGAAATTTAGGAGTGGGTCAAGCCAAAGTTTTGAGCATGAGCTTAATTTTAGAAGCCAAAGTAACAGAAGTAATGCCAAATCTGGAAGGAGGGGAGGAAATCATTTATGAAAGACAGAACCAAGGTTTAGAAACTAGACTGGTTCTATAGGGCATAATCCAGGGACGAGGGGGTCATTACAAACTCAGGGATAGTTCTCCAAGCCCATGTATACATAAGATAAATATATAGTATTATGGTATATCAGCTAAGTGTAAGATAAACTATCAAGATAGCCAATCAAAGAACTAGGGGGAGAGCTGAGACTGGAGCCCAGCTTTCCCAATTTAGAAGACATAATTATGGATGATCCTAAATCTGAGAAAAATAATGGGACTTTTGTTTGCAAATCCTTATGGCCAACCTCTTTTTGTTTTATATTTTGTTATTTTTCATGGGCCCATGTTAAATTATTTGGCTTGCATAGCTCACCCTTGGGTAATAAGATGAAGAAATACATAACACAAAAACATAAAGAAATAATGGGATGAACCTAAGGAAAATACATTATTCTTAGTTTGGAATATACATTAATCATATCACCCAGCAATATCACTCCTAAGCATTTATCCCACAGGAATGAAAATTTATAATCACAAAAAAACCTGTACATGACTGTTCATGTCAGCTTATTTGTGATGACCAAAATTTAGAAACAATGAAAACGTTCTACAAAAAGTAAATGGTTAACAAACTACAATTTATCCATATCATGGAATACTACTTGGCTATAAAAGTAAATGAACAGAGGGTACCTGAATGGCTCAGTTGGTTAAGTGTCTGAGTCTTGGTTTTCGCTCATGTCATGATCTCACAGTTCATGAGTTCGAGCCCCACATTGGGCTCTGTGCATCAGAGCACCGGGCTCAGTGCAGATTCTGCTTGGCATTCTCTCTCTCTCCCTCTTTCTGCCCGTCCCCTGCTCATTCTCTCTCTCTCTCTCTCAAAATAAATGAATAAGACTTAAAAAAAATTAAAAACAAATGAACTTTGGATACATAACAAGTTGGGTGTTAGGATGCATGAAAAAAGGCAACCTCAAAAGGTCACATACTATATGATTTATATATAACATTCTAGAAATAACAAAATTATCAAGATGGAAAACAGATCAGTGGCTGTCAGAAGTTAGGAACGGTGGAGGGTAGAGTGGTGGGTATGTCTGTAAAGGGATAAAATCAGGTAGATCCTTGTGGTGATACAATAGTTTTGTACCTTGATTTTGGTGGTAGTTGTACAAATCAACACATCCAACAACATGGGATAGAACTATAGACACACATTATACCACCATTAATTTCCTGGTTTTGATTTTGTATAATAGTTATGTAAGATGTAAGCATTAAAGGAAACTGGGTTGAAGGTACATGGGACCATTTGCAACCTCCTGTGACTTTACAATTAAATTAAAATTAAAAAGGTAAAAAACATTTAGAAGCATTTGTGATAGATATCATATGCATTATGTAAGAGAAGCCAGAGTTTTTAGTGAAAAAAAAAGTCTTCAGAAGACTAAAAGCAATGCATACAAGTTAGGGTGACTGTGTGTGTGTGTGTGTGTGTGTGTGTGTGTGTGTTTAATTATAGATATTTTATACTACCTTGTATTTTTAGAAGATTTATCAAAGTAAGCGATGTAACTAGCTGGATATAAAAGTAATAGATGAGGGGTACCTGGGTGTCTCAGTGGGTTCAGTGTCCAACACTTGAGTTTGGCTCAGGTCATGATCTCATGGTCGTGAGTTCAATCCCTGCATTAGGCTATGTGCTGACAGCCCAGAGACTGCTTGGGATTCTCTGTCCCCCTCTGTCTGTGTCCCTCCCCCATCTGTGTGTTCTCTCTCTTTCTGTCTCTCTCAAATTAAATAAATAAACATTAAAAATAAAGTTACAGAATTCCACTAAAACCAACTCAGGGGGGAAGATGGCAGCGTAGGAGGACGCTGGGGTCACCGCGTCCTGCTGATCACTTAGATTCCACCTACACCGGCCTGAATAACCCACAAAACTGCCAGAAGACTAGCAGAACTGATTCTTTGGAGCCAAGTGCAGACGAGGGGCCCACGGAAGAGGGTGGGAAGGGCGGAGAGGCGGTGCACGCTACACGGACTGGCGGGAGGGAGCCAGGGTGGAGGGGCGGCCCACTGGCCAAGCAGAGCCCCTGAGACTGGCTGGCAAAAGCAGAGGGGCCTGATGGAGTGTGTTCTGACAGCAAGCGGGACTTGACATCTGGAAGGTTATAAGCTAACAGCTCTGCTCGGAGAGCGGGAGGGCTGGAGGACAATGGGAGGGAGAGTTGTTTAGCCCCGAACGACAGAGTGCAGCTTGGTGGGGAACAAAGGCGCCCACCAGTGCCATCTCCATCTCCCTCATCCATCCCCCAGCCAAAATCCCAAAGGAAACCAGTTCCTGCCAGGGAACTTGCTTGCACCGCACAACCAACTCTGTGCTTCTGCGGATCCATCCCTCCGGTGATGGGTCTGACTCCCTCCTGGTGCCGCAGGTCCCCTCCCGAAGCAGATCACCAAAGGAACAGCGAGCTGAGCCTGCCCCTGTGCACCTTGCCAATCCACCCCAACTAATACACCAGATCCCCGGCACCACAAACCTAGCAGTGTGCAAGTAGCCCAGACAGGCCACGCCACCCCACAGTGAATCCAGCCTCTAGGAGAGGGGAAGAGAAGGTACATACTAGTCTGACTGTGGCCCCAGCGGTGGGCTGGGGGCAGACATCAGGTCTGAATGCGGCCCCGCCCACCAACGAGAGTTGGTCAAGAAACCACAGGGGAAGTGCCCTGCAGTTCTTTCCAAAATGATGAAACGGAAGAATTCCCCTCAAAAGAATCTCCAGGAAATAACAACAGCTAACGAATTGATCAAAAAGGATTTAAACAATATAACAGAAAGTGAATTTAGAATAATAATCATACAATTAATCGCTGGGCTTGGAAAGAGTATAGAGGACAGCAGAGAATCTATTGCTACAGAGATCAAGGGACTAAGGAACAGTCAGGAGGAACTAAAAAATGCTATAAACGAGCTGCAAAATAAAATGGAGATGACCACAGCTCGGATTGAAGAGGCAGAGGAGAGAATAGGTGAACTAGAAGATAAAATTATGGAAAAAGAGGAAGCTGAGGAAAAGAGAGATAAAATAATCCAGGAGTATGAGGGGAAAATTAGAGAACTAAGTGATGCACTAAAGAGAAATAATATACGCATAATTGGTATTCCAGAGGAGGAAGAGAGAGGGAAAGGTGCTGAAGGTGTACTTGAAGAAATAATAGCGGAGAACTTCCCTCATCTGGGGAAGGAAAAAGGAACTGAAGTCCAAGAGGCACAGAGAACTCCCTTCAGACGTAACTTGAATCGAACTTCTGCACGACATATCATAGTGAAACTGGCAAAATACAAGGATAAAGAGAAAATTCTGAAAGCAGCGAGGGATAAACACGCTCTAACATATAAAGGGAGACCTATAAGACTGGTGACCGATCTCTCTACTGAAACTTGGCAGGCCAGAAAGGAATGGCAGGATATCTTCAATGTGATGAATAGAAAAAATATGCAACTGAGAATCCTTTATCCAGCAAGTCTGTCATTTAGAATAGAAGGAGATATAAAGGTCTTCCCAAACAAACAAAAACTGAAGGAATTCGTCACCACTAAACCAGCCCTACAAGAGATCCTAAGGGGGATCCTGTGAGACAAAGTACCAGAGACATCGCTACAAGCATGAAATCTACAGACATCACAATGACTCTAAACCCATATCTTTCTATGATAACACTGAATGTAAATGGACTAAATGCACCAATCAAAAGACATAGGGTATCAGAATGGATAAAAAAACAAGACCCATCTATTTGCTGTCTACAAGAGACTCATTTTAGACCTGAGGATACCTTCAGATAGAAAGTGAGGGGATGGAGAACTCTCTATCATGCTACTGGAAGTCAAAAGAAAGATGGAGTAGCCATACTTATATCAGACAAACTAGACTTTAAGTTAAACGCTGTAACAAGAGAAGAAGAAGGGCATTATATAATAATTACAGGGTCTATCCATTAGGAAAGGCTAACAATTATAATGTCTATGTGCCAAATATGGGAGCCCCCAAATATATAAAACAATTACTCACAAACATAAGCAACCTTATTGATAAGAATGTGGTAACTGCAGGGGACTTTAATACTCCACTTACGGAAATGGATAGATCATCTAGACACACGGTCAATAAAGAAACAGGGCCCTGAATGATACATTGGATCAGATGGACTTGACAGATATATTTAGAACTCTGCATCCCAAAGCAACAGAATATATTTTCTTCTTGAGTGCACATGGAACATTCTCCAAGATAGATCACATACTGGGTCACAAAACAGCCCTTCCTAAGTATACAAGAATTGAAATTATACCATGCATACTTTCAGACCACAATGCTATGAAACTTGAAATCAACCACAGGAAAAAGTCTGGAAAACCTCCAAAAGCATGGAGGTTAAAAACACCCTACTAAAGAATGAATGGGTCAACCAAGCAATTCGAGAAGAAATTAAAAAATATATGGAAACAAATGAAAGTGAAAATACAACAATACAAACCCTTTGGGATGCAACGAAGGCAGTCCTCAGAGGAAAATAGACTGCAATCCAGGCCTATCTCAAGAAACAAGAAAAATCCCAAATACAAAATCTAACAGCACACCTAAAGGAAATAGAAGCAGAACAGCAAAGACAGCCTAAACCCAGCAGAAGAAGAGAAATAATAAAGATCAGAGCAGAAATAAACAATATAGAATCTAAAAAAAGTGTAGAGCAGATCCATGAAACCAAGAGTTGGTTTTTTGAAAAAATAAACAAAATTGATAAACCTCTAGCTAGGCTTCTCAAAAAGAAAAGGGAGATGACCCAAAAGATAAAATCATGAATGAAAATGGAATTATTACAACCAATCTCTCAGAGATACAACCAATTATCAGGGATACTATGGAAAATTATATGCCAACAAACTGGACAACCTGGAAGAAATGGACAAATTCCTAAACATCCACACCCTTACAAAACTCAATCAGGAGGAAATAGAAAGCTTGAACAGACCCATAGCCATGGAAGAGTCCAGGACCAGATGGCTTCCCAGGGGAGTTCTACTAGACATTTAAAGCAGAGATAATACCTATCTTTCTCAAGCTATTCCAAAAAATAAAAAGGGAAGGAAAACTTCCAGACTCATTCTATGAAGCCAGTATTACTTTGATTCCTAAACCAGACAGAGACCCAGTAAAAAAAGAGAACTACAGGCCAATATCCCTGATGAATATGGATGCAAAAATTCTCAATAAGATACTAGCAAATCGAATTCAACAGCTTATAAAAAGAATTATTAACCATGATCAAGTGGGATTCATTCCTGGGATGCAGGGCTGGTTCAACATTCACCAATAAATCAACGTGATACATCACATTAATAAAAGAAAAGATAAGAACCATATGATCCTGTCAATCGATGCAGAAAAGGCATTTGACAAAATCCAGCACCCTTTCTTAATAAAAACCCTTGAGAAAGTGGGGATAGAAGGAACATACTTAAACATCATAAAAGCCATTTATGTAAAGCCCACAGCTAACATCATCCTCAATGGGGAAAAACTGAGAGCTTTTTCCCTGAGATCAGGAACACGACAGGGATGCCCACTCTCACCGCTGTTGTTTAACATAGTGCTAGAAGTTCTAGCATCAGCAATCAGACAACAAAAGGAAATCAAAGGCATCAAAATTGGCAAAGATGAAGTCAAGGTTTCACTTTTTGCAGATGACATCATATTATACATGGAAAATCTGATAGACTCCACCAAAAGTCTGCTAGAACTGATACATGAATTTAGCAAAGTTGCAGGATACAAAATCAATGTACAAAAATCAGTTGCATTCTTATACGCTAATAATGAAGCAACAGAAAGACAAATAAAGAAACTGATCCCATTCACAATTGCACCAAGAAGCATAAAATACCTAGGGATAAATCTAACCAAAGATGTACAAGATCTGTATGCTGAAAACTATAGAAAGCTTATGAAGGAAGTTGAAGAAGATATAAAGAAATGGAAAAACATTCCGTTTTTGGAATATAAAGAAATGGAAAAACAATCCATTCTTCATGGATTGGAAGAATAAATATTGTCAAAATGTCAATATTACCCAAAGCTATCTACACATTCAATGCAATCCCAATCAAAATTGCACCAGCATTCTTCTCGAAGTGAGAACAAGCAATGCTAAATTTCATATGGAACCACAAAAGGCCCCCCGAATAGCCAAAGTAATTCTGAAGAAGAAGACCAAAGCAGGAGGCATCACGATCCCAGACTTTAGCCTCTACTACAAAGCTGTAATCATCAAGACAACATGGTATTGGCACAAAAACAGACACATAGACCAATGGAATAGAATAGAAACCCCAGAACTAGACCCACAAACGTATGGCCAACTCATCTTTGACAAAGCAGGAAAGAACATCCAATGGAAAAAAAGACAGTCTCTATAACAAATGGTGCTGGGAGAACTGGACAGCAACATGCAGAAGATTGAAACTAGACCACTTTCTCACACCACTCACAAAAATAAACTCAAAATGGATAAAGGACCTGAATGTGAGACAGGAAACCATCAAAACCTTAGAGGGGAAAGCAGGAAAAGACCTCTCTGACCTCAGCCGCAGCAATTTCTTACTTGACACATCCCCAAAGGCAAGGGAATTAAAAGCAAAAATGAACTCCTGGGACCTTATGAAGATTAAAAGCTTCTGCACAGCAAAGGAAACAACCAACAAAACTAAAAGGCAACCAACGGAATGGGAAAAGATATTTGCAAATGACGTATTGGACAAAGGGCTATTATCCAAAATCTATAAAGAGCTCACCAAACTCCACACCCGAAAAACAAATAACCCAGTGAAGAAATGGGCAGAAAACATGAATAGACACTTCTCTAAAGAAGACATCCGGATGGCCAATGGGCACATGAAAAGATGCTCAACGTCGCTCCTCATCAGGGAAATACAAATCAAAACCACACTCAGATATCACCTCACGCCAGTCAAAGTGGCCAAAATGAACAAACCAGGAGACTATAGATGCTGGCGAGGATGTCAAAAAATGGGAACCCTCTTGCACTGTTGGTGGGAATGCAAACTGGTGCAGCCACTCTGGAAAACAGTGTGGAGGTTCCTCAAAAAATTAAAAATAGACCTACCCTATGACCCAGCAGTAGCACTGCTAGGAATTTACCCAAGGGATACAGGAGGTCTGATGCATAGGGGCACTTGTACCCCAGTGTTTATAGCAGCACTCTCAACAATAGCCAAATTATGGAAAGAGCCTATATGTCCATCAACTGACGAATGGTAAAGGAATTGTAGCTTATATACACAATGGATACTACGTGGCAATGAGAAAGAATGAAATATTGCCCTTTGTAGCAACGTGGATGGAACTGGAGAGTGTGAGGCTAAGTGAAATAAGCCATACAAAGAAAGACGGGTAGCATATGTTTACACTCTTATGTGGATCCTGAGAAACTTAACAGAAACCTGTGGGGGAGGGGAAGGAAAAAAAAAGAGGTTAGAGTGGGAGAGAGCCAAAGCATAAGTGACTCTTCAAAACTGAGAACAAACTGAGGGTTGATGGGGGGTGGGAGGGAGGGGAGTGTGGTGATGGGTATTGAGGAGGGCACCTTTTGTGATGAGCACTGGTTGTTGTATGGAAACCAATTTGACAATAAATTTCATATATTGGGAAAAAAAATAAAAGTTACAGAAGAAGCCAGAACAAATAAATGGTCAGAACATGAATGCCACAATGACTCCAGATAAATGGTAAATCAAATGTGTAAGTATTGCCAAGACATGGGTTCACCAGTCATGATTCTGAATGAGGTAAAAAACTACAAATGATAAGCACTATTTTGTTTCTGAGACTTGGTTTTCAAGACCTCAGGTCTGTTCATTGGGGAAGTGACTGCCCATGAATGGAAAGGAATGGAGGTTGGATTATGAATAAAGAAGTAAATAAAACAAGATAAAAATAAAAGACAGCATGCAAGGAAAGAAGATGATGTTTTGTAAAGAAGTCAAATATATGCTTAGTCAACTGTGAAACTAAGATCCAAAAGAAAGAAAAGAAAAAAAAGTAGGCATTCAGCAGAAATATATAATCTTTTAATTGTTTCTGAAGAACTCTAACTAGGATGAAGTAAAAACTAATGTCTTTCAGATGTTAGAATTCAAAGGTGTGCTCATTATCTGTGAGCATGTCCTTAAGTCTTGGGTCCTTCCTTAAAGAAAACAAAAGGCACATTTGCCAGGAAAGAGTAGTATAATAAAGCAGTTTTTCTAATAAGTAAATCTGCAGTTGATTTATTTAAAACAGGGCAAAAGTAAAACCTAACAAGAGTTGTTAAATCAGCAATTTTAATGATTTTTGTGTCACTATGGAATGGGGGGAAAGCAAATGGAAAAGGGATAGATGAAACAAATTTGTTTCATCAGTTTCCTTTTGCAAAGTCAATTCTATTGCTTGGTTCATTGTCTGCCAAATCCAAACACCTTAGTGTCTCCTTTATATAGGCCTTGTCTCCATGACATCAAAAGCCTACTCATTTTATTGAAAAACAATCACTGCAACCAAGTGAGGGTTATGAAAATCATCTGGTAATTTCTCTGAATGTGTAAATGTGTATTCATGTGTGTGTAACCTTCACCAGAGTTTTGAACTTGGCCTTCTTCCAAACACAGTATATTTTTTATTTGCATTTGATGCCATACAATACCTACCAAGAATTTCATAGATAAATTTTGTTAATATAATGTTAAATTAATTTTTCTAATATTTGTTAACTGTTAATTTCAATTTAACATTCTTCTCTGACTAGCTTTGCATCAAAAGTATCCATGTGAAAAGAGCTTGCTCGCTTGTTACCTCTATCGACAACAGAAGATTGAAAACCCCAATGAGTCAAAATCTTTCATGCTTTTAGGATTAATTTTTGCTGTCACTGTCTTTTCTCCCTGAAGTGGGCAAGGCAATAAAAATGCTCTTCAATTTGTCAATAAAAACACAGAGGTGACTTAGGAGCCAAAGATGAGGCTCCTAGGTGTCCTCAAACACTGTTATTCTTAACAGAGCAGCTGTAAAGGTAGATGATCCATTTCAATGTTACATGTTATGTACAGATTAACAAAGTTACATGTAAAAAGTAGATGGACATGTTCAGTTTTAATTATACTACTACCATGAGGAAAAAGAAAACGTTTTTATTTAAAGATTATTTATGTTTGATTGAATTAATGATATTCATTAGTTCAACTTAATTAATTAAGTCTTAATTAATTGTGTCTTAATTAATTGTGTCTTATTGTGTGTTGACTATTCTCCCTCCACTCTTGATTTATACTACCATTTAACTTTCTAGCCCACATCCCACCCATAGACAGCATATATACATATATTTCAATAGTCATATATCCTAAGGTGAATATATAGGTTTATTGCTTCACTCAATAATATTTAATGTTGTTGAATATACACTTATTTCACTGTACCTAACCACTGAATAGTGTGCATCCCCCGTTTAAGTTTCTCCTTCCCTGTAAATGGACACATAATTTTCATAATACTCTATTACTGCAATGAATACAGTAATGAACATGCAAATAATGTGCCCCCATATTGACTTATGCTTTAATTTATCTTGGGTATATTTAGGAAGGGATTGATTAATGTGTTGGATGACCATGTATCCCACTTTATCCAGAATAATCCATTTATGTCAATTATCCTAGGATAGTTATGAAGTGACACAGTTTGTATGAAAAAATATAAAATCATCCCAGACATGGAGTGTGTGCATACTCAACTAAGTACTTTAAAAGATGCTCTCCTGATTATCTCTAATATTTTGCACTTCTTCCTGAAGAACACATAGGTTCCTATTTCAACAGATTCTACCAAAATTTAGCATTAGCTGTCTTTCGGAGTTTTGAGAGCTGATAGCTATAAGTCATCCCTCTTTGCCATTTTAATTTGCATTTTTTCTAATTGTCAGTAAGATTTGATTGCACTTTTAGTTAGTTGTAAGTCTTTTAGGATTTTCCATTTGTGAGTTAACTACTTATTTGTTTATGCCCATTTTATATTAGATGTTCTGTCATTTTCATAGCTTATGTATTTATCACCTTTCAGTTTTAGATATTTATTTTCTATTTTTCAGTTTGTTATACATCTGTAAACTCTGCATATAACACACTTTGTTGAAAAAATCTCTAATTTTTGACACATTTAAACAGGTTCATCAAAATTTTGACTATTTTCTCTTTCTTGGAATATTATTTAAGAGGTTCATTCCCATCCAAAGGTCACATAGTAATTCCTTCAATTTAGTATATTGGTTTAATATTTCTACTCTTCATATTCAGATCTTTAATCCATTTAAAGTGCACTTTTAAGTGAAGGTAAGAGTTAGAAGTAAAATAATTTTTTTCTCTACATATTGACCCAACTTACTTCCAAAACCAATTAACAAATACTGTAACATTTCCACACTCTTTGTAATGGCCCATTTATAGTATATTAATTTCCTATATGTATATAAAACAGTGCTTTTGAGCTTCCTATTGTATATTATTGCTCTACCTGGGCATTCATGCACCAATACCACATTGTTTTGTTTTGTATTTTATGACTTTGTAGATTGCTGTAATATATGTTATGGAGAGCCTCTATTTTTGGAACTTTTTTTTTTCCTTTTAAATTCTCTTCCATAAAAAGTATTTATGTGTACCTATTGTTTGATATAAATTCTACAATAGGTATTTTAAGTGCATGAAAGTTTCTTGTCTTAGTGTAGATGTGGAATAGAAGGTGATTTGATATGGGGCAGCTGTGCTAAACTCTTTTGTTAGTCCCCAAAGCTTGCCCATTTATTTTGTTCAATTTTTCTACATAATCACATTATCTGAGAATAAAAAAGGATTTTTTCTTTATCTTCTACACTTTTTTTTTAAGTAGGCTTCACACCCAGCATGGAGCTCAACATGGGACTTGAACTCATGACACTGAGATCAAGACCTGAGCTGAGATCAAAAGTCCTACGTTTAACCAACTGAGCCACCCAGGCTCCCCTTTTTATCTTTTAATTCTTATAATTCTGTTTTTTATTTCTTGCATTGGCCAGGACCTCCACTTTTAGAGCAAATGGAAGTTACAGCAGGAATTCTTTTAACGTTTGAAATCTTAAAGAGATTGTTTAAAGGTTTTGTTATTGTTCCTTTATTTGTGTAAATCTGATTTTTTAAATATGTAGGTGAGTTTTTGTTTTATGATACCTTTTACTGTGGTGAGAAAAATTCTTTTTTATCATAGTTGTCATTTAAGAAAGGAAACATTGAGGTCTTTGTTGTAAATTAAAGTAATAAACATTTATCTACTGGTTTGAACATATTAACTGTATGCTAACCTTCTTTATCTTTCTATATATGTATTAGTTTGAGAAAAATAATTTAAAAAAATTTTTAATGTTTTATTTATTTTTGACAGAAAGAGAGATAGAGAATGAGTGGGGGAGGGGCAGAGAGAGAGGGAGACACAGAATCTGAAGCAGGCTCCAGGCTCTGAACTGTCAGCACAGAGCCTGACGTGGGGTTGAACTCACAGACTGCGAGATCATGACCTGAGGTGAAGTCAGAGGCTCAACCGACTGAGCCACCCAGGGTGCCCTTATTTCTGAGAAAAATAATTTAAAATTTTAACGATAAATATTGATATATTCATTTCTCTTAATATTTTCTCAGTTGTTGCTTTCCATTATTTAAGGCTATATAATTGTTTGCATATATATTCATAATTGCTTTACCTTCTTTATCTCTACTCTTTTCATGCCATTTTCCAGATCATCCTCAATTTATATAACTCTTCCCAACATTCAATTCCACAGGTACCCAGCAATGCTAGTTCCTGAGGATTCTAATGTGAACATCAGACTGATGATCAGTTTTACCCATTATGCCAAAACTAATTCAATTTCCACTAATCCATCTGCTTCTCCATTTTCAAAATTGTGTTGCTGTTTTATATGCTATCCTTATTTTCTTACGTCCTTGAAATTTTAATATCTTTTAAAAAATTTTAGCAGAATGTTAGGAGGAAGAGCCATATACATTCGTTCAATATGCTATTTACTTTAGTCAGTTCAGTCTGCTATAACAAAGCACCATAAACTGGCTATCTTTTAAACAACAGAAATTCATTTCTCCCATTTTGGGGGCCTGGAAGTCTGAGACCAAGGTGCCAGCATGGTCAGGGTCTGGTGAGAGCCCTCTTCCCGGTTGCAGATTGCCATCTTCTTGTGTCTTCACAAGGCAGAAAGAGAGTTAGGTTGCACTTTGATTTTTTTTATAAGGCCAATAAAACCATTCATGAGGGCTTCACCATCATGAGCTAATTACCTGCCAAAAGCCTATCTCTAAATATCATCACCATTGGTATACGAGTTTCAACATAAGAGTTTGAGGGACACATAAACATTCAGTCCGTACAACTATTTTACCAGGAAACTGCCATCATTGTTTTTTCCAAAAGTTCTCCTCCTGTTATCTTTATTTTTTTCTTTCCTTACTGAACCTTAAATATACTGGTATTAAAACTGTTAATTTCATTCTCTATGTCTCTTACTTTTTTTTTTTTTAGTTCCCATTTTTATCCCTGCCTTTCATGCTTCCTGAGAGATATCCTTGAACCATTCTTATATTTCCTGATGTAATTTGTAACTGTATCAGGTCTGTTATCAGGTTGGAAGTCTTGTTATTTTTATTGTTAATTATCTATGGTTGATTTTTTTTAATTTTTTTTTAAGGTTGTATTTATTTTTGAGACAGAGACAGAGCATGAACGGGGGAGGGACAGAGAGAGAGGGAGACACAGAATCGGAAGCAGGCTCCAGGCTCTGAGCCATCAGCCCAGAGCCCGACGCGGGGCTCGAACTCACGGACCGCGAGATTGTGACCTGAGCTGAAGTCGGACGCTTAACCGACTGAGCCACCCAGGCGCCCCTATGGTTGATTTTTTTAATACTTTGTCTGCTTCGTGTTTTCCATGTACTTCCATGTTTCTTTGAACTTATTTGTTACAATCACTTCAACACATATTCTCTGTGGTCTATTGGATCTATTTTGGTTTGTTTTTTATTGTCTATCATTAATAATTCCTGGTTTTCTTATGTATCATCATCATCATCATCTTTCATTCATTCATTCATTCATTCATTATCATTATTTGCCCTATTAGTGTATATTATTCTTGGGTATTCTTAGTACATTGTATGATAATGTAATGTGTAACTGCCAGGAAGTTTGATAGCATAGGCCTTAACTTGTGAGTTTAGGAAGGGAGGCATTCCCTTCTGGGCTGCTTCCATGATTCAGACATCATAATCAGAAACAAATATTTCAGGAAAAATAATCATGATTGGAAGCTAATTTACCTTGTTCTTACAATTCTCATTTTTACCACAGAGGCAGAGAGGATGCTGTCATGTGAAGGAGATTTGGAAAATTATAGTTTTGGACATAAAAATCTTTGTGAAAGTATCTGTCTCCTATTGTGTGCCATATTTTGAGATTTTATAGGTATCAGGATCATTTTTCATCATTGTAACAAATTTTGTTGATTAACTTTTTTACCTCTAATGATCAAAAAGTACATTCTCATTATAGAAAACTTGGAAACTTTTGAATGTTTAAAGAAGACAACAAAATATCCATGAAAACCAAACCTGGGGATTTTCTAATTGAACAATGTACCACATTTTATTTAAAATGATGTAGATATATTTGAATACTTTCCTATATCACTATATTTCCTCAAAACTACATATGTAATTATCAATATAAGATCCATAATTTCAGATTAATATATGTAATTTAACAATTATATTATTGGCAGAAATGTAGGCTGTTTCCAAATTTTTGCTGTTATAAACAATGTTGTAATGCTTTTGCACATAAGTCTTTGACAATGGTTTTATTATTTTTGTAGGAAACATTCCTAAATTTGAATTATTATTAAAGTGTATGAGTTATTGTATATATATATATACACACACACACATATACACACACATGCTTTTGACATATCAAACCCAGAAAACTCTTACCATTCTATACAAATTATAGACATTGTTAATCCGTCATGGTATCTTTTTTCCTTATGAGGTCTACTCAGAATGCTTCTCAACACAGCCATCCACACACTTAAAACATTTAAAAACTACTTTTAGTCTATACTGTCAATTGAGGATCTCAATTGAATTTTATAAAATATTCCCTAATTTCCAAAATTTTACTAATTAATCCATATACCACTCCATTCCTTGGTAGATCTATTAGAATTACTAAGTCCTTATACGTTTAGTACCATCCTTTTTGGACTATATATTGTGAGTGATTCATTTTTCTAGTGAACCTTCCATAAATGATCCATTGGTTGAAATAATGCAGCCATATAGTACTTTTAAGTATCGATTTTGCCATAAATTTTGAAATAAATTTTGTCATTTCCATATTCATACGCCTATCAAAGAAAAATATTCTCTCTCTTCACACTTTGTGTGTTCAAATGATATTGATACCTCAAGACATATTTATATTTCCTTTATTCAAGTCAGTTATATTTCTTTTTTTAAAGTTTTTATTTAAATTCAAGTTAGTTAACATAGAGTGTAATATTAGTTTCAGGTATAGAATATAGTAATTCAATGTTTCCATACAACAGCTGGTGTTTATCAAAGCAAGTATACTCCTTAATCCCAATCACAGATTTAACCAACTGCCCCACCCACCTCCCCTGCAGTAACCATCAGTTATCCTCATAGTTAAGAGGTCCTTCCTTGGTTTGCCTCTCTTTCTCTTTTTTTCCCTTTGTGCATTTGTTTTGTTTCTTAAATTCCACATATGAGTGAAATCATATAGTATTTGTCTTTCTCTGACTTATTTTACTAAGCATAATACTCCCTAGCATCAGCCATATAATTTCAAATGGCAAGATTTCATTTTTTATGACCAAGTAATATTCCATTGTATATATTTGCCACAATTACTTTATCCATTCATCAGTTGATGGATACTTGGGCTGTTTCCATACTTTGGCTACTGTAGATAAGGCTGCTATAAACAGCAGGGTGCACGCATCCCTCTGAATTAGTATTTTTCTATTCTTTGGGTAAACACCTAGGAGTATCATTGCTGGATTGTAGGGAAGGTCTACTTTTAACACTTTGAGAAAGCTCCATACTTTCTAGAGTGGCTGCAACAGTTCACATTCCCACCAACAGTGCAAGAAGGTTCCCCTTTATCCATATCCTTGCCAACACCTGTTGTTTCTTGTGTTGTTGAGTTTAGCCATTTTGACAGGTGTGATGTGATCATCATCGTAGATTTGATTTGAATTTCTCTGATGGTAAGTAATGATGAGCATCTTTTGATGTGTCTGTTGGTCATCTGGATGTCTTCTTTGGAAAAATGTCTATTCATGTCTTCTGCCCATTTTCTTCACTGGATTATTCATTTTTGGGGTGTTGAGTTTTTTAAGTTTTTATATATTTTAGATACTAACCCTCTATCTGATATTTTGTTTGCAAATAGCTTCTCATATTTCATTGGTTGCCTTTTAGTTTTATTGATCACTTCCTTTGCTGTGCAGTAGCGTTTTTTAAAATGAAGTCCTCATAGTTTATTTTTGTTTTTGCTTACCTTGCCTTAGGAGATATAACTAGTAAGAAGTTACTAAGGCCAATATCAAAGAAGGTACAGCCTGTATTCTCCTCTAGGATTTTCATGTTTTCAGGTATCATGCTTAGGTCTTTAATCATTTTTTTTTAGATTTTTAAAATATACATATATTTTAATTTTTATATTTCTTCTTTTGTTTCAAATGTTTATTTAAATTCTAGTTAGTTGACCTTTGATACATTTTGGATTTATTTTGCTGCATGGTGTAAGAAAGTGGTTCAGTTACATTGTTTTTCATGTTGCTGTCCAGTTTTCCCAGCACCATTTGTTGAAGAGACTGTCTTTTCTCTATTGGCTATTCTTTACTCCTTTGTTGAAGAATAATTCACCATATAATTGTGGGTTCATTTCTGAATTTTCTCTTATGTTCCATTGATGTACATGTCTATTTTTGTGCCAGTACCATACTCTTCTGATAGCTACAGCTTTGTTATACAACTTGAAATCTAGAATTGTGATGCCTCCAGCTTTGCTTTTCTTTTTCAAGTTTGCTGTGGCTATTTGGGATCATTTGTCATTCTATATAAATTTTTGGATTTTTTGTTCTAGCTCTATGAAAAATGCTATTGGTATTTTCATAAGGATTGCATTAAATGTGTAGATAGATTGGGTAGTATAGACATTTTAACAATATTTGTTCTTCCAATCCGTGATCATGGAATGATTTTCCATTTCGTTGTGTCCTCATCAATTTCTTTCATCAGTGCTTTCACCTCTTTGGTTAGGTTTATTCCTAGGTATCTTACTGTTTTTGGTTACAATTTTACATGGGATTTTTTTCTTAATTTCTCTTTCTGCTGCTTCATTATTGGTGTGTAGAAATGCAACAGATTTCTGTACCTTTATTTTGTATCATGCATCTTTAATGAATTTGTATATCTGTTCTAGCAGAGTTTTGTTGCGATCTTTCAGGTTTTCATTGGCAAGTAGTTAAAGTTTAACTACTCCCTTGTCAGTTTGGATGCCTTTTATTTCTTGTTGTTGTTGTCTGAGTGCTGTGGATAGGACATCCAGTACTATGTTCAATAACAGTGGTGAGAGTGGACATTCCTGTCTTGTTCCTGACCATAGAGGAGAAGCTCTCAGTTTTTCCCCATTGAGTATGATATTACCTGTGGGGTTTTCATATATGGCCTTTAATATGTTTAACTATGTTTCCTATAAACCTACTTTTTGAGAGTTTTTATCACGAATAGACTTTGTACTTTGTCAAATGCTTTTTATGTGTCTATTGAATCATATGGTTCCTATCCTTTTATTAATGTGGTGCATCACATTGACTTATTTGTGAATATTGAACCACCCTTGCAGTGCAGTAGTAAGACCCAGTTGATTTTGTGAGTAATTTTTTAAATGTACTGTTGGATTTGGTTTGCAAGTATTTTATTGGGAATTTTTGCATCCATGTTCATCAGGGATATTGGCCTGTACTTCTTTTTCAGTGGAGTATTTATCTTATTTTGGTATCAGGGTAACGCTGGTCACACAGAATAAATGTGGAAGTTTTCCTCCCGTTTCTATTTCTTGGAATAGTTTGAGAAGAATAGTTATTTACTCTTTACATGTTTGGTAGAAGTCACATGTGAAGCCATTTGGCTCAGTATTTTTGGGAGTTTTTTTGAACACTGATTCAATTTCCTTGCTGATTATTAGTTTGTTCCAGTTTTCTATTTCTTCTTGTCTCAGTTTTGGTAGTTTATATGTTTGTAGGAGATTATGCATTTTTCCAGGCTTTGGGGAAATGCTCTCCTTGTACATTCCATTGTGTGCTTCTCTCTTTCCCTCTCACCCTACTCTGGGACCACAGGTCCTTCCCTCCACTGTACCCATGATCTCTTTCTCTCCTAAACCACATCTTCACACTTTGTACCTTCTTTCATGTGGCCTCTTCTCTAGGGTCCTCCTTCTCTGCCACCATCTTCCTGTCTCTCAGACCTTCTCATCTTTTTCTTTTGTAATGAAACTAATGTGTTCTATCAGTGACAAAAGACACTTTGACAAAAGAGCCACTTCAAACCCCAGTATTCAGAAAGAGTATGAGAGCTTGCAATATAAATGTTTAACATGTAAAATCATATCTTATATGTCTGGATGTGTGACATTTTATTTGTAATCATGTCTATTCCCATATACACACATACTATATGTAATTATATGTAAATACACAGTATGCATACAGTGTGTATAGATAATAGTCAATATATTTATGAATTTACTTGCATGTCTTTGATGTAAGGATTGAGAGCCAGTTTGTAATCTTATAATTACTTTTCATTGTATTGTGATTTCCTCTTTAAATATTTTACATTTACTTACATTTACTTTTATATTTAACTTACCTTTGTAAGAGATTCTCTAATGTATTAAAATGCTAAATGGTATTTTGAAAGATTGATATGTGAAAATAGTTTTTTAAATATTCTCCAATATAGATGATAGAGAATTCAAGTCCCAATTTTTTCACTTCTTATACATAGAAATTTTTTGTTATGACAAAAGAATAATTTTTAAAATTTGTTCTCATTTTGTTGGAAGATAGCTGCCAAACTAAAAATTAAAAAAAAATAACCTGATGCATATTTATCACTAGAGTAACAAGTAGTATAAAGATAGTGGCAGTCTTTCAAACAGCAAAAATTAGAATTGATAATCCTTCCAAAGGTATGAAAAATGTATCTTCTGGCAAGGATGTGGAACAACAGGAGCTCTAATACACTACTGGTGGGAGTGACAAATAGTACAGCCACTTGAAATTTAGTTTTGAGGCTTCTTACAAAACTAAACACATTCTTGTCATATGATCCACCCCTGCACTCCTCAGTATTAGCTCAAAAAATTTTTAAAGTTATATCGACACAAAATACTGCACATGAATGTTTAAAGTACATTTTTTCATAATTGCCAAAACTTGGAAGCAACCAACATGTCATTTGGTAGGTGCATAGATGAACTATGGTAGAATGACTCAATGGAATATTATTGTATGCCAAAATTAATTGTGCTCTCAAGGGTGAAAAGACATGGAGGAGACTTAAAACCATAGCTCTGTGCTGACAGCTCAGAGCCTGGAACCTGCTTCAGATTCTGTGCCTCCCTCTCTCTCTACCCCAACCCACTCGCATTCTGTCTCTGTGTCTCCCAAAAATAAATAAACATCAAAAAAATTTAAAAACATATTTTAAAAATTGTGTGGACATTTTTCATTTGTTTCATAATTAGCTAAACAAAATATTGATTAAAAAGAGAAAACATTTATTTTTTTATTTTTTAAAGGTTTTTGAACAATGAATTAAAATGAAATAAACTTTGAGATCAAAAGTTAGATTTATTGAATTACTGGGAGCATCCAACAAGAGCCAGTTGCATGTTTTAAATTTTTTATGCGTTTAAAATGGTTTAAGTTACTATTCCAATAAAATAAGTATTTTACCAGGCTAACTTGGTAATATGAAAGAATTATGCCACATTGTGAAAAATTACATAATTAAAAAATATGAAGGTTAATGATGATAAGACACTATAAATTATTATCACATTTTAGCATTATATTTACTATATTAAATTTTAATTAAGCTAAGTGCAAATTTGTCATTTAAATAATTGAGAAATTAATTTGATAAAAATAGGAGTATTTCACTATGCTTGTGCAGAAAATACAGGCTGTTATTATTATCCTGAGTGAACTCCTAATTGGGAAGTAGGTAGATCAACTTTAAAATTTTAAAACAAAATAATTCTATTAGTTGTTAATACTTAACAAAAATTCTCAGTATACAATCTGTGTAATTTCTTTTTTCAATATTTTGAGTTCTGCTACATTTTATCTGCAGATTTTGTAGTTATCTTATTGTAAGTCTTTTTTACTTTTTAAAAACTCCATGGTGCTCTCAATCTGTAAATTTGTTTATGATTCCATGAAGTTATTGTGTACGAAATAGGTCTATGGAGGAAAAAGGTAACCTAGATTTGGAGTGGTCAGAAATGAAGGGGTATTTGGCAAGAGGGTTAAGATGGTGGATGAGTAGTGTGATCCTAGGCTTGCCTCCTCCCACCGACAGCTAAATAAATATCAAATCATTATGAATATCCAATAAATTGATCAATAGTCTTAAAGAACAGAGCTGCATGTCTACAAACAGAAAAAAATGACCCATGAAAGGTAGGAAGTGCAGAGAATTGATTTGTGGAAGAAAAGAGCCAGGGGTGTTGTGGTGGGGAGGGAGGGAGCTCTGATCACAGAGAAGTAAGCTAGAGAGAAAGAGAAAGAGAAAGAGTGAAAGAGAGAAAAAAAAAAAAAGAAAGTGAAACCATGCGCAGGGGACTGCACAAGAAAACTGTCCCCCAAAACCATTGACAGGAAAAAAGGAGAGGGTTTCAATACCACTAGTTTTTTATAAACAGCAGAACACACAGTCTGAAGTTTCAGAGGTCGGTGCCTGGCACTGATCCAGTGAAGAAGCAAGGTGGAGCCCCAGGAGTAGTTGGAGAGGTCTGAGGATCCCCTGTGTTGCAGAGAGGAGAAGCCATTCCCCTACTTGAAGTGCATTTGGTAGAGGTGATACAGCCTCTCCAAGTGCAAAGGACCATGCAGGTGCCATTGAGCTGCCCCATAGGAATAAAGATGCCGGCTGAGGACAGCAAACCCTGGCACCACCTGTGTATTGCAATTTACCAAAAACTCCAAGCTGCTGCCACTGTGTAGTCTCATAGCTGTTTTCTGGGATAAACTGGCACTGGCCACAGCGCAGTGAGACCTTCCCCCAGAAGGTTCTGAGCTGCAGGGGTCTCTCATGTGTGGGGTTTTGAAATACTGCTGCACCTGAGATAAAACATAGGAATGCTGTGCCACCTAGGCAGGCAGAAATCTCAGTCAAGGACAAAGTGAAGGTGGGGATCTGATGGAAGCCAAAGACAGAGGGAACTCTGTCAGAAGAGCTGACAGAGGAGGGGTGATCATTTGCTCATCTGTGAGGGCATGAATTCCCTGCTCCATAGACTAGAGAGCAGGGCAAGACTTTTTTTTTTTTTTTTGCTTTTATGAATTTTATTTTATTTTTTATTAATTAAATATAATTTATTGTCAAATTGGTTTCCATACAATACCCAGTGCTCATCCCAACAAGTGCCCTTCTCCATGCCCATCAGCCACTTTCCCCTCTCCCCACCCTCCATCAACCCTCAGTTTGTTGTCAGTATTTAAGAGTCTCTTGTGGTTTGCCTCCTTCCCTCTCTGTAACTTTTTTTCCACCTTCCCCTCCCCCATGGTCTTCTGTTAAGTTTCTCAGGATCCACATATGAGTGAAAACATATGGTATCTGTCTTTCTCTGCCTGACTTATTTCACTTAGCATAATATCCTCCAGTTACATTCACATTGCTATAAGCATTGGGCTATGGTGGTATAGTGGTGAGCATAGCTGCCTTCCATCCATGTTGCTGTAAATGGCCAGATTTCATTCTTTCTCATTGCCATGTAGTACTCCATTGTATATATAAACCACATCTTCTTTATCCATTCATCAGTTGATGGACATTTAGGTTCTTTCCATAATTTGGCTATTGTTGAAAGTGCTGCTATAAACATTGGGGTACAAATGCCCCTATGCATCAGTACTCCTGTATCCCTTGGGTAAATTCCTAGCAGTGCTATTGCTAGGTCATAGGGTAGGTCTATTTTTAATTTTTGGAGGAACCTCCACACTGTTTTCCAGAGCTGCTCCACCAGTTTGCATTCTTACCAACAGTGCAGGAGGGTTCCTGTTTCTCCACAACCTCGCCAGCATCTATAGTCTCCTGATTTGTTCACTTTAGCCATTCTGACCAGCGTGAGGTGGTATCTCAGTGTGGTTTTGATTTGTATTTCCCTGATGAGGAGTGACGTTGAGCATCCTTCCATGTGTCTGCTGGCCATCTGGATGTCTTCTTTGGAAAAGTGTCCATTCATGTCTTCTGCCCACTTCTTCACTGGATTATTTGTTTTTTGGGAGTGGAGTTTGGTGAGTTCTTTATAGATTTTAGATACTAGCCCTTTATCCAATATGTCATTTGCAAATATCTTTTCCCATTCTGTAGGTTGCCTTTTAGTTTTGTTGATTGTTTCCTTTGCAGTGCAGAAGCTTATATCTCGATGAGGTCCCAATAGTTCATTTTTGCTTTTAATTCCCTTGCCTTTGGGGATGTGTCACGTAAGAAATTGCTGCAGCTAAGGTCAAAGAGGTTTTTCCCTACTTTCTCCTCTAGGGTTTTGATGATTTCTTGTCTCACATTAGGTCCTTCATCCATTTTGAGTTTATTTTTATGTATGGCATAAGAAAGTGGTCTAGTTTCATTCTTCTGAATGTTGCTGTCCAGTTCTCCCAGCACCATTTTTTAAAGAGACTGTCTTTTTTTCATTGGATACTCTTTCTGCTTTGTCAAAGATTAGTTGGCCATGCATTTGTGGGTCTAATTCTGGGGTCTCTATTCTATTCCATTGGTCTATGTGTCTGTTTTTGAGGGCAAGCAGTTTTCACCCCTATCCCACCAGCACTGATTGACCTCAGTGAACTAAACAGCGCCACCATGTGGATAATGGAGCCATTACACCTAGCCCTGTTGCCTTGCACCCTCCAGACACATCTCCATTAGGGCAAATTCAACTGAGAATCAGAGCAGCAGGCCCTTCCCCCATAAGAACAGCTCAACACCTCTAATACACTAAGTCTACTGATCATAGAATTCTGCAAAGCTTTAGCTGTAGGGGAAGCAAGATGTAGCTTCCTTTGGGTTTTGTTTTTTTGTTTTTTGTTTTTATTTGGTTTGGTTGTTTGGTTTTTTGTTTCTGGTTTAGTTTTAGTTTTTTTTTTTTCTTGAATACAGAACAAGCAATTTATTTTATTTTATTTTTAAAAAATTTTTATCTTTTTATTCTTTTTTCTATCAAACTTCTCTTAACAAGAGAACCAAAACACATCTAGGATCTAACTTCATTTATTATTTTTAAATTTTTATTTTATTATTATTATTTTTTCCTCCAAAATAACAACATAGAGGAATTGACTCCAAAAGAAAGAACTGTAAGAAATGATGGCAGGGATTTAATCAACACAGATATAAGTAGGATGTCTGAACTAGAATTTAAAACAATTCTAAGAATTCTAGCTGGGCTTGAAAAAAATCATAGAAGACACAAAAGAATCCCTTACTGCATAGATAAAAGAGGTAAAATCTAGTCAGGTGAAAATTTAAAATGCTATAACCAAGATGCAAACCTGAATAGATGAAAGAAGAGAGAGGATGGACAAAACAGAGGAATGAATTAGTGATATAGAAGATAAAATTATGGAAAATAATGAGACTGAAAAGAAGAGAGAAACAAAGGTATAGAGCACGAGGGTAGACTTAGGGAACACAGTGACTTATTAAGATGGAATAACATTCGTATCATAGGAATCCTAGAAGATGAAGAGCGTCAAAAAAGGGCAGAAGATTTATGTGAGCAAATTATAGCTGAAAACTTCCCTTATCTGGGGAAGGACACAGACATCAAAACCCAAGAAACACAGAAAACTCCCATTAAATTCAACAAAAGTCAGCTATTGCCAAGGCATAACATAGTCAAATTCACAAAACACACAGGAAAGGAAAGAATCCTGAAAGCAGCAAGGGAAAAAAAGTCCTTAACCTACAAGTGAAGCTATATCAAGTTTGCGGCAAATCTGTCCACAGATACCTGGCAGGCCAGATGGGAGTGGCAGGATATATTCAACGTGCTGAATGGGAAAGATATGCAGTGAAGAATACTTTATCTGGCAAGGCTGTCATTCAGAATAAGAGAAATAAAGAATTTTCCAGACAAACAAAATCTAAAGGAGTTTGTGACCACTAAACCAGCCCTGCAAGAAATATTAAGGGGGACGTTTTGAGTTGGGGGGGAGACCAAAAGTGACAAACACTAGAGAGGAACAGAGACCCTCACCAACTTCACAGATAAACAGAAACACCAACTTTACATGTAAAAAAATGGCATTAAAGTCATATCTTTCAATAATCACCCTGAATGTAAATGGATTAAATGCTCCAATCAAAAGACATAGGGTATCAGAATAGATAAAGAAAAAAGACCAATCTATATGCTATCTACAGGAGGCTTATTTTAGATCTAAAGACATTGGTAGTTTGAAAGTAGGAGAGAAAGAACCATCTGTCATGCTAATATACTTATATCAGACTAACTAGATTTTAAAATCAAGATGTAACAAGAGAGGAAGATGAACATTATGTCATAACTAAGGGGTCTATCCATCAAGAAGATCTAATGATTATAAACATTTATGATATAATTTGGAATGCCTATATATATATGTAATATATTAATAACAAACATAATAACACATAAATGAATAACATATATAAATAAATATAGCACATATAAAAATATTATTAAATATATTTAACATATATAATATATGATATATAATAAATATATAAAATATATTAATTAATATACATTAATAACAAAAATAGTAACAATATAAAGAAATAACAAACATAATATTTTATAATTGATAATGATACAATGATAGTAGGGGACTTTAATACCCCACTTACAACAATGGGCAGATCATCTAATCAGAGAAGCAACAAGGAAATAATGGTTTGAATAACAAACTGGGCAGGATAGAATTAATAGATACATTCAGAAATTCCATCCTAAAACAGCAGAATACACAGTTTTCAAGTGCATACAGAACAGTCTTCAGAATTGATAACATACTGGGTCACAAATCATCCCTCAACAAGTACAAACAGATTGAGACATCATAATGCCCATATACAAAAGACACATGACTAATATCATCCTCAATGGGGAGAATCTGAGAGCCTTTCCCATATAGTCAGGAATCAGACAAGGATGTCCACTCTCACTATTACCACCTAACATATTTCTGAGGGTCTAGCCTCAGCCATCAGACAATAAAAATAAATAAAAGGCATCCAAATCATCAAGGAAGAAGTCAAACTTTCACTATTTGCCGACAACATGATACTCTATGTAGAAAGCCTGAAAGACTCCACCAAAAAATTGCTAGCACTAATACATGAATTCAGCAAATTCAGAGGATATAAAACCAACATACACAATTTGGTGGCTTTTCTATACACCAATAACAAAGCAGGGGAAAAAAATCAAAGAATCGATCACATGTGCAATTTCATCAAAAACAATTACATACCTAGCAGGAAATGTAACCAAAGAGGTAAAAGATCTGTACTCTGAAAACTATAGAACACTGGTCAAAGAAATTGAAAAGGACACAAAGCAATGGAAAAGCATCCCATGCTCATGGATTGGAAGGGTAAACATTATTAAAATGTCTACATTATCCAAAGCAACCTACACATTTTGTGCAATCCCTATCAAAATACCAACAGAATTTTTCACAGAGCTAGAACAAACAATCCTAAAATTTGTGTGGAACCACAAAAGACCCCAAACAGTAATCCTGAAAAAGAAAAACAAAATTGGAGGTATCACGATTCCAGATTTCAAGCTATATTACAAAGCTGCAGTCATCCAGACAGTATGGTACTGGTATGAAAACATACACACAGATCAGAGGAACAGAGTAGAAAACCCAGAAATGGATGTGCAACTACATGGTTATCTCATATTCAACAAAACAGGAAAGAACAACCAAGGAAAAAAGACAGTCTCTTCAACAAATGGTGTTGAGAAAACTGGATAGCAACATGCAAAAAAATAAAACAACCACTTTCTTACACTATACATAAAAATAAAGTAAAAAAGGATGAAAGACCTAAATGAGATAGGAAATCATCAAAATCCTAGAGAACACAGGCATTAAGCTCTTTAACCTCAGCCATAGCAACTTCTTAGGAGACAGTCGCAGGAGGCAAGGGAAACAAAAGCAAACATGAACTGCTGGGACTTCATCAACATAAACAGATTTTGCACAGTTTTCAGAGTACAGATCTTTTACCTCTTTGGTTACATTTCCTGCTAGGTATGTAATTGTTTTTGATGAAACAATCAACAAAACTAAAAGGCAGCCTAAAGAATGGGTGAAGATATTTGCAAATGAAATATCTGATAAAGGGTTAGAATCCAAAATCTATAAAGAACTTACCAAACTCCATATCCCCAAAACAATAATCCAAGGAAGAAATGGGCAGAAGACATGAATAGACACTTTTCCAAAGAACACATCCAGATGGCAAATAGACAAATGAAAAGATTCTCAACATCACTCATCATCAGGGAAATAAAAATCAAGACCATGATGAGATACCACCTCATATATGTCAGAATGGCTAAAATGAACAACACAAGAAAAAACAGGTGTTGGCAAGGATGCAGAGGAAGGGGAACCCTCTTACACTATTGGTTGGGATGCAAACTGGTGCAGTCCCTACAGAGAACAGTATGGAGGTTCCTCAAAAAAACTAAAAATAGAACTACCCTATGATCCAGCAATTGCACTAGTAGATATTTACCCAAAGGATACAAAAATACAGATGTGAAGGTCTGCATGCACCGCAATGTTTATAGTCACATCATCAATAATAGCCAAACTATGGAGAATACCCAAGTGTCCATCAGCTGATGAATGGATAAAGAAGATGTGGTATATGTACAATGGAATATTACTCAGCCATCAAAAAGAACAAAATCTTGCCATTTGTAATGACATGGATGGAGCTAGAGTGTATTATGATAAGCTAAATAATAAGTCAGAGAATTGACAAATAGCATATAATTTCACTCATATGTGGAATTTAAAAAACAGAAAAAAATGAACATATGGGAGGGGAGGAAAAGAGTGAGGGAAACAAACCATAAGAGACTCTCAATGACAGAGAACAGACTGAGAGTTGATGGAGAGGGGGGTTTGAAATGGTAGATGGGTGATAGGTATTAAAGAGGGTATTTATGATGAGCACTGGGTATTGTATGTAAGTGATGAACCACTGAACTCTACTCCTAAAACCGGTATTGCATTGTATTTTAACTAACTAAAATTTAAGTTAAAAATTTTAAAAAAGAAAAAAAAAAAGACATGAAGGGGTATTAGAGGTATCACATATCGGGAACAAAAACATAAGTCCCACAACATTCTGCCTAGAAGAGAAACCCAAGAACATCTTCAGCCATTCTTCTTTTGGTCAGGGATAGTGACATACAGAAATGAATGTAATTAAAGAAGTCTCTTGTCTAAAATAACATACAAAGTGGGAACAGTAGCCAGATTCTCTTGGGAGGTTAGGATATTTCACAGTTCTGAATGTTAGCAACTGAAAATGCCTACAGACGATGAAGCATCTGAAGATGAGTCAGATTCATTTTCTTTAAACAGTGAAAGAACCTACATTTTCAAATAAGACAGTATAACGATTTCTGTACACTATGGAAGATCTTGATTTGGTGAATCATGAAAAACTTCATCTATTGTAGAATCTGATATAAAACAAAATTGACCCCATTCTTTTGGACTGAACTTAAATACTAGTAGGTAAGAATGTGATAGATTTTTTAAATGTAAAAACAGATAAAAATAACTATTTGCATAGTTTACTAGTTTATCCAAATAGTGCCATAGTTACTGGTTTGCACTGAAATGACAACAACCTGTGATCAGGAAGTATTCAGTGACAGTTGTTTAAGAATTGTTTTAGTTTATTATTATATTGTACACCTGAAACTAATATGACACTGTATGTTAACTATCTGGAATTAAAATAAAATCTTAAAAAAAGAACAAAAAAGCATAGTTTTAGTCTTTCCATATTTTTCATTTCTCCCCGTGATACGTACTTTTGCATGGGGAACACTGTGAAAAAGAACCTTTGCTAGTTATAGTTCTCTTTAGACTTTTAAACATTTCTGGTAGATTATAAGCATATCTTTAAAAATTTAGTTTCCTAAATAATGTTTCTACATATTTAAATTAAGAGTACAAATAATGTTTAATATTTTAGAAGTACCTCACAATCTGGAAAGTAGCAATTACACCTGAATAGTAGGAAGTAAGCAAAAAAATGGACCCTGAGTGTACAAAAATCAATGCTATCCACCAATGAATGCACTTTATGCATTTTCTTTTTAAACTATCCTGTGTTTAATTGTTTTTAATCAGATCCTGTTTGCTCTAATTTTGTACATAAACTGACAAACTTAATTATTTGATTTCTAAATTTCTAGTAGCTTAAAAACAGCAAAGCGGCTGAGACCATTAGGGAGGAAACCAGCTATAACAAATATGTACAATGAAGCAAGTAGTCTGGGCCTACTAGTAAAGGGTGAAATATCTTTGAACACAATAGATCTTGAAGAAATTATGTATAATAAATAAATTCATTAATTCCTTTAAAAGCTTGTTCATTCTGTGCCTTCCTTAGGGGAATTTAAGGCATGTTACAAGAATATATAAAATTAGCAAGGGTGAAAGGGGCGGAAAGTGTGTGGGAATGGTCCAGGAGAGATGTCTGCCTTAGTAACACCCAAGTACTGAAAGTTTGTTTCCTCTATCACTTGGTGGCTCCTTTGAACAAATCCCTTTTAGAACATAATTTGCCTAGGAAACCTAAATGTGCCTGTCTAATAAAAATTATATAACTGAACTTATCTCCCTTTTCATTGTGACTGACAGTTAAATGGGACAAATTTAAACTTGATTATTACACAACTATGTAAATCCCTTATGGACAATATGTATGTTTTTCTTTCCCTTGAGTTTTTGTTAATTTTTCTCTGATCCTACTCTTCACTATTTTTCTGTTATTTCCATTAGTGTCATTTTCTTTCTTTTCTTTTTAATGAACTTTTTGTAAATCAATGTAGGGTATCAATAAATAAATGAAAATGACCTCTCAAAAATACAATAACACACATATTGGAAGTTTGAGAAAAATCTAACTACATGTATATGCAGGCAATTTCAACTTAATATATCTATCAGATTTTTTTAAATTTTTAAAATTTTTATTTTTTTAATGTTTATTTATTTTTGAGAGAGAGACAGAGTGTGAGTGGGGGAGGGGCAGAGAGAGAGAGGGAGATAGAGAATCTGAAGTAGGCTCCAGGCTCTGAGCTGTCACCACAGAGCCTGAGGCAGGGCTGAACCCATGAACTGTAAGAGAAATCATGACCTGAGCCGAAATCTGAACCGACTGAGCCACCCAGGCACCCCACATATCGGATTATTTTAAAGGTGTATCTACTTTAACTTTTTGTTAAATGTTTCCTTAAATTTTAACTATAAAAACAAATATATCTACATTTCTTTAAAATTTCAAATGTACAGCTAATTTTCAACCTATTAGACTGGTATAAGAAACTAGCACCTATGCTAACATTGTCCAGTATAATTTTCTGTTACACACATAGTAGAATAGCTTTAAAATAAAAAGACCGTCACCTCCAAATGCTGGCAGGATTTACAGCAACTTGACTACTTTCATATACTTTTGGTGGAAGGATAAAATGATATATCAATTTAAAAATCAGTTTAAAAAGTCTGGCAATTTGTCATAAGTTTAAACATACACATAGATTATGATTGAGCAATTTCATTCCTAGATATTTACCCAAGAGAAATGAAAACGTATGTCCACAAAAAAGACATGTTTAAGAATCTTCAGAGCTACTTTATTTTCAAGAGCTATATTAACCTTTTTTTAAACGCAGATTTAAAAAAAAGTTAATATTCCTTTCTCAAAAACCCATTGCTTGTCAGTTTACTAAGAGAGCTAATCAAAGTTTATATATTTATAGTTATATTGCCCATTATATTATAATTATCTTTTTCTCATAATAGTATATCTAATGAAATCAAGATTTCTTCACACTAATTATGCAAAGAAATAAAGGATTCGAGTATGACTAACCAACATTGATTTCTGTCTTGTTACATGAATACTATCTACCTGGAAAGCTGTAGCTGCACTGATGCCTAAATACATTATCAGTGACAGAAATTTGCAAAGAGGAATACAGGAGTAAAAATCAATCAATCATCAATCAATCAATCTGGAAACATAAACAAACTAATACAATTTTAAGATTCATTGGGGGTGGAGTAGGAGATGGCAGAGTAGGAGGACTCTAGGCTGCTCTCATCCCACGAACAAAACTATATAACTATCAAATCATCCTAAATACCCCAGAAATTGATGTGAAGAATGACAAAGCAAACTCCACAACTAAAGGGAGAGAAGAGGTCACATCAAAGAATGTAGGAAGTGTGGAGATGTGGTTTAGGGAAGAAAGAGATCATGGGTGCTGTGGAAGAAAGGAGCTGTGGTCCTAGAGAAGGGTGAGAAGGAGAGAGAGGAAACAAAGGGGGATGCACAAAGAGAGCATTTCCCCAAAGCCACTAGCTTGGAATAGAGAGGGGCTGAATTTCATGAGTTCTTGCAGCCAATGGGGCTTAGACACTGGAGTTTTAAAGATCAAGGGCTTGGCTGGGTGAGAGCCTAGAGGGCACTGCACTGGTCCTGAAGAGAAGTCAAGAAAAACAATCTGGGGGCAGACAGCATGGAAAGAGCATTGAGAAAATGCCTGGGGCACACAATGGGGAGATTATTCCCTGTTCTCTTTTTATTCTCAGAAAGATTGTTCTCTTTTCTGAGAGACAGCATTCATGGAGATGCCTCTCCTGGAACAAAGGAGCCGGTTGGTGCCATTCCCTCCTCCCACCACACCTCAGCATAAACACAGAGCCACCTGAGTGAAGCAGCTCACAGACACTGGTTGCCCAACTTACTTATACCAAGCACCTCCTTCCTGTGCTTTGGCAGGACTACCCTTATCAATCAAGCCTGCCTCAGTCCCAGCATAGCCGACCCCTCTCCCAGAAGACCAACACAAATACCTGTTCACACCACGTCTCCAGAGCAGAGTGTTCTATAGGGCCTCAGTTTTGGTGGAGTTGGTTTCAGGTCTCATTTCACAAGCAGACCAGAGCACATCTAGTTAAAACTCACCACATTCAGGTCAAGGACCAAACACTGCTCACAGCAGGAAATGGATGCCTCTGCAGATAACTGGCCTGAAGGATAGAGCAGCCACAACCCTACAGCAGACACACAGAGCACATGCCAGAGACACTCCCTGAAGCACCAGGACCTGGGCACTACACAACCTCTTCTTTAAAATGTCATTACTTTCAGGATCAGGAGGCATAACTGGCTTTTCTAATACACTGCAGGCAGAGACTTAGACAAAAATGCCAAAATGGAGGAACTTATCCCAAATGGAAGAAGATAAGGCCACAGCCAGAGAGCTAAGCAAAACGTATATAAGTAATATCCCCGAGGGAGAATTTAAAGCACAATCATAAGGATACTCACTGGGCTTGAGAAAACAATAGAAGACATCAGGGAGACCCTTACCATTGAGATAAAAGAATTAAAAAGTATCAATCAGAGATAAAGAGTGCATAAACGAGATTGTAAATAGGCTTGATGCAGTGGACAGCAGGCTGGGAGAAACAGAGGAATGAATTATTGACCTAGAATACAAAATAATGGAAAATAATGAAGCTGAACAAAAGACAGAAAGAGGAATTATGCAACATAAGATAGACTTAGGGAACTCAGTGATTGCATCAAATATAATAACATTTATATTCTAAGAGTTCCAGAAGAAGAAGAGAGAGAAAAGAGGGAAGAAGGTTTATTTCAAGAAATAATAGCAGAAAACTTCCCTATCCTGGGGAAGGAAATAGACATCCAGATCCAGGAGACAGAGAACTCCCACCAACATCAATACAAGCAGTCCAACAATGAGACATGATTTATTTAAGTATGCAAAATATAGTAATAAAGAAAAAAATCTTATAAGCAGCAGGACAAAAGAAGTCCTTAACTTACAAGGGAAAAAACTCTAAGGTGAGTTGGAGATTTCTGAACAGAAACTTGGAAAGCCAGAAGGGAATGGCATGATATATTCAAAGTGCTGAATGGGAAAAATCTGAAGCCAGGAATACTCTATCCAGCAAGCCTATCATTCAGAATAGAAGAAGGGGTAAAGAGCTTCCCGGACAAACAAAAACAAAATCAAAGGAGTTTTTGATTACTAAACTAGTAAGAAATATTAAAGGGGACTCTCTGAGTAAAGAGACCAAAAGTAACAGTATAAAGGTTGGAAACACATAAGCAGTAAAAATGAGTATTTCTGTAAAAAAATCTGTGAAGGAACTCACAAAATAAAGAGATAAAATATAATAACATATACACAAAATGTAGGGAGGAGAGACAAAGAAAAACAAAAGGAGTTCGTCACCACCAAAGTAGCCCTGCAAGAAATATTAAAGGGAACTCTGAGTGCAAAGGAGAGACCAAAAGTGATAAAGAAGAGAGACTCAAAGAACATCTCCAGAAACAATGATAAAATAAGTAGTAAAATGGCAACAAATAAATATCTATCAATAATTACTTTGAATGTAAATGGACTAAATGCTCCAATCAAAAGACTTAGGGTATCAGAATGCATAAAAAAACAAGATCTATCTATATGCTGCCTACAAGGGACTCATTTTAGACCTAAAGATACCTGAAGATTGAAACTGAGAAGATGGAGAAACATTTATCACACAAACAGATGTCAAATGAAGCCAGAGTAGCAATACTTTTATCAGACAAACTAGACTTTAAAACAAAGACTGTAAAAAGAAACAAAGGAAGGCATTATATAATCATAAAGTAGACAATCCAACAAGAATATATAACAATTATAAATATTTATGCACCCAACATGGGAAGATCCAAATATATAAAGCAATCAATAACAAACATGTGGGAACAAATTGATATTAACACAAAAACAGTAGGGGATTTTAACACCCCATTTCCATAAATGGGCATATTAACTTAACAGAACATCAACAAGGAAATAATAGCTTTGAATGACACACTAGATCAAGTGAACTTAACAGATACATTCAGGACATTCCATCCTAAAACAGCAGAATACACATTCTTTTCAAGTGTACCTGGAACATTTTCCAGAACAGATCGCATATTAGGTCCCTACAAAACAGGCCTCAATACATACAAAAAACCTGAAGTCATAACATGCACCTTTTCTGACCACAAAGTTGTGAAACTAGAAGTCAATCACATTGAAAAAAAAATCTGGAAAGACCACAAATACTAGAAGTTAAACAACATACTACTAAACGATGAATGGGTCAAACAGGAAATCAAAGGAGAAATAAAAACACATGGAAACAAAGGAAAATGAAAACACAATGGTCCAAAACCTTTGGGATTCAGCAAAAGCACTCCTAAGAGGGAAGTTTATAACAATAAAGGTCTACTTCAAGAGGCAAGAAAAATCTCAGATGCACAACCTAACCTGACACCTAAAGGAGCTATAAAAGAACAACAAACAAAGCCTAAAACCAGCAAAAGGAAGGAAATAATAAAGATTAGACAGAACTTTTAAAAAATTTTTTGAATGTTTATTTTTGAGGGAGAGAGAGACAGAACATGAGCGGCGGGGGAGGGGCAGAGAGGGAGACACAGAATCCGAAGCAGGCTCTAGGCTCTGAGCTGTCAGCACAGAGCCTGACGGGGGGCTCGAACTCACGAGCAGTGAGGTCATGACCTGAGCCGAAGTTGGATGCTCAACCGACTGAGCCACCCAGGCGCCCCTAGACAGAACTTTTTAAAGAAAACATCCAGATGGCTAACAGACACATGAAAAGATGCTCAACATCACTCATCATCAGGGAAATACAAAGCAAAAGTGCAATGAGATACCACCTCACACTTGTCAGAATGGCTAACATTAACAACTCAGGAAACAACAGACACTGGAGAGGATGCAGAGAAAGAGGAACTCTTTTGCACTGCTGGTGGGAATGCAGACTGGTGTAGCCACTCTGGAAAACAGTAAGGAGGTTCCTCAAAAAAATTAAAAATAGAATGGCCCTACAACTCAGCAATTGCACTACTAGGTATTTATCCAAAGGGTAAAAAATGCTGATTTGAAGGCACACATGCACCCCAATGTTCATAGCAGTGCTATTAACAATAGCCAAATATTGGAAAGAACCCAAAAGTCCATCGACTGATGAATGGATAAAGAAGATGTGGTATACACACACACACATGCACACACACACACACACACACACAATGGAATTTTACTTGGCAATCAAAAACAATAAAATCTTTCCTTTTGCAATAACATGGATGGAACTAGAGGGTATTATGCTAAGGAAAATTAGTCAGTCAGAGAAAGACAGATATCATATGATTTCACTCTTGTAATTTGACAAACACAACAGATGAACATAGGGGAAGGGAAGGAAAATAGGATAAAAACACAGAGGGAGGCAAACCAATAGAGACTCTTAAATACAGAGAACAAACTCAGGTTGCTGGAGGGGAGGTGGGTTGGGGATGAGTTAAATCAGTGATGGACATTAAGGAGGGCACTTTTTGGGATGAGCACTGGGTGTCATATGTAACAGATGAATCACTGGGTTCTACCCCTGAAGTCAAGACTACACTGTATTTTAACTAACTTGAATTTAAGTTAAAAAAAAAAGATTAGAGCAGAAATAAGTGACATAGACACTAAAAAATAATAATAATAACAATAGAACAGATCAATGAATCCAGGAGCCGGTTCTTTGACAAAATGAATAAAATTGATAAATCTCTAGCTGGACTTATGAAAATAAAAACAGAAAGGGCTTAAAGAAATAAAATCACAAATGAGAGAGGAGAAATAACAAACATCACAGAAATATAAACAATTATAAGAAGCAGTGGGTTAAGCTATGAAAAAGCTAAATGTTAAAGATTTCTGAATTTAGGCTTTATCATAACATGCAGCTAGCTGGGCTGTGAAACCCCAGCTGTGTGTGGTTGGGAATGTCCCATGGTTAGTTACAATGTGATATCATTTCGTCATAAGGTTTGCTCAATAACTATGATTTTCTTGTTTGTCTTTTTTTCCTTTTGTCTCTTAGTTTTTGTATTTGCTGTGTGCTAAATTTTTATATTTTGTACAGTGCTTGGAAGGCATTTTGGAAATGAAAGGAAAGGATCTGATCTCTAGCAAATACAAATCTTTGCCCTCTATGGAACTTTAAAAGTGGAGGAGAACTTTCCACACGTGGCTCTCACAACAACCTAGCGAGAGAGGACAGGAATGATTATTCCCATTTTATAGGGAAAACTCATATTTTGTGACTAACTCAAATCAGAGATAGAAAATGGAAGACACTGGATTCACACCCTGATAATCCTTTCCATAATCCAACCTGCTTTCCATCATTCATAGGTATAATTAAAACATTTACGAAGTAAAAGAAAAAATTTCATGTGAGTTAGTATAATTTTATGCTTTTATTTATCAGTAAAGACTAATTCTGTACAAGTGAGGTAAATTTTTATAAGTCTTTTTAGTAATATCATTTAGTGTTCAGTATATAATTATATATATTTTTACACGTTTTCCTCTAAATTCCAGTTAATATACACTGTAATAGTAGTTTCAGTTGTATCATTTAGTTATTCAACACTTCCATATATCACCCAGTTCTTACAAGTGCACTCTTTAATCGCCATCACCTATTTAACTAAGCCCCCAACAACCTTCCCTCTGGTAACCACCAGTTTCTTCTCTATAGTTAAGAATCTGTTTCTTGGTTTGCTTCTCTCTCTTTTTTTAACCTATGCTCATTTTTTTTTTGTTTCTTAAATTCCACATACGATCGGAATCATATTGTATTTGTCTTTCTCTGACTTATTTCACTTAGCATAACACTCTGTCGTTCCATCCATGTCACTGCAAATGGCAAGATTTCATTATTTGTTGTGGCTAATATTCCATCACATATATGTGTATATATGTGTATACGCCACTTCTTTAATTCACTCATCAGTCAACAGATGGACATATGGGCTGTTTCCATAACTTGACTATTTTTGTTTTAATTTTGATTTTCAGGGGTTTAAATTCAAGTATGGTGAATATTCATTCACTGCCCAAGTTCTGTCTGATTCTTATTGTGACACTTGGATTGAATAAACCATCCCTGCTTTCCTGGAGAGAAATAATAATTGTATGTGGCTGACCACTAGCACTTATATTCCAAGATATTACTAAAATATCAGACATTGCCTTAGTAGATTTGACAACACATTTGGGTCTGAGGTAGACCAGGAAACAATAATCATTTAAACGATCTGGGTTGGGAACTGATTGAGAGATGAAGTGAGTTGACTGGAGATAAAAATATTCATTGTATTGTTGTCACAGCTATTAAAGAATGCATCTAAATTAGGAAGCAAAAACCTGGTCTTTACTGTTGAAGGCAGGTTATCTATTATCAAAGCACTCTCCAAATGAAGGTTTCTTTTTGCTTCTGGCATGCAGCTGCTTTAGAGGCACTATCAATGCCAAATCACCTTAATCCAGCCAGATATTTATATAATTCAAAGATGCATTTCAATTACTGTGTTAGTTGGTCTATTTATATTTCAGCCTTGCTTATATAATTTAGTCCTTTTAGAGCACCAACCTAAAGGAAAGTTTACTAAGGTATGTTCACCTCAGTGGGTTCTGTCTCTTGATATTTTTAGTGGATTCTATATTTTAATTTCTATCTTCATGGCCCTATTAACCAAACAAAATTCTCTGTTAAGAAACAACTCCTTAGCTGCTAATTTAGAAATCAACAATTGCCTTGAGAAGTGACACCAGACACTATGATCACTTATCCTGGTTTTTCTTATTATCTGAATATAGCCCTAAAAATGCTTATACCTTCCTTCTTACCAGTATCTTCAAATTATATAAACTGTTTTGTCTAACTTTCCAGTAGTTTTCAGACTGATGGCTAGTATGAATCAAGCTATTCCACCATTGTCCTCAGATAAATTTTTGATAAAATAATCTAGCTATGTTTACTCAGCAATATGACTAAATTTGATTTAGTGTGACTAAATCATACAGCTCTACCACAACTAAAGACTATGGTGTTTGCAGCAAGAAGACAGATATGATAAAATCTATGGTTTAAATGGATCATCCTAATGATTATGTGAAAAACAGATTACATTGGAGATAAAGTGGAGTCAGGATTCAGTGAGTAAATTCTTGCACAAAAGATGATGATTGTGAATTGGAGCAGTTGAATTAGAGATAAGGTGATAGGGACTTGGTTTTAGATGTCTTTAAAAGGGAACCAATGGGGGACTGGATAAGAGATGAGGTTTTATGTCAGTCCTTACCTTGTGGACATAAAATGATCCTAAGCTTGAAAAACTGAGTATATGGTAATACAATTTTCCAAGCTGAGAAAATAAGTAGGAAAAATAGGTTTTTTTAGGGAAGATAATATATTGTTTTTGAGCTTGTTGACTTTGAAGTTAAGAGACTCTTCTGAAAAGTGGAGAAACTGGGAGTAGGAAGACAAGTTAACACAAGGTAACATAATAGCCTGGTGCCCAATTTTCTAATGACTCTTTCAAGTTGAAGTCCAGTGTAATGCCATAAATACTTATTAAACACCTGTGTGTAAAATATTGTGTTAAGTACCATGAGATACAATGCGTGTTTTCAAAATATTCTAAAAATAGTAGGTATGTTTGGAGATACAGTGAAACAAAGAATCATAATAAGTTAAAGTTTTCTGATTTCTAATGTGGTGCTCTTTCCATTGTACCATGAGATGTGTGGACGGAAACTTGTGGGTTAGATAACATAGACACTATAAAAGTAAAATCAACATGTTTGAACACTGATAAACATGGGGGGAAAGTTAGGGCCTGCTAGGAGAAAGATAATTAAAGAGAATTTTTTGAGGTAATATGAAAACATGAATATAATTTCAATGCAAAAAATTATAGAGATAAAAGAGATGGCATATTTTATCATTATCTGGAAACTTTTTAAGGTCCAAATAAATTTCTACGTGGGCATTAGTCACAGCAAAAGGGAGATTTATATAGAGAGCTCAGGAAACCCTGATTATCTTATAGAAGATATGGTGTGGCAGACTATGTAATGATTATTTACCTTATTTTGGATGCTATCGATAGCTGATAAGTTAGTTCTAAAATTATTTGTGCATGTAAACTTTGGGTTTCTGAACTTGAATACAGGGCATGCAATATTTCCATTAAATTTTTGTTTCCCACCAATGTGTTTCTTATTTTTAAGGATACTGAATGAAACATTATGCTTTTAAATGCTTGATCAACTCTGTAACCATGAAATTAATTGACTCTTAAAACATGCCACAACTCTCAACTACAGTTTTTGAAAAAATAATTAGGAAATCTTCAAAGATGAGACTGCATATAATAGAAGGTTTTTTTTAAATGTTTATTTATTTTTGAGAGAGAGAGAGAGAGAGAGAGCACACAAGGGGGGGGGGCAGAGAAAGAGAGAGAGACAGAGACAGAATCTCAAGTGGGCTCCAGGCTCCAAGCTGTCAGCACAGAGTCTGATGCAAGGCTGGAACTCACGAACCCATGAGATCATAACCTGAGCCAAAGTTGGATGTAACTGACTGAGCCACCCAGGTGCCCCAGAAGTTTTTTCTAATAGAAATTGAAATAATAGATACATGAAACAAAGACTATCATTGGGTGTGAAAAGGTAAATTTCCATCACACATATGTAAAGCAATACCACATTTCTGGTGGGAGAAATGCCTTGATATGTTAATTGGTCTACTTTTATCCCAATCCTCATACGCTCAGAAAATATCAATGAATGATGAAAGACTGTCAATTTTCTAGAGCGTTGGGCTTATACATTTTGTCAATCAGCTACTAGAGTTTTTAGTACCTATAAAAATGGACATACAATGGCATTTCAATTTGTAACCAGTATTCCTAATCTGCCACAGACTGAATTGTTTCCTGACTTCATGAATCACTAAAGATTTCTAATACCGCTTCCAATAGTCCTCTCAATGTTGCATTATTCTAAAGTAACTTGGTCACAAACATTTACTTGGGAGAATTAAATGTAAAATATCCATTTCATTTAAAGGAGTAGAAATTATAAGTATCACTAGGGTAGTTTTATGTACTCCAACTGGTATTTTTTTTTTTTTTTTTGCATATTTGACAAGGCTTTTATTTATTTATTTATTTATTTTTTGAAAGTTTCTTTTTTTTTTTATTATTATATGAAATTTACTGTCAAATTGGTTTCCATACAACACCCAGTGCTCATCCCAAAAGGTGCCCTCCTCAATACCCATCACCCACCCTGCCCTCCCTCCCACCCTGCCCTCCCTCCCACCCCCCATCAACCCTCAGTTTGTTCTCAGTTTTTAACAGTCTCTTATGCTTTGGCTCTCTCCCACTCTAACCTCTTTTTTTTTTTTTTTTTTCCTTCCCCTCCCCCATGGGTTTCTGTTATGTTTCTCAGGATCCACATAAGAGTGAAACCATATGGTATCTGTCTTTCTCTGTATGGCTTATTTCACTTAGCATCACACTCTCCAGTTCCATCCATGTTGCTACAAAAGGCCATATTTCATTTTTTCTCATTGCCACGTAGTATTCCATTGTGTATATAAACCACAATTTCTTTATCCATTCATCAGTTGATGGACATTTAGGCTTCCAACTGGTATTTTAGAAAAGCTACTCTGGATTACATGAAACAGTCAATGGCGGGATTCACATTTCCCCCTTTTGTTCTTATGTAGTTTAACTCATACTGACAGTCTTCCCATACACTGGGAAACTATGTTACTACAAATTGATTTCTATCTTCTCCCCCTTTTGACTGTTATAGCTGCATGATTCTAGCTTTGCTCTATGGTCATTGTTAGTGTCCAGTTGCCATGCTGATACAGAGATGTGTAATTATAGTTAAATAAAATTGTCTGTTAGGAAAATAAGAGAATTATTCTCCAGAGGTTAGCACTAGAGATGGTGGTAGAAGATGATGGTCAAGGATAGAGTGAGAGAGATTAGATCTTTATCTATATACAGCTTGTTTAGCAATATGGATTAAAAAATAAAATGTAGTGCTGCTTGACATGGTGACATTACAACAGAAGGTGAACCATACCCTATTTTCACTTACTATTTTATCTCTATCACCTTGCATATTGCCAATCACCTAGTAAGAGTTGAAAAATATATTTAATCAGGGGCACCTGGGTGGCTCAGTCCGTTAAGTGTCCAACTTCAGGTCAGGTCATGATCTCACAGTCTGTGAGCTTGAGCCCCGCGTCGGGCTCTGTGCTGACAGCTCAAAGCCTGGAGCCTGCTTCAGATTCTGTGTCTCCCTCTCTCTCTTCCCCTCTCCTGCTCATGCTCTGTCTCTCTCTGTCTCAAAAATAAATAAAAACATTAAAAAAATTAAAAATATATATATTTAATCAAAGAATAGGTGATTAACTGAATGAGTGACTAACAACGAATGGATGGAATTGTAGAAGGGATTCCTACAAGGATAAAACAATGGCAAGAAACAAGCTTTTTTTAAAAAAAAACTTTTTTAATGTTTTATTTATATTGGAGAGAGAGAGAGAGGGAGAGAGGGAGAGAGAGAGAGAAAGAGAGAGCATGAGCAGGGGAGGGGCAGAGAGAGAGAGGGAGACACAGAATCCAAAGCAGGCTCTAGGCTCTGAGCAGTCAGCACAGAGCCCGACATGGGGCCCGAACCTGAGAACCACAAGATCATGACCCGAGCTGAACGAAGTCGGACACTCAACTGACTGAGCCACCCAGGCGCCCCTAAAAAACTTTTTTTAAAGCTTATTTATTTGAGAGAGTGAGAGAGCGAAAGAGCACACACACAGGCACAGAAGAGGCAGAGAAAGAAGGAGAGAGAATCCCAAGCAGGCTCTGCACTATCAGCACAGAGCCCAACATGGGGTTCAATCCCACAGACTGTGAGATCATGACCTGAGCCAAAATCAAGAGTCAGAAGCTTAACTAACTGAGCCACCCAGGCTCCCCGAGACAAACTTCTTACACTGTCACATCGTCGTGAGGTGTACAAGTTAATACATGGGTTTTGCAGACCCATGTGTCAAATCTGGAAATAGGAATGTGAGTTCCAAAGCAATGATGCTTATACTGAAAGCTTCATCAAGTTAGTCCTGGACTGAGTTAAAATATGGGGGATGTGGGAAGAGAAATAGAGTTGTATGACAAGGATAGAAACGCAACTGTCATAAAGGTGACAAAAATGAGATAACTTGCCCCAGAGAATAACATTATTTTTACACTCTTTGTCAGCAGCAAGATATCCAAGGCCATGCTGAGAAATGAAGCTTAAAGCAATATTGGAACAATGGCAGTGAAGCCAGTAGGGAATTTTGCCCTATGTAAAGATTACCTTGTTGGGTCTGGTTGAATGGTGCTTTCTCTCTCATACAGAAAGTTAATTCTAACAGAGTACTAAAGATTGAAGTAATTTTGAACACTAGAAATTTTCAGATGCTTGTTCCAGGTCCTTATTTGTCAGAAAGGACTTCACCTTGGGACATGAACAAGAAGGAACCTCACCATTGCCTGTAGTGAACATTATACAACCTGTCACTCCCAAATCACAGGTGTGGAGAGACATGAAAAATAACCGTGTGGGAAATCAACTCACAACAACGAATGTCACTTAGATAATTTGTCTAACACTCAAATACTTCCTGCCTGAAGAGACCTAGTAGCAAATTTGCTCATAATATCACTAAAAGTCTTGACCGAAGAACACTCACATCACAAATAAAATGAAACTTCTTTTTTAAACCACAGTGAAATAAAATATATATATTGCATATATATATATATATATATATATATATATATAGCCAAAAAAATATATTTGACAAAAATCAATATTTCCAGTATCTTTTTCTTTAGAAAACTATTGGTAGTTACTTTCTTTACAAAAGCATTTTGAGAATGATTTATTATATTTGAGATTATTTTCCATAACAAAACGAACCACTAGTTCCCTGGTTAAATAAATTTCAAAAATTCCTAGTGCCTTGATCTGTGTTCTCCAGAATTAAATTTTATTGTTTTCACAGTATACTCCTTTACTGATAAACATGATATATTACTTAATGTTCACAATAACCTTGTGATGTCATTACAGCTTTTTTTGTATACATGGAAACAGGAAGAGAATGACTGCTTAAGATCAAGTAGATAATAAATGGCAGGAACTTCCACTTCTGATGAAGGATTAACAGAGATCAGCTCTACCTTCTTGACTGAAAGATATGCAAAGTGGGAAAAATACAGGAATCAACACTTTCTTTTCTTAAGTTTATTTATTTATTTTTGAGAGAGAGAGAGCACAAGTGGGGGAGAGGCTGAGAGAGAGAGAGGGAGACAGAGAATCTGAGGCAGGATCCAGGCCCTGAGCTGTCACTCAAACCCACAAACCATGAGATCATGACCTGAGACAAAGTCAGACACTCAACCAGCTAAGCCACCCAGGCACCCCTGAATCAACAATTTTCAAGACACTGTTCATCAGGCAAGGAAGGACACTGACTCCGCTGAGATGGGAAGTGAACACAGTGAGCCCTATGATTGCCCCAGATTAATGCCTTGAAAGACTTTCCTGGCCATGGTACAGAAAGGCAGAGTGCAGACAGAGCTCAGCAGATCTTCCAAGGTGAGCAGATAAAGATGAAAGTCTGAGGAGAACAAGGCAGCTATAGTTCATAGGACAGAGTGCAAAAGAAGCAAGAGCTTCACAAAGAATTCCAGATATTTGAATCAATTAATTGGAGTTGAGTATTTTCTTTTTTTTTTTTAATATATGAAATTTATTGTCAAATTGGTTTCCATACAACACCCAGTGCTCATCCCAAAAGATGACCTCTCCAATGCCCATCACCTACCCTCCCCTCCCTCCCACCCCCCATCAACCCTCAGTTTGTTCTCAGTTTTTTAGAGTCTCTTATGCTTTGGCTCTCTCCCACTCTAACCAGAGTTGAGTATTTTCAAATAAAAACTAAAGTATTCACCTGAGTACTGATTAGCACATGTGTATGTGGAAATTACTAGACATTAAGGAAACTAGCACCCCAAACTATTGCTCATAACAGTTCCTGGTGCTCACACAGGACTTGGAATTGTGCTTCATGCTACATGTGACATAGGAAAACCTCAGTATTCATGGGATACTGGGTAGAGTACACAGAAGGGTCTTGTCTCAGGATGGAATCTTATAAAAAAAAACAAACAGACTGAATAGCTTAAATAACACACTTTTATTTTCTCACAGTTCTGGAGGCAAGAATTCTATGTTCAAGGTGATGGCAAATTAAGTCCCTGGTGATAGCTCTCTTCCTGGTTTCTCGATTGTCACCTTCTAACTGCACCCTGCCATGACTTTTCCTGTGTGTGTGTGTGTGTGTGTGTGTGTGTGTGTGTGTGTAATAGAGAGAGAGAGAGAGAGAGAGAGAGAGAGAGAGAGAGATGGTGACTTTTTCTTTTCTTATAGGGTACTAATCCTATTGTCAGGAACCCACTCATATGACCTTATGTAACCTCAGTTATCTCCCTAAAGATCCTTTCTTCAAATACAGTCACATTGAGGGCTATGATTTCAACAGATGAATATGGGGAAGGACACAATTCAGTACATAACAGTGAGGAATATTTATTAATAGACTGAGCAATGCTCTGGACCTGACTAGACATCTTGAAAGCAAAAACTGAAAGGGCCAAACTGCTCGCAAGGAACTAAATGGAACACCAAAACAAAACTAAAGAATATTCAACACAAACCAATCCATTACTAAGTAACATCAGTGAAAATAGTGGAGTAGAGAACTTGAAAGGTCCATCCCCTCATAGAAACACCAAGAAATGAGTAAAAATTGTCAGAATCACCTTAGTTGGAAATCTGGAAAATAGTCAAAGGTTTACAAGCAACCAAGAAAATTCTTCCTCAAGAAATAGGTGATTGAAATATAATAGAAAAACTTTGTTTTAATTTACTCTTGCTCCATGCACCTCACTGGCATGATGGCAGTCTTGATGATGACACTCCACTCTCCTGGTCTAGGTGCCTAGTTCTGGAGGGAGTAGAATAGACCTTATTTTCAATGAATTGTATTTGTCTGTTATGATCAATCTTGGGGGCTCTATGAAGTATTAATGCAAAAGGCCTGCATTTGTTTCACCTAACTTGGAAATTTCTCAGGGTTGAAAACTGGCTCTACGGAGGGCCTCCCTCAAAGACTTTGAATGTCAAATAAACAAGCTACTACCCTGTAGGGGGAAAAAAAAAGATTATGTGTGTGTCAAACCACAAACATACTGAAACACTGAGAGGAAAAGCTAGGGAGTGAGATGATTTGGGACATGAGAGCTTGAAAAACTACCAAATATACCATGGATTCTATAAAGTGACACATGTGTCCAGGACAGGAGTCATGCTCAGAAAAGATCTGAGAAGACCTTAAATTTTCACCTCTGGCTGATCATTAGGCTCATTAAAAACAAGAAGTGAAGGTTAAGACAATGTTGCAAAAGGCCTGGTAAAGCATGAAATGAATGCTCCCAAACAAAACCAATCAGCAAAAACAAAGATGCATTTTATTCCTTTTTTTTTTTTTTTGCTTGAGTTGTTTAAGGAAATCTATCAAACCACTACATGACCATTAAGCTAAATAAAATAGAGACTTCAGAGGTCACACACAACAGAGAATGAATCTCTAACAAAAAGCATTTGGTTAAGTCAGTATGCAAAATGTACCAACTAAAACCCACAAAAAAGCAGCAATTTAAAAAAACGCTGGGGGGAGGGGGGAGAGAATCTGAGCTCCAGAGTTAACCTAATATTCAAACTTTCTAATTTCTAACACAAAAAATATGAGGCATGCAAGCAAATGAGAAATCTGGACTAAACACAGAGGAAAAAATAAATTAATAAGAGTTGTCCCTGAGGAAGCCAGCACATTTGACTTACTGCACAAGACTTTGAACCAACTGTCTTACATTTATTTAAAGAGACAAAGGAAACCATGGGGAAAGAAATAGAGGAAATGAGGATGAAAATGTCTCAACAAATACAGATTTTTGATAAAGAGATAGAAACTATAAAGAGAACCAAAAAAAAAAAAATCTGAAACTGCAAGCACAATAATTAAAATGAATGCCTGGGTGGATCAGTTGGTTGAGCATTCGACTTCACCTCAGGTCATGATCTCACAGTTTGTGAGACTAAGCCCCGCGTCAGGCTCCATGTCAACCGCATGGAGCCTGCTTGTGATTCTCTTTCTTCCTCTCTCTGCCCAGCCCCAGCTCTCTCTCCCTCTTTTTCAAAATAAATAAACCAAAACTTGCAATTCTCTTTCTTACTCTCTCTGCCCTTCCCCAGCTCTCTCTCCCTCTTTCTCTTTCTCTCTTTCTAAAAATAAATAAATAAAAAAGTAATTAAATCTCCATGAGAGGTTTCAATAGCATAACTGAACAGACAGATGACTCAGTGAAGTTAAATATAGGTCGATTAAAGATATCCAGTCTGAAGAGAAAAATAGTGGATAGTGGAAATACCAGAAGGAAATAATAAAGAAAAGGGTGGCACTGAGAATGTTTGAAGAAATAATGGTCAAAAATTTCCCAATTTGTATGAAGATATAAATATACACATCCAAAATTCTCAATGATCTCCAAGTGTAATGAACACAAAGAAATTCACACTGGAATTCATTATAATTAAAAGCCAAAGACAAAAAGAATCTTGAAAGCAGCAAAAGAGAAGTCATTTTTCACATACAAGTCACACTTAATTAATAGCTGATTTCTCATCAGAAACCATGGAAGCAAGAAGGCAGTGGGAATATATTTAAGGTACTGAAGGAAAAAATGCATCAACCAAGAATTCTGTTTCTGGCAAAACTACCCTTAAAAATGAAGGAGAAATCAAGACATTCTCATATATTTAAAAATGAGGGAGCTCATCACTAGCATGCCTGCTCTACAAGAAATGCCAAAGGTGAGAGCAGACATTTCTGTCTTGTTCCTGACCATAGAGGACAAGCTCTCAGTTTTTCCCCGTGATATATGATGTTACTTGTGGATTTTTCATATATAAGAACTTTATTATGTTGAGGGATGTTCCCTCTAAACCTACTGTTGGGAGTTTTTATCATGAATGGATATTGTACTCTGTCAAATGCGTTTTCTGCATCTATTGAAAGGATCATATGGTCCTTATACTTTTTTGTTTATTTAACATTTATTTGCTATTGAGAGACAGAGAGAGACAGAGCATGAGCATGGGAGGGGCCGAGAGATGGAAGACACAGAATCAGAAACAGGCTCCAGACTCTGAGCCGTCAGCACACAGCCCACTGGGTGGCTTGAACTCACAAATCGCGAGATCATGACCTGAGCCAAAGTTGGACACTTAACCGACAGAGCAACCCAGGCGCCTGGTCCTTATACTTTCTTTTATTAATGTGGTACATCACATTGATTGATTTGTAAATGTGGAACCACTCTAACAGTCCAGGAATAAATCCCATTGGATTGTGGTGAATCATTTTTTTAATGTATTGTTGGATTAGGTTTGCTGGTATTTTATTAAGGATTTTGGCATCTATGTTCATCAGAGATATTGGCCTATAGTTCTCTTTTTTAGTGGAGTATGTATTTGGTTTTGGTATCAGGGCAATCCTGGTTTCATAGAATGAATTTGAAATTTTTCCTTTCTTCTCTATTTTTTTGGAATAGTTTGGAAAGAATAGGTATTAACTCTTCTTTAAATATTAGATAGAACTACTCTACAATCCAGCAATTGAACTAACAGGTATTTACCCAAAGAATACAAAAATACTAATTCAAAGGGATACATGCACCCTGATGTTCATAGCAGCATTATCTACAATAGCCAAATTATGGCAATAGTCCAAATGTCCATGAAATGATGAATGGATAAGAGAGATGTGGCTTATATACGTGTGTGTGTGAGTGTGTGTGTGTGTACATATATATATAATGGAATATTACTCAGCCATATAAAGAATGAATTCTTGGGGCACCTGGGTGGCTCAGTCAGTTGAGCGACCGACTTCAGCTTAAGTCATGGTCTCACAGTTTGTGAGTTCAAGCCCCATGTTGGACTCTGTGCTGACAGCTCGGAATCTGAAGCCTGCTTTGGATTCCGTGTCTCCCCCTCTCTCTGCCCCTCCCCCACTTATGCTCTGTCTCTCTCTGTATCAGAAATAAATAAACATTAAAAAATTAATAAAAATTAAAAAAAGAATGAATTCTTGCCATTTGCAATGACATGAATGGAGCTAGAATGTATTATGCTAAGTAAAATAAGACAGTCATAGAAAGACAAATACCATATGATTTCACTCATCTGCAATTTAAGAATAAAAACAAATGAGAGAATGGGGAAAAAGAGAGTGAGAGGCAAACCAAGAAACATACTCTTAACTATAGAGAAAAAACTGAGGGTTACCAGAAGGGAGGTGGGTGAGGGGATGGCTGAAATAGGTAATGGGGATTAAGGAGTGCATTTGTTGTGATGAGCACCAGGTGATGTATAGAACTGTTGAGTCCATATTCTACACCTGAAACTAAATAAAATCATATCACATTTGTCTTTTTCAACCTAACTTATTTTCCTTAAGATAATACCCTTTATGTCCATCCATGTTGTGACAAATGGCAAGATCTCATTCTTTTTCATGGCTGAGTAATATTCGTGTGTGTGTGTGTGTCTCCTTTATTTATTCATCTATGGATGGACACTTGGGCTGCTTCCATATTTTGGTTTTTATAAATAATGGTGCAATCAACATAGGGATGCATGTATCTTTTCAAGTTAGTGTCTTCCTTTTTTTGGGCAAATACCCAGTAGTGGAAATACTGGAGCAAGTGGAAATTCTATGTTTAATTTTTTCAGAAATCTCCATACCATTTTCCGCAGTTTCTGTACCACTTTGTATATCCACTTACAGTGCACAAGGTTTCCTTTTTCTCCATATCCTCATCAATACTTGTTACGCCTTATCTTTTTGAGTCTAAACATTCTGAGAGGTATAAGGTTATATCTCACTATGGTTTTGATTTTAAAAATTGGAAAATAAGTGTTGGAGAGGATTTGGAAAAAAAGGAACTCTTGTATATTGCTGGTGAGAATGTAAATTACTCGGTGAAAACTGACAGTTTCTCAAAACGTTAAACTTAGAATTACCATATGACCCACCAATTCGCTTCTATGTATATATCCAAAATAATTTAAAACAGATCTTCAAACAAATATCTGTGTACAAAAATTCATAGTAGCCCTATTCACTATACCCCAAAGATGGAAACCTCCCCAATGCCCATAATCAGATTAGTGGATAAACAAAATATGGTATATCTGTACAATGGGATATCATTTAGCCTTGAATAGGAATGAAGTACTGATACATACTACAATATGGTTGAATTTAAAAATCATTATCATAATTGAAAGAAGCTAGACAAAAAAATGTTACATACTATATGATTCTGCTTATATGAATTATCCAGGATAAGTAAATCCATAAAGGCAAAAGCATATTAGTAGTGCTAGATGCTTGAGAAAGGGACAATGGGTAGTGATTACTTAATGGATATCTTGTCTTTGGCGTGTTATGAAAATATGGTGGAATCATATTAAATGCCACTAAATTGTAAACTTTAAAGCAATTAACTTTATGTTATGTGAATTTCACCTCAATGAAAATATCTATTACTGGCATAGATGTTAGAATTAGTAGACAAGGGCATTAAAATATTTATTATAGAAGCTTTCCATATATTCAAGTAGTTAAGTAGTTATTTTCAATATATAAAGAAAAGCCAAATCAGATTCTTAAATAGGAAAAGTTAAATGTATTAGATAATAAATACATGGCATGTGATTAACAATAAATTAGATATTGCAAATAAAAAAAATAGTAAACTCTAAGGCCTAGCAATAGAAATTATCCAAATGTAACACAAAGAATCAAAATATATGAACAGAGAAATTAGTGAGCTTAGTGAGCTATGGGACAATATCTTGCAGTTTGTTATAAATGTAATCACACTTGCTGAAAGAGAAGAGGGGAGGCAGAAAAAAAATAACTGAATAAACAATGAATTAAAATTCTCCAAATTCAAGAAACTGTGTTAATCTCATGTTTAATAAAAAAAATACTCAAAGAAATTTCATAATTAAATTATTCAAATCCAGTGACGAAGAGGAATTCATGTAAGAAGGAAGACAAAAAAAAAAAGACTTGTTAAAAATGGAGGAACAAAAATAAGGATGATGTTAGATTTCCTGTTAGAAACAATGCTAGTGAGAAGACAGTGGGGCATCATCTTTCACGTACTGAAGAAGACCCTATCAACCTAAAATTATACTTGCATAAGCAATCCTGCTAAAATAAAGGTGAATAACAACTTCTCCAGACATACAAAAGCTAAAGAATTCATCATCATCATACTCACACTACAAGAAATTTTAAGGCAGTCCTTCTGGTGGAGCAAAAATGATTCCATATGGAAATATGGATATAAATAAAGAAGTGAAGAGCACAAGAAATGGTAATTACTTGGGTAAATATCTAAGATTTTTAAATTTATATTTCTAAGATACTTTACTTTTTAAACAATTAATAACAATATATTGTGAGGTTTATTATATATGAGTAACACATACGGTAATAATAGCACAAAGGTTAATACAAGAGCAATAGATGCTTACTACTATAAGATTTTCATGCTATATGTTAAGTGTATATTACCACATCAATGTAGAATCTGATAAAGATAATAAGTGGCAAAGTCCACCTAAATCCATATGATATCAATATCAACCTGTTTTCTTTCCAGCGTATAGGAATTAACTTTAACTTTCAGAGTCATTTCATATCCCCTGTTGCCAAATTTTTCTCTTTAATTAACAGTGATCTTTAAACTCCATGTTGTCACAGGTCTAACCCGGCAATCAATAGAAATTATAGTTAATTTGTTTCCTTCCTAGTTTAATGGGAAAACTTCAAAAAATAATTTCTCGTTATCTATGACTAACTATATAATTCAAAAACAAACAAAAACCTCAAACAAGCAAACAAACAAGCAAAAAACCCAGCCCCCACAAAGGCCAGATTCAGTCAACAGTGTATAGGGAGGAAAGGCAATAACCTAATTCATCCATTCCAACAGTCGAATTACATGGGATCCAACTTAGAGAGCTTTTGCCTTTTATCAAAAGGATCATACTCTCTAGTGACATGATTTGACTGATACCAGAGGACAGTTAGTACTGCTCTTTACAAATGTATTCACATACTTTTCCTAATCTTATGTTTTGTATGGTATATGTTGAATGTTACTGACAATGGAATGGCAGAACAAGAAATGCAAAAAAAGCATTATATTTAGTATACCTTCACTTTCACTTTACACCATAATACAAAACATTTCCTTAAAGATACAATTCTTTAACCCCCCCACCTAAAACATAGAAACCTGTGTGTCAAGTTAGAATATCACTTTTTGCCTGTGCCTACTAATTTATTTCTGTGTTATTTGGTGGTTTATTTGGACTACCTCCTCTACTAGACCTCAGATTAGTTTCAAAATTAGTAAGACATGGGCACTAGAAACATGCTTAAATATTTATACTTAATTATCATTCTGGACAGGTTAGTTCCATTTACTGATTCTGTTTTCTAAGTCAATATTGACGGCTTTAAGATTGGACAAAAGGTTGGTTTCCAGAAATCCTTCATGTATTGTCTATTTCACCATATAAGCTTTTGTTTTTTGCTAATAATATAGAATTCTTATAGAGAAAAATACTAGCTGGAGTCAAAAATAGATTAGAATCCCTTTCTGCAGAGATAAAGGAAGTAAAAAATAGTCAGAATTAAATTAAAAATGCTATAACTGAGCTGCAATCACGGATGGATGCAGTGGTGGCAAGGATGGATGAGGCAGAACAGAGAATCAGCGATATAGAGGACAAACTCATAGGGAATAATGAAGCAGAAAAAAAGAGGGAGATGAAGGCAAAAGAGTATGATTTAAGAATTAGAGAAATCAGTGACTCATTAAAAAGGAACAACATCAGAATCATAGGGGTTCCAGAAGAGGAAGAGAGAGAAATAGGGGTAGAAGGGTTATGTGAGCAAATCACAGCAGAAAACTTTCCTAACCTGGGGAAAGACACAGACATCAAAATCCAGGAAGCACAGAGGAACCCCATTAGATTCAACAAAAACAGACCATCAACAAGGCATATCATAGTCAAATTCACAAAATACTCAGGCAAAGAGAGAATCATGAAAGCAGCAAGGGAAAAAACAAGTCCCTAACCTACAAGGGAAGACAGATCAGGTTTGCAGCAGAAACTTGGCAGGCCAGAAAGGAGTGGCAGGATATATTCAATGTGCTGAATCAGAAAAATATGCAGCCAAGAATTCTTTATCCAGCAAGGCTGTTATTCAAAATAGGAGAGATAAAAAGTTTCCCAGACAAACAAAAATTAAAGGAGTTTGTGACCACTAAACCAACCTTGAAAGAAATTTTAAGGGAGACTCTCTGAGAGGAGAAAAGATGAAAAAAAATATTCAAAGCAACAAAGATTAGAAAGGACCAGAGAACACCACTAGAAACTCCAACTCTACAAGCATCATAATGGCAATACATTCATATCTTTCAGTACTCACTCTAAACCTCAATGGACTCAATGCTCCAATCAAAAGACAAAGGGTAACAGAATGGATAAGAAAACAAGATCCATCTATATTCTGTTTACAAGAGACCAATTTTATTTTTTTATTTTTTTTTTTTTTATTTTATTTTATTTTATTTTATTTTATTTTATTTTTTTTTATGTTTTTTTATTTTATTTTTTTTTTATTTTTTTTTATTTTTTAATATATGAAATTTACTGTCAAATTGGTTTCCATACAACACCCAGTGCTCATCCCAAAAGGTGCCCTCCTCAATACCCATCACCCACCCTGCCCTCCCTCCCACCCTGCCCTCCCTCCCACCCCCCATCAACCCTCAGTTTGTTCTCAGTTTTTAACAGTCTCTAATGCTTTGGCTCTCTCCCACTCTAACCTCTTTTTTTTTTTTTTTTTTTTCCTTCCCCTCCCCCATGGGTTTCTGTTATGTTTCTCAGGATCCACATAAGAGTGAAACCATATGGTATCTGTCTTTCTCTGTATGGCTTATTTCACTTAGCATCACACTCTCCAGTTCCATCCATGTTGCTACAAAAGGCCATATTTCATTTTTTCTCATTGCCACGTAGTATTCCATTGTGTATATAAACCACAATTTCTTTATCCATTCATCAGTTGATGGACATTTAGGCTCTTTCCATAATTTGGCTATTGTTGAGAGTGCCGCTATAAACATTGGGGTACAGGTGCCCCTATGCATCAGTACTCCTGTATCCCTTACAAGAGACCAATTTTAGACCTAAAGACACCTTCAGATTGAAAGTAAGGGGATGGAAAACCATCTATCATGCTAATGGTCAACAAAAGAAAGCTGGAGTAGCCATACTTATATCAGACAATCTAGACTTTACAATAAAGACTGCATTAAGAGATGCAGAAGGGCATTATATCATAATCAAGGGGTCTATCCACCAAGAAGACCTAACAATTGTAAACATTTATGCGCCAAATGTGATGGCACCCAAATATATAAACCAATTAATCACAAACATAGAGAAACTCATCGACAGCAATACCATAATAGTAGGAGACTTCAACACACCACTCACAGCAATGGACAGATCATCTAATCAAAAAATCAACAAGGAAACAATGCCTTTGAATAACACACTGGACCAGATGGACTTAACAGATATATTCAGAACATATCATCCTAAAGCAGTAGAATATACATTCTTCTCCAGTGTACATGGAACGTTCTCAGGAATACACCATATACTGGGACACAAAATAGCCCTAAGTAAGTAGAAAAGGATCAAGATCATACCATGCATATTTTCAGACCACAACACTATGAAACTTGAAATCAACCACAAGAAAAAGTTTGGAAAGGTAACAAATACTTGGAGACTGAAAAACAACCTACTAAAGAATGAATGCACTAACCAATAAGTTAAAGAGGAAATTAAAAAGTATATGGAAGTTGGAGCACCTGGGTGGCTCAGTCGGTTGAGCGTCCGACTTTGGCTCAGGTCATGATCTCACGGTTTGTGGGTTCGAGCCTCGCATCAGGCTCTGTGCTGACCGCTTGCTCAGAGCCTGGAGCCTGCTTCTGATTCTGTGTCTCCTTTTCTCTCTGACCCTCCCCTACTCATGCTTTGTCTCACTCTGTTTCTCAAAAATAAATAAATGTCAAAAATTTTTTTTAAAAATATATGGAAGTCAATGAAAATGATAACACCACAACCCAAAACCTCTGGGACGCAGCAAAGGCAGTCATAAGAGGAAAGTATATAGCAATCCAGGTCTTCCTAAAGAAGGAAGAAAGATCTCAGATACACAACCTAACCTTATGCCTTAAGGAGCTGGAAAAAGAACAGCAAATAAAACCCCAAACCAGCAGAAGACAGGAAATAATAAAGATTAGAGCAGAAAATAATGCTGCCAAAACCAAATAACAGAACAGGTTAATGAAACCAGAAGGTGGTTCTTTGAAAGAATTAATAATTTTGATAAACCACTAGTCAGTTTGACCAAAACCAAAACGTAAAGGACCCAAATAAATAAAATCATGAATGAAAGAGTAAAGATCACAACCAACACAGCAGAAATAAAAACAATAATAAGAGAATATTATGAGGAATTATATGCCAATAAAATGGGCAATCTGGAAGAAATGGACAAATTCACAGAAACATATACACTATCAAAACTGAAACAGGAAGAAATAGAAAATTTGAACACACACATAACCGGTAAGGAAATCGAATTAGTAATCAAAAATCTGCCAAAAAAACAAGAGTCCAGGGCTAGATGGCTTTCCAGGGAAATTATACCAAACATTTAAGGAAGAGTTAACACCTATTCTCTTGAAGCTGTTTGAAAAAATAGAAATGGAAGGAAAACTTCCAAACTCTCTATGAAGCCAGCATTACCTTGATTCCAAAACCAGACAGAGACCCCACTAGAAATGAGAATTATAGACCAATTTCCCTGATGAACATGGATGTAAAAATCTTCAACAGGATATTAGCCAATGAGATCCGACAATAAATTAAAAAAATTATTCACCACAACCAAGTGGGATTGATACCTGGGATGCAGGACTGGTTCAATATCCGCAAAACAATTAACGTGACTCATCACATCAATAAAAGAAAGGACAAGAACCATATGATCCTCTCAATAGATGCAGAAAAAGCATTTGACGAAATACAGCATCCTTTCTTGATAAAAACCTTCAACAAAGTAGGGATAGAAGGAGCATACCTCGAGATCATAAAAGCCATATGTGAACGACCCAAAGCTAATATCATCCTCAGTGGGGAAAAACTGAGAGCTTTTCCCCTAAGGTCAGGAACAAGACAGGGATGTCCACTCTCACCACTGTTATTCAACACAGTATTGGAAGTCGTAGCCTCTGCAATCAGACATCACAAAGAAATAAAAGGCATCCAAATCGGCCAGGAGGTGGTCAAACTTTCACTCTTCACAGATGACATGATACTCTATATGGAAAACCCAAATTCCACCAAAAAACTCATAGAATTGATTCACGAATTCAGCAAAGTTGCAGGATATAAAATCAACGCACAAAAATCCAACAATGAAACGACAGAAAGAGAAATCAAGGAATCAATCCCATTTATAATTGCACAAAAAACTATAAAATACCTAGGAATAAATCTAATCAAAGAGGTGAAAAATCTATACACTGAAAACTATAGAAAGCTTATGAAAGAAATGGAAGAAGACACAAAAAAAAATGGAAAAAGATTCCATGCTCCTGGATAGGAAGTACAAATGTTGTTAAAATGTCGATACTACCCAAAGCAATCTACATATTTAATGCAATCCCTATCAAAATAACACCAGCATTCTTCACAGAGCTAGAACAAATAATCCTAAAATTTCTTTGGAAGCATAAAAGACCCTGAATAGCCAAAGCAATCTTGAAAAAGAAAACCAGGGGCGCCTGGGTGGCGCAGTCGGTTAAGCGTCCGACTTCAGCCAGGTCACGATCTCGCGGTCCGTGAGTTCGAGCCCCGCGTCAGGCTCTGGGCTGATGGCTCAGAGCCTGGAGCCTGCTTCCGATTCTGTGTCTCCCTCTCTCTCTGCCCCTCCCCCGTTCATGCTCTGTCTCTCTCTGTCCCAAAAATAAAAAAAAAAAAGAAAAAAAAAAAAAAAAGAAAAAGAAAACCAAAGTAGGAGGCATCACAATCTCAGACTTCAAGCTATACTACAAGCTGTAATCATCAAGACAGGATGGTACTGGCACAAGAACAGACACTCAGATCAATGGAACAGAACAGAGAACCCAGAAATGGACCCACAAACTTATAGCCAGCTAACCTTTCACAAAGCAGGAAAGAATATCCAATGGAATAAAGACAGTCTCTTCAGCAAGTGGTGCTGGGAAAACTGGACAGCAACATGCAGAAGAATGAACCTGGACCACTTTCTTACACCATACACAAAAATAAACTCGAAATGGATGAAAGACCTCAATGTAAGACAGGAAGCCATCAAAATCCTTGAGGAGAATGCAGGCAAAAACCTCTTTGATCTTGGCCACAGCAACTTCTTACTCAACACATCTCCGGAGGCAAGGGAAACAAAAGCAAAAATGAACTACTGGGACCTCATCAAAATAAAAAGCTTCTGCACAGCAAAGAAAACAATCAGCAAAACTAAAAGGCAACAACTGGAATGGGAGAAGATATTTGCAAATGACATATCAGACAAAGGGTTAGTATCCAAAATCTATAAAGAACTTCTCAAACTCAACACCCAGAAAACAAATAATCCAGTGAAGAAATGGGCAAAAGACATGAACAGACGCTTCTCCAAGGAAGTCATCCAGATGGCCAACCGACACATGAAAAAATGCTCCACATCACTCATCATCAGGGAAATACAAATCAAAACTACCATGAGATACCACCTTACACCTGTCAGAATGGCTAACATGAACAACTCAGGCAACAACAGATGTTGGCGAGGATGCAGAGAAAGAGGATCTCTTTTGCATTGATGGTGGCAATGCAAGCTGGTGCAGCCACTCTGGAAAACAGTATGGAGATTCCTCAAAAAACCAAAAATAGAACTACCCTACGACCCAGAAATTGCACTACTAGGCATTTATCCATGGGATACACATGTGCTGTTTTGAAGGACACATGCACCCTCATGTTTATAGCATCACTATCAACAATAGCCAAAGTATGGAAAGAGCCCAAATGTCCATCGATGGATGAATGGATAAAGAAGATGTGGTATATATATACAATGGAGTATTACTCGGCAATCAAAAAGAATGAAATCTTGCCATTTGCAACTACATGGATGGAACTAGAGGGTATTATGCTAAGTGAAATTAGAGAAAGACAAATATCATATGACTTCACTCATACGAGGACTTTAAGACACAGAACAGATGAACATAAGGGAAGGGAAACAAAAATAATATAAAAACAGGGAGGGGGACAAAACAGAAGAGACTCATAAATATGGAGAACAAACTGAGGGTTACAGGGAGGGTTATGGGAGGGAGGACTGGCTAAATGGGTGAGGGGCATTAAGGAATCTACTCCTGAAATCATTGTTGCACTATACGGTAACTAATTTGGATGTAAATTTTAAAAAATAAAAAATAAAATAAAATAAAAGAGTTCTCCTGTCAAGGAAAAAGGAAAAAAAAGAAGTCCCAGAGCTGAAGAATACAATAATTTAACTGAAAAACACACTAGAGAAGTTCAATAGTAGACTGGATGAAGTAGAAGTACAGATTAGTGAATTGGAAGATAAAACAATGGAATTCGTCCAGCAGAGTAGCAAAAAGAAAAAAATAACAAGAACAAATGAATATAACTTAAGGACTTTTGGGACAACACCAAGCAAAATAAAACATTATAGAGGAGAAGAGAAAGAAAAAGAGGCAGAGAAGTTATTGAAGAAACAGTTGCTGAAAACTTGCCCAATCTGAGGAAGAAAACAGTCACCCAGGTTCAGGAAGTCCAGAGAGTTTCAAATAAAGTGAAACTAAGAGAGCTGCACCAGCACATATTAAAATTAAAATGTCAAAAGTTAAAGAGAGAATCTTAAAAGCATCAAGAGAAAAACAAATTATTATGTACAAGGGAAATCCCATAAGGCTATCAGCAGATCTCTCAGCAGAAACTGTGCAGGACAGAAAGGAGTGGCATGAGATATACCAAGTGCTAAAAAGAAAAAAAACTTCCAATCAACAGCTCTATACCTGGAAAGATTATCACTCAGATTTGAAAGTCCCAGAAAAGCAAAAACTAAGGAAATTCATCACTACTAAATCAGCCTTACAAAAAAATACTAAAGAGATTTCTTTAAGCTGGAAAGAAATGACATTAATTAACAATTAACAACAAAAACACTGATGAAAGTAAAAATCCCATTGGTATAGGTAAATATATGGTAAAGCTGGTGAAGTTATCAAACATAAAGCTACTAAGAAAGTTAAAGACAAAAGTAGTAAAATTAACAAAAACTACATTAAGTTCAGGGGTATATAAAATAAAAAGATGTAAAAACTGACATTAAGAACATAAAACATGGAGGGGTGAAAATGTAGTTTTGGAATGTGTTCAAATTTAAGTTTCTTTCAACTTAAACTAGATTGTTATGTTCATAGAATGATATTTGTGAACCTCACAGTAATAACAAAGCAAAAACTTATAGTAAATACACAAAAGAAAATGAGAAAGGAATATGAACATGATAGTAAAGAAAATCATCAAATCACAAGAAAATAAAGAGAAGAAGAAAGAAACAGAAAAACTATAAAACAGTCAGAATAGGCAAATGGAAATAAGTACATACCTAATGATTTCTTTAAATGTAAATGGACTAAACTCTATAATAAAAATACATAGAGTGGATGAATGGATAAAAAACAAGACCCACATATATCCTTCCTACAAAAGACTCACTTCAGATGTAAGGACATGCACACACTGAAAGTGAAGGGATGGAAAACAATATTCCATGTAAAAGGAAACCAAAAGAAAGCTGGATAGCTATACACATAACAGACAAAATAGACTTTAAAACAAAGGCTGTAATAACGAACAGAGTGACACTACATAATGATAGATGGGGTCAATAGAGGAAGAAGATATAACATTTATAAATATATATGTACCCAATACAAGAGCACCAAAATATATAAAGCAAAGAGTAACAGACTTAAAGGGAGAAATTGACAGCAACATAGCAATAGTAGAAGACTTTACACTCAATTTACATCCAAACAGAAAACAAATAAGGAAACAATGACCTTTAACAACAGATTAGACCAGATGGACTTGAGGAATACACAGAGAACATTCCATCCATAAGCAGGAGAGTACACAGTGTTCTCAGTGTGCATCATGAAACAACATGGATGGACCTTGAGAATATTATGTTAAGTGAAAGTCAGACAGAGAAGACAAATGCTGCATGATTTAACTTATATGTGGAACCTAAACAAAACAAAACAAAACAAAACAAAACAAAACCCAGGCTCATGGATACAGAGAACAAATGGGTGGTTGCCAGTGGGGAAAGGAGTTGGTGAGGGGTGAGGGATGGGTTAAATGGATTAAGAAATACAGACTTCCAGTTATAAAATAAATATGTCATGGGGATGTAATGTACAGCATAGAAAATATAGTCAATAACATTGTATTAACTTTGTAGGGTGGCAGATGGTAACCAGATTTATTGTGGTGACCATTTTACAACATATACAAATGTCAAATCACTATGTTGTACACCTGAACTAATATGATATTGTACATCAGTTATACCTTAATAATTAAAAAAACTGTAAGACAGGTAATGTAGTTCAAATAATAAAGTTTCCCTTAATACACAAGAAGTGCACACACACACGCACACACACACATACACACAAATCTATCATGTTCTAAATTGTTTACTGATCATTGTGAAATATGCATGTTCTTATGTAAGTTTTAAAGGACCACAGGGGAGGGGTGCCTGGGTGGCTCAGTCAATTAAGCTTCCAACTTCAGCTTAGGTCATGATCTCATGGTCCATGAGTTCGAGCACTGCATCAGGCTCTGTGCTGACAGCTCAGAGCCTGAAGCCTGCTACTCTCTCTCTGCTCCTCCCCCTTCATGCTCTATCTCTCTCTGGAACTCAAAAATAAATAAATGTTAAAAATTTTTTTGACGTACCACAGGAGATTTATAAAAGTCATGAATTATTTGCTTGGCTTCAAAATCACAGGTTTTGTTCCAGATCATGTGATATTTTAGATCCGACACCAAATTTGCAAAGAGAATCATTACACCTCAATCCAGAAAATTCTGGTATTTAATTTCAAAAAAAGCTGACAAGAACATAATTAGCAAATTAAAGTGAACAGAGACATGATGATTGGAGGTAACAGATGATCCTAGATTCAATCCTGGATTTCAAAATAATTGCTATAAATTATGTAATTGGGACAATTTGCATAGTTTGCATATAGACTGTAAATGCAATAATAATATTGTATCAATTTGAAATTTCCTGACATTGATCATTGTGGTATGGTTATATAATAGAACCTCCTAGGACTTAGAAGATGTACACTGATCTATTTGGTAATAAAGGATCATGATATTTGCAAGTTACCCGGAAATAATATGTTAGGATTCACCAGAGAAACCAAAGGTTTCATACGCATACACAGAGGAAGAAATTTATTATAAAGAATTGGCTCCCACTATCACACCATTATGGAGGTTGAGAAGTCCCATAATCTGCAGGCAGCAAGCTGGAGACCCAGAAAAACTGGTGGTGTTATTACAGCCTGAGTCTGAAAGCCTGTAAACTAGAGGAGCCAGTAATGTGAACTCCAGTCCAAGGACAGGAGATTAACCAATGTCTCAGTTCAAGTAGGCAGGCAGGAAGCAAAAAGGGGTGAGTTCCACCTTACTTTGCCTTTTTGTTCTATTCAAATCCTCAATAGATTATATGATGTCCACCCACATTGAGAAAAGCAATCTATTAAGTCCACCAATTCAACAGCTAATCTCATCTGGAATCACCTTCACCGATACACCTGAAAATAATGTTTAATCTGGGTACTCCTTGGTCTAGTAAAAATGACACATAAAATTAACCATCACAAATGGTTAGTAAAATAATAATTATTTTACTAGTATTGTTATTATATGTGATAGTAATTATAGTATATTCAGTGAAGAGTGTGGTGCTTCACCCAGGCTTTGCCTTAAGGGTTAAAGCATCCTTTCCCAAGATGCCATGAATATGAGCTGCCAACTCATACAGCTGTGCAACTCACTGGAAATTGTACTTAGCAGCAGGCAAATGCCTTGTCCAAGATTAGATACCTTCTCAGGAAGCATCACTTGACCAAAGACTGCTCAACGTGGTAATAAAAATGGCCTAACCTACCTCCCTCAATTTATGACAATGATGAAGGCCCATCCAACTTTATGGCTATTTATAATATCACCTGAAACTTTGGCTAGAATGGCATTGTGGGTCACTTTGCCCCTCTACCCAGTCCTTCCCTCTCTGCTTCCTTGTCGAAGCATCTTTCTAACAGTGGTATCTCCCTTAGTGCACGCTCTCACAAATCTTGTACCCATAATTACCATTACCAGAGTCTGTCTCCTAGGAACTATCTCTAAGACAATTAGTACCTATATGGTCCTAGGAAGCAAATTCTAAACAGGGATTATAGGGATATGTTATTTGCTGTTCAGGAGGCAAATGGATTCAAACACTGTAAGTAGGTAGGATATGGTTATTATGGTAATCCCTTGACTTGCTGCAAAGTTACAATTGTTAAAATCTTCACCAATTACAGACAATAAAAGATGTACTGGTAAAAAAAGAAAAGAAAAAAAAGAAAAAAAAAGAAGGAAGAATGAAAGAAAGGAAGGAAAGGAAAGGAAAGGAAAGGAAAGGCAAGGAAATACCATGACAGGAAGACTATCTCTGTTGCTTAAGAAGTGCGAGGAAAATTTCTATAAATACTATGAAATTGAGTGGCTCCTTCTGTGAACTAATAATTCCTGGAAGAGAGATAATATTAGAGAGACAAATCGCCAATTCAAGGAAAAATGTGAAAATCAGAAGATATCTTTGACAGTATTTAAGGATATCTTAACTGATTGCAGACAAAGAACAGGTAGAACAGAGGACATGCTCTGAACTTAATCCTATGAGCCAAGGAGCTTCAGAGGTTGAATTCTCAGCATCAGCCAGTTCATTAAACCAAGGTCAGGTCCCTAAGAGGAAAGGTGGGAGTACTAAGTGAAAATGCAAATAGAAATGAATGCACCCCCCTTTTTAAATTTAATACTATGCAAAGACCTTAAATGCTTGCCTTCTAAGGCACTCCCCTTACCATGACCTTTCCTGGAAACCACAATGTAACAAGAGTAAAATTCCAACATAGCTTACTTAGAAATGTGCTGGGATTGCGAAGAGAACAAATTAAGTATATGTTGAAGTAACTAGCTAATATATACTGGAAAGAGCAAGAAGAATGTGTATGGACTGGATGCTGAAGCTTGTAGATCAAGGGGGCAGAGTTTAAGTTTGGTTAATGCACAATTTATAGATATGTAAACTTTCTCTCATGATATAGAATTTCAACAGCCTAGCAAGGACTCCCAGTGAAGATGTTAATATAATGCAGATGGCTTTTGGAAACTTGGAAAAGTGAAGGAACACAAAAAACAAAGTTGAAGTGCGTGAAAGACAGTAGGGCAAGAGATCAAATGGTTCAGAGAAATGGACACGATAGATGAATATCCTAATGCTAGAAAACTCACCAGATGACTATGTTCTAAGGGAATGCATGGAGTTTAATCCATTTACCAAAGAGATAAAGAACTTACCAGTTAAAGTATTTATAGCAGATGGCACAGTAAAAGTCTCATTGAACTTTTATCTATGATTCTTGCCTAATCACTTCTGGCTCTTTTACTAAAAGACAGTACTCACCAAACTGGCAAGGGCAATTATCCTGATAATCAGGAGGGGAAAGGATTGCTGCTACATCCGTGTGTGCAGGGAATAAGTTGGGTACTCAGATGATTTTCTGGCAGTCTCCTAATGTTTCCATGCCCAATTTTAGCAGTAAATAGACAAGTACAGAAGATAAAACCTGAAAATGGCATAATAACCAATGACTCTTCTCCCTCAAGGATAGGAGTCTAGATCACCAAATGAGGTAAACCTCCTCATATAGCAGAATTATCTGTTGAGAGTGAAAAGAAAATCTAGAACATGTGGTGGAAGGGAAAGATGTATTAGTTATGGCCTCAGTATAACCAGCTACAGCAGTGATGGATATAGTTCATCCCACTAAACTTCCTCTTATAAATAGCTCCAGGAATTGTGACTACAGAATTAGTGAGAGCTATGCCTGGACGCAGTGAATTTAAGTTGAGAAACAAATAGATCTCTGCAGTGCAAGGGCAAAGGGTAGACTATAGTAGATGTCATTTGGTGCTCTACCCAGAGGTACATTACTAAACTAGTATACCTTAGCTGCTGTGAGTGTTGGCTGTTAAATAATGTCTTACATCTGTATCCTTTGCCGGAGAATCACCCTCAGTTGGTAGGAGCTAATCTTTATCTGAGAGGTTATGCCCCTCCATCACCCCTCGCCCTTGCACACAGACAGTGATTAACTGATACAAGGATACATAAAGCTGACCTCCTTGTCTCTAGGCAGGAAAACCCTGTGGTATAATTTATATTCCAGAGATCCCCCATTGCTCCACTTTAGTAGATCTGGCAAACCCCAGGTTTTGGGTGAGACTGCATCTTTGATGGGCTATTTCTTCACCACCCTGCTTTTAAAATTCCTTTTATAAGTTTTCCCTCAACAAACTCCTCAGTGAAACACAAGCAACTGAATCCCTGCCTCAGTCTATTTCTGAGGAAAGCAAACTAAGACCCCTGATATTTGGTAGGCATTCAATATTTTTGCCTCTTGATTTGTTTAATTTGGCAAAACACAGTGAATGAATGAGTTCAACATACTAAATATATATAAAAGGAATATATAAATATATAAAAGGAAATACAAATATATACAAATATACAAAATATATAAAAGGAAAATATATAAAATATATATAATAAAATATAAAATAAAATATATAAAAGGAAATACAATAATGCAAACGTGGAATAGAAATGGCTTTCTTTTTAGCTCTAGAAAAATGCAATTTGGAACAAGTTCATTAGGTGATATCCTCAGGAAAAGTATAACGTCTTAAAATCTTATTTACAGAGTCAGAGCAAGAAGTGGAATAACAACATTGTCAAAGTCTATGAAATTAAGGTCTGTTCAATTAGTGTAGAGTAAGGGAATAGCATTCTTTACTTTTCAGTAGTGGACTGGGGGCACTGTGATTGCTTTATTTTTTTTTTCAGTTTATTTATTTTGAGAGAGAAAGAGAGAGAGAGAGTACAAGCAGGCCCCACACTGCCAGCACAGAGCCCAACTTGGTGCTCAACCTCACCAACTGTGAGATCATGACCTGAGCCAAGATCAACAGTCGGACGCTTAACTGACTGAGCCACCCAGGCACCCCATGGCTGCTTTATAAATATGAATCGTCAGGATAACCAAAGACATTTTAAATAATTTATAATATAGCTATAATTTGTTCATTATTTGATTACATTGTTAGGTTTAAAACACCACCTGTAAGAGATTTACATTTTCTTATTAATTTGGATTTTTTTCCTTTATTTTTGATATATTTTTTTAGAATCATTTACTTTTGGAAGTTTAAGGGACCCTAACAGTCATCAAAATTTAGCCTCTCATTTTATAGATAAAGAAGAAAAACCTAGAAAGATAATTTACTGTTTAACTTTCTAAATCGATATAAATGCCCTATAATCCATAATCCTTCCATGTACATTATATTTGAATAATTTGTCTCATATGATCTCTCTCTATTTTTTTTTAACAACAAGACCTCCAAATGACACTTTTACTTTCCATGGTCATCCACTATTTAATACACTCTAAGAGCTGTCACAGACTCTATTTCAATAACAAGTATATTGGATTTTTCAGATCGTCAAATTATATAACAATGTAATTTAAGCCAGTTGTTCCTCTCAATGAATATTAGGCCAAAGGTAATAACATACATGGCTCTTCTCCAAAGAAAGCAGACACCTAGGATATGGCAGTATTTTGTTTCAGAATGGTAAGAATATTTGCTCACTGAATGTTTCATCAAATTATATATGAGGCATTAAGTCAGGAATAAACAAGTTTTAGAAACTTTAACTTGTAAATATATGAAAATATCTACCCTCAGCCCTTTGCATCTCTAGGTCCAATTTATGTTGTTTGCCAAACACATGCACTGAATTATCACATAATAAATAATTTGCAGGCCTTGATTCATATGCTAAATTGTGGATCTATAGAGAGATTTAAATACATTGACATGTTTATTTGGAAGACAGTAAATTGTTTTTTTCTCTTTTTAAATTCATTTTAGTTTCTTACATATATCAGGTGCTCAGAAAATGATGCAAAAATATTGTGTCATAAATGAAGGATGTAACATATTTTACCAAGCATGACACCTGGTACAATGGATATGAGCAAAATCAAAGCAGTGAAGAGGATAAAGAAACTCTTCTATACTAAAAACAGAAAAGAATTTTTTAAAAAGAGAAAGAAAGAATGAAAAAGAAAAAAATAGTATGCATATTTCATAACAAATAATAGTATCATGTTAGGCAAACCTAGTTAACTAGGTGCATTAGTTAACTACACTGCATAACAAATTACCACAAACTGAACAGCTTAAAATAACACTCATTTATTATCTCACAATTTCTGCAGATCAGAAATTCAGGTACTGCTTAGCTCAGGGTCTCGTAAGAGTGCAGTGAAGGTATTGGTCAGGCTGCCTTCTCATTTGGTTCTTGGGTTCTTCTCTCAGTCTCAATCCTACAACTGGGAGAATTCAGTTCCTGTCCTTTATAGGGTTGAACTTCCCATTTGCTTTTTAGCTTGGCATTACTTTCTGACCTTTGGCTATGGCCTCCTTTATCTTCAAAGCAAATAACAAATCCTTCTCTTGCCCGCAAATTTCTCTGCCTTCCTCCTTGCCATTAGCTGGAGGAAACTTTTCTTTTAAAGGAAGTTTAGATGAGGCCTAACCCTATAATCTCCATATTTTAAAGACAACTGACTTTAATTACATCAACAAAATCCTTCCACAAGAGTACTTAGATTAAGGTTTAATTGAACCACTTGGAGATGGGAACCTTGTGGGGACAATTTTTAGAATTCTGCCTATCACATGAATTTCACTTTTCCATAGGAAATATGTATTTGGACGTTGGTAGGTCCTATCTGTGCATGTGTGTTAGGGGCGCACATGTTGAAGATGGATGAGTACAGCACACAGGAGCTCATGGAGGAGCAGCATTCTAAGTCTTGGCAAAGAAACAAGCTGGCAATACAGGTCTAGCTTTATATTTTTAAGGAAAAAGTAGGGGTTAGATCAGCTGAGGTTTATCACTGTTTTTCCCTTCACCCCCACAGATTTTTAGCTATAAGTGACTCCTAGTGAAAAAGGAGAGGAGGGCTGTGCTAAGAGTCTGCATAAACATGTACTTTAATTCTTTCTACCCTGCAGTCCTCTAACTGGTAGTAAAAGAGTCTTCTTTACACACAACTCAAACAATGGATAAGTTTAGTGTGATTAGAAATAATTTACCAGGATGATGAGAGAATACATCGGACTTAGTGATGTAGTCTGTGAAAGACTGCAACTCAAATATATCTTAAGTCATTACAGTTTCACTCACAAACTATAAAGCAGGGTGGGAAACAGTTATTATATTTGAAAAATCTTGAAGACAACCATTATGGTTGAGTAACTTGTGTGTTCCACAATTCTATGTGTTGCCATTCAGTTAAGAGTCCTTGTGAATGGCATCTTCTGGATTTGCATAAAACCCAACTTGCATAATTACATGTGGTAACCTTATAAATCAAGATAGTTTGGCGGTTTTTAGAAATGGCAACTAAAATTATGAATGGAATTAAGGTGTTTTCCTAAAGATAAAAGGCAAAAACAACTCTTGAAAGCTGAAATCTGAGAATGGTTTGATTTAAGAGGATCACTAGAGTCTTGGTTAGAAAAGCAAAATTGACGTTAGACACCAAACTGCAGAACATTTAGAAATAGAAGTTAAACCATGAAATTAAATAGATACTCACTTAAGACAAATACAAGTTTTTCCAGGATCAGACAAAATTGACATACATGCCCAATGGAATTATTATGAAAGATATAGTCATTTTCCACCTTTTACTATATTGTATATTTACTCCCACATTCTGGTCTTTGAAGTCTATGCTAGAGTCAAATATCTTGCTAAAATGACAGTTCTCATATTCAAATATTTCAAATAATAATGGAGAAAAATATAATGAATATGTCCTCATTTAGTATTTTCAATAGTATTGTAAACCATAGGTTATGGAAAGAGCATTACAAATCCAGGAATGAAGAAGATTGAAGATCTTGAAGATCTCAAGATACTTGAGATAGATTCTGACCTTATTGGATTAGAATAATTTAAACTCTTGATAAAATAAGAATGTAAGGAATTATACACATAGAAAAGTTAAAAGCAACTCCCTGAATTACTCTAGTTTTGACAAATAAAAATATATTTGTTATGTTGATAAAGGGGGGGGGTGCCAAAAGCACATGTTGATTTAAATGCTGCTATTATTTCCTATTTATCTAGATGTTCAACTACTCCTTAATTTTGTTAAAGGACACATAAAACAAATGCTTTAATAAATGTTTTGATTATACATAGGTAAATCAGAGATGATGTGTTGTATGTGATAACAATGTGTTGTCAGGTAAACCTTATTAATTATATTGAAGACTTTACTTTGTGACCATTTTTTGTATGCTCGGTGAAATGCTGGAGGCTGAACCAATAACCAAAAGTAGTAACAGAAGAAATAAACCACCCTAATTCCCTAAGCCAAGAGACTGAGTTAACACAGTTAACTTGACTCTCAAAGATTTGAAGAATTCTGGATGGAGAAGATGAAAAATCTAGAAAGATCCTAGAATCAGGAGCTTGCAAGATTCTAAGAATCCTTGGACATTGTTCTCTAAAAGAGAGTCATAAGGGTGGAAGTTATTATATATTATATCTTCCAGAAAGAAGCAAGGTTCAAAAAGGAGTGTCCCTTGAGAAGAACAGAAGTTTCTTTAATTCCACTCATGGAAATAAACCTAAGTTTAGTATAGTCTGTAAAAAAGAAGAGATTATATTTAATAATGGAGACAAGGGAATCAGTCCTCCCATCTGGTAAAAAAAAAAAAAAAACACCCTTCTGCTGGTCACTCAAACCATGTAAGAGATTTAACATATATTATAATCATAGAGACACTCGCACCTGCAGTATCAGTTCCAGGGTGGAAATCATCCAGTTAAAATTGACTAGCAACATGACTTTACTTGCAGATTAAATTGTAAAGGATCCTGTGTTGGGTAAAACTATTTCATTTATCCAAATGGAAGGCAAATAGCCCAAATTAAGATCCAGGCGACAAAGAGTCTGCTATTCTGCACAGTAATTTCTAGTGGCTCTCAAATTTGTTGTCCGTGAGAATAACATGGGTAGTTTGTCAAAAATACTGACATCCTGGAATTCTGATTCATTACAGAATGACTGAGACCAGATACCTGATTTCAAAGAAAGAAAAAGAAAAAAGAACTGCTGTGATGACTCAAATCGATACAAAATTTAAGAAAAAAATCAAAATAAAATTTTATCTTCATTATTTTCAAAATAAACTTTTCTGAGGCCATTGAAGGCATGTTTCATTTTTTTAAAACTAAATGGATTATTTTCAGTCTTTGGAATGTCTCTAAGATAGAGACATTTATTTAGGAAATGTGTGGGGTTCTTTGGCCAATGCACTTGGGAAGCAGTCATGCCTTACATAGTCTTAAGTTGGCTCTGTTGTTATTGATGGTGACAGTGTTGTTATCTCCAAAGTTTCAGTAAAGTTTCACAGGCTGCTAAATTTTACAGCTCTGCTTTGGGAAATAAAAGTATGGACATCTGTCCATGAATGGAGAAAAGCATGTGTCAGTATTAAGCCGAGAAGTGATTCTTCAATATAGAGAAGTAGGAGTCCAAAAAGTAATAGTTCAAAATCAGGACTTCTTTGTGGAACATGTGAGAATAACTTTAGAATTCCTAGATTAACACTGAAAAAGTAATCTGGTAAATGTCTGAAATTCCAAAGTCAGGTGGCATGAGGGATCACAGTAGTATTTGGGCATTCTTTGGATCTGTGATTCTAGAAGGCTGGAGAAGTCAGAAAAAATATGCCTAACATTTGTACTGATTTAAGTTAATGCTAATCATCAAAGCGGGAGACAAATTGTGTTAAGAAATATAATAAAAGTATCACAACTTCACTTTGGGATGTCATTAATCACAAAAAAAGCAAAATTTGAGCTTTAAAAAATGTATTTGGTTTTTGGGATCACTATATAGATGTGACTACATTCTCTCAACCTAGCTATTGGTGACAAAACACCAGCTGCTTTAAAGTTTGAGTGATGACAATCCAGATCAATGTTAAGTGCAAGAGTACAACGATATGTGGTTTAACTTCAACTGCTGTTTCTTTTTCCAAACCAGAAGTATACATTCTCTACCCTAAGTGAAATGGTGACATGACCCTTCTCCATAGCTCATTGAAAGAAAATGTTTTGTTTTGTTTTTCCTTTCAGAGAGTCCTTCTTGAATAAATAGCTTCAAGAAGGACACAAAAAATTGTGAGTAGAGAAGGGAAAAATATTTAGCCAACCAGATCAAGCCAAATTACTATTTAAATTAATAGGATGACAGGGGCCAAGATAGCAGAGTAAGAGGACCTAAAGCTCACCTGTCCCACAGATACAACTAGCTAGCCTTAACATAAGTGTAAATAACCCAGAAAATGACCCATAGTCTGGCATAACAAACTCCACAACTAAAGGAAGAGAAGAGGCCTCATCAAAGAGAGTAGTAAAGGCAGAGATGAAGTGGGGAGCTAAATGGACCACAGCCATCTATGGGCAGGAAACAACAACAAAAACAGATAAGGGAGAGAAATAGATTATCACACAGGAGAGCCCATGCAGGAAAGATGAATCCCAAAAACATTTGGTTTTGAAAACCAGAGAGGCCGAATTTCATCAATTCTTATGAACAACAAGACTTAAAGCTTAGAATCTTAAAAATCAGAGGGCCCAGCTCTGGAAGACCCCAGAGAACAATAGGAAGCTGAATCCCAACCCTTAAAGAAAGAGAACTACAAACAGCCTGCGGAGATACACCATAGAAGCAATAGCTTGAAAAACAGCTAGGGTACATGGAAGGTAGAGTTATTTACACATCTCACAGCATGTCCTATAAGGGTAGGTTCATGGAAGGATATCTCCAGGAACAAAGGAGTTGGAAGGTGCCATCTTCTTCCCCCACCCCCAACATAAACACATGGTCACCTGTGGAAAATAGCGCAGTGCCCATATTCACTCTACCTAACTTAATTACACCAAACACCACCCCTCTGGGCTTTGGTGGACTCCCTTCCCAGTCAACTTTGCCTCAGTCCCTGTGCTATGGGTTACCTCCCCCAGAATACTGCCACAAATCTTGTGAACACCATATCTCCTGACCCACACATTATCTGAAGTGCACCTTGTTAAAACTGCATGCCCTGCTCATGCAGACAAGGTCCCAGATGTAGTGGCAGAAAGTCTCATTTTGCAAGGAGACCAGTGCATCTTGCTAAAACTGCACATTCACGGACCAAACCCTACCACCACAGGCAGAGAGCCTGTGAACATGACTGGACTAAAGAAAAAGCAGCTGGGACACAACAGCAGGGTTCATACAACACACATAGGACGCAACCTTGAAGTGACAGGCTCTGGTGAACAGGGGACAAAGCACTGCAGGACACTACAGGACCTCTTCATAAACTACTACTTTCAAGAACAGGAGACATAGGTGACTTTCCTAAAACATAGAAACAGACACAAAGAGACAAAATGAGGAGACAGAGGAATATGTCCCAAGTGTAAGAGGACAAAACCACAGCCAGAGCCAAAGCAAAACGGATATACATAATATGCCTGATAAGGATCTAAAACAATGGTCATAAAGATACTGGGTTTCAGGAATAAGTGGAGAACATCAGTGAGACTCCAAACAAAGAGACAGAAACCAAAAAAAGAGCCAATCAGGGATGAAGAACACAATAACGTGATTAAAAATACACTAGATGGAATAAATAGCAGGTTAGAGGAAGCAGGGGAATAATGGAAAGCAGCCAGAATAATGGAAATAATCAAGTAAGAGAAAAAAAATTATGCAAAATGAGAACAGACTTAGGATCCTCAGCAACTCCATCAAGTATAATAACATTCACATTTTAGGGATCCCAGAAGGAGAAGAGACAGAAAGGGGGGCATAAAACTTATTTGAAAAAATAATAGCTAAAAACTCCCCTTATTTGGTAAAAGAAACAGATATCTAGATCCAGGAGGCACAGACAGCCCCCAACAATCTTAACTTATTAACCAAGGAGGTCCACACCAACACACATAGTAATTAAAATGGCAAAAAATAGTGGTAAAGAGATAACTTTACAACCAGCAAGAGAAAAAAAAGACAGTCATTTACAAGGGAAAGCCTATAGGACTATCACCAGATTTTTTTGCAGAAACTTTACAGGTCAGAAATGAGGAGTATCATATATTCAAAGAACTGAAAGGAAAAAAAAATCTGCAGCCAAGAATACTCAATCTAGGAAGGCAATCATTCAGAATAGGAGAGACAGAGTTTCCCAGACTAATGAAAGCTAAAGCAGTTCATAACCACTAAACCAGTCCTAAAAGAAATGTTAAAGAGGACTCTTTGAGGGGAAAGGAAAAACCATAAGTAAGAGAAAGAAAAGTAGGAAGCACAAAAGAAGTAAAAATAAGTGTATCTGTAAAAATCAATCAAGGGTCTCACAAAATAAAAGGATGTAAAGTGTGACACCATTCACCAAAAAAAGTAGTGGGGAGAAGAGTAAAGAATGGGCTCAAACGTAAATGACCACCACCTTAATATAGATTGCTATATACAGAAGATGTTATACACAAACCTAATGGTACCCACCAATCAAAAAGCAATAATAGATATGCAAAAATAAAAAGAAAGGAACCCAAGTATATCACTAACGAAAGCCAGCGAACTGTGAGAGAAGAGAGCAAGAGAAGAAATGATCAGAGAAGAACTACAAAAATAACCATAAAACAAGTAAGAAAATGGCAATAAATACATACTTATGCATAATTACTTTGAATGTAAATGGACTAAATTCTCTAATCAAAAGACACAGGGTGACAGAAATGGTTAAAAAAATAAGACCCATCTCTATGCTGCCTACACAGGACACATTTCAGACCTAAAGACACATGTAGACTGAAAGTGAGAGGATAGAGAAACATTAATCGTGCAAATGGATGTCAAAAAAAAAACGTGGGGTAGTAATATTTATATTGGACAAAAGAGACCTTAAAACAAAGACTGTAACAACAAACAAAGAAGGACACAATAATAATAATAAAGAAGACAATCCAACCAGAAGATATAATAACTGTAAATATTTATGCACTAAACATGGAAGCACCCAAATAATAAAACTGATAATAATAAACCTAAAGGAACTAATTGACAGTAACAGCATAATAGAAGGGAACTTTAACACCTCACTTATATTGGTGGACAGATCATCCAAATAGAAAATCAACAAGGAAATAGTGATGTTTAATGACACACTAGACAGGTAGATATAACATATATACATTCTTTGCAAATGCATACAGGACATTCTCCAGAATAGATCATAAATTAGGCCACAAAACAAGTCTCAACAAATTCAAAATGATCAAAGTCATACCATGCATCTTACTGACCACAATGCTATGAAAATAGAAATCAACCACAAGAAAGTCTGGAGAGAGCACAAATAAATTGAGGTTAAATAACAGGCTACTAAACAATAAATGGGTCAACAAAGAAATCAAACAAGAAATCAAAACTTACATGGAGAGAAATGAAAAAGAAAACACAATGGTACAAAATCTCTGTGATGCAGCAAAAGTGGTTCTAAGAGGGAAGCTTAGAGCAACACAAGCCTATCTCAAGAAGCAAGAATAATCTCAAATAAACAACCTATCCTTACACCTAAAGGAGCTAGATAAAGAAGAAACAAAGTCCAAAAACCAGCAGAAAGAAAAACATAATAAAGATTAGAGCAGAAATAAATAACATAGAAACTAAAAATAATAATAAAACAAATAAGTCAAACCAAAAGCTAGTTTTTTGAAAAGATCAACAAAAGTGATAAACCTCTAGCCAGACTCATAAAAAAGGAGAGGCCTTAAATTAAAAATTCAGACATGAGAGAGGAGAAATAAAAACTGACACCACAGAAATACAAAGGATTTGAAGAGAATACTAAGAAAAATTGTATGCTAACAAATTGGACAACCTAGAATACATGGAGAAATTGCTGGAAATATATAACTTCCCAATATGGAATCAGGAAGAAACAGAAAATTTGAACAGACCAATTAGCAGTAATGAAATTATATCACTTATCAAAAAGCTTGTAACAAACAGAAGTCCAGGACAAGATGGCTTCACAGGTGAATTCTACCAAACATTTAAAGAAGAGTTAATACCCATTCTTCTGAAAATATTTCAAAAAATAGAAGACGAACAAAAACTTCCAAATTCATTCTATGAGGTCAGCATTATCCTAATACTAAAACCAGATAAGGACACCGCAAAACAAGAGAACTAGAGGCCAATATCTCTGATAAACACAGATGCAAAAATCCTCAACATAATATTGGCAAACAGAATCCAGTAATACTTTTAAAAAATCATTCACTTCGATCAAGTGGGATTTATTCCAGGCATGCAAGGGTAGCTCGATATTTGCAAATCAATCAACATGATACACAACATTAATAAGAAAAAGGATAGAAGCATATGAAAATAGCTGCATGCTTTACTCGGAGCAATGGATGATGTATGGAATTGTTGAATCAGCCACAGCCATCTATAAACATACCACGCTGAATGTGCCTTATTTCACAATTGTTGAATTACAGTTTTACACCTGAAACTAATATAATTCTGTATGTTAACTAAATGAAGTTAAAATAATAACTTACAAAAGGTCATATTATCATTTCAATAGGTGCAGAAAAAGCATTTGACAAAGTACAACATCCATTCATGATAAAAACACTCAACGAAGTAGGTTTAGAGGGAACATACCTCAACAGTATAAAGGCCATGTGAAAAACCCACAGCTTGGGGAGGGGCCAAAATGATGTAACAGCATGGAAGTTTTTTTGTGTCTCTCATCCCTGAAATGCAGCCAAATCAACACAGAACCATTTGCACACCTAGAAAACAGCTCTGAGGATTAACATAACAATCTGTACAACCTGAACCACAGAACTCAGCAAGGACACAGTGCGTAGAGGTAAACCAGGGGAGAGAGAAGCCATGGAGAGCAGGGAGCTGTTTTTGCTTGAGGAGAGAGGACAGAGATGGGGGGAGAGTATGGGAAAAGCACCCCACCCCAGAAGCAGCTGGAGAGAAAATGGAAAAGTGGAAACAGCCACAGGTACTGACCAAAAAAAGGAGAAAGAAGAGGGTTTAAATTCTATTAAGACTCTATAAACAGGGGGAGCACAGAGTCTGAAACTCCACAGCTCATTACCTTATGGTGCTCTAGTGGGAAGGGCGAATTCCAGGAGTGGAGAGTAAGGTCCAAGGGGTACACATGAGGAGTGGCAGTTCCCCTGCAGGGAGGACATTTGGTAGAGGCTGTGCAGCCTCCCCACAGGCAAAGGTCCCAGCAGACCCTGGAGAACAACCACATTCGTTGGTGCTGGAACAAGGTCACTGGGCTGGAAGCCTGGTGCCAGATGTGTGTTGTGATTTTCCATAATCCTTGAAACACTGCTGCTACAAGATCACATGAACTATTTCTGGGGCGGGCAGGCACCCAGCCACAGTCTCTGGGCACTGGCAGCAGTGAGGTCTTGTGAACGTTCCTGGGGGAAGGCTGGCACCGGCCATTACTCAGCAAGACTCTCCCCCAGAGGATCTGAGTGGGTCAAAGCCACAGTTCCTCAGCAGGGAGGCCTTGGAGGGAGGGGCTAACATGGCAGAAAAGTAGGGGGATCCTAAGTTCCCTCATCTCTCAAACAAAGCCGTGTTGAGGCCAAAGGACTTTGAACCCCAAGAGTCTGGGAGGAAAAGAGGCAGAGTTGCTTCCAGGGACCAACTGGGACAACCTGATGGGTCATAGGTGGGGCAGTTTCAGGGAATGGGCAGCAGGCCCACAGTGGAGGGGGGACCTGCCTACACCAAACCACGCCTATTGGTGCCTGGTAACTGAGTATCTTCTGGAGCTGGATTGACACCAAAGGAAACAGACAGCCCCTCCTCTACACCAGCACAGTTGCATTGCCTGGTTTAATTCTCAAACAATTCTTAAGATACAGATATATTCTTCCTTTCTTATCTTCTTCTTATCTCTTCCCTCCTCTAGTCTGGTTACTCTGGTTGTTGGTTCGTTTAAGCAGATATATTTAATCCATTCTCTTAATACATGTTCTACATCTCTTTCTTTATTTTCTTTTTCTCTCTCTAGATTAAACTGTATAGTTTCTCTGGTCAATTTTATCTTCTCTTCCTTTTCCCTGACTCCTTCTTTATTTTCCTCACTCTCTCTCTGGATTAAGCCCTATAGTTTCTCTGCCTGGTCAATTTCTATGTTTTCATTTTCCCCGCCCCTGTCATTTCTCTCTTTGTGTGGCCTCTTCCATCAGCACTGCCTCCACCCTGTTGTTTACTTGTAGCTGATGTTTCTGGATTTTTGATTTTTTTTTTTGTTTGTGTGTTTGTGTGTTTTTGTTTTCTGTTTGTTTTTTTGTTTGTTTGTCTGTTTGTTTTCCTTTCCAGGGCTAATTCAAGGAACAAATCAAAGCACACCTGGTGGCGGGTCCAAAAAGTCACTAAGAGTAGGAAGGTAAAGTAACCAAACTCGCAACAACAGAGAGCAAGTAACACTCTCCAAAAAACACCTCCTGAAGGGCCAGGCCATGGACAGTGTATGACCCCTCTTTAATATAGTAGTGCTTGCAGGAGCAGGACACACAGCAAGCTTTTAAAACACATAAGGGACAGAAAACTAGCCAAAATGATGAAATGGAAGAATTCTCCTCAAAAGAAATTCCAGGAAGAAATGACAGCTGAAAAATTGATCAAAACAGATATAAACAATATAACTGAACAAGAATTTAGAATAATTGTCATAAGATCAATTGCTGGGCTTGAGAAAAAGCATAGAAGACAGCAAAGAATCTATTGCTGCAGAGATCAAGGAACTGAAAATAGTCATGATGAATTAAAAATGTAAATGAGGTGCAAAACAAACTAGATGCAGTGACAACAAGAATTGAAGAGGCAGAGGGGAAAATAGGTGATATAGAAGATAAAATCATGGAAAAAAGAGGAAGCTGAGAAAAAGAGAGGTAAAAAAAATTCTAGACCACAAAGGGAGATTTAGTGAACTAAGTGATCAATGAAACGGAACAATATCCATATCATAGGAGTTCCAGAAGAAGAAGAGACAGAGAAAGGGGCTGAAGATGTACTTGAACAAATCATAGCTGAGAACTTCCCCAATCTGTGGAAGGAATCAAACATTGAAATCCAGGAGGCACAGAGACCTCCCTTCAGACGTAACTTGAATTGATCTGCACAACATATCAGAGTAAAACTGGCAAAATACAAAGATAAAGAGAATTCTGAAAGCAACTGGGGATAAACGGTCCTTAACCGACAAGAGTAGACACATAAGGGTAGTAGCAGACCTATCTACAGAAACTTGGCAGGCCAGAAAGGAGTAGCAGGAAATTTTCACTGTGATGAACAGGAAAAATATGCAGCCAAGAATCCTTTATCCAGCAAACCTGTCATTCAGAATAGATGGAGACATAAAGGTTTTCTCAAACAAACAAAAACTGAAGGAATTCATCACCACTAAACCAGCCCTACAAGAGATACTAAGGGGGACTCTGTGAGTGAAATGTTGCAAGGACCACAAAGGACCAGAGACATCATTACAAACATGAAACCCACAAATAACACAATGGCTCTAAACCCATATATTTCAATAATAACACTGAATGTAAATAAATGTACTAAATGCTCCATTCAAAAGACATAGGGTATCCGAATGGATAAAAAAAAACAAGACCTATCCATTTGCTGTCTACCAGAGACCCACTTTAGACCTGAGGACACCTCCAGATTGAAAGTGAGGGGATAGAGAACCATCCTTCAGGCTACTGGAAGTCAAAACAAACCTAGAGTAGAGATACATAACACAATCTAGATTTTAAACTAAAGGCTGTAACAAGAGATAAAGAAGGGCATTATATCATAATTACAGGGTCTATCCATCAAGAAGAGCTAACAATTATAAATGTCTACACACCGATTCAGGAACACCCACATATATAAAACAATTAATCATGAACATAAGCAATCTTATTGGTAAAAATGTGGTAATTGCAGAGGACTTTAATACTCCACTTACATTAATGGACAGATCATTTAGACATAGATCATTGTTTCAATAAAGAAACAATGGCCCTACGATACACTGGACCAGATGGACTTGACAGATATATTTAGAACTTTTCATCCTAAAGCAGCAGAGTACACATTCTTCTCAAGTGCACATTGAACATTCTCCAAGATAGATCACATACTGGATCACAAAACAGTCCTCAATAAATATAAAAGAATTCAGATCATACTATGCACACTTTCAAATCAGAATGCTGTGAAACTTGAAATCAACCGCAGGAAAAAGTTTGGAAAACCTCCAAATGCATGGAGGATTTAAAGAAAATCTACTAAAGAACGAAAGGGTCAACCAGGCAATTAAAAAAGAAAATAAAAAAATAAATGGAAACAAATGAAAATGAAAACACAACAATCCATACCCTTTGGATGCAGCAAAGTTAGTCCTAAGAGGAAAATACACTGCAATCCAGGCCTATCTCAAGACACAAGAAAAATCCCCAAAACAAAATCTAACAGCATACCTAAGGAAAAACAAAGAAACCCCAGACCCAGAAGAAGAAGTGAAATAATAAAGATCAGAGCAGAAATAAACAATATAGAATCCCCCCCCCAAAAAAACCAGAACAGATCAATGAAATAAAGAGTTGCTTTTTTTGAAACAATAAATACAATGGATAAACCCATAGCCAGACTTCTAAAAAGAAAAGAGAGAGGACCCAAATAGATGAAATCACCAATGAAAAATGGATTTATCACAACCAATCCCAGAGAAATACAAGCAGTTATCAAAGAATACTATGAAAAAAATTATATGCCAACAAACTGGACAACCTGGAAGAAATGGACAAATTCCTAGATACCCACACACTACCAAAACTCAAACTGGAAGAAATAGAATACTTGAACAGACCTATAACTAGTGAATAAATTGAATCAGTTATCAAAAATCTTCCAAGAAATAAGAGTCTTGGACCAGATGGCTTCCCTGGAGAATTCTACCAGACATTTAAAGCAGAGACAATACCTATCCTTCTCAAGCTATTCCAAAAAATAGAAATGGAAGGAAAAAATTCGGACTCATTCTATGAAGCCACCATTATCTTGATTCCAAAACCAGACAGAGACCCTACAAAAAAAGGAGAATTACAGTCCAATATCCCTGATGAACATGGATGCAAAAATTCTCAACAAGATACTAGCAAATTGATCCAACAGCATATAAAAAGAATTATTCATCATGATCAAGTGAGATTCATTCCTGGCTTGGAGGGCTGGTTCAATATTCGCAAATCAATCAATGTCATACATGACATTAATAAAAGAAAGGATAAGAACCATATGATCCCCTCAATAGATGCAGAAAAAGCATTTGACAAAATACAGCATTGTTTCTTAATAAAAACCCTCAAGAAAGTCAGGATAGAAGGAACATATTTAAGCATCATAAAAGCCATATATGAAAAGCTCACAGCTAAGATCATCCTCAATGGGGAAAAACTGAGAGCTTTCCCCCTGCGATCAGGAGCACGACAGGGATGTCCACTCTCACCACTGTTGTTTAATATAGTGTTGGAAGTCCTACAGACAACAAAATGAAATAAAAGGCATCAAAATTGACAAAGATGAAGTCAAACGTTCACTTTTCACAGATGATATGATACTCTACATGGAAAACCCGACAGACTCCATCAAAACTCTGCTAGAACTGATACATGAATTCAGCAAAATTTCACAGGGTACAAAATTAATATACAGAGATCAGTTGCATTTTTATACACCAATAATGTAGCCATAGAAAGAGAAATAAAGAAACTGATCTCATTTACAATTGCACCAAGAACCATAAATTACCTTGGAGTAAACTTAACCAAATATGTAAAAGATTTGTATGCTGAAAATCATAGAAAGCTTATGAAGGAAATTGAAGAAGACATAAAGAAATGGAAAAACATTCCGTGCTCATGGAATGGAAGAATAAATATTGTTAAAATGTCAATACTACCCAAAGCAATCTACACATTCAATGCAATCAGAATCAAAATTGCACTGGCATTCTTCTCAAAGCTAGAATCCTAAAATGCATATGGAACCACAAAAGACCCCAAAGGGCCGAAGTAATATTGAAGGAGAAAACCAAAGTGAAGCATCACAATCCCAGACTTTAAACTCTACTACAAAGCTGTAATCATGAAGACAGTGTGGTACTGGCAAAAACAGACACATAGACCAATGGAATAGAATACAGACCCCAGAATTGGACCCACAAATGTATGGCCAACTAATCTTTGACAAAGCAGGAAAGAGTATCCAATGGAATAAAGACAGTCTCTTTAGCAAATGGTGCTGGGAAAACTGGACAGCAACATTCAGAAGAATGAAACTAGATGACTTTCTTACACCATACACAAAAATGAATTCAAAATGGACAGACCTAAATGTGAGACAGGCAACCATCAACACCCTAGAGGAGAAAGCTGGCACCAACCTCTTTGACCTCAGCTGCAGCAATTTCTTGCTCAACACTTCTACAAAGGCAAGGGAACTAAATGCATAAATGAACTATTGGGACCTCATCAAGATAAAAGCTTCTTCACTGCGAAGGAAATAATCAACAAAACTAAAAGGCAACCGAAGGCATGGGAAAAGATATTTGGAAATGACATATCGGATAAAGGGTTAGTAACCAAAATCTATAAAGAACTTACCAAACTCAATACCTGAGAAACAAATAATCCAGTGAAGAAATGGGCACAAGACATCAATAGACACTTTTCCAAAAAAGATATTCAGATGGCCAACAGACACATGAAAAGATGCATCACTCATCATTAGGGAAATACAAATCAAAGCCATAGTGAGATACCACCTCACATTGGTCAGAGTGGCTAAAATGAACAAATCAGGATACTAGAGATGCTGGCGAGGATGTGGAGAAGGGGAACCCTCTTGCACTGTTGGTGGGAATGCAAACCGGTGCAGCCGCTCTGGAAAATAGTGTGGAGGTTCCTCAAAAAATTAAAAATAGAACTACCATACGACCGAGCAATAGCATTGCTAAGAATTTACCCAAGGGATACAGGAGTGCTAATGCATAGGGGCACATGTACCCCAATGTTTATAGCAGCGCTTTCAACAATAGCCAAATTATGGAAAGAGCCTAAATGTCCATCAACGGATGAATGGATATAGAAGATGTGGTTTATGTATACTATGGAATACTACTTGGCAATGAGAAAGAATGAAATGCTGCCATTTGCAGCAACATGGATGGAACTGGAAGATATTATGCTGGGTGAAATAAATCAGTTAGAGAAGGACAGATATCATATGTTTTCACTCACATGTGGATCTTGAGAAACTTAACCAAAGACCATGGGGGAAGGGAACAGTAAAGAACTAGATACCAACAGAGAGGGAGGGAGGCAAACCACAAAAGACTCCAAAATACAGGGACAAACTGAGGGTGGATGGGGACTGGGCGAGAGGGAAAATGGGTTATGGGCATTGAGGAGGGCACTTGTTGGGATGAGCACTGGGTGCTGTATGTAAGCCAATTTGATAATAAATTATATTAAAAACAGTTTTCTGATAAAAAAAGCTTAATTGGGAAAAAAAGAATGTGGCAAAAGAACAAAAAAGAAAGAAAACAAAGAAAAATGCACAGCTCACATCATACACAATGGGGAAAAAACTGAGAGTTTTAAGGTCAGTAACCAGAAAAGAATGTTCACTGTCACTACTTCTATTCGACATAGTACTGGAAGTCCTAGCCACAGCAATGAGACAACAGAAGGAAATAAAATACATCTAAATTGGTAAGGAAGAAGTAAAACTTTCACTATTTGCAGACGACATGATACTATATATAGAAAATCCTAAACACTCTATCAAAAAACTACTAGAACTGATAAATGAATTCAGTAAAGCCACAGGATACAAAATCAATGTACAAAAATATGTTCCATTTCTATACACTGATAATGAAGCAACAGAATGAGAAATTAAGGAATCAATCTCATTTACAATTGCACCCAAATAGTAAAATACCTAGGAATGAACTTAACCAAGGAGGTGAAAGACCTGCACTCTGGAAACTATATAAAACACTGATAAAAGAAATTGAAGATGGCCAAAGAATTGGAAAGACATTCCATGCTCATGGATTGCAAGAACAAATATTGATAAAATGTGCATACTACCCAAAGCAATCTGCAGATTTAATGCAATCTCTGTCAAAATACCAAGAGCATTTCTCAAAGAACTAAAACAAAGAATCCTAAAATTTGTATGGAAACAGAAAAGACCCTGAATAAACTAAACAATCTTGAAAAACAAAAGCCAAGCTGAAAGCATCACAATTCTGAACTTCAAGTTATACTACAAAGCTGTAGTGATCAAAATAGTATGGTATTGGGACAAAAAACAGACACATGGATCAATGGAACAAAATAGAAAGCCCAGAAATAAACCCACAATTTTATGGTTAATTAATCTTTCATAACGGAGGCAAGAATAGGCAATGGGAAAAAGACAGTTTCTGGTATTGAGAAAAGTGGGTAGCTACATGCAGAAGAGTGAAACCGGACCACTTTCTTACACAAGATACAGAAATGAATCCAAAAATGACTCCTGGGTGGCTCAGTCAGTTAAGCGTCCGACTTCAGCTCAGGTCATGACCTTGCGGTTTGTGGGTTTGAGCACCACATCGGGCTCTGGGCTGACAGCTCAGAGCTTGGAGCCTGCTTCAGCTTCTGTGTTTCCCTCTCTCTCGGCTCCTTCCCCTCTTGTACTCTGTCTCTTCTCTCAAAAATAAACATTAAAAATAAATAAATAAATCCCAAATGGATTTAAGACTTAACTGTGAGATCTGAAACCGTAAAAATCCTAGAAGAGAAGACAGGCCATAATTTCCTGACGATTTCCTAGAAAGCAACATCTTTCTAGGTATGTCTCCTGAGGCAAGGGAAACAAAAGCAATAATAAACTCTTTGGACTAAATCAAAATAAAAAAGCTTCCACACAGTGATGGAAATAACCAACAGAACTAAAAGACAACCTACTGAATGGGAAGATATATTTGCAAATGACATATTTGATAATGGGTTGGATCCCAAAATATATAAAAAAAGTTATACAAGTCAACACCATAAAAATAAAATAAATAATCCAATTTAAAAATGGGCAAAGTAGATGAATAGACATTTCTCCAAAGAAGACAAGACATTCAGATGGCCAACAGACACATGAAAAGATGCTCAACATCACTCATCATCAGAGAAATGCAAAGCAAAACTATAATGAGAAATCACCTCAAACCTGTCAGAATGGCTAAAATCAACACCACAGGAAACAACAGATCTTGGCAAAGATGTGGAGAAAAAATTACTCTCGTGCACTGTTGGTGGGAATGCAAACTGGTGTAGCCACTGTGGAGGACAGTAGGGAGGTTTCTCAAAAAATTAAAAAATAGAACTGTCCCATGGTTCAGTAATTGCCCTACTACGTATTTACCCAAAAATATAAAAGCACTAATTTGAAGGGATACATGTACCCCTACGTTTTTTTTTAAATTTTTAACATTTATTTATTTTTGAGAGACAGAGACAGAGACAGAGTACAAGTGGGGGAGGGGCAGAGAGAGAGAGGGAGACACAGAATCCGAAGCAGGCTCCAGGCTCTGAGCTGTTAGCACAAAGCCTGATGCAGGGCCCAAACCCACAAACTGTGAGATCATGACCTGAGCCGAAGTTGGACGCTCAACCAACTAAGGCACCCAGGCACCCCATGTAACCCTATGTTTATTGGGACATGGTTTACAACAGCCAAACTATGGAAGTAGCCTAAGTGTCCATCAATAGATGAATGGATAAAGAAGATGTGGTACATATATACAACGGAATAATATTCAGCCATAAAGAATGAAATCTTGCCATTTGCAACAACATGGGTTGATCTAGAGAGTATAATGCTAAGAGAAACAGGCCACTCAGAGGAAGACAAATATCATATGATTTCACTCGCAAGTGGAATAAGAAACAATACAGAGAACAAAGGAGGAAAAAAAGAGACAAACTAAAAAACAGACTCTTAACTATAGAGAACAAACAGATAGTTACCAGAGGGGAGGGGGTAGGAGGATAGATGAAATAGGTGAAGGGGATTAAGAGTACGTTTAGCTTGATGAACAATGTGTAATATATGGAACTGCTGAATAACTATATTGTACACCTGAAACTAATATAACACTGTATGTTAACTACACTGGATTAAAATAAAATAATATTTAAATGAACAGCCTCAACAGCTGCACTTGGATATTGAACAGGTACCTTGCAGTCTACAAGTCCAAAGTGGAATTCTTGATCTTTACCCCCTTTTAAACTGCTCCTCTCATAATCCTTCCATATCAGTTAATAGCAACTTCATGTTAATCATTCAGCTCTAAAATCTTAGAATAATCCTTGATGCTTCTCATTTATACTATTGTTTCAAATCTATCAGATAACCTTATCAGTTGGTTCACTGAGCCACCATCATCATTCTGTATTATTCCAATTGCTTCCCAATTGTGCATATACATGTATATGTTTTCAAATCATTCAACCAAGACCAATGTTAATAATTATTTTCCATATTGTGAAACAGTTTAAATTACCAACTAGTTTTCTATTCATTCAAGCAATGTTCAAGTTTTTGTTTCTCCCTGAGAAGATAATGTGTTCTGTCTAATCTAATACAGATATTTAAATTTTATGGAATCACAGAAAGGTTCTAGACTCAATTACCTACAATATTCTAATGATATAATCCTGCATAAAATTCAAGAATAAGGATTTAAATGGTTGTTTTTGCTTCCACGGTTTTTCTTCTAACAATTTACTCCTACTCTCAATACATAGTTATGCAGTTGAAATTTTAGGAACAAATTACCTCCCTAGTAAAAACCTATCCGTAGCTTGTCATCTCAGAGTAAGACTAAATCCTTATTTGGACACCTGGATGGTTCAGTAGGTTGAGCATCCATCCGACTCCTGATTTTGGCTCAGGTCATGATACCAGGGTCATGGGATCAAGCCCTGAATTGGGCCCCACACTTTGCCTGCTTAAGATTCTCTCTCTCTCTCTCTCTCTCTCTCTCTCTCTGCCTCTCTCCCCCACTTGTGCTCTCTCTCTCTCTCTCAAATTAAGAGAAAAAGACTAAATCCTTGCAAGAGTTCTACAAGATACTCAGCATTTAGATCCTGTATGTCCTTGATCTCATTTCCAATGGCCTCTCCTTACTTTTCCTTTTTTCAACCACAGTGGTCTTATTTTGCTGAAATCAGTTAAGTAGGGACGTACTCCCCTTTGGGCTTTTGTAATTTTCATTTCCTCTGTCAAGAACTCTACCCTTAGTTATAAAATCATGTGCTTCCTTATTTTGCTTGAGTTTTGCTGAAATGTCACCTTCTCAGGAAAGAATCTCTGATCACTCTATTCTAAATGTAATGCTTCTTCTTTCTTCCTGTTTTATTTTTCACTGTGACACTCATTATAACACATTATATACTTTATTTATATATTTTACTGTTTATCCTTTCTTCACTGTAATGCAAATTCCCCCCTGATTTCTTTATTGCTGTAACTCTATACCTTAATTGCTTCTGACATATATTTGTTGCTCAATATTTCTTGATAAAGACAATGGATTAATTCAAACTTGAGCAATATTTTTCTGTATAGCACTGTCATACTTACTGGAAAAGTCTTTTAAAAAATTTTTTATGTTTATTTTTGATAGAGAGAGAGAGAGAGAGAGGGAAAGCACAAGCGAGGGATGGACAGAGAGAGAGAGGGAGACACAGAATCCGAAGCAAACTTCAGGCTCCAAGATATCAGCACAGAGCCCTACGCGCGGGGCTCGAACTCATGAACTGCGAGATCATGACCTGAGCTGAAGTCAGATGCCCAACCTATTGAGGCACCTAGGTGCCCCATGACTGGAAAAGTCTTAAGAAAGAGTCCAATAGAATTGAAAATGGGAGATTACCAAGTCATGTTTATATATATTTGCTATTGGGTAAATCTAGGACATGTACGTGCTTGATGCTTTATTAACTAGAAACCAAATTCCTGCTGCCGATTTCTTTTAGAAAGTAGACCTTATGAAGATGCATTAAACTTCCTGTTTAGAAGTTTATCTTATTACACAAAATTGTACAAATTGAAGCTGTTAAGAATTTTATAGAGCCGTCTGGGCTGGTTTGAAGCAGTTTTCCCTCATCACTCCTTGACTCTTGTTCCACCATTTAACTCACAAGGCAAATTGAACAGAAGAGCAGATGGAGTTATAACCAGTGGATGTTTCATTAGCGTCTTCATTATTCAGATGCACTCGTTTATAATACTCGAGACAGAATCCTTGCTATGATGCGTAGAAGATGGTTGGCTAAATCTGATAAGTTAATATACTCAAATATTGTCATTTGCCGCTGAATTTCTTTTTTTGCCCTTAGGAGAGTATTTTTGTGCATTTTAGTTCTTGATATAAAGACAGAAGGGTATCAGTGGGCAGGAGAAAATTGTTTGCCTTCTAGACAGCAATTTGACACTTTCAAGGTTTCAGTATTACAGAAATGTTAAACATATTAATCCATAATATCACTATGGCATCAAGCCACTGACTGTGGAAATTTTCATTTATTCATGCTTAAAAAAATCTTGTTGCACAGTCCTACTCCCGTACCTCACTATTTGCAATTATTTTCCATAATTCTGTGTTTATCTATTCATTTTGATATTTCATTCCTTTAAATGTACACATTAACATTTAGACTATTCACCTTTTACAAAACAGAATAGCTTTTAAAAGAACAATAGGACAGATGTTATTTCATTTCTTTAGTGACATTTCCATGTGGCTTTGAATATTGCTTGTTGGTCTGAATTTTTCTTCAGTTTCTTACAAGTATGAAAACACCTATTTCCCAGGCTTACATATTTTGTAAGAAACAAAAATTACTAATTTATGAAATCTTGTATACTATAATATCAAGAGACTTTATGTACTATAATGTTTTCTGTGCTTCTACTACATTTTTGTGTGCTTTAAAATGGGCATTAAAGTGCTTTATTTCTGTTATAGCACTTAATTAGGTATTTATTTACATGTCAATCTCATATCTTTTATGCTTGAGACTATGCTTGATCTTAGAACCTACTCTTACAGGTTCTTAATAATTTATATTGTAGTTAGTAAATATATGATTATTTTATTTTGTGCTAAATAGTTTTCTTTGTAACCCTCATGTTAGGTTTTACCATTATAGGTATTATGGTTCTGAGGGATATATATTTACTTATTTTATAATGTCCCCTTGATTTCTAGATTCAAAATATTTTTATCCAAAAAAATTACGGAATTATTAAGCATCTCTCCATAATCTATTGTATTGGGTTGACCCACAATGGATATTTTATTTATTTATTTATTTATTTATTTATTTATTACTTAATTAATTTATTTATTTATAAGTTTTTAAATGTTTTTATTTACTTTGAGAGAGAGAAAGAGAGAGAAACAATGAGTGGGGGAGGGGCAGAGAGAGAGAAACAGACAGACAGAAAGACATAGAATCCAAAGCAGGCTCCAGGCTCTGAGCTGTCAGCACAGAGCCCAACACAGGGCTTGAACTTGTGAACCATGAGATCATGACTTGGGCTGAGGTCGGACGCTCAACCGACTGAACCACCCAGGTGCCCCCTACAATGGGTATTTTAATTCATGCAATAAAATACATTTTTGGTTGTAACAAAATATCTAGGTCGGATATATTTTTTAAGTAGGCTCCATGCCCAACGTGGGGATTGAACTCTTGACCCCAATATCAAGAGGTGCATGCTCTACCAACTGAACCAGCCAGGAGCCCCTATAATGAAAAAATCCAGGATGTTAGCCTTCTAGCAGGGAAAAACGGTTACAACTTGTGTATTTTTAGATATTTTGTTGTTTATGAATTATTACCATTTTCCTTGAGTTTAAGGGCCTTAAAAAGAGATAAATTATGCCAAATACTTTTTTTGAGATGTCATTTATTTAATATCCTAAATGAGAAGAGACCTGAAACTTCTCACAGTGTGAAACACAAATTTATGTGCATTATAATCTCTCATAACTCCTGGAAGAAAATACACTGTTCTGCATTTGTAAGTGTCTAGAGGGGTAGTGCAACAATAACTTTAATTTTTTTTAATGTTTATATATTTTTGAGAGAGAGAGAGTATGTGAGCAGGGAAGGGGCAGAGAGAGAGGGAGACACAGAATCTGAAGCAGGCTCCAGGCTGAGCTGTCAGCTCAAACCCCGATGTGGGGCTCAAACCCATGAACCGTGGGATCATGACCCAAGCCAAAGTCAGACGTTTAAACAACTGAGCCACCCAGGCATCCCTAACAATATCTTTAAAGTCAATGTGAGTGGATTGAAAAAATATTACATGCTTTGTGAACACTGTATTCACTGATGTCAATGTAAGTATAGTCACTAGACTAAATGTGCTTAAAATTTGATTTAGGAAAAGAGAACTAGAAGATTTAACTACATAGAGTCCAAATGTGGTTCAAAGATATGTCCTTATTTCTTTTTGTTAAAAATCTAGAGATTAGTATAATGTTTAAATTTAGTGTCTTCTTCCAACTACTTTGGAATGCCAACTTTGTCATAATTCAAGCAACCATATTTGGGTAGGTCTCTTCCTAGACTTTCTATTATATTCCATTTTTCTGTTTTTCTACCTTTATATGAATAACACACTGTCTTTATCACTGTAACGGTCAATTAAACCTATATCTGATAGTGTTAGGGTGCTAGCTTTACTATTATCCTTTAAAATTTTCTTAGCTACATTTTCCCTTGCATTTTCATATATATTTTATAAGATGATTATGAACTTACACACAGCCACACATACTCACTTATATATGCTGTCATGATTTTGACTGGGATCGTATTGAATTTACAGACCAATTTTTAGGGAGAATTACATCTGTACCGTAGTAAGTCTTCTAATTCACAAAGGGGATATACCCCTCCATTTATCTAGCTTTTCCTTGATTATCCTGACTACTGCTTTATATTTTTCATTGTATAGATGGTACACAAAATTTGTTTAACTTATAAGTATTGACTTTTGTTTCTACTACACATGGTATCCTTTTAAAAATTATTTTTTATTTTTTGTTGCTGTCATATAAAATACAATTACTGTATATTGACATTGTATTCAGTAACCTTATGAAGTTCACTAATTAATATAAAATATTTTTAGACTATTTTAAATTATCTGCATTCATAGTTATATTATCTGCAGGTAATGATTCTTTTGTTTTTTCCTTTCTATTTATGAAATATTTTCTCTATATACTGAGTAGAATATAAAATAGATAACATAGAAAATATCTAAAATATATTCTCGTCTTGATTTTTTCTTCAAGGTAGATTTTTCAACTTATCTTTTTTACGTATGATGTGCACTTAATTTTTTTGTTAATTTATTTGAATATAAGAAAATTTTCTTTATTCTGGTTCGCTATTAGTTTTTTGTCATGAATGGATATTCATGAATACATAGTGAGCTTTAGAAAATGCTTTTTCTTGAACATATTTGATAATCATAGGATATACTTCTTTTTTATTTTTTTCTAATGTGAATTATATAGATTAATGTTCAATTTGTTGGTATTATTTAGACTTTTGCAGTTATGGTCATGAGAAAAATTGGTCTCTTTTCTTTCAATATCTTTAACAGGTTTTGATATCTAGGTTACGTAAGCCTCATAAAATGAGTTGAAATGTGATCCCCTCTCCTACTTTTGGATAATCTGGATGAGTTTGGATACTTTGGTATTATGTTTTTCCAAACATATTTGAGAGGATTAACCAGTGAAGTCATATAGGTGAGAGTTTATTTGTGTGTGCATGTGTGTGCAAAAGTCTCTGATTAAAATAATAGATATAACACTGCTTTGGTTATATTTTCTTTTCTTGTGCCAGTCTTAGTAAATTGTGTGTTTCTGGGAATATTTCCTTGTGTAAATTTTCATACTTATTAACATAAATATGCTCCTAAGATATTCTTATTTTACTTTTTAAATCTTTAAAATCTTCTTTTATGCTCTCTTTTTATTCTTGATATTGGTTATTTGTCCCTTTTACTTTTTTTGTTTTCTTGTCAATATTTCCATTTTCTCTGACCTTGAGTTTTCTCTTTGACTTTGTTTTTCAATAATTTTACTGTAATATGCCTATTGTTTGGTTTTTATATTTACCCTATTTAGGGTGTAGAATTTCTTGAACTTGTGTTTTGATATTATTGATCCATTTTGGAGAAAACTCAGCCATTATCTTTTGCAAGACTACCCTACACTTTCCTTTATTTCTCATGGTACTAAAAGCCTTATATTAATCATTTTCACTGTGCCTCGTACGTCTCTTATGCTCTTTTCTATATTTTTCATTGTTTATGCTTTCTGTATTTCAGCCTAAATATTTGTCAGATAATTTCAATAACTGTGTTATCTGCTAGAAGTTTTTTAATGTTTATTTATTTATTTATTTTGAGAGAGAGAGACAACAAGCAGGGGAGGAACAGAGAGAGAGAGAGAGAGAGAGAGAGAGAGAGAATCCTAAGCACGAACCATGAGATCATGACCTGAGTGGAAATCAAGAGTCAGACACTTAACCAACTGAGCCACCCAGGCAGCCCTCTGTTAGTTGTTTTCTATTGTCTGTTTTATTTTTATTTTGGTCTTTTTAATTTTAGTATACTGGAAATTTTTCTAATAAATTCTACGCATTGTGGTAAGTCTAAGTCTTTACATAATGATATTTTCCTCTAGAGTGGCTTTACTCCACCATATCCTGATAAACTAAGTATAGGATGATCTTAATTTGAACAGGGACTCAGAAGACTAAAATTGGATTGCAGTTTCTGATAGGCTTATTCTACTTTTAGCTCTCAACTGTCCCTCAAGATTAGTATTCCTGCAGTTCCAACTAAAACCCTACGGGCATTTACAAGGACCCCTTCTTCCTTGGGGTGGTCTGAATACCATTTGTGCCTCTTCAACATGAAGAGATTATTGAAACCTCTACTACTTTTTTTTTTTTTTAGCAGCTTTTAGCTTTGTTTCCCTGCCTTTTGACCCTAAAAAGCTTAATAATTAAGCAATGTTTCAAGTGAAACTTAGTTTCACATTCTGCCCCTTCTTTCTCATAAGGGTTGCTGGTCTCTCAAGTCCTGGCAGCTTTGGCAGTGGCACACTTCAATTTTTGTCTCTCTTGCTTTTTCGATCTACTAAAAGCTCTTCTGGCTCTATTGCCTCAAAAAACGGGTACTTGAGTAGATTTGTACATTTGCAGCATCTTGCTCCATGCCAAGAATTAGCAAATGTTCCTTAAAACGTTCAGCTCACAGAATATCTGCCCACTTATATGCAGTTAACTTATTTCCAGGGATTTGGTTACTCAGTTTCTATAGGATTCAGTGGTAATCTGATGAGATGCCTTTGAAGGTACACATTTGAACATACCTCTTTTTAAAAAAAATCTGACTCTTTTAGTTGTTTTGTAGCAGAAATATTGGTTTTTCGCAAGCTATTCTATCACAGTCAGAAGCACAAGTCCCATTAAGACACCCTGGATTTTTTTTTTTTTTTTTTTGACTGCCACTGCATCAGGTAATAGACATAGTGATTAAATTTACTTTTAAAGCCCTAGGAGGAATCAACATTGGAAGTAGGCACAGTCCCTGGTTTCTTCTTCTGGGAAGAGATCAGAGAAATAATGTCTGAATATGGTTAGAAAGCTCTTGCCAGTGTTCATAAACTTTCTATCCCAGCAGGGCTTTTTAGTTGCCCTTATTGCACCCCAGGCAGCAGCACTAGTGATCCCAATGATTTGGACCATTCCTTAGCTGTAAATCATGTTAAAATTTTCCCAAGGTATCTTAATCCGTTTTGAATGCTATAACAAAATACCAAAGACTGGGTAGCTTATTTCCCACAGTTCCAGGGGCTAGAAGTCCAATATCAGGCTGTCAACATGGTTGGGTGAAAGCCCTCTTCCAGGTCACAAAATTTTTGTATCTTCACATGATGGCGGGGGCTAGGAAGCTCTGTGAACCCTCTTTTATAAGAGCACAAATTCTATTTAAGAGAGCTCCACCTTCATGACCTAAGTACAACCCAAAAGCCCTACCTCTAATATTATCACACTGGACATTATGATTTCAACATATGAAGTTTAGGGGGACACAAATATTTAGATCATAGCACAAGGAAATGAGAGGTAGCAGCAGGGGAAGAATTTTTAAGATTATTTTCTCTAATCTTGTTCTTGTACTGTCAACCTCAGCTCCTTGCTAACTCAGGCTGCAGGCACACCTCCCCTCAAACTTTACTCCCACACACTCACTTATGGCAAAAGGATCTTTAGTCTCCTTAGTGGTTTCTCATGAAATTATGTTAGTTCTTTTTTAAAATTTTTATTTATTTATTGTTTTTTTAAATTATTTTTAATATGAAATTTATTGTCAAATTGTTTTCCATACAACACCCAGTGCTCATCCCAACAGACGCCCTCCTCAATGCCCATCACCCACTTTCCCCTCCCTCCTACTCCCCATTAACCCTCAATTTATTCTCATTTTTTAAGAGTCTCTTATGGTTTGGCTCCCTCCCTCTCTAACTTTTTTTTTCTTCCCCTGCCCCATGGTCTTCTGTTAAGTTTTTTGGCGATGTAACCGGCATCTTTAAACATCTTGGCAAGAAGTTGAAACTTGTGTGCAATAATTTCCTTTTGTCTCTTTCCTCTCCCATGGCTCTACTAAAGCAATGCTCCTCGTTGTGATAGGAAAAAATGATTCTCCAACAATGTCCATGCCCTAATCCCCAGAACCTGTGAATATGTTATGTTATAAGGAAAAAGGAACTTAAAAGATGTAGTTAAGGTTACCAATTGGTGACAGGAAGGTAGAGAGAATATTTGAGATTATGCAAGTAGACCAAATCTAACTACTTGAGTCTTTAAATGCATATAACCTTCCCCAGCTGGAGGCAGAATTGATGCAGCAGAAGAATGAGTCAGAAAGACTTGAAGCAAGAAAAGGAGTTGACTATGGTTTCTCATTTGAAGATGGGAGAGGCAACATGATGGATGGCCATTAAGTTAAGTGACCCCAGCTGACAGCCAGCAAGAAAATAGGAACTTGGCCCAGAACCAAGAGAAACTTAATTCTGCCAACAAGTTACATGAACTTTGAAGAAGATTCTTCCCTAGAGCCTTCAGAAAAGAGCTTAAGCCAGCCAATTCCTTGATGGAAATTTAAGCAGAAGTAAGCCTTCTGGAAACTTAAGCAGAAGTAAGCCTACCATGAAGTGGGGTCACTGAGTGCAACAGTCAAGAAAGAGTTCTCAAGATGTTTTATGGTGCAAAATGGTGCTTTTATTATAGCACAGGGACAGGACACATGGGCAGAAAGAGCTGCATTTTTTATTGTAAGGAGCAACTGATTACATACGTTTAAGTTTTTGTGGGGAAGGGTAGAGAAAATGTAAATTTCTAAAGAGATTTCTGCATGTTAAAGAATTATAGAATCCTGGAGGTCTGGCTATTGTCAAGATAAGGTTGCTTTTAGACTCTAGTAAAACCTTAACATTAAGGCATCCATGAGTTCCTTGAGGAATGTCAAACTCTTCATGTCTCAGGTATTTATCACTGGGCTGCAAGTTGTGAGAAAATTTAATTTTATCTACATTTCTCTTGCCTTTGTTCTCTTCATCATATGACTTTTGATCTATAGAAACTGTGAGACAATAAATATGTGTTGTGTGGAGCTATTAAATTTGTGGTAATTTGTGCTAGCAGTCATGGAAAACTCATACACTCCTATGCAGCTCACTCCTAGCATTCCCCACATTCAATCAAGCAACCTACAGATTCAATGCAATCCCTATCAAAATTGCAGTTATGTTTTTTTGCAAAAAAGAAAAATCCATTCTAATATTCATATGGGATCTTAAAGGACCCTAAATAGCAAAAATGATCTTGAAAAAAAATGAGCAAAGCTAGAGGTCTCACACTTCCTGATTTCAATATTTATTACAACACTTTGGTAATCAAAAACACTGTAATATAGGCATAAAGACAGACATATAAGCCAATAGAACAGGATGAAGAGCCCTCACATGTACAATCAAGTAACTTTTTACCAAGTTGCCATGAATTTAAAATGGGGAAAAAGATGGTCTTTGCAATAAATGGTATTGGTAAGACTGAATATCCACATAGAAACAAATAAAATTGAGCATTTATACCATATAAAAAAATGACTCAAAATGGATCAACAATCTAAATGTAAGACCTAAAACTATAAAACACTTAGAAGAAAACATAGGGGGAACGCTTTATGACATTGGATTTGGCAATGATTTATTGTATATGACACCAAAAGCACAGGCAAGGAAAGGAAAAATAAAATGGACTGTGATATTACACCAAAATTAGAACTTCTGTGCATAAAAGGATACAACAGAGTAAAAAGGCAACCTATATAATGAAAAGAAATCTGCAAATCACACATATGAGAATGATTAATATTCAAAATATTAAAATAACTCCTATAATTCAATAACAATAACAACAAAAAATAACCTGATTAACAATATGGCAAAGGACTTAAATAGATACTTCTTCAAAGAAGATAAATGTGCAGTGAGCACATGAAAACATGCTCAACATCACTAATAATTAGGAAAGTGCAATTCAAGATTGCAATGAGATACCATCTTATACTCATCAGGAGAGCTACTATCAGAAAATAATAATAAATAAAAGAAGGAAGAAAGAAAACAACAAGTGTTGGTAAGGATGTGGAATAATTTGAATTCTTGCGCACTGTCAGTGGGAACGTAAAATGGTATAGTTTCTGTAGAAAACAGTATGGTGCTTCCTCAAAAAATTTGAAAAACAGAATTACCATATGATCCACTAATTCCATTTCTGGCTATATACCCAAAATAATTAAAAGCAGGGTCTTCAGATATTTGTACACCTATGTTCATAGCAGCATTAGTCACAACAGCTATTCACAAAAGCAGCCCAATTGTCCATCAACAGATGAATGGATAATCAAAATGTGGTATATACATACTATGGTATATTATTCAGCCTTAGAAAACAGGAAATTCTGCAATATTTCACAATATGGATGAACCTTGAGGACATCACGCTAAGTGAAATAAGCCAGCAATGCTCATACAGTAAGGGAGAAGAGATATTTGTATTAAGAGAGGAAGATTACCTGGATAGTGAATAATTTTATAAATTAGTATGAGTGTTTTTGTTCATAAATCTTTTTGTATTTTTTAAAAATGTTTTCCACACACAACCTTATTAAGCAGAGGAATTTTATAATGAGTTGTTAGAAAATGAAGATTCTGTTATGCCTTCATTAAGCAATATACACAATGCATTATATAGTTTTGACTAGAGCAAAAACAGTTAAATACAAGATTGTTAGGTAAATTTTCACAAATAAGTATGCACAAGATGTAGGAAAAGACTTCAGTGTGAATCAGGAAATCAGGAAGTGCAGATCCAATAAGTTATCATATATTAGTTATGACAGTTTTATGTGTCAACTTGCCTAAACTGTAGTGCATGGTTCAAACGCTAACCTAGATATTGCAGTGAAGGTATTTTGTAGATGTGCTGATGATGTGGTGGATGATGTGTGATCTACAATCAGTAGATTTTAAGTAAAGTAGATTATTCTCAGTATTGTTAAGTGGGTTTCATCCAATCACTAAACATACTGTAAAAGCAAAACCAAAGTTTCCCTGAAGAAAAAGAAATTCTGCCTCAAACAGCAGCATCAACTCCTGCTTGAGAGTTTCCAGCCTACAGGCTTGCCCTAAGATTTTCAGACTTGCAGAGTGCACAACTGCCAGCCAATTCCCTGAAATAAATTGATCTGTCTATACCCATATCACTATCAAGATATACATAACTATCAAGATATATATATCTTGATATACATATCAAGATATATATATATATATATATATATATATATATATATATATATATATATACATCTCTTTCCAAATGGCTCTATTTGCTTCTGTTTCTCTGGAGAACCCTGAATGATACAGATTTTGGTACCAAGAGTGGTTCTAAAGGAACATAATCTTTAGAATAAGTTTAAGGAATTGATTTAGGATTTCTTTTTTTTTTTTTTTTTCAACGTTTTTTATTTATTTTTTTTTTGGGACAGAGAGAGACAGAGCATGAACGGGGGAGGGGCAGAGAGAGAGGGAGACACAGAATCGGAAACAGGCTCCAGGCTCCGAGCCATCAGCCCAGAGCCTGACGCGGGGCTCGAACTCACAGACCGGGAGATCGTGACCTGGCTGAAGTCGGACGCTTAACCGACTGCGCCACCCAGGCGCCCCTGATTTAGGATTTCTAAAATTGGTTCTGTAATCTAATGATTTACACTAATCACTCACTAGTATTTCTAGTATTTCATTTTGCATCAGCAAAAATGTTGCTTCCTATCCTCAGAAGCTTATGCTCTGTTGGTTAAGGAGGAATGCTTAAACCGGGAGATACACCAATGATTTCATTGGAGTGGAAGTTAAGACTGCTACCCAACCAGTGTGGACTCCTTATGTCTTTGAATTGATGGGCTAAGAAAAACATTACTATACTAGTTGGGTTAATTTATTCTGATTAGCAAGGGGAAATTGATTTGCTTCCACATGATAGAAGTAAAGAGTATGTCTGGAATATAGGAGATCTCTTAGGGTATCTCTTAGAACTATCATGTCCTGTGATTATAATCAATAGAAAACTACAAAAACCCTAATCAACGAAGACTACTAATGACCCAGACACTTCATCAATGAAGGTTTGGGGCACCCCATTAGGCAAAGAAGCATTACCAGCTGAGAGACTTGCGGAGGACAAAGGAAATACAGAATGGGTAGTGAAAGAAAATAGTTGTAAATACCAGCTATGATCATGTGACTGGCTGAGGAAACGAAGACTATAACTGTTATGAGTATTTCTTCCTTATTTTGTTGTAAATGTGTTTGCATGTACACATAATATATGTAACAAATACTTTTTATCTTCCCTTTCTTAACTACTTATCTATCATAAAATGTATTCATAATAGTAAAGTTTACACAATAGCATTTAAATTATAGAATAACACAGAAAAGAATAAACATCTCCTAAGGATTTCAAATCCCCTTCTGGGGAAAGAGTTACACATTCTTGTTTGTGCACAAGACACTTGTCTCATGTTAGATGGAATTATGGCATTTATATTGTCTTTGTTTAAAAATTAAATATGGTTAAGAAGATGTATATGAGTGCCAAGTTGACAAGGGATAGTCTGTGATGGTTAGTTTTATGCATCAATTTGCCTAGGCTACAGTAAGTGGTTATTCAAACACTACCCAATTGTGAAGGTATTTTTATAGTTGTGGTTAACATCTATAATCAGTTGACTTTAAGCAAAAGATATTGTTCTTATAATGTGGTATGACCTCATCCAATTAAGTGGAAGTCCTTAAAAGCAAAACTAAGTTTTCTGTAAGGAAGAAAAAAGTCTCAAAACTACAGCATCAATTCCTACCTGAGAGTTTCCAGTCTGCCAGCCTGACCTACAGATTTCAGAGTTGCACATCACCACAATTATGTATTTCAACATCTTGACATTTTTCTCTCTTCTACACACACACACACACACACACACACACACACACACACACTGGTTTTGTTTGTGGGGAGAAACCTAACTAATACACTAGTCATGAATGTTTTTTTATATTACTACATCAGTCACCTATTAATCTAGTGTGTTGTGTAGAATTTTTTTCTGGCATCTGGCTATTAACCTAACAGTCGAGCACAAAGAAAATGCTCACAAGGCTTGAACTTTGTGGAGGATTGTATTTCCCCTTAAACAAAACATTCCTCTTTTATGTTATTCTTGTTTCAAAATTAAAAGGAGTGTAACATTTTTAGATAAAGGATACTTATGACTTAAAAATCATGGATAGAGCTCTTGCATTGTGAAAGTCCTCAACTCTCCTAACTTCACTGCTTTTGGAGTAAGCATAATATAGACATGGGTATAACAACATTTTTAGATTGACAAGTCAGAAGACAGCATATATTTCTAAATGAAGTATTGAAGAAATTATCAGCACAGTATCAAAATTGAAGAAGAAAAAAATATTACCCTTCAACTTACTATGTTCATAGAGTTATATTATTTTTGCTTTTCATGTAATTATTTTGTAACCTCCAAACACTGAACACACATCTGTCTCCTGATATACTTAGCTAAAATTTAAGTATTAAATAAAAAAATAAATATACACATAGATAAAAATCATTCCTCATCTCCACTATAACCTCCTTGTACCAAATCCCAGACATAATCACAATCAATTGCTTCATAAAAATCTTTAAACACTTAATTTGAAGGCTGCAACAATACCAAAGATAATTTTGAAAAATGAAAATCACTTATGATCCCACAAGGTAAACATAGTTTTCATCTTTGCATTTAAGCTTTAAGTTTTTCTATGTACCTAGATATTCTGCATAACTTCAGTCATGTTATATGTGATGTATGTTATATATATGCATGCATATGGAAATATATAATATAAATATATATAATATTTTTATGTGTCTACATACTCCATAGTTGTTATATAAAGGCTGAATAAAACAGGATTAGACAGGACTTGAGAGTATGGGTCACATTCAAGAAAGGAGAGAGAGTTACCCCACACAAAATCATTTTCCTGGATCTTTTGACTAAAATCTGTAATGTTTATGTGACATAATGTGGTAAATCAAATGCCTATTAATGGTTGATTCCAATTTAATGCAATTTAGATTATGCTGTATCATAGGTAAGAAGAGCTTATCAGAAAGCTAAATACAATATGTTAGAAACAAACAAATCTGAGGTGGTCAGTCCATGACTAATCTTGTTTTCTAGGGAGACCTCAGTGATTTAGGCTTTTTCGATAATTCCGTCTTTTATCCTTTTTCACATGGCACCCATCATAAGATGGCTGCAAGAATCCCACCACCATGTATAATACCAGACGAAAGGTTGTCAACTATTTCTTCAGAGATTTCCATATTTCCATATTCATAACTTTGTGTTATGTGTTTCACATGCAGATATAAACTAAGGAATCATAGCTCTAGTAACACATGTATCTGAAAAGCTTATACATGTATGTATGTGCTTATGTATACATATATGTAATTTAAGTAAAAATTAAGTAATTATTGCTCAAGTAACACATTTATATGAAAAGATATAATTGAAGGAGAGCCCTCAAGGAAGTTGACAAGAAAGTAGAAGTGGTCAAATTAGTCTAGGAAGCCAATTACCACATTCAGTATAAGTCTTTGATGATAGCAGCCCTGCGAATTCCAGTAGATTGGAGAATTTGCATACCCTTGGAGCACCAGAAGTGATGCTGAGTTGCTTAGACTTGTGGATTAAGTGAAGATGTCGATAACTGAGATTTTTGAAAGCTACTGAGACTGTGTTCCATCAGAAGCATTTGCATTAAAGTTGCTGTTATGTTGTAAGGACAATTAAACGGGGGCTATTTGGGATAACCTTAACGAAGACCAATCAAAAATAACTAGCTAATAATCAGTTATAGTAATTCAGATATAGGCTAATATAATTCAGAACAAGGCAATGACAAGGAAGAAAGAAAGAGACAGAATTAAGAAGAACATCAAGGAAAGAATTTTTCAACTTTTAACAACTTGCATATAGGGAACACATTAAAAACATAAGAAAAAAAATGACTTGAAGATATCCAGCCTTGATTACCTGGAAAAAAGTCACACTCCTAAACAAAAATATACCAGTATTTATATTTGCAATTTTCTTCAGAAATCTATCTCTTAAATGTAAAGGATAGGGGCGCCTGGGTGGCTCAGTCGGTTGAGCGTCTGACTTCAGCTCAGGTCATGATCTCACTGACTGTGAGTTCGAGTCCCGCGCCAGGCTCTGTGCTGACAGCTCAGAGCTTGGAGCCTTTTTCATATTCTGTGTCTCCCTCTCTCTCTGCCTCTTCACCACTCATGCTCTGTCTCTGTCTCTACCTCTGTCAAAAATAAATAAACATTAATTTTTTTAAACAAAAATATAAAGGATAAATAGGCATTATCTGGATACGTGGTCTAGAGACTATACATTTAATACATTTTACATTTAAAATCATGTTCAAACCTTTATTAAAAGTTAATGAATCTCTACTCCTTTATACTACTTTCAGCTTTCTCTAGATAGTAAGATGTATCTTGCCAGCTATTTTATTCTTTGTTGTTAGAATAAGGCAACCACATCTGGAAGTCTCAACATGCCAGGCTTGTAGGTTTTAAGACATTCAGATTTCTAAGTGTCAAAGCCATTGTTCCTAGTTTCTTTACTGAAAATAGCATCGTGGTGAACTATTTCAAATGTCTAATTGATGATTTTTCCTGTTGTTTGGACAAGAATGTTTTCTGCAATAAGTGAATTCTTCTAAAAGCCCACAAGAGAAGTAATCCCACTTTGACATGTTCATTTATTCCATGAGTGATTTGCCAGTGAATTGAGGGAATTCTACAGAATCATTTTTAAAACTGTTGTATAAAAACGTTCCTTTGTGTAGATTATCACATATCTTCCAACAGTTATTGGATACTTGGGAAATGGGAGAGGATGCTGTTTTGTCACTATTTAAGTCTCTTTGAAGTTTAAAGTTAAAAATATGGTTGTTTACTTGGGAATGGATAAATAATTACCTTTTGGCCAAAAACCAAAAAACAAAAACACTGTTAAAAATGATAAGAAATTTCAAATATATTCAAAATTTCTTCTTTTTGTTTAAACTTTTTACATTTGGATTTTTGAAAAAGTGAAATTTTCTCTCTGGAGGTGATATTTTTTAAGCTGTAACTCCTAAATAGTGTTTTATGTAATGCCTAACTAATACAAATAAGGTTATCAGAAATAGATCAGGTGGAAATTTCCTGGGCCATGTGAAAAAATTTATTAATACCCATCTTAAAGCAGCAAGGAGTATTCAATAAAATGAGAATAGCAATCACCCAGAAAGGACAGGTGTAATCACACATGAACTGTACAGTTCCATCGTTGAAATATGGCAGCCTTAAAAAACCCAAATGGAATTCCATTTAAACAAAATGGATTTTTATATTATACTATATTGTTTCAAAATTTATATATTTTCTCCTTAATCCATAGGTTTTAGGATAGCTATTCATTATTTTCCAGTAGGGGAAAATTATTTTCAGAGGACCATGCAATTTTTTTTGATTCTTTGCTTCTGACATCTGATTTTTTATGGTCTGAGAATATGGCCTATAAAAATATATTCGGGAGAATATATTCTTTTTTTTTTTTTTTGCAGTGAAGCTCAAAATTGGTATTTGTAACTTTTACACAAATGAAATAGACTAATATATTCTCTCTTATGTATGATAAAAACTTACTTTCTTACAGAGGGTAATCCTGTCTCTTCACTCTCTCTCTTGCTCATAAAAAAAAATGTTATTGTATTGCTTAAATCCAAAGAAACTATACTTTTGGGGCGGGCTTAAACAAGTGTATCAAAATATTTTAGGGGCATCTGGGCGGCTCAGTCGGTTGAGTATCTGACTTCAGCTCAGGGCATGATCTCACGGTACATGGGTTTGAGCTCCGCAACGGGCTCTGTGATGACAGCTCAGAGCCTGGAGACTGCTTCGGGTTCTGTATCCCTCTCCCTGGCTCTCCCCTAGTCACACTCTGTCTTCTCCATCTCTCAAAAATAAATAAACATTAAAAAATTTAAAAAAGCAAATAAAAATTGAAAAATAAAATATTTCACTATGATGTTTTTGGAATTTGGGTATTATCTAGGAGTTTTTGCTTTATGTATTTTACTGCTTATTTTGTTTGGTGCATAAAATTGTGGCAGTTTTATATTCTCCGCTGATTATTGTGTTATTGTAAAACTGTGTATTAATTTTATATTTATATTATAACAAATTACTACAACTCAGTGGCTTAACATGATGCACACTTAATAACTTAAAGTTTTGTAGATTAAAAATGTGACATGGATTTCATTGGATTTAAATCCACTGCATTCCTTCCTGAATGCTTTAAGGAAAAATCAGTATCTTTGACACTTTCAGCTTCTAGTGGCCACCCACATTGCTTGATTAATGGCCCTCTTTTTTTATATTCAAAGCCAGTAACATTTTAACTCTGAATCTTCTTGTCATCACATCTCCCTCTGACCACATCCAGAAAAGGTTCTCTGCTTTTAAAAACTCATGTGATTAGGCTGATCATCCCAGATAATCCAAAATAATCTCTCCTTCTCCGGATCCTTAATCTCAGTTACATTTCCAAAGTCTCTCTTTCAGTTCTAATTAATATATTCACAAATTACAAGGACTGGAGCATCTACATCTTGGAGTGGGGGAATATTGTTTTTTGTCATAATTAATGATTTTGGTTCTGGTACTGAATGCTGCCTTTTATCACATAAATATTGCCTCTTTTTATTGATTTTTGTTCATAATTGGTGAATCATTTCTTATTTCTTCTTTTTTCAACATATTTGTATTATCTTTCAAAAGTTATGTTTTGGGGACTAAATATTTGCCCAAATATTTTTTCACTTTAATTTCTGGCATTTAGGATGAATTAGTCTATGCTAATTATTATGATAATTGATATAATTGACTTTATTTCTTTCATTTTATTTTAGGTAAACCATCTATTATTTTTTTTAATTATTAATACATGAGAAGGGCAGTCAATTCCTAAGTGTCCTTACTAGGATCAATTTAGTTTGTTAGGATAAATAACTTTAGGCGCTGCCTGTATTTCGATGATGACGTGGTTTCTTCAAGGATTGCATGTAGCAATTTACACTACCTCAAGGTCTGTACACTGCTATTCTGGGTCTCTGGAATAGCTGGGAAGTTGTACTCTTTTGGCCCCAGGCTTAAAAGGAAAAATACTAATTATTACAAAACATTAACTTTAATTAAGACCTATTGTCTTTTGTAGAAAACTTTCAACAAATGCATCTGAAATTTACTACAAATATTACCAAGAAGCACATTTTGTTAAAACCTTCCAACCAAAGAGCTGAGTGCAAGAACAGATAAAGAACATATATTCAAAAATATTGTTAATTTATTTTGAAAAATTTTTAATGTTTATTATTTTTGAAGGAGAGAGACAGAGACAGAGCACGAGTGGGAGAGGGGGAGAGAGAGAGGGAGACACAGTATCTGAAGCAGGCTCCAGGCTCCAAGCTGTCAGCACAGAGACAGACATGGGGCTTGAACTCAGGAATCGTGAGATCATGACCTGAGCCAAGTCAGACGCTTAACCAACTGAGCCACCCAGGTGTTCCAAAATATTTTTTAATTTAGGAAATGTGAAAAATACCATGGATTTAGATCACCATATACTCAAATCCCCTTTCTACATTCACTCTTCAGCCAACCAAAATCATGTTTCCATCCCAACATCTTTTGCTAAGTACAACGGACATTTGTCTGTGCTTATATTAAATAATTTTACTTCATTTTGTTTATTTTAATTTAATATAAATTTTTAAATTCACATCCAAATTAGTTACCATATAGTGCAACAATGATTTCAGGAGTAGATTCCTTAATGCCCCTTACCCATTTAGCCCATACCCCCCTCCCACAACCCCTCCAGTAACCCTCTATTTGTTCTCCATATTTAAGAGTCTCTTGTGTTTTGTCCCCTCTCTGTTTTTATATTATTTTTGTTTCCCTTCCCTTATGTTCATCTGTTTTGTCTCTTGAAGTCCTCATATGAGTGAAGTCATATGATATTGTCTTTCTTTGACTGACTAATTTCGCTTAGCATAATACCCTCCAGTTCCATCCACGTAGTTGCAAATGGCAAGATTTCATTCTTTTTGGTTGCTGAGTAATACTCCATTGTGTGTGTGTGTGTGTGTGTGTGTGTGTGTGTGTGTGTGTATACCTATATGTATATATATGCCACATCTTCTTTATCCATTCATCCATCAATGGACATTTATTTGGGCTCTTTCCATACTTTGGCTATTGTAGATAGTGCTGCTATAAACATTGGGGTACATATGTCACTTCGAAACAACACACCTCTATCCCTTGGATAAATACCTAGTAGTGCAAGTGCTGGGTTGTAGGGTAATTCTATTTTTAATTTTTTGAGGAACCTCCATACTGTTTTCCAGAATGGCTGCACCAGCTTGCATTCCCATTGCTTCATTTTAAATTAATTCTACCTTCATTTTTTTTTTCAAAAGAATAAACCTTTACTGCATGACAGAAGGTAGGAGGAAGGAAGATTTATTTGCTTTTCCGGGTTTTGATTTTCCTCAGATACAACTCTAGCTCTTTGCGCTCTATCACTAGCCACCTACTTAGCCACACTGGACTGGTCTTTAAGCGACGCATGCAAGAAGCTTGCCGTGATGGAATTGCTTCTCCAGAAGACTGCTCATTTTGGCACTCTTTTACCTTTCATCAAATTTCTTCTGAATTTTCTTTGATCGTTTTTTGTTTAGAATCTATTCCTCCTTGGGAGTGAGCTTGGCTCCCTTCTTGCTTTGATGTAAATACACCTTGTGTAATAATGACCATAATCAACTAATATATCCATCACCTCACATAGTTCTATTTTGCATGTGTGATAAGAGCACTTAAAATCTATTTTCCTAGCAAATTTCAATGATACATTATTGGTTATGGTTACTCTGTATTCTTTTTTTTTTTTTTTCAACGTTTTTTTTTTTTTTTTTTAATTTATTTTTGGGACAGAGAGAGACAGAGCATGAAAGGGGGAGGGGCCGAGAGAGAGGGAGACACAGAATCGGAAACAGGCTCCAGGCTCCGAGCTGTCAGCACAGAGCCTGACGCGGGGCTCGAACTCACGGACCGCGAGATCGTGACCTGGCTGAAGTCGGACGCTTAACCGACTGCGCCACCCAGGCGCCCCTGTATTCTTTTATAGTTCCTCTCTATGGTTATTCTTTATATATTAACATTCTTTAGACATATCACTAGGTCTATTTCTTACTCTATATATTTTCTTTGGCTAATCTTACTTTCTCTCACCTTTACAAAACTAGATTTATCCTGACTTGGTGATTATCTGGATATAACGATTGAGGAAAGACAGGAATATGAAACGAAATTTATGGTCCTTGATTGGGCAATTTAATGAATTGCTATAAGAATGACAGCAGAAGAAACAGGTTTTGTAAGAAAATAATTGTTAGTTTTGATCATCATGATTTTGAGATGGCTGTTATTCAAAGTTAGAGATATTCAGTAGCTAGCTGGGTGTGTAGTCCGAAATAGTAAAATATATTCAGTGGAGGCAATTGCAATTGTTGCCACTTAAGAGGCAATTGAAACCATGAGAGTGTACAGTAGGAGAATAAAAAACGAAGCAAAAGCCAGAGCTCTAAATAACACCAGTATTTAAGGGTTAAACAGAAGCAAATCTCATAAAATAAGTTTGAACAGCTGGAGAAATGGGGAAAACTCAGGAGACTATGATATAATGAAATCAAAGGAAATATATGCCTGATATAGAGTTGGTTCCTTACCTAATAGCCATTCCCTCCTTCAACATAATTTTATAGAATCTAAACTATGTTAGGTCAGCAATACGCCCAGGGAAGGGGGGAAAATATCTACAGCCACAGAGGATGAATCATGATTTGTTCCAATAAAGTGTGCTAATCTTATACTCCTTTGCTGGCGATAATTTTATAGATTTGTTTGTGAAAAAATTATAGCCAATGAGAAGTTAGGAGTAAACTTCTTGAGAGTTCTAAAAAAGGATTACAGGTCTATGTTGGATATAATTAAAGGTCTTTATTATTTAAGCCATTTATAGTAACATTTGTTGTTAATTTTAGCCAAATATTTCATACTTGATAAATACCATGATTGATAAAAATTGGGTGGCATAAATAACAGTCCATAAGCTGTGCAATATAGATAAATAAAGGAGTACAAATGAGGGCAAGTGGTGACCCAATCATATCAGGATGAGAAACTTGTCACTCCTTTTATATACAGAAAAAAATGTGGTCAAATTTCCTCCTTTTATAGACTGTGATTCAACCTATATGCCAAGTAATGACATATCATAATAAGTGAGAGGAATTTTTATGCTGTTGACATGTGTTGTCTCTTTCTTGAAGCTTCTAGAAGAGAGGAGTGCTTAGGTTAAACGTGGATAGTCTGAGAGACCTAAATAAATGAGAACAAATGAAACCTGAAGCTAGCAGAAGGAAATAAATAATAAAGATTAGAACAGAGATAAGTGAAATAGAGAATAGAAAAATAGGAGAGAAAATCAATAAAATCCAAGTCGGAGAACTTGGATGAAAAAGACATATTCCTAGAAACACAAAACTTACCGTTACTAAATTACAAAGAAATGGAAAATCTGAATAGACTTATACCTAGTAAGGTGGCTAAATCAGTAATCAGAAATCTCCCAAAAACAAAAAGCCCTGGATCTGATACCTTCACTGGCAAATCCTGTCAAACATTTAAAGACGAAATAATAATAATCCTTCTCAAACTTTTCCAAATAACTAAAGAGTAGAGAACATTTCTTAACTTATTATATAAGGTCAGCATTACCATGATACTAAAGCTGGACAAAAATACTAGAAGAAGAGTAAAGTACAGACCAATATCCTTTATGATCATTGATGCAAAAATCCTTAAAAAGTACCAGCAAACAGAACTCAGCAGCATATTAAAAGGATTATACACCAGGACCAAATGTATTTAGGACTTATTCCTAAAATGCAAGGATGGTTCAACATACAAAAATTAATCAATCTACTATGACACATCAACAGAACAAAGAGAAAAAAAATAATCTCAACTGATGCACAAAAAGCATATGACCCAATTCAATACTTTCCATGATAAAAAAAAAAAAACATGAAACAAACTAGGAATAGAAGGAAACTACCTCAACATAATAAAAGCGCTATATAAAAACCCCATAGTGAACATCATACGCAAAGATGAAAGACTAAAAGATTTCCCACTAAGATCCAAAACAAGGCAAGGATGCCTGCTTTGACCACTTCTATTCAACATAGTACTAGAAGTTCTGGCCTGAACAATTAGGTAAGGAAAAGAAACAAAAGGCATCCAAATTGGAAAAGAAGAAGTAAAATTATCTCTGTTTGCAGATGATATAATATTATATGTAGAAAACCCAAAAATTCATTAGAATTAACAACTGAATTCAGCAAAACAGCAGGATACTAATTCAACACAATACAATGATGAACCTTAAAAACATTATGCTAAATGAAAGAATTGAGACCAAAACTGTGCCAAATGATATGCCTTCATTTATATAAAATTTCTAAGATACTTCATAGTATTCTGTAACTCCATAGACACAAAAAGCAAATTAGTGATTGTCAGGGGCCAGGGATGGAGAGTGGAATAAAGAGTGATTGTTTAATGAGTATGGAAATTGCCCTTAGGGTGATGCACTGAATTGTATAGCTTAAAATAATTTCATGTTATGTGAATTTCACCTAGATTTAAGAAAAAATTAAAAAGTGAAGGAGAAATAAAGGCTTTTTCACACAAACAAAAATGGAGGGATTGTGTCACCAGTAGACATGACTTGCAACAAAGGTTAAAATACATTCAAAGAGAAGGAACAGGACATAGGTCAAAAACTAAAATCTACATGAACATGGAAAAGCATTAGAGAAGGCATACATGAGGGTAAAATAAAATTTTCATTTTTCTTATCCTTATTTGATTTAATAAGTAACCATAATAACTATAGCAATAATGAATTCAGTAATTACAGCTTATGGATAAGTTAAATTAACGACAGCAATGTTTTAAGGGATGAGAGGGAGGAATTGGAAATACTCTGTTATAAGGTACATGTACTACCTATGAAGTAGCAGAGCATTATATGAAAGTGGACTTAAATTACTCATAAATATACATATATTGTAAATTCTGGAGCAAACACAAAAAATCTTTACAAGAAGTATAATTAACATTCTAAGAGAAGAGAAAAAATGGAATTATATAAAATGCTCAATCAAAACCAAAGAAGCAAAAGAGTGGACAAAAATAAGGAAAATAGAAAATAGTTACAAATAGGATACATATTAATTCAATTATACCAATAATAAGTTTAAACTGTGATGTTCTACATATGCCAAATAAAAGACACAGAGTTAAAGAATGGATAAAAAGGTAAGACCAACTACATGTTTTCCACAAGAAACCCACTTTAAATATAAGATACACCTACATTAAAAGTGAAGGGATGGAGAAAGATATATAGTGCTAACACTAATCAGAACAGCTTGCATAGCTAATGTCAAATAAGCAGACTTTAGAACAAGGAAAGTTAACAGGAATAAAAAGGGACATTTTATAGTGATAAACTGGTCATTTCCCCCAAATGATATAACATAACAGTCTTAATGTACATGTGCTTAACAGGAGAATGTCAAAATGAGTGGGGTAAAACTGATAGAACTGCAAGGAAAAATAGATGAAACTGCTATTATAGTTGGAGACTTCAACACCCCTTCTATAATTGACAGACGAGCAGGCAGAAAATCAGTGAGGTTACAGTTGAACAGAGCAGCACCATCAATCAACTGGATCTAATTGACATTTATAAAACACTTCATCCAACAACAGGAGAATACACATTCTTCTCAAGATTACATAGAACATTCAACAAAACAGACCACCTTCTGGATTATAAAACATACCTCACGAAACTTTTTAAAAAGAGAAATCATACAAAGTATGCTCTTAGATCACAATGGAATTAAGCTACAAAACAAAAGAAAGACAGCTGGAAAAATCCCAAAATAATTGGAGAGTAAACAACACACTTCTAAATAGCAAGTGGGCCAAAGAAGTTCTTTTGAATTTTTTTTTTAACGTTTATTTTTGAGACAGAGAGAGACAGAGCATGAACGGGGGAGGGGCAGAGAGAGAGGGAGACACAGAATCGGAAACAGGCTCCAGGCTCTGAGCTGTCAGCCCAGAGCCCGACGCGGGGCTCGAACTCACGGACCGTCAGATCGTGACCTGAGCCGAAGTCGGACACTTAACCGACCAAGCCACCCAGGAGCCCCTCTTTTGAACTAAATAAAAGTGAAAACACTAATCATCAAAATGTGTGTGATTTGGTAAACAGCATGCCTTAGGAGAAATTTATAGCATTGAATGTATATATTAATAAAGAAAAAAATAACTAAATCTAATAGTCCAAGCTTTCACCTTAGGAAATTGGAGGAAGAAGAGAAATAAAAACTTAAAGCAATGAGTAGAAACAAAAACAATAGGGCAGAAATGAATGAAATTGAAAACTGGAAATCAGTAGAAAATTAGTAAAAGCAAAAGTTGGTACTTTGAAAAGATTCATGACATTTATAAGATTCTAGACCGGCTTAATCCAGAAGAAAAAAAAGACACAAATTCCTAATATCAGAAAAGAAAAAAAGGATATTACTACTGATCCCAAACTGTTAAAGGCATAATAGAATATTCTAAACAACTCTATTTCCACAAGTTTGATAATCTAGATAAAATGGATACATTACTTTAAAAAGACAGCTACCACAATTGAAACAAGCAGGAATTCGTGTTCTGAATAAGCCTATATCTATTAGAGAAATTGAATTAAGTATTAATTACCTTCTAAAACAGAAAGCCCCAGGCCCATATGGCTTCACTGGTGAATTCTACCATAAGTTAAGAAATTATATCAATTCTTTACAATCTCTGCCAGCCAATAAAAGCAGAGTGAATGACTTTCTAATTCATTCTGTAAGGCTAGAATTTCTTTAATACCAAAACATCATAAAAACTATAGAAGAAGGGAAAAGTACAGACCAATACCTCTAATGAACATAGATGTAAAAATTGTCAAAACAATATTAGCAAATTGACTTCAACAATGTATAAAATGAATAATACAGAATGACCAAGTGGAATTTATTCCCTATATAAAATTCTCATTCAGTATTCAAAAATCAATAAATATAATTAATCCATCACATCAGCAAATACCTTATCCTATTGAAGGCAGAAAATTGATACTAATCCTCTCCAGTAAGTTATGATACATACTGTGGACCAACAACTGTAAATCCCTTCCCTCTCCACTACTAAAATAGAGTTATTTTATTCCTTTTCCATCATTGTCATCTGAACTTAACTTGTAAGTGCAAAAATCAAATATCATTTGCTTCAAACTAGATTTGTTAACTGGATGAATCTGTGGGGATTTCTCATTTTGAAAAGGTATAAATGTATTGAAAAAGAAAAAAAAATACATATATACTGGAGGATATATGTATTTTTAAATAGGAAATAAGTGGACATGTCATTGTAGGTGTCTTTCCCAAGGGCCCACCAGCCTCCCTCCTTCCTTAGTTTATAGAAATCCAATTTATTCAAGTCGCAATATGTGTGTCATTCTCCAAGCCTTAGGGAAAACATGATTGACCTAAACCAGGCAAAATAATCCCATTACTATTTTGTGAGTGATTCTTTTTAGGAGTGAGAAGGTAAATGCACTTATGTGCAGAGCCATAATGTAAAAGATACTGGAGATTCTGGAAAAGTTATACTCCTGTTAACTTTAAATGAAATTTATTCTATGAGAAAAAGATATTTGGAGATGCTTCAGTCATTTTGGGACTATGAGAGTATAAAACTAAGAATAATGTGCTGAGTGTGGCCTAGGGGATATATAGGGGAAAAAAGTCTAGCTATTTGCTGCCATTTCTGAGGCATTTTGTCAAATCCAGAAACCTCCAAATTTCTTATTATCGAATAATTAAATTTTTTATTGTAGAATTTTATTTTCTTTAGTTATTAATTAGTATATAAATTACTCTGCTGTAACAAAGACAGCCACAAATATAATAGCTCACACCAGATGAGGTTTTATTTTCCTGTACGTAATAGTTCAGTGATGCGCAAGCTGTTCAGGGTGAGCAGGCTGCTTGATTCTACTATCTTGAGAAACCACGTGTATTCTACTTTTTTCTGTGCCAATCCCTCCCAGCACCATTGGTGGTGCCCTCATTAATATGGTCGGCATTGATAGGATGGCCATATCAATCACTGTTCCAACCTATAAGGAGAGTGAAAGAAAAAGTAGAGGGAAAGAAATTTTATTTTTAAGCTAATATGAGCAAAATGTTGCACACATCACTACTATTCACTTCCCAGTAGCTAAATAGTCAAATTGCCACATGCAGCTTCAAAAGCTTCTGGGAAATTTAACCTATAGTTAGAAGTTCATGACCACTAAAACTTTGAGTGGGCTGTTAGTATTATATTGCTCAGAAGAAACAAATGAGAAGAAAAATTAAATTTTTTCTACATTGTTGCAACTGAAACAGTTGTCAAGGAAGAAATGATCAGTCATGTGATTCTGAGATTTTTAACAAAATAAACATAGCAAAGAATTTTGATTGTGAAATTCATAAACAAATATTGGCTGAATGAGCATGTCCCAACATTAGGAAGTAGAACCAAATATTAATATAGTAAATTCTGGGGTGTCTGGGTGGCTCAATTGGTTAAGTGCCCAACTTTTGATTTTGATGTAGGTAGTGAAATCATGGTTTGTGGGATTGAGCCCCAAGTCAAGCTCTGAGCTGACAGCACAGAGCCTGCTTAGGATTCTTTATCTCCCTCTCTCTCTGCCTCTCTCAAAATAAATAAACATTAAAAAAAATTATAAAATAAAAAACATAAAGCTTACTTAAAAATAATGTAGTAAATGCTGTTTTCAGATATTTAAATGTTAAACTATGTGTTCTTGCAATAAATACAAACTGATGGTGATTTTTTTTTCCTTTTCATATATCAGTATTTTTTAATCTATGTTTGTAAAAGACATTGATCTGGATTTGTTACACTTATTAAAATTTATTGACTAGATTTAGGAATCAAAGCTTTGCTAGCATCATAAATTGAGTTAAGAAATATTCCTGCTTTCTCCATTTTTCAAATAATTCCTTTAAGAGTCAAATGTTTCTTGCTTAATTAGTTGGTAGAATTCTCAAAGCAAGTAATCTGATCCTGGAATTTCTATGTGAGAATATTAATTATAGATATCGAGTAATAAAATTTTCTATTTTTCTGTTCTATGGTATCACGTTTTTAAAATAAGTGACATTAATTTATTTACATCTTTTTGTGTTGATAACACCTGTATGACATGTAATATTACACCCATTATTCCTGATACTGGAAGTCTGTGTCTTCCTTTGTTGTTTCTTGGTCAGTTATGCCAAGGAGTTATAAATTGCATTAGAAGTTTCCAAGAACAAACTTTTACCTGTGTTGATTTCCTGTACTTTATATTGTTTTCTATTTTATTCATTTTTTCTCATGTCTAACTTATTTCTGACTTACTTTCTCAGCTGTACAGATTATTTACTATATGGATAATTCATTTTTAACTTTTTATAGTTTTCTAGTGTATGCATTTTAAAGCTACTAATTTTCTTCTACATACTCCCATGCCTGCATTGAACAAGTTTCACTGAGACATATTTGCAGTATCATTAGCTGGAGAATCTATTTCATATTTTGTCCTCTTCTATGAATCTTGGGTTATATAGAGATGTAGTGCCTAATTTTTAAATTACTAGAGGTTTTATTATTTTCAATGTGTTTTATTAATTCCATTGAGCATAGATATTATACTATGATTTCAGTTCTATGAAGTTTATTGGAACTTGCTTCATAAATGAGCATATAATTCTAGAAAACTTATAGATAGGTATAATAGTAGAAATATGCACTTTGGATGTTTTATTCTCCAAGTGCTCTGTGCAATACATTATACATGAAAATTAGATAAAGTTTGTTAATTGTGCTCTGATTTTTTGTATCCTTAGTAATTTTTTGCCTAGCAGATACTGAGAGACATCTGTTAAAATCCCCCACTCTGATTGTGAAGTTTATTTACCTTTCTAATTTTGTCATTGTCTTCCTCAAAAGACTTTAAAATACGTAATTAAGATAATAAAAATTAAGAATAGTTGTATGTTCCTAGTCTATTTTATCCCCATGATATATCTTTGTAATTAACAATTCTTAATTTTAAGGTTATTTATCCAAAATTTGTATAGCTACATAAGTTTCTTCATTGTTGAATGGTTTCATCACATGCCTTTATTACTTTATTTAAAATTTGTATCTTCCTTACCTTTAATCATTGTCTGTTTTGAGCAACATATAGCTGGGATTTTATTCAGTTTGATAATATTTGCCTTCCAATTAGAGGAGTTGGACTTTTAAAATTTTGATGTAATTACTGATTTATTTGTGTTCACTTTCCTCTGTCAATTCCATCCTGCTATTCTTACTATCAAATGATTTTTTTTGTTTTTGTTTTGTTTTCCTCTTTTGTGTGTGTGTTTTCGTTTTCTTTCTTTCTCTTTCTCTTTTCTTTTTCTTTTCTTTTCTTTTTTTTTTTTTCCTTTGGTTAAAGCGCTTTCAGTTCAAAACTTTCCATTTGATCCCCCATTACATATTGACATCTTCTCTGAGATATCCTTTGTTTTAAGAGTTTGTGATTGCCTCCTACATTATTTCTGTAACAGCTATTTTAAATCTTTCTCAGATTCTTCCAACATCTGTGTCATCTTGGCATTTGCTTCTGTTCCCTGTGCATTGATTTTTGCCTCACTTATGTATCCTAGATATTTTGAATACATTAGGAAACACTGAGCCTTGTTTAAATCCTAAGAATGACAATGATGTTTTTGTTTTAGAAGCTAGTCAACCTCTTTTTTTCCATCTAGTTTTCATCTCACATTCTGTGAGCTATGGTTCCAATGACAGTTCAGTTTTCAAAGCACTTGTGGCACTGTTCTGATTTGTCTACCGTGTGCCATCAATCTGGAATCTGAGCCTTGGTCTATTCATTAGTTTAGCGTTCAAAGTTTTTGCTGTGCTGAATAGGAACAGATCCACTGCATGTACCATTTAAGGATAAGCCTAGAATTTCACGATGTTATGGGATCACTGTCCCTGGTCCTCCCTCTCAGTGATATCTCCTCTTTTCCCCTGAGTCTCCTCTTTTCAGTTCTCTGTCTACAAAGTTGGGCTTTAATTTCCTGGCTCTGCTATATAGATATGCAATTTCACCTATATGAGAGAGACCAAGCAGTAGGAAGAAAAAGAGAAACAAATTTTGTCCCCATAATCTTGGAGCCACAAATCCACTCGGTATAAATGAAGGTTTCCCTTAATTGGAGTTTTGGCTCCTGCTGCCACAACCACCATAGAAATTAGTTGGGAATTGGACAGAGAAAGAACAAAGAAAATAAAATCATATTTAAGAGGATTTTCATACTCTTTCTGAACTTTAGGAGTTCCCTTTCCTTCTCCTTTAGCCAGAATTAGAGGGCTTCTCTGGTTTCTTTTTCTGCATGCTGGTGCCACTTTTGTTCATTAACTTCAGGCTGGAGGATACTGGTAAAGAGAAAAGGGTAACTCTGCCACCAGTTGGGGGGCATTTCAAATTGCAGTTGTTTTCCCTAACCTGACTGCTAATATTTACTTTTAGAAAGCTCACATAGCTGCCTTATGCATTCTATCCTGGTTTTATAGCTATATACAGTAAGAGAAATGCAATGAAATGAGTTTTCTCCATCTTAATCCAAAATCGAAAGTTCAGAGGGTCTCTTTTACTTCAAGCATTCTATGAATCTCCCTCTGCTTTTGCCATTTTCTTTCCTTTCCACTTTCTTCTTCATGAATTTTATTTCACTATTTCTCCATTCTTTGAAAGAAAGGGAGCTAAGATATGCTAGCAATGAAATTGGACAGGGAATGCAAATTTCAGAAACGATGCAGACTTTCAATATGAAGATAATAAAGAATGGAAACAAACTATACTGATGCCTTATAGAACCCCAAACAGAAGGGGAAGGGACAGAGTAAAATATTTTAAATTTCAAAATACCAGATTAAAGCACAATTTCTACTCTTACTGAGTTTTTTATTAGTATTTTGGTCTACCTACATAGCTAATTAAAAGTTACCAGCAAGTAAGAGCTCACATAGTGAAAATCTTAGCCTCATACAACAAGCCATAGTATAATCTTACAGATGCTCACAGCTATAAAGAGAATAGTATTTTAAAGCCAAACAAAAGTACATATTCACTGAAGAGATACATTTCAGACATAATGATGAAATAAAGGTTTTGTTTAGAACAGTAAGAGACAGGAAGTGAGTAATAATCTTAAAAAGTTCCAATAATTGTAAAATTTTGAGTTCTATGTTAATTTTCCAGTCTGATATTTTGCAATAAATATAAAAATAATATTATTTACAAAATATTTTAAGGCATTTTATTTTCATCATAAAATCAATAAATGGAGGAAATGTTAAGTTGAATTGTATTCTAAAAATGCACATAAAAAGAAAAAGCCAGCAATGCCTAGCCCCATAGGACTTTGCATTTAAATAGAAATTGCTATAAAAAAGCATTATAATAGCAGTTTAAAAGCACCGGGTGTGAAGGCAGGCTTGAAAGAACACCATTAGTAATACAGCAATAATATTGCATATGTCTGAAAGCATATTAAAATGATAATGAAAATGAGGTCTATTTTTTATGAAGTGTTTATACTTAAACATCCTGGTCATCACTAGAAAACAATACAATTAATTTTATACTTTTTCCATTCTTCTTTTTTAAACTTGAAGATTTCACAGTGGTATTTTCAACTACTTTTGGCAAATTTCTCCACAGCTTCCCCTTAAAATCTTTGAAATAATACCTTGAAGGATTTTTTCTGTGTGTACGTGTGTGTGTGTGTGTGTGTGTGTGTGTGTGTGTAGTATATCAATAAAAGCATCTAGTACATTGATTAATGTTAATTGAGGAGTGATGATTTTGAGCAACTCTAGCCCTTTGCAAAATATACTGACATGACTCACAAATGTGGCATATATGTCAAAAAACTATGGTTAGTGTGGTCAATGATTTTCTGTTATACATATTGTTTAGCATTTTTTATTGTCTAGACCAAATGTTAGCACCCAGGACATATAAATTAAGAAGTAATTAGTAATTTAAAATTCTGATTGTCACAATGTGATGGTTTAATAATTGTTAATGATAATAAAGCATCATAATTAGCCTTCAGATTTAGACAAGTTCACTGGTTTCACTAAAACAATATAATCAAATTCTTTGAAGGAGTTTTTTTTAATTATTAATTTTCTGTAAAAAAAATACAGTGTTCTGTTAGTTACAATGCTTTCAATACCTATAAACTTCAAGAGGGAGGAATAGTATTGGTATTACCTTGATCAACTCTGAAGTCACATATAATATAAACCTATAAAACCTATAAATGGCAGACGAATGCTTAAAGAGAGAATCATATTGTTCTCTGCAACCAGATTCTATATTACTTCCCGAGAATGCATTTCTCACAAGGGGAATTATGAAAAACTTTAAGGAAGATTTATTGACATGTAGCTTTTCGCTTGATTGACAAATGTACTTACTATTTTGAAGATAATTCACTATGACTAGAATCCTTCTAAAAAAGAAGGTAAAGGCAAGATAGCAGGTACAATACATATATTTTGTAAAGTATGAAGAAATGAGGAATAGGGAAAGATCCTTTGAAATAAAAACTTAAACGATGATCACATAGCTGGTTACAGAGAATAATAGTTGTACACCAAACTCCAGCTTTGTAATAAGTAATTTCAGAGTAAATGAAGCTGGAATGGAGTTAGCAGACTATCTCAATGAGGGCAGAGATATATTCCTGCTAAGAAACTGAATTTTACGTGAAACTTTCATGATATTTTCACAATTGTCCACTAATTTATTGATGCTTAATTTGCATGCCAAATGTGTAGCATTTTGAAAGAAGTACCAGAGACTACTATATTCAATCCAATTCAACAAGTATTCATGAATCCACTTATGTATTCAGGGCACTATAAAGAATACAAAAGAGATGATGAAAACTGCCCCAGCCCTCAAGCAACTTTTAAACTACGGGGGATGACACTGTACCATTAAATAAGTAATTAATTGCTGAAACAAATGGTACAAAGATTGGGTACTATAGAATTTCAGACTAGAGAAAAATAGAAAAAAAACTTGAATGATAAGGAAGTCTTCATGAAAGAGAACGGCATATTTACTGTCACCGATAAAAATTTTTTAGATTTATATCCAACCAACATATTTTATCACCATCTATGTGTGAGATTCTGTGCTCTATGGTGCAGAATATATAAAAATAATTGAACCATGTCCTCAAAGATTTTATAAGCCAGAATAATGAGTTCATGAATAACTGTGATATAAGGCAAAATATTGTGTGTGTTGCAAATGAAACAAAAATATAGAATAAAAGTATAACGAAGTTCAGAGAAGGGAGTTATCACAAATATATAAAAAAGATTCAGAAAAATGACATGGCATTTAAAACATGGCATTTCAAATGGTGTTCAGAGGAAAGGTTAGGATTTTAGCTGTCTGAAAGAGAGAAGTAGTTCCACTACTTCACTAGTAAGAAACAATATGAACAAAAGCTCTGGAGGCAGGAAAAGCACAGGTTCTATATGACATCAAATAAATAGTGGTATATAAATGTAGAAAATGGAATAAATCATCATACTGAACATTGGCCTAAAAGTCAGGAGCACCATTATTACTACTCTAGGTAGTGAAGAACCAAGGACATTTTTTTTAAACTAAGGTTTATTTATTTATTTTGAGAGAGAGAGAGAGAGAGAGAGAGAGCATGCACGAGCAGGGGAGGGTCAAAGAGAGTGAGAGAGAGAGAATCCCAAATAGCTGGTGCACTGTCAGCCCAGAACCCGACCTGGGCTCTATCTCATGAACCAAGAGATCATGACCTGAGCCAAAACCAAGAGTCGAATGCTTAACCTACTGAGCTACACAGGTGCCCCAAGTTTTAAATAGGGAATAAGTTGATTAGACATGTGATATACAAAAATTAGTGGAAGAGAAAGTTTTAAGGGTGAAATGAAAAGAAGTTCCTGTAGTCAGGTATATATATGCCAGAATGGAGGAGAAAATTTACTTTTGGAAAAACTGAATGGATCCAGGAAAGAACCTATCAGTAGCCAAACACTATTGCTACCATAAAGCAATCTGCTCAGTAAGCCCCACTCATGTTTAAGGCTTACAATTGGCTTTTTAATCCCTCATTCTTTCAAAGCTTTCAAACCTTTAAGAAAGCCTTAACATATGAGACCAAGACAAAAAAAATTTTGGAAAAGAAAATAAAAGAAAAAAGAAGAGACAATATAGGTTGAATAGTGGCTCCCAACTAGGTACAAATTTTCTCTCACAGGGAGAGGCTGCTGGACTCTAGTAGGTGGAGGCCAGAGATGGTGCTAAACACCTTAAAATTCACAAAATGTCCCCCAAAACAGTTAGTTTGCCCAAAATGTCTACAAGGCCAAGATTAAGAAACTCTGAAGGAGAAGAAGACAAAAAAAATAGTAATAACAAATACAAATTTCTTCAAAAATAAGAGAACTTAATACATCTAAGAAATAACAGAAGCCTATTAAAAGTGAGAATTCAGTGATCTTCATATTACTCTGGGTTTAAGAAATAATTAAATTTAAAAAATAATGGAGACTTCTAGTTTCTGTTCTGGCTTATTTGCAAGGAGCTTAGAAGTCATCACTCCAATCCTCACAAGAAAAAAGCTGAACAAACTGAAAATGAATGCCTCTTAGACCCATCAGAAATCAAAGCCACAGAGCAAACTACAGGATCCAAAATTGAAGAGATATAAAGGTACATACAAAGAATCATAACTCAAGGGAGCAGAAGTTCAGGAGCGGAAACATGGGAACTAGTAACCACTATTCTGATGAATTGCTGGAGGCCCAGGGTGGACATAGTTGAAGGTTAAAAACTACAGTAGAGGGCCCCATACTCTGTGAGTTCTACCTCAAGGAGCCTACTGGGTTTCACAGTGAAGATCAGAAGAAAATCCCCTTGAGCTTCCAGCAAGGGGAGAGGAAAAACTGCTCTTTTGAAATTCACCCAGAGCTTCTTTGTTCTTAACAAGGTTCACCTTCAAGAGTATCTATTTTAGCAGAGTCTAATTAACTACTTAACTCCAGCCCCATCTAGCCTTCTATGTGAGGGAAGGTTAACACCAACTTCAGCCCCCTTTAACCTTCCTGTTTCATCTAAGGGGTGGTAATACCTGAGAAGCATTTATGAAGGTCACAGACCAGAACAAAGGTTCACCAATAGACTGAAATCCAATCATAGGATTACAGAACCCATCCCCTCCTCCCACATTTTAGCACAACATCAGTAGGGGTCTTGTATAACAATAGGAGAATACAATTGAAAGAATAGCATGTCTCACGTTTATTTAATACGTTTCTAGGGAAACCCTAAGACAACAGGGAAGGCAAAAACAAGGATACCAGAAGAAATATTAGCCTCTGACATCTAGAAGTACAGCCTAATGCCTAGCCAGATACATCTAAAACCTAACAACCAGGGACTATTTTTCTCAATTCCTTTGTACTCAATACATTATGTCTGCCATTCAAGAAAAATTAAAAGTCATACTAAAAGACAAAAACACAGCTGGAAAAGACCAAGCAAGCATCAACTCAGACTCAGACATAACAGAGGTTTGGAAATTACCAGACTAGGAATGTGTATTCTGTTGTTTTATGAACCATTCCATAGTGCTTTCTCTTTGGGAAGGTTATTAATTATTGATTGAATTTCTTTTTTAAAATACAGGCCTCTTCAGATTATCTATTTCTCCTTTGTGAGTTTTGATGAATTGTATCTTTAAACAAATTGGTTAATTTCATTAGGTTATCTAATTCATGGTCATAGAATTGTTAATAATATTATTTATTCATTTAATGTCCATTAGATCAGTAGTGATGGTCCTTCTTTGACTTCTGATATTAATAATCTGTCTTGTTGCTTTTTTCTTTGAAAAATAATAAGCTTATGGTTTGGTTGACTTACTGTGTACAATGTGGTGTTTTGATATATGTATACCTTATGAAATGATTACCACAATCAAGATAATTACCATATCCCAACACTTCACATAGTTATTGTGTGTGTGTGTGTGTGTGTGTGTGTGTGTGTCTGATGAGAGTTTTTAAGATCTATACTACTAGCAAACTTAAAGTGCTGATTTCCTATTTTCAATTTCATTGATTTCTGCTCTAAATCTTATTTTTAAAATTTACTTCTTACTTGTGGTGAGATTTATTGTTACTTCTAGTTTCCTAAGGTGGAAACTTAGATTATTCACTGTAGATCTTTCTTCAGTTCTAATATATGCATTCAATTCTATAAATTTCCCCTAAGTACTGTCTTCATGGTACCCCACAAAACTTGGCAAATTGTGTTTTCACTTTCCTTTAGTTCAAAATATTTTTAATTTCTCTTGAGAATTCTTCTTTGATCCATGTGTAATTTAAAAGTATGTTGTTGGTGGTGCCTGGGTGGCTCAGTTGGTTAAGCATCCGACTTCAGATCAGGTCATGATCTCAAGGTTCATGAGTTCAAGCCCCGCCTCAGGTTCAGAGGCTGGAGCCTGCTTCAGATTCTGTGTCTCCCTCTCTCTGCCCCTCCCCTGCTCATGCTCTGTCTCTCTCTCAAAAATAAATAAACATTAAAAAAAATTTTTTAAAGTATGTTGTTTAAGAGGAAAAAAAAAAGAAACCAAAAACCAGACTCAACTACAGAGAACAAACAGAGGGTTGCCAGAGGGGAAGTAGGTAGGGGATGGATGAAATAAGTGGTGGGGATTAAGAATGCACTAATCATGATGAGCACTGAGTAATGTACAGAATTTTGGAATCACTATATTGTACCCGTGAAACTAATATAACACTGAATGTTAACGTGAACTAAAATATAAGTTTTAAAAAGTGTGTTGTCTAATCTCCAAGTATGTTGGGTTTCTGGCTATCTGTTATTGATTTCTAGTTTAATTTCATTGTGGTATGATAGTGCAGCAGGATTCTCACACAGAGAGTCGTGACACTGAGGTGTTTTTTTTTTTTTTTTAGAAGCAACTTTATTCATGCCAGCAGGGCTCAGTTGGGTTCATACCAAAAGAACTGAGCCCACAATGCCACGTGGCATAGTTTTTAAATATATTTTCTATTTTTTTGTCTCCTATATATGGTAACACACAAACATGCAGTCTGACTAAGTGGTGTCATGTTACAAGGTTGTGAGGGATGTCACGTACACATATAGCCAGGATGCTTTTTTTTTTCCTTTTCTTTTCATTCCTTAGGGAGGGGACCCTACCACAATAACATATTTTGTATGTAATCTATTCTTTTAAGTTAGTTAAGTCGTGGTTGTTTTATGATCCAGAATGTGGTCTATCTTGGTGAATGCTCTAGGTGAGCTTCAGAAGAATGCATACTCTCTTAGTGTTTTGTGAAGTATTCTATAGATGTAGATTAGATCCAGTTGGTCAGTGATACTGTTGAGTTTATGTTATTACTGATTTTCTGCCAACTGAATTTGTCAGTTACAGATAGAAGTATGTTAAAGTCTCCATCTATAATAGTAGATTCATCTTTTTCCCTTGCAGTAATATCAGTTTTTGCAACATGTATTGTGATGATCGTTTGTTAGTTGTATGTACATAAAAGATTATTATATCTTCTTGGAGAAGTGATGATTTTATCATTATGTAATGTTCCTTTTTATCTGTGATAATTTTCCTTGGTCAGAAGTCTGTTTTGCCTAGGATTAATATAGTTTCTTCAGGTTATTTTTGATGACTGCTAACATGATGTATCTTTCTCCAATCTTTGACTTGTTTTTCTCTGTCTGGCTTTTTCACTTAGCACAATGTCCTCCAAGTTCACCCATACTGTCACAAATAACAGGATTTCCTTCTGTTTTAAGGCTGAATAACATCACAAAGTGTGGAGCACCTGGGTGGCTTGTCAGTTGGGCGTCCGACTTTGGCTCAGGTCATGATCTCGGTGCGTGAGTTCAATCCCTGCATCAGGCTCTGTGCTGACACCTCAGAGCCTGGAGTCTGCTTCGGATTCTGTGTCTCCCTCTCTCTCTGCACCCCAAGCCCCTCGTGCTCTCTCTCTCTCCTAAAAATATATAATCATTTAAAAAAAAAAAAACAATGTGGGTGTGTGTATCTGTATATGTAGTCACATTTTTTAAATCCATTCATCCAATAATGGACACTTAGGTTGTTTCCATATCTCTGCTCTTGTGAATAATGCTGCACTGAGCATGGGAATGCGGATTACCTTTTCAAATTCCAGATTTCATTTCAATTGAATATATACCCAGAAGTGGGATTGCCGGATCATATGGTAGTTCTATTTTTTAATTTTCTGAGGAAATTTCACATTTTTCCATAATGTCTATGCCAGGTTACATCCCACCATTGTACAGGTGTTCCCTTTTCTCCACATCTTCGCTGACACTTGTTATCTTTTCTCTTTTTAATAAAAGATATCATAACAATTTCCTTGATAATTCATGATATTGAGCACCTTCATGTACCTATTGGCCATTTCTATGTCTTTGGAAAAATGTCTATTTGGGTATTTTGTTCATTTATAATTGGGTTATTTATTTACCTTTGCTATTGGGTTGTATAAATTCCTTATATACTTTGGATATTAACCCCTTAGAAGATATATGGTTTACAAATATTTTTTCCCATTACATTGATTACCTTTACATTTTGTTGATTGTTTTCTTTCTTGTGCAGAGCTATTTAGTTTGATGTGCTCGCACTTATTTATTTTTGTTTCTACTGACTGGACTTTTGGTGTCATATTTTAAAAAAATAATTGCTAGGACTGATGTTAAAATTTTTCCTTATTTTCTTCTATGAATTTTATCAGGTATTACATTTAAGCCCTTCATCTATTTAGACTTAATTTTTGAGAATGATGGGATAGAGGGATCCACTGTCATCCTTTTATATGGTATCCATTCAGCCACACTGTCTTTTGATCAGAGAATTTAATCTATTTACATTTAAAGTAATTATTGATAGAAAATGACTTACTAATTCCATCTAATTAATTCTTTTACAGCTGGATTGTATTTCCTTTGCTCCTTTCTTTCTCTTTTATTCGTCTCCTTTGTGAATTAATGATTTTCTGTAGTACTATATAGGGAAATGTGAAATGACTAAAAGTATTGTGAAATGATTACTGCAGTAAGTTTAGCGAGCATCCATCATTTTATACAGATACAGTTAAAAATTTTTGATTCCCGTGTCTTCATCTTTTGTGGGTCAGCCATAGGATTTTGTTTTCTTGTTATTATGAGGATTATATAAGATAGCTTATAGAGTATTTTAATCGTTTAAGAATTTCAATCACATATGGAAACTCCTTTTTACTCCTTACTCCATATTATACTTTTGATGTCACAATTTACATATTTTATATTCTTTATTTATTAACAAGTTACTATAGGTGTAGCTGTTTTTTAATACTTTTGTCCGTTAACCTTTATAGTAAAGCAATTAACATATCATCATATTAGAGTATTAGAGTATTCTAAATTTGACTATACACTTATCTTTACCCAAGTATTTCATATTTTCATACAGTTTCAAGTTAGACTGGTAATGAACTCCTTCAATTTCTGTTTTTGTGGGAAGGTCTTTATCTCTTATTCATTTCTGAAAAACCTCTTTAACAGGTAAAGTGTTCTTGGCTGGCTTTTTTTTTTTTTTTTTCTTTTTTTTCCAGCACTTTGACTATATCTTCCCATTCTCCCTAGGCCTGCAAGGTTTCTGGTCTTTAAATAAGCTATCTTCCCCCTTTCTCCCTCTCTCCTCCTTCTGAAATTTTAATAAGGCATAAGTTGTTCCATTTGATTGATTCTCACATTTTAGATATGCTTTATTCATTCTTTTTCATTCTTTGTTCTCCTCTGACTAGATAATTTCAAATGACCTAACTTCAATTACACAGATTCTTACTTCTGCTTGATCAAGTCTGTTGTTGATGTTCTCTATTGTATTTTTCATTTCATTCACTGAGTTCTGTTCCAGATTTTCTTTTTGTCTTTTTTGTCATCTCTCTCTCTTGTTTGGTTTCATGTGCTGTTTTCCTGACTTCAATGCATTGTCGTTCTGTTTTCTTGTAGCTCACTAATCTTCCTTAAAACAGCTATTTTGAATTCTTTCTTGGGCAAATTTTAGATCTCCGTCTCTTTGTGCTTCATTACTAGAAAATTATTGTGTTCTTTTGGTCATGTTTCCTTGATTTCTCATGTTCCTCAAATTCTTTTGTTGATGTCTTCAAATTTGAAGAGACAGTCATATCTTTCAGTTGTTATTGACTAGCTTCAAGAAAAAAAAATAATTCTTTCAGCCTTCTTAGGGATTCTGAGGCTTTTTAAGAACTTTTCTATAGATATGCCTGTTCCACCCATCTAGTTCCTTCTTGGGAGAATTCTTATCATTGTATGTCTTCTCATGATCCTGCAAAGCCAGGCCAAGTTTCAACAGCCTCCTATTTGCTTTCTCTATAGTGGTGCTGAATGCTCAAAGTTGTGTGGTTTCTCTCAGTCCCACAGAGTTGAGCTGGCTTTCAGCATATATTCACTAGACATCTACAAGGGCTCATACTTTCTGTTCTCAGGGGCAAGCACAGGGAGCCAGTCATAGTGTGGGAGGGGTGTGGGAGATGCTAACAAAGTGATGGCATGGGCCAGATGGGGTAATCCACAGGGGAGGCATCCCCAGTGACTCTTTGGTGAGCTTTTTGATGGAGTCTGCAAAAGCAGTTAATAGATCTGTGTCCCTTTGATATTCCTAAGCCCTGCCTGTTTTCCTGGCCCCTATCTGCACCTCAGTCATGCAGTTCACCTCAGTGTTCTGGGTGAGATGAGACAGAGTGGGCCTCATTGGAAGTATACCACATAGATGAGGAAGTCAGGCATTCACTCTCACACTTTCACTTTCCCCTATGGGAGAAATTATCAGGCCAGGAGGGTCTCCCTTGGCACTGAGTTGTGCCTTCTTGGGGAAGCAGTAATGTGGATAAAATAAAACTGTTCCCCTTATCCTCTTCAATGCATCTAATCTCAGATTTCTTTTTTCTTCAACAGTGTGCTGAAACCTCTTTGCTGGCCTCTCAGACTTCCACAAAAGTACTCTTGTCCATAGGTGACTGTCTAAATTAGTGTCCTTTGGTAAAAAACAAGGCAGAAAACTCCTATTGTACAATTTTGCTGATATCATTCTCAATATGGTAAATATTAATGGTTTTTAAATCTCAGTGGTAGTGCTTGACATGTTGGCAGGATATTTTCTATATCTGAATTAATTAAAAATAAATATTAATATCACAATGCTATAACCTGAGTTTTATAAATAATAAATATGTTATGTAAATAAAAGACATTTTGGAATGATTTATATTACATCTTTACTAATTATCTCTAAGTACTTGGGTTATAGTTTATTTTAATTCCCTTTTACATGTATTTCTATATTTCAAAAATCTTATCTAGTAAATATTTGATTGCTCTTATATAAAAAAATTATGTAGAAAGAACAAAGACAATTTTAAAATGGTATTATTAGCTAGGGAGCAAGAGGTCAGTTATGGAGGAAGAGTGGATTGGTGTATTTTGTAACTGAGAGGATATGATCTTAGTATCTTGTTTAAATTTTCAGTTGTTATGATCTTTTTAATTTAAAATGTTTGGGTATGCTACTAATATAGTTTTTGCTAAAATATAGTACAATTCTATTGAAGGTCTGTTTAACCATTATCCATTTCTGGCAAACAATTAATCACCTCAGAATATTAAATGTGAAAAGTCTTTAGAATCACAAATGTTAGAGTAGGGAGGCTCCAAAGATCAACTAGTTCGAATCTTTTACAGATTACAAAAATGAGCTCTGCAGTGATTAAATTATTTTAGGCCATAGAACTAATAATGGAAGAGTTATGACTAGAATTAAGATCTCCAGACTATTTATTTGCAAGAGTAACATGTTTACTATGCACTTGTTTATTTTCCCTTTACTCAAGGAAAATCAGCAGAAAACCAAGAGCAAAATAAATTGGTTATGTGACTTATAAAGGTACAATTTAAAAATCATGAATATCTTTACATGAATGATGTTTTCCAGGACAGTTGTGAAAATTAAATCAAATGCATTCCACATTAAAAAGGTACAGTTCAAACAGCTTCTCATACTCTATCACAATTCAAAGGGTATAAGTATAATCTTTAATATGAAAAACATCCAGTATATATTAACCTAGATGTCAATAGGAAACTGATGTCACATTTAAATGGGTAAACTGTGGAGAGCTTAAGGAAAAGACTATGGACAGGGGAAGTTAGGGGTCATTGGAAAACAAAAAGCCATGGTGAAGAATACTGGTAATAGAAACACTGAAAAAAAACATACCCACCCTAGAAATGAAGGGGAAGAGGAATCTAGTGCTTACCAGAAAGAGCTATGGTTGTGTCTCTACACATATAGGATTTCTTTCCTTTCTTTTTTTTTAATATAGAGATATTTATTTATTTATTTTTAAAATATGAAATTTATTGTCAAATTGGTTTACATATAACACTCAGTGCTCATCTCAACAGGTGCCCTCCTCAATACCCATCACCCACCCCTCCTTCCCTCCCACCCCCCATCAAACCTCAGTAGGATTTCAAACAAAATCAGTTGTTACCTTCTTCAGAGGAACACAGCCATTGACAGCCCAAAAGAATGGGAGTCAGATGAATAAATACCATAAATTAATTTTCTTACTGTCCTCCAATTTTCTGCCAGGGTCATTAACTGACTGAAACAAACTGGAACCCAGAGTTCAAAGGAGGCCGCTAATGTTTCTTATAAGGGCAAAATGAGTAAGAGAAGATTAGATCTGCAACAACAAAGATGATCTACCAGTTGAAGGTCAAGCAGTGAAAAAGAAGAGAAAGACAAGAAGGAGAAAAGAACAAGGTCAAGCTACAAATTATTAGGAAATTCTTCATCCATCTACCACCATATTTAACTATGATGATCTTCAGAGAGTAATACCTTCCTCAACTTTGAGAAAGTTCATCTTTTGGACAACTCTAACTTGAAGCCACAGAGAAACAGAGATTTCATGCATTGTAGTTCCAACCTTAACCAACTTGAAAATAGAATAATCCAGTACAGATATGTTGAATTTTAAATGCTCTCTAGACATCTAGATTAAGAGTACTTCACATCTGAAGTTCAAGGAAAGGTCCTTCTGGACACTTTGGAATTATCAGCATATAGATATTAAAACCATGAGAATACTGAATTTACCAAAATAGTCATTACACATAGGGTAAAGAGGAGGTACCAATACAATCTGAGACATTCTGAAGTCAAGATGTAGAATAGAGAAGAACCAGGACAGGACATTGAAAGCAGCCAATAATTTAGGACAAAAATCAGGATAGCATGGTGTCATAGAAACAAAGTGAAGAAAGCATTTAATTTGGGAATGATTGACCATCTGTATCAAAATAAGATGGAAGACAAAGATTTAGTAATTGGCCTTAATAATGCACAAATAACCTTCATAAAAAATTTGGTGGAGGGGCCCCTGGGTGGTTCAGTTGGTTAAGTGTCCAATTCTAGAGTTTGATCCAGGTCATGATCCCAGGATGGTGGGACTGAGCCCTACATCAAGCTCTGTGCTGAGTGTGGAGCCTGCTTAAGATTCTCCTTCTCTCTCTCTCTCTCTCTCTCTCTCTCTCTCTCTCCCTCTCTCTCTGCCCCTCTCTGCCCCACTCACACTATCTCGCTCTTGAAAATTAAAAAAAAAAATGTTGGAATAGTGGGGCCAGATTCTGATTCTGATTGAAATAAGTTCAATAGAAATTTGGAAAGGTATGTAGGATGCAATGACTACAAATTTTTAAGTAATTTTCTTGCAAATTGAGAAGAGGAATTTCAAGGTAGTTAAATGACACATGAGATCACTTTTGTAATGGGGAAAATTAGAATGTGTATAATACCGAAAATGATCCAATAGGTAAAAATGATGCAGGAGACATTGTGCAGTGAAATTCTTGAGTAAGAAAAAAATGGGTACATACAGTGCAACTCTTGATCTCAGGGTTGTGAGTTCGAGCCCCACTTTGGGTATAGAGATTACTTAAAAATAAAATATTAAAAAAAAACCAAACTTATTCTTGATAAGCTCTCATTGTTGAAGATGCCAAGACATGTCAGTGATCCAAGGGGAAGAATATCATTTAGCATCAAGTTTCGGGCTGACAGAAGACAGAGCCTCAGGCAACAAATTTGAAAGAATGTGAATACGTACAGTACCATGGGACCACACTTGTAATCCCTGCTGGCCTTCAGACCAAGAGATCTGGAGTTGTCCCTTGGGCGAAGTTGCAAGCTCCTTTCTGGGAGGTATTGTTGAGCTCTAGTGACGTCAAGAAAGTGAGCAAGGATGGTGTCTCCTTGCTTATATCCCCTGGGAGCAACTATTTAACCTCTAGATGTTTGACAAACCTGAAGCTTGTCCCTTAGGCTGAAGCTCTGGGACAAGTTAATAGGCTTTCTTCTCAGGAAGACTGAAAGTGTGCTTCATTCTGCTGTCTGCAGTGCCCTGGGGGAGGTGGGGGTGGCCTGCCAAGAACTTCCATTCAGTTGTTACAGTCCTGTGGAGCTTTGGAACACTAGCTCTCTTGGCCACATGGGCCACACAATCAAGGGGTATACTCTTTGTGAACTACACACAGTCATCAGCCTTAGCAAACCAGCTGGAGAGTGTAGTGGGTGGGGTATTCTCACTGGCTTGAGAAAGTCAGCAGGAAAATCCCTTGACTGCACATGCCTGCCAGCTTCAGTAATTCAGTAGTAGAGTGCATTATCTGTCCAGGCTTACTGACTTAAGGGCACGGGAAAATGCTGCTACCACTCAAGCTCATCAGCCCCAGCTAAGGAGTTGGGGAGAGTGCCTGTGCACTGCCTGTGCTTGCCAGCTTTTGCAAGAGAACAAGAGAATGCTGTGACTATTTGCACTTGCCAACAGTCTTGGACCACCCCATTTCCTTGTTTGGTGCAGAATAATCATAATGCCTTGACTTATTAATCCTGTGGAATCATTCTAAAGATTGTCTCAGTCCAAGGCACAACAAAATCAATGTTACAAGATTATAAAATAAACTTCGTACTGCTTTCTGAATTTTCTCATATGTAACTGAGCTAACACTACTTGTAGGGCTATAGTAAAGCTTTAGGAAATAAGGAAATGACACCCTTAGGCAACTTCTTACAAATAGGAAACAATGAGCATCTTTTATTATAATATTTTGCTCAAAAATGCATTAAACTGAAGAATTAAACTGTCCTCACATTTTAAAAGAGAATGTATATAATTATATTTGTAAATATCAGTGATTTTTGGTGAATAACAAAATGTAATATGTACCTTTTCTTCCCCCAGAATGGGTGTAACTAAATTATTGCTATACTTTGAAATACATAATACCTAGACTTGATAAAATATGGTAATGCCATCACTACCTATCCAGATGGACAAAATGGAAATCTTTTTGGATATCAAAATGGATATCTTGGGGATATTCTCAACTTCTCCATCTTATTTATTTTAGTTAGCTGGTTCTACACTATCTTTCCAGATTTATCTTCCTCACCTAGCCTACTTATCCTTGTCCCCTTATTCCCTATATCGTTTTGGAGCCATGGTATATAGAATTTTGTTCTCTCTATACCTTAGCATGAGATTTTCCTATAATCTGGACTGCACACATTCCCCCATTCTATTTGCTGAACTCTGTAGATACATATATCAAATGATCAAATGTTCCCTGTTTACCCATATCCCAACTTTTGTTAAGCTAACTTTCATTGTATATGTACCATATATCAATCACATTGGTAATGCTTATTTTTCAACACTATCATGCAGAACTCTCTTCATTTACTGGATATGAAACCTGGGAAATGGAGACTTAAAATTGAAATCACTTGTCCAAAATCACACAATGGCAGAGGCGGGTTTCCAAAAACTGCACTATCAACAAGGAAATTACAGTTGACCGTGAACAACATTGGGGTTAGAGGGTCCAACCCCCTGTGTAGCTGAAAATCTATGTATAACTTTTCATTTAACTACTATTTGCCTACTGTTGACCAGAAATCTTATTGATAACAAACAGTACGTTAACATAAATTTCGTATGTTATAGGTATTATATACTATATGCTTACAATAAAGTAAGATAGAAAAAAGAAAATGTTATCCAGAAAATATTCAAACACATTTACAGTACTGTACTAAAAAAAATCTGCATATAAGTAAACCTGCACTTCACACCTATGTTGTTCAAGGGTCAACTGTATATAACTACAGTCTGTTTCTTCCTTCTGCTGTAGTTTTTATTTAACACATTGTGATCTGCTGAATACTCTGTCTTTGTCACTAGATTATAAGCACTTTGAAAGCAGGCATAGGCTCTTACTTATTTTTGTACATGTGGAAACTTACTCAGCATTTGACATAGAATAAATGCTTGTAAATGTTTTGAATTGTTTGGAAATTTATCATGTCTTTCTTTGGGTATTATGGTAGTGAAAAACATGTATTTTTATTTTTAGGATCTAAGCTTATCCTTTAATTATGCTATACATTTGTTGCATGTGCTCCAAGAAGTCAAGTTACTCATTATCCCTAAACCTCAGTTTTAAAAATCTATCAAATGTGGATGATGATGATGATGATGATGATGATGATTTTAAGTTTCTGGCATAGTACATTGTTGAAATAACAGCATATAAATGAAATAAAATCCCACTTAAGCTAAGGAGATACTCTGAGCAGGGCTGATCAATAATTAAAATAAATAAACTGGACCTGTCAAAAGTAAGTTTCTTACACATGTCAAATTAAGTCAACAACTAAAATGAAGTTAGTTCTATCAAATACTATATTCTGCTTTTAAGATTAAAATAATTCTAATAGGTGTTACTAAAATGTTCTCTTTTGGTACAAAGTTTGTGTAAATAGTTTACGTTCACATTTGCCTTAATTTAATATGCATATAGACTCATCCACAGTAGCTGACACTAAGCAATCTGGGTATTTAAGAAGAAAAGAGCCTCTGTTTCTAACACTGTCAATTTGGGGCGCCTGGGTGGCGCAGTTGGTTAAGCGTCCGACTTCAGCCAGGTCACGATCTCGCGGTCTGTGAGTTCGAGCCCCGCGTCGGGCTCTGGGCTGATGGCTCGGAGCCCGGAGCCTGTTTCCGATTCTGTGTCTCCCTCTCTCTCTGCCCCTCTCCCGTTCATGCTCTGTCTCTCTCTGTCCCAAAAATAAATAAAAAACGTTCTAACACTGTCAATTCAAAATAGAAATAGCACTGAATGTAACAAACCCTTATTTAGCTAGAAGGTCTATCTCATTACCATTTTTTTTTTTCATATTTCTTAGAATCCGTTAGGGCGAAATAGGAGCTTCTAGGAATCTTAGGGAGTTGGGAGTGTATGAAAACAGGGGTCATAGGTCATTGGAGTAAGAATTAGTAGTCACCACAAACTAATCAGAAAAAATGGCAGGAATTCAGGTTTCTGTGGCACAAATCCAGGGAAATTTGAAAACCACACATTTCAAAAATCACTTAATCTCTCTATGCTCCAACTTTTCATCTCTAAAATGAGGAAGGTCTTACTTTCATAAGTATGTTGTGAGCCACTAATTGAAAAGCATATTGAAATACAAAGAAATGAAAAGCATTTAAAAATTGCTATCTAAAACAAACAATGGGTTTGGGAAAAATATAAAAAATTTTGCAGTTGGCAATTTCAAGAACCACTGTTTTCAGAATTAAATATATTAACACTAGGGAGAACAGTGACACCAAAATCAACTTAGTATTTGCAGTATTTTAGATATTTTGTGTGACATATGTGTGAGAAAAAAAATCCCCGACTTATTCACTATAAAACTCAGTTTTTAAATACTGAGATTAAATATCAGTATTAAGGGGCGTCTGGGTGGCTCAGTGGGTCAAATGTCTGACTTCGGGTCAGGTAATGATCTCATGGTTTGTGAGTTCGAGCCCTGCATTGAGTTCTGCATTGGGCACTGTTAGTGCAGAGCCTGCCTGGGAATCTCTCTCTCTCCCACTTTCTCTGTTCTTCCCCTGTTTATGCACATGTGCGTGTGTGCACACACACTCTCTCTCTCTCAAAATCAATTTTCATAAATAAATAAATAAATAAATAAATAAATAAATATCAGGATTAACTTATATTTCCTTAAATGAGATTTTATAAAATATATTGCTCTAATAAATGGGAAAAATTACAAAGAGCCATTAATTAAGGAATAGTAATTTCATGAAAATATGGCCTTTATATCTAAAAATTTTCACTTTTCATTTTAGGATACTTAGATAACAAACCTTATCTCTTAAATGTTTAAATCAGTCATTTTTGTTATTACATGTCAATTATAATATATTTTGTTTTTAATTTTCTCTAAAGCAGAATATAGATTATGAATTAATTCAAATATATAAAAGTAAGGCTTTTGGTCAAAATGTTAGATCCCTTCTGATTCTTTAGTTGTTTCTTTGTGGTTTTGGTATTAGACATTACTAATTTACCTATCTGAATGGTTATGTATTTGTCTACATATTGATGACCACTTCCTTGGTAACTTAAGTATTTATCGTTACATGGTACTATGTTTTTGAAACATATTTCTTAGTATGCATTTGAATGTGGTGCTATAGAAATGGAATAAAATTATAAATCTCATGACAGATAGAGTCCAATGTGACACAGATATCTATTGCTAAGATGCCCTATGTCCTCTCGGCTACTGGAGTCACCTTGAACTTTAAGATTGAAATAAAACCAATCATTTCTCACAGTGTAAAACCCAGTGTACATATTATCCTTGAAGATCCCTGGATATCTTAAATTTCTCTTGCTCATCTCTGGCTTCATTTTCTTGCCCCTTTGATCCTGAATCTCTCCTTTGTGTCTCATCTTTTGTATAAGCCATCCTTCCACACACTGAAGTCTAAACTGTCTTCTTTCTGGACAATTTTGGTAGCTCAAAATTGATACTTCATTACATAGGGTAATTTAGTTCTCTTTAAGGGCTTCCAGAGAGTGCCCTAAAGATTCTTTCTATTGTGTTCATGATAGTCTATCAAGTTATTTTCTTTAACAAAAGGACACACAACTGACAGAGATTACGCTGAGATCTTAGGAAGCAACCACGTCTGTGTCAGCTGTGACTTTAAATAGCATTTTATCTTAGATACATATATATATTATATTTTCTTGATTCTCTGACACCTTTGATGGTAGAAAGCATCACAGAATTAATGGCAGCTTGAATTGGGCACAAAAAAAGCACTCCAATATCAGAATTATTTTTCTATTTTTATTTTTCAGGTATAAAATATAGTGATTTTTTCTGCATTGATTATAAGACATACTTGGATTACATGTGTTTTGTGCATATCATTTTAGAGTATGTTTATCGTACAAATTACTCACTTATATGAGTTCTTATTTTAATATAATCATTCTGTACAGTAGATGTCATCTCTACTTTACAAATGGAGATACTAAAGCTCAAGGTATATGTGAGTTGCCCACGTTCTCTCAAACCTCAGCTGAGGTAGAATTTGGCATGGATATTCTCACTCCACTTCCAGCAATCTTTCTACTACATAATTAGAGTAATTTAGAAAATGTTGGGTACACAGAAGCTAAATGAAAACATTTTTATTAGCTAAGAACAAAGTGATAAGAACATGTATAGAGTAGCTGGAAAATGTGATGTCACATTGATGTGGCATAGAAACTTGACAATCTGTGATTTCTGGTAATTATTAAGGAAGTTCTTCAATGAGAATGAAAGGCAGATAATGCCTATGAGAGGGAAAAGCTAAGGTGAACATGATGAGAAGGCCATCCTATCTAAAAGATAGAACACATGTTACATTCTGTCAGATTCTCTAATTAAAATTGTGTATTTATATATAAGCAGGCCATATATCATTTCATGAGAGCTTCACAGGGAAGCTCTCTTATATAATCTAATCATTATGGGAATGGTGTATAATTATGAAATTGGTCAGATTTTATTATTGTTTCATATGGCATCACTCAAGGATTTAATAAGAAGAAACAAAGTAATAGAATGTACTTTAGGCATCTGGGGAAAAATGCACCAGTATAAAAAACCACAAGCTATATTGGGTGAGTTTCCTTATGGTACTGATGTTGAAAGAGACTCTACCTCTATCTAAAACTTTCTTTGATGTGGCTATAGTTTGAATATATGTTAGGATATGTAAAAAGGAAAAGCAATCGCTTAAAGCCATCCTCTCATGGTGATCTCTAAAGTTTTTCCAGTTGTGTACTAGCTTCTACAACAATTTTTTACCAAATTCACTCAGGACACTACGAAAATTTAGAAAACATTCATGTGGTTTTTCAAAACCTAGCCACTTATACAGAGAATAGTTTAAAATTAACTTGTAACTTATCTTCCATCTAAAATTATTTTAATTATATGACTCTATGTTCTTCTCTTGAATTCAGCCACTTTGGCAGTACAATACCAAATGGTGACTAAGGAGGCAGATCCATCATAATGAGCAGCAGAATAAAGAGAAGAGGTATTCCAAAGGCTATTCAGAGTTCCTATATTTCCTAAGTCCAAAGAGACTACCTAGAGACAAATAGTATTGCCATGTTATTAATGATTATAAAATGTTAAATTTTGTCTTGGGACACAGTCCCTCTCCCACAAGTTGAAAGTTTAGCAGATTCTAACTTTTAAGTCATAATAACCATAAACTTTTTTAAAACTTATATTTCATAAATCATCATTAAATTCTTTTTTATTTTAAGTATACTCTTTGAAGTTAAAAGTCTATGACAAATAATATAAAACACGTTTTTAATGTGTAAAAGTCAGTTTTTCACCCCAGGGATATTGAACAAAAAGGGGAGAAATAAGACCATAATATTCAAAATTTTCAATATCAACTAAGAAATTAAGGACTGATTATTTTACTGTGTTAAGTTTTAAGTAGATAATAAGCACTTCCAAGAATTTTATAAAATTAATGTATTTAGTGATTCTCTTAAAAATTCACTTAGTATTTGAGGGTAGATCTTTTCTATACAAGTTATGCTGCCTTTTCACCTGAGATTGGTGTGTTATTAGACACGATACTGGTTTATAGTGAGTGAACTATCCACCATAGCTGAAGACTGTCAGCCAACAATCTCAGCAGCTGGGAGAATGAGTAAGTCCATCCTGAGGAATCATCTGGACTCTGCCTCATGTCATCCACAATCCATTACATCCACTATACTGAGAAAGGATAAGGTTCAGAAAGGGCTTTTAAAACTAGGTCTTGAAGATAAAAATTATACCATTGAATAATGACAAACAGATACTCCAGAGAAAGGTAAGTCACAGTGGCATGAAGGGTAGTAACGTATTTAAGGAACTACAAGTATAAATATATGTAACATTTATTATTTATAATAATATGATGATGATGACAGAAGTAAAGTGCATTTAGCAAATGCTAACCATGTGTCAGAGGCCATGTAATTATTTTACATAAATAGTAGAGCCAAATATTATTTGTGGTAACCTGAACAAATAACTACAAATGCACAAATGTCAAAATCTTTCCTTCTAGCCAGATTTTGAAAGGGGAAGAGTCTTACTTTATCTATATATATCCTCAGTCTCTCCTTTGTTGTAAAAATTCTCACTAATGTATAAAGAGTAAACAATGATAAACTTTTTGAAATGGAGAAGAGATTAGCATTTGCTAGCAAAAGAAAAAAGTATAATCAATGGGAAGGTGGGTTGTGGTTATCAAATGTCATTAGAAAGAATTCTTGTGGTGATAACTGTTTAGTATCTTGACTGTAGTGCTGGATAGAAAAGGCTACACACATGATAAAACTGTATGAAACTAAAAAAACATGCAAATATGAGCAAATACACAAAAACAAACACACATACATATGAGTCCAAGTAAAACTGAGGAAATCTAAATAAGATGGATGGGTTGTATCAATGACAATATCCTGTTTTTTTAAAACATTTTTTTGAATGTTTATTTTTTATGGAGAGAGAGAGAGAGACAGAACGTGAGCAGGGGAGGACCAGAGAGAAAGGGAGACACAGAATCTGAAGTAGGCTGCAGGCTCTGAGCTGTCAGCACAGAGCCCGACACGTGGCTTGAACTCACAAACTATGAGATCATGACCTGAGCCAAAGTTGGACGCTTAACCGACTGACCCACCCAGACACCCCCAATATCCTGGGTTTAATATTGTACTATAGTTTTTCAAAGTGTTACCATCAGGGGAAACTGGATAAAGGGTACATGGAATCTCTTTTTGTTATTTCTTACAACCTTATGTGAATTTACAATTAGCTCCATAAAACATACAATTTAAAATTAAAAAAAAAATAATATAACTAGGCATTTTTAAGGATTAAGTTCCATTTGAGTTCATATTATTGCCTGCTGCAATAATTTAAGGGTAAACTGAAACAGATGTTGTTGGAAGTATTAAAGTATTAGGTAGAAGGCTTCCCTATAATTTGCTTATTTCTCCCAGATACTGAACACAATAGGCTGATAACCCTTCTTCCACCAGCAATTCTACAAGCAGTTAAAAGTGTCTTTGAGAAAATGTGATGACTCTGACCAGAGTGCAGAACTTAGTGAACAATATATAAAGGTTAGCTGAAGAGCAGAGAACACCTTTAAGATTAAAAGAAACAATGGACCGTATATATTGAACACTTATGTCTCATGCATTGTGCTAATGGTATGTTCTTTAACTCCTTAATATTCAAAACAATACCTCAATTTAGTTCTTATTATTGCCATTTTATAGGGAGATTAAATAAATTTCCAAGGTCATAAAGCTAATGAGAGGCAGGACTGGGATTCATATTCAGATCGTTTTCTAAGCTCCAGGTCATTACTTCTATGGTATATATCAGGAGCAAAGTATCGCTTAGTAAAAGTTCAGAATCTGGGGTATGGGATAAAAGATGAAGGACTGTGTCTTAACAGTATATTTTGTGAGTCCAGGTAGCAATACAGAAGACTTAGGTAAAAACCACTCAGAGTAAAGGATGTGAGCAGTAATTCAGGGGCCATCCACTAGTGCATTTTAACACTCTTCAAGGGATAACATTATGGCTAAATCTCTAGGATAGGATGAAACACAACTATTTTTGAACGCTATATTTTCCTTTTTGCAGGTTTTCTCTGTTGGAAATAAAATATATCTTTTATCCCATGTAAATTACAGCTTATGTTTATAATTTGAGAGCACTGTGAATGCCTACTGAAACTATCCTTGAAAAGGTCTTTGGTGCCTGTTTTCTCCCCAAAGGAATAGTTGGTACTACCGCAGGTAATCTAATGAGGAAACTAGGATTGCAGATGCAATATGAGACACATGTCAGTACAGATACAAACCAGGCATAAAAATAATTACTTTTTTCCATTCTTTCTGTTCACACCTCTACTAACTCTTTCATTTCTTTCCTCTCTCCTTTCCCTGTTCTGTTTTTTTAAATACCTTTTAATTATCATTCTCCTCCATAATTTGCTTCCTCTTTCTTCATCTCTCTCTCTCTCTGGGTCTGTCATTTCATTTCCTATTACATAACAGTACTGTCTGCTCTTAAACATAAACGCAGTCCCTTAATGCTTATCACTGTATTTTCGGTGTAAAATATGAACTAAGCCCATCCCCACATCCCTCCCTCTCCTCTCAAAAACCATTTCCCTGTGTCTAGACACTCACCTACAGCTTAGACTTGAATGTATTCTTACATACTACATTTTTATGTAATAATCATGGAAATTATCATGATAATCTCTTTCGGAACTTTTAAAATGCATTTCTCATAAAATACATCTTTAAGTTTACCCTTGAGTATATCTCATTTCTTTGCCACAATTCATACTGCACATTCTAGTTGATTTTACAGTGTGGGATATTTTTGTTTTACAAACTCAGAATTTTCTTCCTCTCAGCCATTCTCAGTAATTGTCTATTCTCTCATGTGGGGCTATCCAAGTTTAGCCCAATGGAGGTCTTTGCTGGACACCACCTGAGGGGCACAAGTCGGCATCCTGCTGTGATGATTACAGATGTTCTCATTTTTGATTAAAGGGGAAAGAAACAACAACCCACAGTTAGCCATAAGTCCCAGGATGCCCACTTATCTTGATGGGGTAATCTAACTAGCCAAGTGGTCTGGAAATTTCAGGCTAAAAAACTTTATCTCCCTGGATATACATTTGGACAATTTATCTAAAGAAAAGTTATAATATGGAATCATTTTTTATCCATATAAGTATGAGATAAAAGCCACTTTTTTGTCCTAATTAAATTTAATGTGTTTCGTTCTTGGTTATTCTGGATGTACTTAAGCTACTGCATCAGTTTATATTCCTCTCTCTTTTACATATTTGAGGAATCTGGATAGAAATCTTTCTAAAGTACTTCAAAGCCCAAATTTATTCAAAATCTACTCTTCAGAATAATCAGAAAAACATATTAAAAGTGTATTTAAAAGGAGAGATGTGATTGAAGATTGCGATGAAACCTAGTTTATAATTATTTATTTAAAGGTCATTTTCATCTGATTTCCCCAGTGGCTAACAGAAAACAGAGCCCTTCAAATCCCAGCAATAATTAAAAAGAAGGACAAAGTGCACTAAAGTTCTTGATATTGGGCACTGTGGGGAAGAATTTTGCCCTCAGAGACACATTTTCTTCTATACATAAATTCATAAAAAGATCTTTCAATTCATTTAAGTTCATTCCAATTGCCATTTTAAATAGTCTCTAAGCTATATTTAACAGTTTAGAAATCTATTTCTCTTGAATTTGCTCATTGTGACAATTATTAATCATTTGTATTTCACAGTTTCAAAGCTCCAGAGATATTGAGTATATGATGTGAACTCATTCAGCATATCTTTCTGATGCAACGGATGCCTCATAACCACAAATAAACAACCAATATTCTGAAAGTAATTTAAGTAGAATCCATCTACTTTTCTAAGGCAAGCAAAGTAATGAACACCAAAATACTTACTGGGCAGAGGCCAAAAAGAATTAATAAATTGACAATGATGTGGGTAAAAGAAGCTAGAATTTTTCTAAACTCATAAAAGATCAAAGAACAATTACCACAGAGCTGCATACCTAAAGGCACATTACTTTGGGTAGAATCTTGGAACTTTAGGGTTACAAGGAAACTTACAGCAAGGATTTTCAATGTTTTCAAGAGTTAAGACTCTTTTACGTATCTGATGCTCTGTTATGAGCCCTCTCTTTAGAAAAATGTACACCTGAAGTGTACTTAACATTTTGCCTAACCATAGGTAGTTTAAAGAAAATCTGAAGATCTCTTAGGGATCATATATTTCAGGTTGAAAACCCTGTCTTAGATGTAGGCAGGCCATATATTTTATAAATGCATTTATCAGCTTTAATGCATATATAAATGATGATCTGATCTTTCTTGAATACCTCTAGTGTCAGCAAAGTCATTATTGTACAACATATTTGATTTTTTGGATATATGTAATTGTTTAAAAATAAGTTCTTCCTTCTATTTAACTGAAGTCTGACTCTTTTACAGGTCTATTCACTGCTACTTATTCATCCCTTTTAATGTTTTAATGTTTTAATGCCTTAAAACATAACATATAGTTATAATAGCCTTCTTAGGCTTCCTTTTATTCAGGCCAAATATTCCCAAACCTTCAATCATTCTCATAAAGTCTTATTTTGCAAGTCCTTAAATATTGTAAATGCTCTCCTCTGGGTATTCCAGTTTGAAAATGTTCTCCTTAAAATGTAGCAACCAAAGAGAAATGTACATGTAATGTGATATAAATAAAAGTTGTTTTGCCTTACTTACTATGTGGAATCAAAACCTGATAATGGGAAATTGGTCACTTTTTCCTCCCAAGCCCCCGTTCTTAAGAACAGATGACACTGGGAAGGATCAAATACAACAAATAAAATTAGGATCTCACCTATGTAATTATCAAGAACTTTGAGGCATAACAAGATAATACTATTAGTCTCCTAATATCTCCTTAACATTTTATCAATGAAATCTCAGGAAGTTTGAGGGCAAGAATATCATTTTAGCTATGAAAAATGAAAAAAAAATCAATTACATTGTACCCTGAATGGGTAAAAACTGTATTAATTTAAGGGAGTAGTCAGTATGAAATGTTGAAAAGAAAGTAAAGAATTTTCCAGTTTTATCAGACATTGGATCTGGGTTGCAGGAATGTACAAGAATGTCCTAGATGAAATATCTCAAAATGTTATCCTTTTCTTTTCCTGATTTGGTGGTCACCAAGATACTTTCTAATTATTCATTTGATTTCTCAAAGGCCCTATTACTGCAAGGGAGATGTCCTGGGTAGAAAATGTAAGCATCCCAGTCACCCCTTTACCACCACCATTTTTATTTAATTCAGTAACCATAATGACTCATACTTAGTTTGAGTCCATTAAAAAAGTGATGAATTTTACCCCTTTTATTAGGTCATGGCTTTTTCATATTGCATTTTGCAGTTGAATCTTGGACATAAGGATAGAATATTACTATCAATTTGTGACATGTTTTTTTTGGAACTGATAACACCAATCAAGTTATTTGAATATAAGCTTAGTAGTGCATGTGCTAGTAGTTGTAGTACACACACACACAAAATGATAGTGCTGGTAGATAAGGTTGAAATCTCTTCTGTTATCTAAAATTATTGAGAAACTCTCCCAGGTTTCATCACTCAAAAATGTAATCCTTATCCTCGTTAAAGCCACTTAAAAGTGTAAAGAAGAAGACAAGACTGAATACGATCAATAGAGATACTGGTACAATTTGATAAAGGGCTATTTGGAGCCACTGGCTCTGGTATTAGTTTATAGAGGCTGCTATGACAAATTACTACACACTTGGTGGCTAAAAATAACAGAAATTTGTTCCCCTGCAATTCTTTATCTTCTCCAACTCGTGGGCTAGGTGTGTATGTTAATCTCCATGACAACCCTAGCTTCAGCAGGACATTCATATCACCAAGCTCAGAGGAAACAAGAACTTACATTGGCTTGGTTTTGTCCTCATTGTCTTTACCTTGTGCTTTTGGGTTCCAATTAATTTTTGCTCTCTGCATTTTGCATCCATTTTTTTTTTATCTGACAGCCTGCCGCGTATTTCCAGCTCTACCAGCATCAGATGCAAAGACAACAGGCTCTCAGATACTGTTTAACCAGCTCCCACAAATGCATAAGGTAGAGTCCAGAGGGACCTGGAGGTGTCAGCCATGGATAATTATCAAGGAACTTCTACATTCATCCAGGTGGATTTCAGAATTTCGATGGAACAATGACGTTTTATGACTCCCATTTTCCCCCTTTGTTAACAGAAGTGTCAGAAGCACTTATCTCATGCCTGTCTCACCACTGTATGTAGGGTGTGTGAGGAGCAGATGACTTGTCTCTTTACTTTCACAGGTCTACAAATTGAGAACTGTGCAGGAATAGCTGAACTATGTCCAAAAGGTTTATCCATTCTTGAACCTAATTTTTATGATGAGATTTTGGAGTCTGAGATGATACTCTAATGTGATAAGACTTTTGTAAAAGTGAAGAGGGGATTAGTATATTTTTCATATGAGGGATGTGAATAATTTGAGAACAATAGGCAACATCCAAGATGTTCCCCAGTGATCCTCACCTCCTTATATTTTTGTCCTTGTGCCCTTATGAATCCCCTACATCTTGAATGTGGGCTGGATTATGTGACTTCCTTCTAACAAGAAGAATGTGATGAAGATGGTAGGGTGTCACTCCCAAGTTTAGGTTACAAAAGGACTGGAGTTTCCATTTCTGCTCTTTCCTTCATTCTGGGGGAGCAAGCTGTCCTACTATGGGTAACCCTATGGAGAGATGCAGAGATGCAGATCACAATGAACTGATGTCTCTGGCAAAACTGAAGCCTGTCAAAGCTATGTATGTGAGCTTGTAAGGAGTGCTTCCTCTAGTTATGTGTTCATATGAGACCACAGCCCTGGCCAGAATTGTAAAGATTTTTCATGAGACACCTTGAGGCAGAGGCATTAAGCTAAGCCATGACCAGATTCCTAACTCACAGAAATTGTGCAATAATAAATATTTGTTTCTTTAAGGCCGTAAATTTTGAGATAATATGTAAAAAAAATAGGTCACTTATACAGTGATATCATGGAATAATGAGGTTAAGGATTATTAGTTAAATTTGGAATGCTTCTACAAATGGAAAATCATAACTATTATATGCTGCCTTTATTTCTTCCACATTTTTATGTAAGAAATTCTGTTCTCAAATATTGAGATGTCATAATTTTATGCTCGTGTACCAACAATAAATTTCAATTACTTATTAATGTATGTAGTTTACTTTCCTATAGCTAATATAACTTAATTTTTTAAACTGTATTAAAATGTATTTAAAATCAATTATACATATCCAGTGATTATCCCTTGATACAGAAAATTTTTAAAAAGGGATATGTTTACCATTATTTTGGTTATTCTTTCTTTTTGTTTTTTTTTTTTTTTTTGTTTATTTATTTTTGAGAGAGAGAGAGAGAGAGATAGAGCATGAGTCGGGGAGGAGCACAGAGAGAGAGGAAGACACAGAATCTGAAGCAGGGCCTGAACCAACAAATTGGGAGATCATGATCTGAGCCAAAGTTTGACACTCAACCGACTGAGCCGCCCAAGCTCTCCTGGTTATTCTTATTAAATGTATCTTACATCCTCAGTATGACTTCCTATATTTTGAATTATTGATGATCTTGATCTGTTTAATAATCTATTATACACTTATATCTTAGGTTAATATCAGTCTTGACAGGCTATAGTTTCTTCCATTTAAAAAATTCTAGAAAGTTTTTAGCAATCTCTATAAAATCACCTTGATTATTTGGGAAATCAGTGTCTTCTACTGGCATGTCTATTTCCTGTGACAGGGAACATAGAAGGACATAGGAGCTATGTAGTTTAACTTTCTCTTTTTTATTCTCTCACTTCTCTAGTAACATTAAACTTTCTCCCTCTCTACATAGTGATTTTCTTCTATTTTCTAAGCATAAATGAAATAACTCTATTCTGTTGTCACAATATTTTATCACAAACCTCCATTTATTTGGTATTTTAGAGTTTGGTTTTATTTTTTGGTTGGCTGGTTAGTTGACTGGTTTGTTTCCACACTATATCTAAAATGCTTTGTGTAATGTTTTCCTTTGCTTTTGTTCTTTATACTCCTTTTATTTTCATAATGATCTTTTTTAAGAGCTACTAAGATCATTAAATCTGTGTTTAAGTTGGCTTCTGAATTACTACCCTTTGTTTTTTAAAAAAAGATAATTTTTGTTTATATTAATACATATTTATTTGTGAGGGTTACTAATCTCTATGTATTGTTCTTTCTAAGTTGTAACATTAACTATATTTTTTATGTTCTAATAAAATATTTAAAAAACTCATAGGATATCCTCATTTCATTCTATTACATTTTTTGAACAAAGACTATACCACCAGTGCTCTAACTTAAATTCTTTTAAATATGCGAGCATCTATTACTGACACATAGACAACAACACACACACATAAACACACAACTAAGTATTATTGATAAAATAACCTCCATAACATTTCTTGTATTCTTTTTTTTTCTCAGACCATTCTACATTGTGGAGAGGTTTTAAGCAACCCATCAATCTAAATACACCTAGAGTTAATTCAAATCCCATATTGTTTCTCCTTTTTTGTTCCCAGTGTGTTTTATTCAAAATGCATCTTTTCTCTCTGTGGAGTTTATGTGTGCTCTCTTCATTTACATTTCTATTACTTAGCATACTTATCTCTATAATCCCTGCTTGCACCCAGCTCCCCATAACCTCCTTAAGTATTGCACTCTAACAATGCTCTCTGAGGAAAGTCATCTATCTAATCTACATTCCTACAGCTGTAGGTTCAGACCATTCTGCTGTTTACCATTACTTTGACAATAAAATGTTCTTCATTGTTCCTCATAAATTATGTGTATGCACTGCTTATATTTTGAATAGTATATATTTTTTATCATATTTCTCTTTAGCACTTACAGGATCCATTTCCTACTCTGAACTTTTCCAGTATTGATGATAACTTGACAAATATTACCAGGGTCAATTTTAGTCCTTAATTATAACGCTCAAAAATTGCCAGGTGATGATATGAATTATGTGCTTAAAGCATACATGAATATAATAATTAGATCAATAACTCAGTCTAAAATGAGAAGTCGACTCCAAATACAATGAAGGTAAGTTGAAATTAAAACTAATAAAATGCCATAAATCATCACGTGACCCACTAAGTAGTAGCTGCTCACTCAGTAGTGTACTGTTTTTAAGCGTCCTGATTAAATGCTCTTCTACCTGATCTTATTTATTTATTTTCCACCTGATCTTATCTAATATTTTCATTAACAATTTGGAAAAGAGAATAACAACACTTAATTAGACTTCTAATTAAAGGAAAGGAAATGGAGAAACTGTGTGGCAAACTGCTGAGGACAGAAACAATATAAATAAAGAGAGGTTACCAAACTGGCAGGTAATGAAATGATGGCTAATAAAAAATAAGTGCAAGTTCATAGATAAGGAAATCAGGTATTAAAAATTAATTTTGTAATGTTTATTTTTGAAGGAGACAGAGACAGAGTGTGAGTGGGGGAGGGGCAGAGAGAGAGGGACACACAGAATCTGAAGCAACTCCAGGCTCTAAACTGTCAGCACAGAGCCTAACGCGGGGCTCAAACTCACCGTCGGTGAGATCATGACCTGAGCCGAAGTCTGATGCTCAACCGACTGAGCCACCCAGGTGCCCTGAAAATTAGGTAATTTTTAAAGACTTTATTTATTTATTAAACTTTGGGGAGCAATGTTCTGTGCTAGGTACTGGAATAAGGGGAACATGGGACACCTGGGTAGCCCAGTTGGTTAAGCGTCCAACTATTGATTTCAGCTCAGGTCATGATCTCAGGTTCGTGAGATGGAGCCCCATGTTGGGCTCTGTACTGATAGCACAGAGGCTGCTTGGGATTCTCTCTCTCTCCCTCTCTCTCTGCCCCTCCGTGCACTCATTCTCTCTCAGTAAATAAATAAATAAGCATTAAAAAAATAGAATAAGGGGAACGGAATACAGGTCTTATCTTGAAGGACATCATGATCTAGAGACCAGTGTGTTTTAGAGCCCTTAAAACTAAAATTCCAATGCACTATTGACACATGCTTAGATATGACTCAAAGTTCACTACCCCACTTCCAATATTATTAACCAAGATCTACATTATTCACCAAAGACTGACCACATTAATTTGGCCATTTCGATTTCAATCCACGTATGTTTCATTGTGATCAGGAGTGGAAACAAATATCATAAAGGGTAAATATTGATAGATATTTCCCGACTTAATGCCCTACAATTCTAGTATCTTGAGAAATGTTAAATATTATAAATCTGGCAACATACTACCAGTACATTCATTAATGCCACTAAACAAGATATCTTTGAACAAAAGATTCTCTAGCATATTTTCTGAGGATGAATAAAAAAGATCTTTGATAAGACTGGAGTTTGGGAAGATGGCAGAGTAGGAAGACTCTGAGCTCAGCCCATCCCGTGTTTACAACTAGCTATCATCCACATCCTAGCACATAAACTGGAGAGCAATGTGAAGACTGGCAGAACAACCTCCACAACTAAATATAGAGAAGCAACATTTGAAAGGTTCTCATGGTCAGAAAAGTGGAGTGAGCTGCCCCCAAGAGGGAGACAGCTGTGTGCATGGAGAGGGCAGAAAAACAGGCCCTCGAACCAGGGACTTTACTCAGGAAGACTAATCCCCATAATGTTTGGTTTAAAAAACCCGAGGGGCTGAATTCTATGAGTTTGTATAATCAGCGGGACTTGGAACCTGGAGCTTTGAAAGTCAGCAGACTTCAGCACTGGGCAAGCTGCAAGGCGAGTGATACTCGGGTCGCTGCCCTTAAAAAGATAGCAGTCTTTGAAGAGAAGCAACATAAAAATGGCACTTTGCTCAATGCTGGGAGGAAATAGGAGGAAGATCTGTCCATACTGATATCATAGTGTGTTGGGGGACTTCTGTGAAAATGAAGGAGGTGGCAGGTACAATTTTCCTTCCCACATTCCAGCATAAACACAGAGCCACCTGCTGGAGGCAGGGCTGTAGAGACACTTGTAGCCTTGGCCAAGAGCTCAGGGCAAATTTTGCTAAAGCTGTGCGAGCACATCACTCCCAGGCTCCAAACACAGTGCACACCTGCCACACTATGCCTGGCTGTATTCCCCCAGCCACCATTGTGTGCTGAGCCCTGTCGCACCCAGCCATCATGGTGCACTGTGGCCCAGCCTCCTACCCCCAGGTGACACACTGCTTCAGGGGATCCAGCATAGGATTAGTAGCCAAGTGCAAATCTTGCTAACACCACTGCCCCATTCCCAAATTCCCCAGTGGGCAAGCCCCCTCACACCTGTCCCACCCAGGCTTCACGAATACCACAGAGAACAAGCACAGCTCAACAACAAGCAGAGAGTCAGTGCAAACTACTGCATTGAAAGGAAAAGTAACTCAGACACAACAGCAGGGTGTAAGCAGCAGACATAGGATACCCCCTGAAGTGCCGAGGTCTGGCGAACAGGGGACACTGCACTGAAGGGCACCCCAAGACCTTTTCTTTGTAAAGTCACTACTTTCAAGAGCAGAGGACACAGACTTTCTTAACACACAGAGACAGACACATATAGGCAGACAAAATGAGGAGACAGAGAAATCTGTTGGAAATGAAAGAAGAGGACAAGGCCATGAACAGGGATCTAAGCAAAACAGATATAATTAGCATGCTTGAGACAATTTAAAGAATTTAAATTTAAATCCCATTTAAAATTGCACTAAAAATAATAAGATACCTAGGAATTAAACTAACCACAGGTGAAACACCTGTACTCTGAAAAATATAAAATACTGATGAAAGAAATTGAAGATAACACAAAGAAATGGAAAGACATTGCATGCTACAAATACTGCTAAAGTATTTATATTACCCAAAGCAATCTACACATTTAATTTCAATTCCTATCAAAATACCAACAGCACTTTTCACAGAGGTAGAGCAAAGAATCCTAAAATTCATATGGAACTAGAAAATACCCTGAATAGCCAAAGCAATCCTGAAAAAGAAAAGCAGAGATGAAAGCATAATAATTCTGGACTTCAAGTTATATCACCAAGATGTAGTGATCAAAACAGTGTGGTACTGGCACAAAAATAGACACATAATCAATAGAACAGAAGAGAAAATCCAGAAATGAACCCATAACTATATGGTCAATTAATCTTTGACAAAGTAGGAAAGAATATCCAATGGGAAAAACACAGTTGGGAAAACTGGATGGTAACATGCAAAAGCATGAAACTGGACCACTTTCTTACACCATACACAAAAATAAATTCAAAATGGATCAAAGACCTAAATGTGAGATCTGAAACCATATAAATCCTGAAAGAGAACATAGGTGGTAACTTCTTTGACATCAGCTGCTGCAACTTTTTTCTCCTATGTCTCTTGAGGCAAGGGAAACAAAAGCACAAATAAACTGTTGGGAATTCATCAAGATACAAGGCTTCCAAACAGCAACAAAACAAAACAAAACAAAAAAGCAAGCAAACAAACAAACAAAAAATCAAGATTTAAAGGGAACCTATGGAATGGGAGAAGATATTTGCAAATCCTATATCTGATAAAGAGTTAGTATCCAAAATATATAAAGGGCTTATAAACTCAACACTGAAAAACCAAATAATCCAATTTAAAACTGGGCAGAACACATGAACATATATTTCTTCAAAGAACACATGCAGATAGCCAACTGACAAATGAAAAGATGTTCATCTTCACTTAACATCAGGGAAATGTAAATCAAAACTACAATGATATATCACCTCACACCTGTCGGAATGGTTAAAATCAACAACACAAGAAACAACAGGTGTTGGTGAAGATGTGGAGAGAAAGGGGAACACTCTTGCACTATTGGTGGGAATGCAAAACTGGCACAGCCACTGTGAAGAACAGTATGGAGGTGCCTCAAAAAGTTAAAAACAGAACTATCCTATGATCCAGCAATTGCACTACTGGGTATTTACTCAAAGAGTCCAAAAACACTAATTCAAAGGGATACATGCACCCCAATGTTTATAGCAGCATTATCTACAAAAGCCAAGATATGGCAGCCACGCAAATGTCCATCGATTGATAAATGGATAAAGAAGTAGTATGTATATACAATGAAATATTACTCAGCCATAAAAAAGAAAGAAACCTTGCCATTTGGAACAACATGGATGGAGCTAGAGAATATAATGTGCAGTGAAATAAGTCAATCAGTGGAAGGCAAATACTACATGATTTTACTTGTATGTGGAATTTAAGAAACAAAACAAATGAGCAAAGGGAAACAAGAGGGGCAAATCAAGAAAAAGACTTGATGAGAGAGAAGAAAATGATGGTTACCAGAGGGAAGGTGGGTGGGGAGATGGGAGAAGTAGGTGATGGGGGTTAAGTTGTGCACTTGTGATGAGCACTGGGTGATGTGTGGAATTGTTGAATCACTATATTATACACCTGTAACTAATATAACACTGTATATTAACTAGAATGAAAATAAAAACTTAAACAAGAGTAACATATATAAACAACAAACAGGATATTTGCTGAAAGGCTTATAAAAGATCTTTGGACGAGGAAAATTTCATCCACCATTTCCTTATTTTTAATTTTAGGCATTTATAAAGTTCCATTTTCAAACTTGTAGAAGTGAAAACAAAAGTACAGGTTTGTGAGATTCAGGAATGTCTCAATTCTATATAACTAGAAAAAATAAAAAAGTAATTTGATGATAATACTGATATTATACAAAAATATTCAAGACAAGTAATTAAAATATGTCTGTATGAGAATAGCTTTACTGCTGTCATTTTTGGCTATTATTAAAACAATATTATTCACCAAAGAGATTAAGCAAATATTTCAACTTAACGTGTCAAAAACATAACTCTTGATAGCAAACAGTAAAACCTATTCCTCTCACAGCCTTCCTCAACACAGAGAATGTGAATTTCTACGCTACTTGTTGCTCAAACCAAAATATTGGAGGTCTTCTCGACTATGCTTCCCTAATAACTCATAATCAAATACATCAGTGAACTTTGCTAGTTTCTTTCAAAAAATTTTAAAATAAAAAATCCAACAATTCTTACCTTTCTCAAAGCTACTACCCTAACAGAAAGTATCTTATTCATTTTATCCCATGTTATACCTGTGACATAATTTTTTTCTTCAGTCATGAGGCCCCAGATATAGAAATCCCCTTACTGTTCATCCAATTCACTCTTCATATTCTTGCCTCCAGGGCCTTTGCACATGTTTTTTCTCTCTGCCAGGAATGATTTTCCTTCAGGTATTTGTGTGGCTCCATAGGTTCTTTTATGTTTCTGCTCAAATGTAACTTGTTCAGAAAGGGCTTTCTTCAATACCCTTAAAGTAGTAGTTAAAGTAGCAGTAAGTGGTTAAAGTAGTAAGCTATATCCCCATCACTATTACCCTGCTTCATGCTTTTTCATATCACTTGTCATCATCTGTCGTATTCTAAATGTACTTCTTCATTTGTTTAATTTCTATTGACCTCACTATAGTGTAATCTCCAGGAGTGTAAAGATATAATATATCATATTGTGTTCACTGCTGTTTCCCTAGTGCCTGGAAGCATATGTTTTAGATTTCTCAAAGTATTTCATAAATAAATGATTAAATATTAAAATATATGTCAGCTGCAAGGAGTGAAATTAGCTGATAGTCTCCCCTTGCAACACCTTTGAACTCTACCACAATGTTTACACTGAAGGCAAGCTCTCCCCAGGACTGCTTCTAGTCAATGAGCACAGCAAAGGTACTAACTAGAGCAAGCCCATTTCTGCCCAATGCATGCCTTGTTTAATGGGCAACATAAAGATCTGAAATATAGTCTGCGGTTCTTCCTATCTAAACTTCCTTCCTTTCACCTCTCTTGTCACTGGTGTCAGACCTGATTCATGGTCTGTGTCTCTCCTTTCCTACTCCTGTTTCCTTGCTACTTCTTCCCTCACAGGCATTTCCCCCAATAAATCTCTTATACCTTTTTTCTCTCTTCGTGTTTGTTTCTGTGGAAACCTTAAAGTGATAGATATTATTGTTTTGAATTTACCATTTATTTTTTAGGAATAAAAATTATGTATAATATTTTGTTTAAAAAAGAATTTTTTAGCGGCTCCTGGGTGGCTCAGGCAGTTAAGCATCCGACTGATTTAGGCTCAAGTCATGATCTCACAGTTGGTGAGTTCAAGCCTCACGTTGGGCTCTGCACTGGCAGTGTGCAGCCTGCTTGGGATTCTGTCTCTCCCTCTATCTGCCTATCTCTCTCAAAATAAATAAACTTAAAATTTTTATTAAAAATGAAAATTAGGGGCGCCTGGGTGGCTCAGTCGGTTGGGCGGCCGACTTCGGCTCAGGTCATGATCTCACGGTCCGTGAGTTCAAGCCCCGCGTCAGGCTCTGTGCTGACAGCTCAGAGCCTGGAGCCTGTTTCGGATTCTGTGTCTCCCTCTCTCTAACCCTCCCCCATTCATGCTCTGTCTCTCTCTGTCTCAAAAATAAATAAACGTTAAAAAAAATGAAAATTAATTAATAAAAAGAAAAATAATTTTTTAGTTACAGAAAAAATTAACTACATTGTGAGAGAGACATTGAGAAAGAAAGAAAGAAACAGAGAGAGACAGGAGGATAAAGAGAGGGAAATTTTTCCCTCTACTTTAAGGAGTTGGGCTTATCTTAGTGTAGCAATTGCTGGGATCAGTGGCTGGAAGGAGGAAGATCCAGGCAGTAAATGCAAGAGAGCTTTGAGAAACAAAACAAAAAAAGCTGAACTAGCCACCAGCCAAAGGGGCTAACAACAAGCAAGTAGTAGAAATCAAATTATGATGGTTAAATTGGAGGAGGTCTAGAAATTGACATGGGCATAAAAGGCAAAACTGGGATAAAGTGAGATGGTTCAATAATTTTCTACAAAATGAGCCATGGAACATAATGCTGATTTTATGCTGTGCTCTAGGGCATGCTCTGGGTAAATAATGACAGCACTTTCACGTTACAACATACTTCATGAAACATGGATGTAGATAATAGATTTCAAAATACATTTTCAAGTTATTTAGTGTTTACTTTAATAATCTGTGCCTTTATTATTTTAGTCTATGTTCTGGCATGTCAGATATTAAGGGAAATGTTCATAAAACACAATACAGGGAGGCCCAAAGATCTGGGAAAATTCCAAGAGAGCCCCAGAGATAAAAAAATACATTGCTTTTCAGCACCTACATGATAGCAGGGACCAAAGTAATAGACTGCAGAAAGCCACATTCATAAAAATTTCAGGGCCCTTTCTGCACTCCTCTCTGTTAAGAATTTCTTTAGAATATTATAATGCCAGTAATGGCCACTGCATCATGCACCTACCAGCAAGCTAATTCACAGATTGATTTGAAAGCTACAATGTAATTGTAATATGGGCCACACCATCTAAGAATAAAGGGAGGATTTAAGTTGAAATATGAAAATTATCAACATAATTTATAACCAATTTGGAAAAATTGACTTTCTCAGCATGAATATGACATGAAAGGTTTTTGAGCCCAATAACCCATTTGTGGGGGTGCCTGGGTGACTCATTCGGTTAAGCTGATTTCAGCTCAGGTCATGATCTCACAGTTTGCGACATCAAGCCCTGCATTGGGGTCTGTACTGACAGCTCAGAGACTGGAGCCTGCTTTGGATTCTGTGTCTGCCTCCCTCTCGCTGCCCCTCCCCCACTTGCACTCTGTCCCTCTCTCTCTCTCAAAATAAATAAACATTAAAAAAAGAAAAAAGAGAAAACATTTCTGAACATATAAAGTAGGCAATGGTGATCTAGGGATGCCAAACAAAATAGATAAGCCCTAGCTCTTGTTGATACTTGATATGGATTTCAAAATATTTCCTCATGATTCCAATACGGTACCAATGGAATTAGTTCTGTAATTCAAGACTTTATGATCATTTTTGTCAAAAGCATTTAGTTATAGGGGAAAAGTCACATATAAACACTGGCTAGAAATATTTTACAATGTAAAAATACATTCCATCAATTTGGAGCATTAAAGTCAAAGAAATAGTTTGCCAGCAAAATGTTATTGGAAGGAGATATTCTGCAGTGTATGCCCATATTTCCTTCAAAGAAGTGGAGCAAACAGGTTAGTGTCAAACATGTTAGAGGTATCCCGTAGTACAGATCCTCATATTTCAGTTGAACTTTCCTGGTGTGACTAATTAGCAAGGTACTTAATCCAAGGGAGTTTAAAAGTGTCAATGGGCTAAAAATAATTGACTGCAATGAAGGTAATTCAGAGAATAATATTCAATACAAAAGAGATTTGTCACTAACAGTGTTTATACATCACTTCAGTTTTAATGTGACTGTCTTGAGTGTCTGGTGCAGCAGCAAAACATTAAAGGTGTTGCAGTATCCGACAGGCAAAATCTTAAAGACGTATATTTCCTTCAATGCAATAGACTAGATAAGGGTAACATGGAAAATGAAATCCATTATCTGCTGAGTTAGATCTTAAAGATCTTGCTAGAAGAGCAGAGTATTAGTGATACTCACAAGGAAGTTCTTATGCAAGTTGTCTAAACATAAATGCACATCATGACTTAAAAGTGGAAATGAAGAGAAAGAACACACAAAAAAATATGGCAGTAACAAGAGATTCTCTTGCTTCATTTCAGTGGCTTATGAAATCAGCATTTTGTAAAAAGCCCAGCAGGCAATGAAAGTTACATTATAAATTGTATCGTTAAATGGGATGATCCAGACACTTGGTTGTCAGGAGACAGAGATGGGAATTCCATAGGAAGTAACCACTGACTGATGATTTCATTCATTTTGGAAGACCTTCTGTGTAGTGAGACTGAAAGATTTTAGATAAATTTAACTTCTCCTTTATGAAAATATATTTCCCTAGTAAGAGGACTAGCTTTTTAGAAATGGCTAAATGTCAAGTCATGAAGAAATTTGATGACACATGTAAATCCAGGCTTGACTGTGTGGTTATAAATGCCATTTTGAGCAAAGTATGCATCCCCTATTAGGTCTTTACTGTTCTCTTTATTTGTCAATGCAAGCTCTTTTAGTATTACTTACACAAATCTCTCAGGGCTGCACTCTATTAATCTTTAGGAAAACTTGCTACAAAGACTTCCCTTTATGAGATGGAAATGTTTAATGTTTTCAGCATGAGTCCAGCATTACTAGGAGAGTATATCATGGGGGTTTTGAAGCATTGAATCAAACTTCCCAGATACGTAATGCATCCCTCTTGGACAGCAAGTCAAACAGAAAAGGGCATGTATAGGGCTCAAAGAGTTGGTAGCGGTGACTGAAATTTCACTACAAATAAAATCTTGCATCCTTCTTTTTTAACATGAAAGCATCATAAATATTAACTTGTCTTTCTAACTAAATTGGGTAAACATTTGTTAGTTTGAGTTCTTTCAAAAGCAAAGGCTGAAACAAAAATTTAAGTATAGGTAATTTATTTGGAGATGACCAAAAGAAACAAATGAATGAGGAAGATATAGCAAAAAATAAGGAAAGGTCAAAAAAGGAGGTGGTAACAAGTACATGTTTTTTCCGTTGGTTTGTTTCTTTTGTTTGTTTCTTTTGCAGAGAGCAACTGGGGCTTAATCCAAAAGGAATTCTCTGAGGTACCATGTAGAACATGACTTGGGACTGCCTTACTGGTAGCCAGGGTGGCTGGTTCAACTAAAGCAGCTGTGGGCACCTATTTATTGATTCCCACCCCTCAGTGATTGAAAGTTGTATAAGAAGAGATGCATGGGCTTAAATACCCAACATGACCACTTGCAACTGAGCATATTCTTGGAGAAATCCTTCAGACAGAGAAGAAAAAATACAGACACAGGTGTTTTGAATGAGAGCTTTCAGCATGCTAGGAATTTTTCTCAGAGACAACCTTACTCAGTAGCCTACATAATATTGAAAGAGACATCAATAGTATCCTACACATATTTGTTTTGTGATTTTTTTCAACAGTGTATCTGGAAATACAAATACTACATTGCTTTATGCCAATGAAATAAAGTAATAAAAGTGCATATGGGGGGGACATATCTGTTTTTCACCTTTATTAATTATTTCAGTTGGGTCTAAGCTGACAAGGAAATAACACTTTGCCTGGTAGAGGAAGGGATCACATCTAGAGAAAGGCCCTGAATTACATATATACAACCAGATGGCGCTACTTTCTGAAGAGAATTATTCGACAGTATTTTGATTCTGATCCATTTATTCATTTTAGAAATCACTGCCTAACCTGCACTTCTAAAGACTTTATCAGGAGCTTGAAACATTGATGCAAAAATGTTTCATTTTATATTTTAAGAATCTTGAACTTCTAGAGTGTTTCAGGCATGATTGATGTATCAGGCCATCTTAGACTTGACTGCCACTTAAAATTTAGAAACTAACAGTTTTAGAAAAGACAGAGGTTCACTCTACTCTAGACTTCCTTTTGTATTGCTTTGATCTAATTAGAGAACACTCAGGTACATATACAGATCACATACACACACACACACACACACACACACACACACACACACCACACCCATACACACAAGTTGGTATCCTTGAACTCAGTAAGATTAAGTGATCAAGAAAACACAATACTTTGCTTTAAAAAGTCACATGGAAAGAAAATTTTAAACAGAAATTAAGGAATTTCTTAATGGCTCAAAACTTCACAATAAATAGATAACTTTGCTAATATTTGCTAAACTAAATTCATTAAATATATTTCTGATATTGAAAACAGCAGAAATTCAAATACACATTTTTTTTCTTGCTGAATTTCAATTAGTGAAAAACCTTAATTTTTCCAACTGGAAAGATAAGTTGTATATAGTTGAGAAAACTGTTAGTAAACAGAATTTTTTTTGGGGGGGAAGTAATACATTTTGCTAAATTGGGAGTGAACTGTCCAAATTAGGAACTTTTAGAAGATAGCAGATTAGAGCTGTATTCAGTTTCTACAAGATGTACAAAATAGTAAAGGCCAATTTTTTAACCGAAATGTTTGTATTCTCATATTTTTTCTGATTAGATACACAAAATATTTAATGGTAGTTGTCTATGGTTTGTGAGTATATAAATTTAGGGTTTTTTTTACCTTTTAATTTACTTTACATTGTTGAATGTCTACAGTGCTTAAAAATAAAGATGGTTGTAAAAATACTATTTTTAAGGTGTCTGTTTTATCTGGGGAATCACAAATATCACTGGTTATTAAAATAGGTAAATGATAAATCTAGAATGCAAAATCAATTTTGCATGTTGTACCAATAATAAAATAGAAAATATTTTATCAGTATTTAACCTAAAAATAGACTTACTAGCAAAATGATGACCCTATAATTGGTTTGCAATTGGTCATTTAAAAGTAACTCAAATGGAAATGCAAGCTGGTGCAGCCACTCTGGAAAACAGTATGGAGTTTCCTCAAAAAAACTATAAATAGAACTACCCTAAGACCCAGCAATTGCACTACTAGGCATTTATCCAAGGGATACAGGTGTGCTGTTTCGAAGGGACACATGCACCCCCATGTTTATAGAAGCACTATCAACAATAGCCAAAGTGTGGAAAGAGCCCAAATGTCCATCGATGGATGAATGGATAAACAAGATGTGGTATATATACAATGGAGTATTACTCAGCAATCAAAAAGAATGAAATCTTGCCATTTGCAACTACGTGGATGGAACTGGAGGGTATTATGATAAGTGAAATTAGTCAGTCAGAGAAAGACAATATCGTATGACTTCACTCATATGAGGACTCTAGGAGAAAAAACAGATGAACATAAGGGAAGGGAAACACAAATAATATAAAAAAATGGAGGGGAACAAAACAGAAGAGACTCATAAATATGGAGAACAAACTGAGGATTACGGGAGGGGTTGTGGGAATGGGTATGGGCTAAATGGATAAGGGGCACTAAGGAATCTACTCCTGAAATCACTGTTGCACTATATGCTAACTAATTTGGATGTAAATTTTAAAAAATAAAAAATAAAATTAAGTAAATAAATAAAAAAATAAAAGTAACTCAAAGCTTGAAATTTGGTCTTACATCAAAAATATTTATTATATACATGAAAATGTTTTTACTGGATCTCTAATTATATTGAGAGTTTTGCAGTCTAGATTGTAATCTCTCTTAGAATCTGAATTAACTACAGATCATATTGTTTTAGCAATTCCAAGTAGATACATTAAGGTCATTTATGAATCATATTGGCTGGAATAATATTTAAAATTATGGGTCCTAGGAATTCAAACTTAGGATAGCCAGTTTATACTTGAAAACCAATGAATAAACCACCTAAAAAGACAGAAGAGAAGATTCTCTGAAAGAAGAAGACTCAATACATCCTATCAGTGTTTCAAAAATGAGTGATTTCTACACTTATTTCATTAAAAGCAAAGAGCTTAAAGCATAATTATGTGAACTATGTATGTGTATATGTGTGTATGGGAAGTAAGTGATTTTGATTACTATAGATATCTTTACATTTTTTTAACATTTATTTTTTTGAAAGTCAGAGAGAGACAGAGCATGAACAGGGGAGGGGCAGAGAGAGGGAGACACAGCATCTGAAGAAGGCTCCAGGCTCTGAGCTGTCAGCACAGAGCCCGATGCGGGGCTCGAACTCACAAACCGCGAGATCATGACCTGAGCCGAAGTCGGTGGCTTAACTGACTTAGCCTTCCAGGCGCCCCTGATTACTATGGATATCTTAAGAACCAGGATAATACAAAAAAATTAAATCTTTCAAAATGTTCATATTTTATTGCTATTAGAAGATTTCCAAGATAGGGAGTACTTTTATATACTTAATATTGTTTTGTTAGATTGAAAGGCATAATTTTTCATATTTTATCTAGTTTACTTTTTTAAAAAAGTTTATTTTCAGATATTCACTAAAGTTGTTTCAAAAGAAGTCAATTCAATGAATCAATAGGTTGCTGTTTATTTAAGAGCAAGAATGGTACAGAATAGAAAATTTGGTTTCAGAGTAAGACAGAGCAGCATGTAAATCCTAGATTAACTAGCACTAAATATGTATTATTTAAAAATTTACTCAAAATATTCATCTCTACTTTTCATATGTATAACAAAATAATTACTTAACTTGCAACATAATTATAAGGAGATTAAATAAATGCATATGATTCATACCCTATATGTTCAATAATTGAAATTTGTAAATCCTAATCCACTTGATTGCTTTTTCAACAGAATGGAGTGATGGGTTTTTATTTCCTTTAATCAATTATAACTCATAAATACTATTATTCATTTCAATGTTCACATTTTCTCATGTTAGTCTCCTGTGTTCTTTTGATATATCCATATTTCTTTGAGTCTTTACTATTTTCTGGTGCAAAGGATGTTCCAGGCTCATCTTGCATGTTTCCTATCCTAGCCCTGAATAATGGTATTTAGAAACCAAGGTCAAGGTACTGGCCTACTGACCAAGGTACTGGTCATTGCTACTCATATGTCATTCCTTCTTAACTCTCTCAGCAAGCAGTTTAAGTTTATATCAACACTTCCAATTCCAGCCCAGTGCTATAAGGTACATCTTCCTTTTTTCATATCAGGAACCCATTATCCAATAGTGAGAAACCTGCATCCCATTATATTCAATATATTTACTCGAGTCTAGAATATACAGAAAACAATTTAAGAATTTATAAGCCCATGCTACTATTGAAAATAACCCTGCCAATTACAGTTTGAAATTTATTTTTAAATATAGTGAAATATATAAATCTTCTGTATAATATAATGAGATTGGACAAAGGTGTGTTACTGCATAACCCACAAATGTATAAGGATACAGAATATTTTCATCATCCCACAAATTGCCACATGCCCTTTTCCAGTCAATTCCCTTTCCAAAAAAACCCAACTTATTTGATGATTGCTTTCAACCATAGATTAATCTGTACTAGAAATTCACACAAATGGAATAATAAAGCATGTACTATTATAACTAGTTTCTTTCATGAAGCATGATGTCTGTAAGATTCATTCTTGTGGTAGAAAGAATGAATAATTTGTTCCTTTTAATTACTGAATCTTATTTCTCATATTAATATACTACAATTGGTTTACCCATTCTCATGTTGATGAAAAATTATTCATAAAGTTTTTCATAATTAAGAAAAAAGCTGTGATGCACTTTCCTGTACAAGTCTTTTGCAAACATGTAGTTTCTTTTCTATTGGGTAAATACCTAAATTGAAACCGCTGGCAGTTAGGTTGGGTGTATGCTCAACTTTATAAGAAAATATTAAATAGTACACCAAAATAGTAGTACTATTTTACACTCCCACCAGCAATATATGAGCTTCGTGGGGTTATTACTGTCATTGAAATGGATTCTAGAGGGGTGTCTGGATGGCTCAGTCAGTTGGGCTTCTGACTTCAGCTCAGGTCATGATCTTGCGGTTTGTGGGCCTAAGCCCTGTGTCGGGCTCTCTGCTGACAGCTCAGAGCCTGGAGCCTGCTTTGGATTCTGTGTCTCCCACTTTCTCTGTCCCTTTCCTGCTCTGACGCTGTCCCTCTCTAGCTCTCACAAATAAATAAACATTAAAAAATTTAAAAAAACAAATGGAGTCTATATATCAGTTTGTGAAGAGGTGACATTAAAAATGTCTTTCAATCTTTGAAAATGATATATCCTTCCATATAATTAGGTTCTTTAATACTTTTCATTAATGCTTTGAAATGTTTAGTATACCAGTCCTTTTGGAACTATCACTGCTAGTATAGAGAAACATGATTGATTTTAACATAGTGACCTAGTAAACTGTGACTATACTAAGTTCAATTATAATCATTGCCCTGTCAATTTCTTTGGACTTTTTATATAAGATTTTATATACAATCACGTTGTTAATATAGTCAGTTTTATAGCTTCCTCTTCAACCTTTAGGTTTTTATTTATTTGTCCTTGTTTTACACATCTCCAGGGAATGTTGAACATTCCCTGAACATGTTGAACATGTTTAGGCTAAACACCCTTCTTTATTTTGGAAATTAGGAGGAATGTTTTTCAACAACAAGCAATATAATTCTAGATGAAGGATTTTCATACATACCTTATATCAGAGTGAAAAAACTTTCTTCTATTTCTAGTTTTGCAAGTTTTTATTATGTGAGTGTTGAATTTTTAATAACTTTTTTCCTGTCTCTATTTCATAACCAAGTATTTTTCTGCTTTATTTTGCTAATGCGGTAAAAAAATATTTTGTGATGTTTGAATGTTAAACAAACCCTGTACTTCTGGAATGAATCTCACTTGGTCATAAAGCATATAATACTAGATTAGATTTTCTTATTTTTAAGGAATTTTGCTTCTGACTTCATGAGGGATACTGTTGTGCAATTTTTCTGTTTTAGGATCTTTCTCAGGTTTTGTTACAAGGTTATGATGGCCTTATATTACAAGTTGCCAAATTTTGCTACTTTCTCTATTTTTTAAAATAGTCTTGTAAGATTGGTATCATTTTTTTAATATTCATTTAATCCTCCACTGAAATCATCTGGGACTAGATTTGTTCTGATAAATTCAACTTATTTAATAAATATAGGATTATGCATATTTTCTCTCTTAATTCTTATGTCATCTTTGAAAAACTGGTTTTGACAAATTTGTCCTTTTCATCTAAGTGATCAAATTTATTGTCATTTTTAAAAATATTCTCTTATTGTTTTTTTTAGAATATTCAGTTTATTTTTTTTCTTAATATGAAATTTACTGTCAAATTGGTTTCATACAACACCCAGTGCTCATCCCAACAGGTGCCTTCCTCAATGCCCATCACCCACTTTCCCCTCCCTCCCAACCACCATCAACCTTCAGTTTATTCTCAGTTTTTAAGAGTCTCTTATGGTTTGCCTCCCTCCCTAATTTTTCCCCTCCCCCTCCCCCCTGCTCTTCTGTTAAGTTTCCCAGGATCCACATAAGAGTGAAAACATATGGTATCTGTATTTCTCTGTATGATTTATTTCACTTAGCATAACACTCTCCAGTTCCATCTACGTTGCTACGAAAGGACATATTTCATTCTTTCTCATTGCCAAGTAGTATTCCATTGTATATATAAACCACAATTTCTTTATCCATTCATCAGTTGATGGACATTTAATCCATCATAATTTGGCTTATTGTTGAAACTGCTTCTATAAACATTGGGGTACAAGTGCCCCTATGCATCAGCACTCCTGTATCCCTTGGGTAAATTCCTAGCAGTGCTACTGCTAGGTCATAGGGTAGATCTATTTTTAATTTTTTGAGGAACCTCCACACTGTTTCCAGAGCAGCTGCACCAGTTTGCTTTCCCACCAACAGCACAAAGGGTTTCCATTTCTCCACATCCTCACCAGCGTCGATAGTCTCCTGATTTGTTCATTTTGGCCACTTTGACTGGCGTGAGGTGATATCTGAGTGTGGTTTTGATTTGTATTTCCCTGATGAGGAGCGACGTTGAACATCTTTTCATGTGCCCGTTGGCCATCCGGATGTCTTCTTTAGAGAAGTGTCTATTCATGTTTTCTGCCCATTTCTTCACTGGGTTATTTGTTTTTCGGGTGTGGAGTTTGGTGAGCTCTTGATAGATTTTGGATACTAGCCCTTTGTCCGATATGTCATTTGCAAATATCTTTTCCCATTCCGTTGGTTGCCTTTTAGTTTTGTTGATTGTTTCCTTTGCTGTGCAGAAGCTTTTTATCTTCATAAGGTCCCAGTAATTCACTTTTGCTTTTAATTCCCTTGCCTTTGGGGATGTGCCGAGTAAGAGATTGCTACGGCTGAGGTCAGAGAGGTCTTTTCCTGCTTTCTCCTCTAAGGTTTTGATGGTTTCCTGTCTCACATTCAGGTCCTTTATCCATTTTCAGTTTATTTTTGTGAATGGTGTGAGAAAGTGGTCTAGTTTCAACCTTCTGCATGTTGCTGTCCAGTTCTCCCAGCACCATTTGTTAAAGAGACTGTCTTTTTTCCATTGGATGTTCTTTCCTGCTTTGTCAAAGATGAGTTGGCCATACGTTTGTGGGTCTAGTTCTGGGGTTTCTATTCTATTCCATTGGTCTATGTGTCTGTTTTTGTGCCAATACCATGCTGTCTTGATGATGACAGCTTTGTAGTAGAGGCTAAAGTCTGGGATTGTGATGCCTCCTGCTTTGGTCTTCTTCTTCAAAATTACTTTGGCTATTCGGGGCCTTTTGTGGTTCCATATGAATTTTAGGATTGCTTGTTCTAGTTTCTAGAAGAATGCTCGTGCAATTTTGATTGGGATTGCATTGAATGTGTAGATAGCTTTGCGTAGTATTGACATTTTGACAATATTTATTCTTCCAATCCATGAGCAGGGAATGTCTTTCCATTTCTTTAAATCTTCTTCAATTACCTTCATAAGCTTTCTATAGTTTTCAGCATACAGATCTTTTACATCTTTGGTTAGATTTATTCCTAGGTATTTTATGCTTCTTGGTGCAATTGTGAATGGGATCAGTTTCTTTATTTGTCTTTCTGTTGCTTCATTGTTAGTGTATAAGAATGCAACTGATTTCTGTACATTGATTTTGTATCCTGCAAATTTGCTAAATTCATGTATCAGTTCTAGCAGACTTTTGGTGGAGTCTATCGGATTTTCCATGTATAATATCATGTCATCTGCAAAAAGCGAAAGCTTGACTTCATCTTTGCCAATTTTGATGCCTTTGATTTCCTTTTGTTGTCTGATTGCTGATGCTAGAACTTCCAGCACTATGTTAAACAACAGTGGTGAGAGTGGGCATCCCTGTCGTGTTCCTGATCTGATCTCAGGGAAAAAGCTCTCAGTTTTTCCCCGTTGAGGATGATGTTAGCTGTGGGCTTTTCATAAATGGCTTTTATGATCTTTAGGTATGTTCCTTCTATCCCGACTTTCTCAAGGGTTTTTATTAAGAAAGGGTGCTGGATTTTGTCAAAGGCCTTTTCTGCATCGATTGACAGGATCATATGGTTCTTCTCTTTTTTTTTGTTAATGTGATGTATCACGTTGATTGATTTGCGAATGTTGAACCAGCCCTGCATCCCAGGAATGAATCCCACTTGATCATGGTGAATAATTCTTTTTATATGCTGTTGAATTCGATTTGCTAGTATCTTATTGAGAATTTTTGCATCCATATTCATCAGGGATATTGGCCTGTAGTTCTCTTTTTTTACTGGGTCTCTGTCTGGTTTAGGAATCAAAGTAATACTGGCTTCATAGAATGAGTCTAGAAGTTTTCCTTCCCTTCCTATGGTTTGGAATAGCTTGAGAAGGATAGGTATTATCTCTGCTTTAAAGGTCTGGTAGAACTCCCCAGGGAAGCCATCTGCTCCTGGACTCTTATTTGTTGGGAGATTTTTGATAACTGACTCAATTTCTTCTCTGGTTATGGGTCTGTTCAAGTTTCCTATTTCTTCCTGTTTGAGTTTTGGAAGTGTGTGGGTGCTTAGGAATTTTTCCATTTCTTCCAGGTTGTCCAGTTTGTTGGCATATAATTTTACATCGTATTCCCTGATAATTGCTTGTATTTCTGAGGGATTGGTTGTAATAATTCCATTGTCGTTCATGATTTTATCTATTTGGGTCATCTCCCTTTTCTTTTTGAGAAGCCTGGCTAGAGGTTTATCAATTTTGTTTATTTTTTCAAAAAACCAACTCTTGGTTTCATTGATCTGCTCTACAGTTTTTTTTTTTTTTTTTAGATTCTATATTGTTTATTTCTGCTCAGATCTTTATTATTTCTCTTCCTCTACTGGGTTTGGGGTGTCTGCTGTTCTGCTTCTAGTTCCTTTAGGTGTGCTGTTAGATGTTGTATTTGGTATTTTTCTTGTTTCTTGAGATAGGCCTGGATTGCAATGTAGTTTCCTCTCAGGACTGCCTTTGCTGCATCCCAAAGGGTTTGGATTGTGGTATTTTCATTTTCATTGGTTTCCATATATTTTTTAATTTCTTCTCTAATTGCTTGGTTGACCCACTCATTCTTTAGTAGGGTTTTCTTTAACCTCCATGCTTTTGAAGGTTTTCCAGACGTTTTCCTGTGGTTGATTTCAAGTTTCATAGCATTGTGGTCTGAAAGTGTGCATGGTATGATCTCAATTCTTATATTCTTATGAAGGGCTGTTTTGTGACCCAGTATGTGATCTATCTTGGAGAATGTTCCATGTGCACTCGAGAAGAAAGTATATTCTGTTGCTTTGAGATGGAGAGTTCTAAATATATCTGTCAAGTCCATCTGATCCAATGTATCATTCAGGGCCGTTGTTTCTTTATTGATGCTGTGTCTAAATGATCTATCCATTGTTGTATGTGGGGTATTAAAGTCCTCTGCAATTATCACATTCTTATCAAGAAGGTTGCTTATGTTTGTGATGAATTGTTTTATATTTTTGGGGGTTCCCGTATTTGGCACATAGATATTTATAATTGTTAGCTCTTCCTAATGGATAGACCCTGTAATTATTATATAACACCCTTTTTCATCTCTTATTACAGCTTTTAATTTAAAGTCTAGTTTGTCTCATATAAATATGGCTACTCCAGCTTTCTTTTGACTTCCAGTAGCACGATAGAGTTCTCCATCCCCTCACTTTCAATCTGAAGGTGTCCTCAGGTCTAAAATGAGTCTCTTGTAGACAGCAAACAGATGGGTCTTATTGTTTTATCCATTCTGATACCCTGTGTCTTTTGGTTGGCGCATTTAGTCCATTTACATTCAGTGTTATTGAAAGATATGTATTTAGAGTCATTGTGATGTCTGTAGATTTCATGCTTGTAGTGATGTCTCTGGTATTTTGTGGTCTTTGCAACATTTCACTCACAGAGTCCCCCTTAGGATCTCCTGTAGGGCTGGTTTAGTGGTGATGAATTCCTTCAGTTTTTGTTTGTTTGGGAAAACCTTTATCTCTCCTTCTATTCTGAATGACAGACTTTCTAGATAAAGGATTCTTGGCTGCATATTTTTTTTCTGTTCATCACATTGAAGATTTCCTGCCATTCCTTTCTGGCCTGCCATGTTTCAGTAGACAGGTCTGCTACTACTCTTATGTGTCTACCTTTGAAAGTTCAAGGCTGTTTATCCCTAGCAGCTTTCAGAATTTTCTCTTTATCCTTGTATTTTGCCAGTTTCACTATGATATGTCATGCAGAAGATCGATTCAAGTTACGTCTGAAGGGAGTTCTCTGCGCCTCTTGGATTTCAATGCCTTTTTCCTTCCCCAGCTCAGGGAAGTTCTCACTGATGATTTGTTCAAGTACACCTTCAGCCCCTTTCTATCTCTCTCTCTTCTCCTTCTGTAATTCCTGTGATATGGATATTGTTACGTTTGATTGCATCACTTAGTTCTCTAATCCCCCCCCCCCTTCCTGGATTTTTTTATCTTTTTCTCAGCTTCCTCTTTTTCCATAATTTTATCTTCTAATTCACCTATTCTCTCCTCTGCCTCTTCAATCCATGCTATGGCCACCTCCATTTTATTTTGCACCTCATTTATAGCATTTTTTACTTCCTATGACTATTTTTTAGTCCCTTTATCTCTGTAGCAATGGATTCTCTGCTGTCCTCTATGCTTTATTCCAGCCCAGTGATTAATTTTACGACTATTATTCTAAATTCTTGTTCTGTTATATTGCTTAAATCGTTTTTGATCAATTCGTTAGCTGTCACTACTTCCTGGAGTTTCTTTTGAGGAGTATTCTTCCATTTCATCATTTTGGGTAGTCCCTGTGGTAGCTCCAAACTGCAGGGCACTTCCCCTGTGCTGTCCGGAGAAACCTGTGTTGATGGGCAGGGCCGCAGTGAGACCCGACATCTGCCCCCAGCCCACCACTGGGGCCACAGTCAGACTGGTGTGTACCTTATCTTCCCCTCTCCCAGGGACTGGACTCACTGTGGAGAGGTGTGTCCCCTGTCTGTGCTGCTTGCACACTGCCAGGTTCGATGGGATCTGGCCAAGGGCGTATTAGTCGGGGTGGATTTCCAAGGTGCACAGGGGCAGGAGGGGCAGGCTTAGCTTGTTTTGCCCTCAGTGGTCCCCTGGGGGAGGGGTCCTACAGCACCAGAGGGAGGCAGGCTTGTCGGAGGGATGGATCCACAGAAGCACAGTGTGGGGAGTTTGAAGGTGCAAGCAAGTTCAGTGACGGGAACTGGTTCCCTTTGGAATTTTGGCTGGGGGATGGGAGAGGGAAATGGCGCTTGCCAGTGCCTTTGTTCCCCCGCTGAGCTGAGCTCTGTCTTCCAGGGCCTAAGAACTCTCCCTCCTGGCGTCCTCTTGCCCTCCCCGCTCTTAGAGAGCAGAGCTGTTGACTTTTAACATTCCAGATGTTAAGTCCCACTGGCTGTCAGAACTCACACAGTCCAGCCCCTCCGCTTTTGCTAGCCAGACTTTGGGGGCTCTGCCTTGCAGGGCGGGCTGCCCCTCCATTGCCCTGGCTCCCTCCTGCCAGTCCGTGTAGCGTGCACCGCCTCTCTGCTCTTCCTACCTTCTTAAGTGGGCCTCTTGTCTATGCTTGTCTCTGGAGAGTCTGTTCTGCTAGTCTTCTGGCAGTTTTCTGGGTTATTTAGGCAGATGTGGGTGGAATCTAAGTGATCAGCAGGACGAGGTGAGCCAAGTGTCCTCCTATGCCGCCATCTTCTCTTCCAACTTCTCTCTCTTATTGTTCATTGATATCTGTAGGCTATGTAGTGGTATCACTTCTTTTATTTATGTTATTGGTAAATTATGCTTTCTTTTTCTCTATTATTTTTGTTAGCAATTTAACAATTTTATTTTTCTTTTAGAAAAAATAAACTTTTTGTTTTATTTAATAAATTTATTTAAACTTAATTTAAATTTATTTATTCTTTATTTTTGTTTGTGTTGTATATCACTTATTCTTTAGTATTTCCCCTTTTTTTTTTTTTGCTTATTTTAGATTTGCTTTCTCCTTCTCTGACCTCTTGAAATGAAAATTAAATCACTAGTGTTAATTCAATATAAGCATTTAAAACTACAAATTTCTCTGTAATTTCTGCTTGAGTTGCTCCATAGAAAAGCAGATGTTGTATTTTTATTGTTGTCTAACTTGAAATATTTTATTTCTTCTATGATTTATTCTTTAACATGTGGGAATTTTAAAGTGTCTTGATCAATTTCTAAGTATTTGAAGATTTTATATTTATCTTTTTTTTTTATTACTTTGAATTACATTCCCTCATGGCTAGTAATGATAATCTGTAATATTTAAATATTTTTATACTTATTGAATATTCTATGTGAACCTGAAAATCACGTGTATTCTAAAATTACTAATTACAGTGGACTATTAAAAGCAATATGGTTGCATGGATTAAGATGAAAATAAAAAAGAATGTTTTTATCTCTTCTATATTCTTCTTCTTATTTTTGTTTTTTTGGTTTTTTTTTTTTTTTTTGGTAGTTTTACCAATAACTGATCAAGGTATACTAAAGCTTTAAATTTGTGGATTTGTCTGCTTTTATGATTGTGTCACTTTTTGCTTCAGGTATGTATTAGCTTCCTAACCTACCATAACAAAGTATCACAAACTGAATGGTTTACAACATAAATTTATTGTTAAGCATAATGGAGGCTAGAAGTCTGAAATCAGAGTTTTGCAGTGTTGATTATTTCTGAAGGATCTGATGGAGAAATTTTTCCAATTTCTAATCCTATTTCTAATCCTATTTCTAATTCTAATTCTACTTCTACTTCTAATTCTAATTCTAATTCTAATTCTAATTCTAATTCTAATTAAGATGGCCAACAACGTTTGGCCTTTTTTGGCTCACTCTAATCTCTGCCTCCATCTTCACACGGTATTCTCTCTCTGTGTCTCTGGATCTTCACATAGCCATCTTCTTATAAGGATACCAGCCATACTGGATTAAGGTCCCATCCTATTTCAGTATGATCTCATGCTAACAAAACTAATTATATCTACAATGATGCTATTTCCAAAAAGGTCATAGTGATACACTGGGGATTTGGACTTCTGCATATATTCCTTTAGAGGAAGCACAATTCAACTCATTACACTGCTTTTTTTATTATAATTTTTAAAACATTTATTCACTTTTGAGAGACAGAGTATGAGTGGAGGAGGGGCAGAGAGAGAGGGAGACAGAATCCAAAGAGGCCTCCAGGCTCTGAGCTGTCAATACAGAGCCCGGTATGGGGCTTAAATTCACAGACCAAAGATCATGACCTGAGCTAAAGTCAGACCCTTAACTGACTGAACCACCTAGGTGCCCCACATTACAATGCATTTTTAAATTCTTTTATTAAGCAAATACATATTTGTCACTGTTATGTTTTTCTGATGAATTATCTCTTTGATCATTATCAAATAACTTGTATTAGAATTATTACTATTTTTCTTGATGTATTTTGATTTGTATCTATTATTTTGCTATTTATTTTCTATTTGTCCTGTTTTTTGTTATTCTTTTCCTTCTTAAATGCCTTATGATTATTTGAATATTTTTTAAAACTCATTGCAATTCATTTAGTGACGTTTTAGCCATAATCTCTTTGCATTATTGTTTTCTACTGTATTTTCTCTATGGGTTAAAATATTCATGCTTAAGTTATAAAGTTCTTTCAGAGTTAATAGTTGACCACTTTACATAAATTTCAAAAACCATTTTATACGTTATTATTATAGAATATATTACATATATATAAATTGTAAATCTCATAATGCTATATTTTCCCTGAAAAGGGTTACTTTTAATTAATTTCAAAAAGAAAACACTAAATTTCTCCATATATTTACCATGTCTAATGTTGTTTATCCTTCTATATATTTGAATTGCACCTGGTATAATTTCCCTTTAGACTAAAAACCTTCCTTTTGAAACTTTTGTATTCTAGTTTTGCTGGTAATAAATTCTGTCAGTTTTCACCCAAAATATGTATTTGGAAAGATATTTTCATTGGGTTTAAAATTATAGGTTGAATTTTTTTTCTTACTTCCTGCATTTTAAATATATGATTCCTTTGATTTCTCGCCTCTGTTGTTTCTGATGAGAAATCAGATATGCTTTTATTTATTCCTCTTTGGGTGTGATGGGTTAGATTTGTCAGTCTGAGTTTTTCACAAAATTTGTAATTTTTCAGCTATTATGCCTTCATATATTTTTCTATCTCATTCTCTTTCTTCCCTCCTTTGGGGAATGCAAACATGTGTATAAAAATATTTGATATCATCCTACATATCACTAAGGTAGTGTTTTTTTTTTCTTTTATTCTTTATCCTCCATTTTCTTCAGGTTTTATTCTTTCTGTTGACCTATATTTAAATTCACTGACCATTTCTTCTATCATCTTTTTTCTGTTAAACCTTTAGAGGGATTTTTTAATTTTGTATTTTGTACATTTAAATCTAGAATTTTTATTAATTTTCTTTATTAAATATTTTTCTGTATGTCTTCACTCACTTAGACCATTTTTTCCTTAAAATACCAAGACACATTTATAATCGTTGTAAGTCCTAGTTTGTTTATTAAAACATCTCAGTTACCTCAGAGTCTGTGTATTAACTGCTTTTACTGTTTGAGTCTTCACTGTGGGTCACATTTTCCCATTTCTTTGCTTGACTTGTGAATGTCACATAGTAGATAGTCTGATTTTATTTTCCTCTGATGAATGTTGATTTTATCTTTAGTTTTAAAAGGCTGTTAAATCTGTCTTCTTTTCTGTGGAAAGTAGGTTAAATGTCTCCTCAGTTTCTTCAACCTTCTCTTTCTTGCTTTCTTCCATGATCCTATGCATATTTTGATGCTTTCTCTTCCATGGTTCCTTTTGTTTTCTCATTTTGCCCCATCACATTCTAGATGTTCTTGCAACCCTAACCTCCCTTCTCTGACTGCTTATGCCAACAAGATTACAGCTTTATTTTTGAGTTCTATTGACTCCATGTTGTCTGTAATGAGGGGTGGCTCCTCTTAGAAAAAGCCGTTTAAATTCAAATATTTACCCAGTGTAAATCCCTTCTTTCAGGTGTGGATTCCTTCCAGTTTCTGAGTTTCTGCCTGCTTTTGGTTGTTCTCCATTACCTTTAACAAGTGTTTTTGTTTGTTACATTTTGGTTTTGTTTGCCTTACTATTTTGTCTGGAGTTTGTAGGTATTATCTGTGAAAGGATTAATATTATGCAAGTTACTCTACTTTTACTAGAAGCAGACTTTTTTTGTTTTTAAAAAAATTATATACCATTTATTATGTTTCAGATATATTTTTGCTTTAGTCTCAAGCAAAAATTCTTTTGTTTATAACTACTAACATGTTCATCTAACTATCCCAGGTCTACATAACTATCAAGGGTTAGGGGCAGGATTTGACCTCTGACAGTTTTGTTGCAGTGGTATGCTACATCATAAAAAAATAGCCAATGGTTTGATCTAACACAAACATCAATTTCCAAAATTGCTTGGATTCATAAGTCTACATCAAATGTATTATATGAAGAAACAAGAAAACCATCAATACAATAAGTACATAATCCTGAAAGGGGCTAAGAATTACAGTTATTATTATCTTTTTCCAATTTTTGATAGCAGTTCCAGAATAAGTGGGTCACATCTGAAGAGAAGAAAGTAGATTTCTGATTTAGAAAATAATAAGTTATTTCTAGCAAGCAGTGCTATACAGGACAATGGATCATAATATGGCTGAGGAAAGAAATTAAAGGAAGGAGAAATAAGTTTGACATGGTAAAAGATGACAGAAGAAAACTAGGAGAGAAAGAACATACTAGTCAAAATGATGATAAATAAGTTAAATGAGAAGGCAGTGGTAAGTCAGAAAATACATATTAGGAGAAAACATTCAGACAGATGTTATTTATGTAAGTAAAATTTCTGAAATGTGAAATAAGTGTGGAAACTTTTTAGATTCTCTGGAGGAAAGGTGTTATATAAGTCTGACTTGACTTATTCTACTTCTTGCAATGAGGCAGAATATTACATGAAAAAATAACTCTGGCAGGACAGAGATTTTTTAATAGGATATGGAGGTGACATTAGCATTTCACATCTAACTTTGGATGAATCAGCTACTTAGAGAAAATAAAATCCAAAACTCTAAGTTTTTAAGGACTTATTCTAAAACTTTAAATTCAAAATGTGATAGTTGTGACAATAAGATATCAATATTTCTCCTAACTCATACGACAATGTACCTAATGTCAAATTTGAAATATTTCTCAACTGAAAATTACAGACTCAGATGTTCACTCTAAATATAATAGTTATTTTTGTTAAATCTGCATTTTTATGAACTTGCTATTACAGTATAATTTATAGCTATGTCAATATGCTATTATTATATGGAGAATAATATATTGAAGAATCAGATCTTTCTAATTCACCTTTGCTGAATATGAATATGTTGGTATAAATATTATTTATCATGTATATAACTTTTATTTATAATGACTTTTATTTTGTGAAATACTTCTTATGTTTGTAATATAAAATTTTAAAGGCTCATCATGTAGAGAGAGCCTATTCCCAGTTTTTCCAAAAAATCATGACTTATGTCTTGTTTTTTAGGCTCTAGTTTATCATTTAAATCAGGTTTTCCATTTTTAACACAAAAATTTTATAAATTTTACCTTTTAAAATTTTAAGTATTTTAAATTTTATAGAAAAGTTACGAAAATAGTACAGAGTACATAAATGTCCTTCATTGAGATAAACCAAAATGGTTTTATCTTACATAACCTTACTATAACATCAGAAAATTAACAATGATTCAATATAATAACTAACTTAGAGACTTCAGTTATTTTTTCCCCAGTTTTCCATTTTATACCTTTTCTCTAAGTCTGGATTCTAATTCTGGATCACATACATCAATTTTTGTGTCTCCTTATGTGCTCAATTATATGATAGTTCTCAGACTTTGTCTTTCAAGACTTTGACACTTTTGAAGATTACTAGCCAGCTATTTTGTAAAATGATTAGATTGAGATTATGCATTTTTGCACAAATACAACAGAAGTGACACTGTCCATTTGCCAGTGCATTATTTCTGGGGCTATGTGGTATTAATACATATTATTATCAGTTATGTTAACTTTAGTCTCTTAATTTAGGTTGGGTTGACCGACTTTTTTTTTCCTGTAGAGTTAATGTTGTCCCTCTTTGTCATTACTAAGTATATTTTATGATAAGTTAAGACTATATCTAAGACTACATTCTGTTCCTCCTGGTTTCACCCACTAATTCGAGTAACCATCAATGATTCCTGCTTATAACAATTATTAGTGTGGTATTTACCTAATTATGATCTTCTGTTCCTATCATTTTTTTTCCTGCACTTATTAACTATAATTCTAATGTAAGGAAGATCTGTCCCTTTCCTTTCCCCTCCTTTATTTATTTACATGATTTTTTATTTATGTCAATATGGACTCATGGATGTTTATTTCCAGATTTGGTTATTAGGAGCTCAAACAAGTTGTTTCTGTGTACCTTTTAATCATACACCCTGTTCAGACTTCTATACCAAAAAACCATAGACTGCGTGCATTATAAATAACAGGTATTTTTTTCTCACATTTCTGGAGACTGGAAGTCTCAGACTAGGTGCCAGCATGCCTAATTCTAATGAGAGTCCTCTTCTAGGTAACTTCTCATTGTATGCTCACTTGGCAGAAAGAGATTTAAATGGTTCTGATGTCTCTTTTATGAGGGCACTAATCCTATTCATGAAGGCTCCACCCTCATTACCTAATCACCTCCCTAAGACCCCACCACCTAATACCATCACATTGGGGGTATTTCATAAGTGCAATGATTCTTTCTTTAAAGATTGAGTAACCTGAGACTAGAGAAATTTATGATACCAAATGCAGTCAGAAAATCAGTGTGATTTCTACTGGTGTTATGTTCAATTCACTATTTATTTTTACTCATTTGTTAACTATTTACTGATGAGTACCATCTAAGTACAAAACACTAGTTACATTAATATTAGTTTGTGTATATGTTAAAATTATATGATAACACTTGTGATTTCCTGATAAGATTATATTAAATTTGCAGATAGTCTATTCAGCAACAAAAAGTGGCTTAATACTGGTATATTCATAAAAAGGAATGTTACTGTTTCAGTAATATTTAATTGCATGGAAATGAAAAAAAAGTAGTACGATACATTTTTAGGGAGGATAAAGACAAGGAAATACAACAAAAAATTTAAGTATATATCTTGGGATGGTAAAATTATGGATTTTTTTGTTTTTTTCTTTTTATCAGGGTTATTTATTTATTTTGAGGGAGAGAGAGCGAGAACGTGCAAGCAGGGAATGGCCAAAGATAAAGGAAGATACTCCCAAGCAGTCTCCACACTCAGCGTGGGCCCCAGGCAGGGCTTGATCTCACAACAATGAGATCATGACCTGAGCTGATATCATGAGTCAGATGCTCAACTAACTGAGCCACCCAGGCACCCCTATAGGTTTCCTTTATATAACTTTCTATATTTTAAAATTTGCCGCTGTGAGTATGAATTTTCTTTTATAGTCTTTTAAAATGTTTACCGATGGACATTTGGGCTCTTTCCATAATTTCGCTATTGTCAATAGTGCTGCTATAAACATTGGGGTACACATGCCCCTTCACAACAGCACACCTGTTTCCCTTGGGTAAATACCTAGTAGTGCAATTTCTGGGTCATAAGGTAGTTCTATTTTTAATTTTTTGAGGAACCTCCATACTGTTTTCCAGAGTGGCTGCACCAGTTTGCATTCCTCCCAGTAGTGCAAAAGAGATCCTCTTTCTCCACATCTTCACCAACACCTGTTGTTGCCTGAGTTGTTCATGCTAGCCATTCTGACAGGTGTGAGGTGGTATCTCATGGTGGTTTTGATTTGTATTTCCCTGATGATGAGTGATGTTGAGCATTTTTTCATGTGTCTGTTCGCCATCTGGATGTCTTCTTTGGAGAAGTGTCTATTCATGTCTTTTGCCCATTTCTTCACTGGATTATTTTTGGGGTTTTCTTTTGGTGTTGAGTTTTATAAGTTCTTTACAGATTTTGGATACTAACCCTTTTCGGATACTTCATTTACAAATATTTTTCCCATTCCATCGGTTGCCTTTTAGTTTTGCTGACTGTTTCCCTCACTGTGCAGAAGCTTTTTATTTTAATGAGGTCCCAATAGTTCATTTTTGCTTTTGTTTCCCTTGCCTCCAGAGATGTGTTGAGTAAGAAGTTACTGCAGCTGAAGTCAAAGACGTTTTTGCCCACTTTCTCCTCTAGGATTTTGATGGCTTCCTGTCTTACAAAGTATGGAAAGAGCCCAAATGTCCATCAACGCATGAATGGAAAAGAATATGTGGTACACACACACACACAGACACACACACACACACACTGGAATATTGCGTGACAATCAAAAAGAATGAAATCTTGCTATATGCAACTATGTGGATGGAACTGGGGGTATTATGCTAAGCGAAATTACTCAGAGAAAGACAAATATCATATGACTTAACTCATATGAGGAATTGAAGATACTAAACAGATGAACATAAGAGAAGGGAAGCAAGAAATATATAAAAACGGGGAAGGGGACAAAACATAAGAGACTCTTAAATATAGAGAATAAACAGAGGGTTGCTGGAGGGATTGTGGGGGGGGGGATGGGCTAAATGGTTAAGGGGCATTAAGGAATCTACTCCTGAAATCATTGTTGCACTACATGCTAACTAACTTGGATGTAAATTAAACAATAAATTTAAATAAATAAGTAAATAAACAAACAAACAAATAAAATGTTCACTGATAGCCTTGCTGGATAGGGTATCATTGGCTGTAGGCTTTTTTCCTTTCACAACTTTAAATCAATCATGCTACTCCCTTCCGGCCTAGAAAAGCATCTGCTAAAAAATCAGCTGATAGCCTTATGAGGTTTCTCTTGTATGTAACTATTTTCTTTTGCTGCATTTAAAATTCTCTTTGTCACTGTTTTTTTGCCATTTTAATTACTATGTGTGTTGGTGTAGACCTCCACGGGTTAATTTTGGGGTGCTCTCTGTGCATCCTGAATCTGGATTTCTGTTTCCTTCCCCAGATTTGGGAAGTTTTCATCTATTACTTCTTCAAATGAATTTTCTGAAGCAGGAAAATAGTGATAGAGTAGGAGGACCCTAGGCTTGTCTTGTCCCACAAACATGACTAGATAACTATCATTCATCTTACATGCCCCAGAAATCAACCTGAAGACTGACAGAACAAACTCTACAATTAAAGGGAGAGAAGAGGCCACATCAAAGAAGACAGGAAGTGTGGAGATGTGGTTTAGGGGGAAAATGGGATCATGGGCACTGCAGAGGGGAGGGATCTATGCTACCAGAGAAGGGTGAGAGAGGAACACACAGGGGAATGCACAAGAAAAATATTTCCCCAAAACCATTGGCTTGGACAATGAGAGAGGATGAATTTCATGAGTTCTTATAACTAGTGTGGCTTAAAACCTAAAGTTTAAAAGGTCATCTTGTTTGGCTGGAATAGAGCCCTGAGGGCCCTGTGCTGTTCATAGAGAGAAGGCAGGCAAACAACCCAGGGGCATACAGAGTGCAAACAGCAATCTGAAGAATGCCAAGGGCACACAGTGGGGAGATGATTCACTATTCTCCGAGTGTCCCTGAGTGTCGGTGTTCCTGGAGATGCCTCTCTGGAAACAAAGGAGCTGGCTGGAGCCATTACCCCCCTCCCACCCTCAGCATAAACACAAAGCCAACTGCTGGAAGCAGTGCACTGCCTATACTGGCTGCCTAACTTACTGACACCAACCCTCATTCTCCAGAGCTCTGGTGGAACTACCCTTCTTAGTCAAGCTTCCTTGAGTCCCAATGCAGTGAGCATTTCCCACAAAGACCAGCACAAACACCTGCCCACAATACCTCTCCCAACCAGAGAGTTTTGCAGGGCTTCCCTTCTGGTGGAGGTGGTAACATGTCTCATTTCACAAACAAACTAGAGCCCACCTAGTTAAAAATCACCACATTCTAGCCAAGATCAAACACTGCCCACAGCAGGCAAGGAGCACTTCTACAGACAACTGGGCCGAAGGATAGAGAAGCCAGAACACAACAGCAGAACACCTGCAACACACATCAGAGACATTCCCTGAAGAACCAAGCCCTGGGTCTTACATTACCTCTTCTTCCTAAGACCATTATTTTCAGGAACATTAGTCATAACTGGATTTTGTATCTTGCAGAAAAAGGAAGAGACTTAAGCAAAAAGTGAAGATAGAGAATTTATCTAAAATGAAAGTACAAGATAAGACCATGACCACAGATCTAATCAAAACAGATATCAGTAGCGTGTTTGATGATAATTTAAAGCAATGATCATAACAGTATGCATGGTGCTTAAGAAAAGAATAGAAAACATCAGTGAGATGCTTGCCACAGAAATAAAAGAGATAGAAAATAATCAATTAGAGATGAAGAGTACAAGAAATGAGATTAGAAACATGCTTCATGCAAAGAACAACAGGCTGGAAGAAGCAGAAAAATGAATTATGATCTAGAAGACAAAATAATGGAAAGCAATGAAGCTGAACAAAAGAGAAGAATTGTGCAATACAAGAATAGACTGAGGGAACTCAGTGACCTCATCAAATGTAATAACATTTATATTCTGGGAGTACCAGAAGAAGAGGAGAGAGAAAAGGGGCAGAAATTTTATTTCAAGAAATAATAGCAGAAAACTTCCCTAATCTGGTGACGGAAATAGATATCCAGAACCAGGAGAAGCATAGAACTCCCACCAACATCAACAAAAGTAGACCAAAATCAAGACATATTGTACTTAAATTTGCAAAATATAGTCATTAAAAATCTTAACAGCAGCAAGACAAAAGATGTACTTAACTTACAAGGCAAAAACTATAAGGCTGGCTGGAAATTTTTCAACATAAACTTGGCAAGCCAGAAGGGAGTGACATGATATATTCAAAGTGCTGAATGAGAAAAATATGCAGGCAAGAACATTCTATCCAGCAAGGCTATCATTCAGAACAGAAGGAGATAGAAAGAGTTTCCCAGACAAACAAAAACTAAAGGAGTTCATTACCACTAAACCAGCTCTGCAAGAAATATTAAAGGGGACGCTAAGTGGAAAGGAGACAATAAAAGTGACAGTATAATGGAAAGAAACACAAAAAAACAGTAAAAATGATTATTTTCATAAAAATAAGTCACAGAACTCATACGAAAAAGGATAAAGAATGTAATAACCCATACCTAAAACATGGGGAAGACAGGAGAAAAGAATGGGTTCAAATGTGAATTACAATCAACTTAATATAGACTGCTATTTCCAAAAGAAGTTATATATAAACCTGATGGCAACCATATATGAAAAACCACTGCTAAACATGCAAAGAATAAAGAGAACAAAATCCGACCATATCACTAAAGAAAAACAGCAAACTATGAAAGAAAGACAAGAAAGGATCAGAGAAAACTTGAAGAAACAACAAAACAAGTAATTAAATGGCAATAAATACGTATCTATCAATAATTACTTTGAATGTAAATGGACTAAATGCTCCAATCAAAAGACACAGGGTGTCAGAATGTATATAAAAAAAAAAACCAAGACATCTATACGCTGCCTATAGAGACTCATTTTTCACCTAAAGACACCTGCAGATTTAAAGTGAGGGGATGGAAAATCATTCATCATGCAAAAGGATATAAAAACAAACTTGGAGTACCAATACTTACATTGGACAAACTAGACTTTAAGCAAAGATTGTAACAAAAGACAAAAAAGGGTACTGCATAATAATAAATGAGATAATCTAACAAGAAGATCTAATAATTATCCATATTTATGCACCCAACATGAAAGCACACAAACATATAAAACAATTAATAGCAAACATAAAGGAACAATCAATAATAATACAATAATAGTAGGAGATGTTAACACCTCACTTATATCTATGGACAAATCATCTAAAAAGAAAATAAACAAGGACATATCTGCTTTGAATGACACACTATCCCAGGTGGATTTAACAGATATATTCAGAACATTCCATTCTTTAACAGCAGAATATACATTCTTTTCAAGTGTACATGGCACATTTGACAGAAAAGATCACATATTAGGTCACAATACAGGCCTTGATAAATATGGAAAGACTGAAGTCATACCATGCACCTTTTTTATCCACAATGCTATGAAATTAGAAATCAACCACAAGAAAAAAATCTGGAAAGAACACAAATACATGGAGATTAAACAAAATGCTACTAAACAATGAATGGGTCAACCAGGAATGCAAGAAGAAATATAGACATACATGGAAACAAATGAAAATGAAAACACAATGATCCAAAACCTTTGGGAAGCACCAAAAGTGGTCTGAAGAGAGAAGTATATAGCAATACAGGCCTACTTCAAGAAGCAAGAAAAATCTCAAGTAAACAACCTAAGCTTACAACAAAAGGAGCTAGAAAAAGAACAAATGAAGCCTAAACCCATCAGAAAGAGGGAAATAAAGATTAGAGCAGAACTAAATGATATAGAAACTAAAAAAAACAGACAAACAAAACAAAACAAAAAACAATAGAGCAGGTCAATGAAACCAAGAGCTGTTTCTTTCAAAAAATGAATGAAAGTGACAACCTCCTGCCAGACTTAGCAAAAAAGAGAGAGGACCCAAATAAATAAAATCACAAATGAGACAGGAGAAACAACAACCAACACCACAGAAATACAAACAATAATAAGAGAACATTATGAAAAACTCTATGTCAACAAATCAGAAAACGTAGAAGAAATGAATAAATTTCTAGAAACATATAAACTACCAAAACTGAAACAGGAAGAAATAGAGAACTTGAACAGACCAACAACCAGCAAAGAAACTGAATCAAGAATCAAAAGCTCAAAACAAATAAAAGCTCAGGACAAGATGGCTTCACAGGCAAATTCTACAAAATGTTTAAAGAAGAGTTAATACTTATTTCTCTCAAACTAGTCCAAAAAATAGAAAAGAAGAAAAACTTCCAGTTCAATCTATGAGGTCCGCATTACCCTGATAAGAAAAGCAGATAAAGACTCCGCTTAAAAAGAGAAGTACATGCCAATATCCTTGATGAACATAGATGCAAAAATGCTCAATAAAATACTAGCACATCAAATACAACACATTTAAAAAAGCATGTACCAGGATCAAGAGATATTTATTCTTGGGTTGCCAAGGTGGTTCAATATTTGTAAATCAATCAATGAGATACATCACATTAATAAAATAAAGAATATGAACCATCTGGTCATTTCAATATATGCATAAAAAGTATTTGGCAAAGCACAACATCCATTCATGGTAAGAACTCTCCACAAAGTAGGTTTAGAGGAAACATGCCCCAATGTAATAAATGGCATCTATGAAAAATCCACATCTAATATCATCCTACATGGGGAAAAACTGAGAGCTTTTCCTCTACAGTTAGCAAGACAGGAATGTCTACTCTTCCCATTTTTATTCCACATAGTACTATAAATCCTAGCCACAGCAACTAGACAACTAAAAGAAATAAAAGGCATCCAAATCAGGAAGAAAGAGTCAAACTTTCACTATTTTTTCACTATTTGCAGATGACATCATACTATATAGAAAAAACCTGAAAAAGTTCACCAAAAACTGCTAAAACTGATAAATGAATTCAATAAAGCCACAGCATACAAAATGAATGTAGAGAAATATGTTGCATATCTATACACCAATAATGAAGCAGCATAAAGAGAAATTAAGGAACCAATCCCATTTACAATTGCAACAAAAATAATAAGATACTTAGGAATAAACCTAACCACAGAGGTAAAACACCTATACTCTAAAAACTATAAAACACTGATGAAAGAAATTGAAGATGGCACAAAGAAATGGAAAGACATTCCATGCTCATGGATTAAAAGAACAAATATTGTTAAAATGCCTATACTACCCAAAGTTACTACACATTTAAAGCAAACTTTATGCAAATACCAACAGCATTTTTCACAGAGCTAGAACAAACATTTCTACAATTTCTATGGAATCACAAAAGACCTGAATAACAAAGCAACCTTGAAAAAGAGAAAGCTGGAGGCATCACATTTCTGGACTTCAACTTATATTACAAAGCAAGGTGTTCAGGGTTTGCTGTGGGAGAGTATTTTGAGCTGGGCCTGGCTAGAGAAGGCATGTCTTGCAAGAGTCAGGTGGAGAGTGTTGGTGCTATGCTGGTTCCCACTGATGTCCCTGTGTCTAGGCTGGGCGGTGAGGGAGGCAAATGGTGGTGCCCACCAGCTCCTCTGTTCCTGAAGAAGTCTCCCAATGATCACTGGCCCTCCAACACATGCTCTGAGATTAGTAAATAAATTGCCCTCCCTTATATCCCAGCTGTTTTTCAAACCATTGTTTCTATGCTGTATCTCAGTGGGGATTATTTGTTGTGCTGTCTCTTTAAGAGCAGAGATTCCGTTTCTTCTCACCCTCCCAGCTCTCCCTGAGCCAAGCCCACTGATTTTTAAATTTCCAGGTGTTGAGCCCTACTGCTTATAAGAACTCATGAAGTTATGCCCCTCTGGTTTTCATGCAAGTTCCTTGTGCCTGAAGTGCTTGCTATAAGGTCCTCTCTCCTTCCTGCACCTGTGGTGCCCCTTCTGCAGATAGTCCTGTGGGTCTATTTAGCTCCTGAACATGACTCCTCTCTTCTTACCCTCTTCGATGTGGCCTCTTTTCTACATTTAGCTGTGTCTTTTCTGCCAGTCTTCAGGTCATTTTCTGTGTTATTTATACTGATGTAAGTGTTATCTAGTCATATCCATGAGATGAATTGAGCTTAGGGTCCTTTTACTCTGCCATCTTCCCCGGAAGTCAATTTATTACATATTTTTGATGTGAAACTATTATGTAGTGAAAGGAATAGGGAGTTCAGTGGATTTAACTTAGGACATGTGTGTTCCCATGGATGGCTATGGAGTTTTCCTATGTTGGGTTAGTTGGGTTAGTTTAAGCATGACTAAATGAAGACTGAGTGCTAGGATTCAGGTGAAGGTTTGGATGCCTGGTAAATAGAATTGAAATGGTTAAGAAAAGAAAAGTTTACAAAGGATAACTGTAATTGGCTACATAGAAAAATAATTTAGCTACTTTTCTTTAGATTTTGTCTATTGACTTTAAGAAACTGCAATCAATAAAACTCCAATTTCTTTTTGTACTTAGTAGATCCATATCTAACATTTCTAAAGCCTACAGAAGTACACAAATAAACAACATTTTGGGGGCGCCTGGGTGGCTCAGTCAGTTGAGCATCTGACTTCAGCTCAGGTCATGATCTCACAGCTCTGTGAGTTCGAGCCCCACATCGGACTCTGTGCTGACAGCTCAGAGCCTGGAGCCTGCTTCTGATTCTGTGTCTCCCTCTCTCTCTGCCCCTCCCCTGCTCATGCTCTGTCTCAAAAAATAAATAAAAACATAAATAAATAAACAAACAACATTTTGTGGGGGAAATAAAAGGGCTTTTCCCAATCATCATCATTTAGCTTGTTGGGTTTTAGATTCTAGTATTTTATAAATATTAGAGATGACACTCATTAGATACTACACTAGATTAAACATGAAAATTATTATCCTCATTTTAATACAATTTTAATGCTATAAATGCCAAAAGGATTAACTCCATGTGTGAATAAGTCACTACTACAAGTTCATTCAGACAAAATTCACATAGATTTTTGCAGGGACTCAAATTATATGTGCTTTCAGATATAAAATAGATAAGTGAATCCATGGACATTCTCATTTCTTAGAGAATGAATCAACTCAAACTGTTAATATTACAGGAAGTTTCCATTTGTATTTATATCCATGAAGAATAAAATTTCACCATTGTAAATAAAACAAAGGATAAAGAATTATACCTGGTCCTGGATCATTATCTCATATATAGATTCCCAATAATTGTTTTGCTGAGCCCAGTTGATTCCATTATGAAGAGTGTTTAAGCATACAAAATCTATCAGTCGTCTATTTGAGTATATTCTTTTTACTAGAGATTGTTCACTTTAAGAAACAAGATTGTTTTCAGTCATTCACATCCAGTAGAATTCCTTTTTGATTAAATCAAACTTTAAAAATTCATTCCATTTTTTCTTCCCATGACATTAGGTAGTCTGTTGAATTATGTTATGTACCTTATCTGTAAATCTGTATGAGATAGCTCTTCTAGCAAGAATCAAAGCATTTCTTAATTCCTTCAATGCTGTAACATTTTGTCTTTACTCTTAAATCATCATTTTGAGTATTTTGATTTGAAAAAATAATATATGTTTATACATAGATTTAAATACTAAATCAAGATACTTACATGTGTATGTGTGCATTGCATGTGTGTAACTGTGTGTGTTCTATGAACACAACATTGAGCACATACTCCGTGTAAAGCATTTTCTTTAGAACCATGGTAGTAAAATCCTGTATTTCCTTCTTTGTGATTATGAATACTTGAGATAGATTCCAAATATTTGCAGTTTAAAACCATTTTTCCTCTATAGTAAGGTAATATAAAATTGAGCAAGATAGTTTCCATATCCATTATGTTGTTCCTGTGTTATTAAAATGACAACCAATTTGTTCAGAAATTATATATTTGTACCACAAACTCTGAAATACAATGCCCCCCCCAAACAAGAGTGAAGAGTAAAATAATTTTAAGCACCCAAAATATTTACACAATATTCCAAGAGGAAAACTGTATTCTCACTTAATGGTAATACAATGTGTTGGTCAAGAACTGGGCTACCTAGCTTTAAATCCAGGCTTTCTCAATTTCAAACTCTAAGGAAAAGCAGCTAAAGTAGTTTTCTATTGTGCCAAATTCAAATTCTCTTTTGCAAATTTTAAGTTTCTCAACCATTTTAATTCTAGTTACCATGCACCCCCATTTTCCCCTGTATCCTCTTGGTAAACTATGGTGAAGCATTTACATATAAATATATGCAATGTTTCAGCTCAGTGTAGTAGGCACACAGTATTAGCTATTTTATTTAACTCAATTAATATGCTTAATTATAATAAACATCAAATTACTTCAAAATATTTCAAAATATGTTTATGTTGTCTCGAAGGCTCTCTCATCATTTAACAGGTTAGGGAACAGAAGCTCAGAGAGGTAAATAGTTTTTTTCAAGTTTGCCTGCCAAGTGAAGGGTAGATTACGATCAATAAAATAGAGGAAAATTTTAAAGTCTGGTTTACAGACAGCAGAGAGCAGATTCTGCTAATAACTTGAAAACTGGGGTGGCGAGGGCAGGTAAAAAAAAAAAACCCAAAATCTCAAAAGCAAAGGAAAACTGCTATGACTCACATATTCCCATCAGTTGAATAGATAGGCACCATCACTATACTATTTTATTAGAGGAGTAGTAAGTATAAAACAGAAGTATTGCCACTCCATCCTCTTTCATCCACGAAACACACAGCTAGTCCATTATGGCAACATTTAATACTTTGACTAAATGAGAACACAGTATCATCCTCTCCACACTGCTCCATGCACCTGCTTTAGGATATTGCTGTTACAAACACAGGATCTAGAAGCACACTCTCGAATTTGAGTCCTTAGTAACTCTGTTACTTAATATCTATGTGCCTTAATGTTCACTCAGATAATAAACTACTTCAAAAGATTGTTTTGAACCTTAAACTAGATGAAATAGAAAGAGCTATGTAAATGCCACTGTTATGCTATTACCCACATATAATTGGATTTGACAATAAGATTAATCAAATTTTCAGATTAATATATGTTAAATAAAATAAATCAGAAATCTGCCATGTATATAACACTTTTAATTTTTCCTATGCAAAATGCCCAACATTAATCTACTTTTTCATTTAAAAGGTAAACTGTGACTATATGGAAGCATCACTAAACTGAGGCAGTTAACATGAGGTGTTTTACATGTTACTTTTCAAAGATGTACTTTATATTCATTTTTTGGCTATATTTTATTTCAGGTAAGTGGAGATTATTTAGTAAATTGCTATTACCAAAGTCTGTAACTTTGCACTTCTCTTTATGTCTTCTACATGCTTCCAGATTTCACTGATGCATTCCTACCATTTGGATGCCTTATTAATCTCTATGGATCATTAAATTAAATGAGGAGAGAAAGAAAGAATAATTTGTCACTTTACCTTAGAGTCTCATTGTTTTTCACTATTTTTGAGTAAATATTTGGACAAGAAAACTCTACTGGAAAAAAATTGAGGATTGTATAACATTTTTTCCTAATAATACCGTTTTCATTTTTCAAAGAATTAAGATAAAAATTTTGACCTTTTTCTAAACATCTCTGTTAATATTATAGTAACTCATTTTAAATATCTTGTGTCTTCTGGCCACCAATCACCAAGTCATTATGCTAATGATTCTATATAAAACCTGAACACGTTTTAATTTTTATATCCATAATTTTCACACACTGTTGCATGTCATTCTAGTGATCCAAATCTTACAAAAATGGAAAACTACATAAATTAATGGTCTGTATCAATAATCTAATTCTGCATTGAGAATAAACTGAGGGTTGATGGGGGGTGGGAGGGAGGGGAGGGTAGGTGATAGGTATTGAAGAGGGCGTCTTTTGGGATGAGCACTGGGTGTTGTATGGAAACCAATTTGGCAATAAATTTCATATATTTAAAAAAATCATAAACACAATCACCACACACAGGTATATTGGATTTAATAAAAATGTCAGTCTAAAACAAACAAAAAAGAGTAAAGATTGATCTGAAACACACACACACACACACACACACACACACACACACACACACACACACACAAAGAGAATAAAAACCATAGTTGCTAAAGAAATAATTTGTCATTGTTCATGAATCTATGGTTGAGTTGGCAGTTCTGCTGAACTGGGCCAGGCATGACTGATATTGAATGATTTGTTCTTATTTCTTTATTTAGCAAATAATTTGGCCACAGGCTGGTTCATACAGGATAGTCTCATTCACTTGTCTGGCAATAGGACAAATAGGTACTGGCAGGGACGAGGATAGGTGAGCTACATGTCAGTCATCATTCAACAGGTTAGCATGGGGGTCATTACTTGATAATGACAAGGTTCCAAGAGTAAGTGGAAGCATGCCATGCTTCTCGAGTTCTAGGTTCATAACTGGCAGGTTACTCTTGCTGCATTCTATCTGTTAAAGAAGTCACAAGAAAAAAACTAGATTCATGTGGTAGGAAACAGACTTTTTCTCTTGATGGGATGAGCTATCAAGTCACATTTCAAAGGGGCACAGGTAATAGGAGAGAATAGTTCTAGCCGTCATTGCAAACAGTCCATAATACTTTCTTATAATTCTTTGAATATTTGCACATTTACCTTTATACACTTATAAGAATTCTGCAAGGAGTGACTATTGAGACACTTGGATTTAGAAATACTTTTATGGAAAAAACAGATTTTCTTTTTATTCATGCATAAAGTTTATTATGGATCAGAGTTTTATCACCTGACAAAGTCAGTTTAATTTTTTTAATGTTTATTTATTGTGAGAGAGAGAGGAAGGCAGAGATAGGGAGAGAGAGAATCCCAAGGAGGCTCTGTGCTGTCAGTGCAACTGACATCTCTCCATCTCACAAACCATGAGATCATGACCTGGGCTGAAATTAAGAGTTGGATGCTTAACTGACTGAGCCACTCAGGTGCCCCAAAGTCAGTTTAATTTTTAATGTAATGTCTCTTAGCTACAAAAGAGCTGTTTACAAATAAAAGAACACACTGAAAAAGTTTCCCAATAAAGATATAAACAAAGAATAAATGAATAACTACATTTTTATCGATTCATGATGTTTTCTTTAATGTAATGTTATTGTATTTGCTGAACTAAATATTCCAGGATAATAAAGACTATATAGATGTACTTTATAAATATATATATATATATATATATATATATATATATATATATATATATTTTTTTTTTTTTTTTTAATATTTATTTAATTTTGAGAAGGAGGGAGAGACAGAGACACAGGGCAGGGGGAAGGAGAGCAAGCGCACAAACAGTTGAGGGGTAGAGAGAAGGGGGGACAGAGGATCCAAAGCAGGCTATGCACTGACACCAGAGAGCATGATGTGGGGCTCGAACTCATGAACCATGAGATCATGACCTGAGCCAAAAATCAAAATTGGACGTTTAACCAACTGAGCCACCCAGGTGCCCCATATATATATTTTTAAGTAGCCTCCATGCCCAATGTGGAGCTTGAACTTATGACCCCAAGATCAAGAGTCACATGCTCTACTAACTGAGCCAGCCAGTCCCTGTAGATGCACTTTAAACAGTATGAGAGGCTTCCTAAACAATTTGTCATATCAGTGCCATGCTTATATACTGTATTTCAAATAATTGTGCTAATTTAAAAATCCATGAGACTAAGAGATTTCCAAATTTCACTTAATCAGAACAGAGTATTTAATATTTGATAAAAGAAGTTCTGCCAAATTCAAACATATTCTAATAATCAGCATAGATATTTTGTAGGTATAGAAGACATAGGTAGCAATAGCAAAAGATAAGTTTTGCTGCATTAACAGGCAGCCCCCAAACCTCAGTGGCTTAATCTGATAAAAGTATCTTGTGCAAAGTATGTTGCATGTCTGACATTCCATTTCAGCTGTCTTCCATGTGTTGGCTCAGCTTTCCAGAATGTATGGATTTTATAACACCTCCATGAATGTCATGAAAGAATAGAAAGCAGGTTGGCCAGCCAAGTTAAAGTTCTTGATTATTTTCACCTGCAAGTGGTACATATTCTTCCACTCACTATCTTTTTGCCAAAGCAAGTCATGTGGCCTCTCTCATCTTCAAAAGGCAATAGGACCATGCAATCCTTCAGTATTCCCAGAAAGAGAATAACTGGAAATATTGGTGAGCTGTGCTAATGTCCCTCACTATAACAGTCATTAATTTGAATGATAAAAAGATAGTCACTCTTTTTAAATAAGAAATCCACAGAGACTTGCATTCCCCATGAAGGCAAGAGAAAAGTGAGGCTTTCCTAGCCTAACAGAGAAAACACATAAATTTATAGTTTTCAGACAGAGATGTCAATGTAAACAGATTTACTGGGGCTGAAGTAACTAAAGTAAGTTACCCAATTAGAATTACAAACTTTTTAACAGTTAACATTTAAAAACTTTAGCGACCATCTTGTTTCAGGGGGTGCTAAATAGTTTTTTCAGATGTATGGAAATCTTTAAGCAAGAAAAGCTTTAAGATGCAGAAAACATGTCTTTTTTCTATCTGTGGAGAGCTACTATTTTCTCCCTCTTTTGTGGAGATTTTTTTTCATGGAAAACCTAAAATGCCTTTTGCTTTTATTTATTTTTTATTTTTTAAAATTTTTTAACGTTTATTTATTTTTGAGACAGAGAGAGACAGAGCATGAACGGGGGACACAGAATTGGAAGCAGGCTCCAGGCTGTGAGCCATCAGCCCAGAGCCTGACGCGGGGCTCGAACTCACAGACCTCGAGATCGTGACCTGAGCTGAAGTCGGACGCCCAACCGACTGAGCCACCCAGGAGCCCCAATGCCTTTTGCTTTTAATGTTAAGAAGTGGATTTAAAAAGAAGGAGTTCACCATGAAACATGCAAATTTTTATAATACAGAAAGGGAAGGGCCAGAAGGGGATTGTTAACAAATAGGGTATAGGTCATATAATCTTCTGCATCTACACTAACTGGATGGTGTATATTAAATGTTCCAACGGTCCCATTTCCCCCTTGAGCATATCCCTCACTGGATGCAATACTGTTTAAATTAGAGACACTATTTCTTAAATTTTTTCATGTTGCACACAGAAGGTCTATATAATACATGCCAGTCAGCTGGGAGGGGTAACATTCTAATACTTCAGTATCCATAAATATTACATAACGAACATGCTAATTAGATTGACTGGTAATAGCCTATATAGAAGTGAGTTGACAAAATATAAGGAGGGACATCTTATGAAGGAGGGGCAAAAGATCAATACAACTCTGTATTGTTATTTAATAATGTGTCAGAAAGAAGGTAAGACCTATATATGGGCTGTAATGGATCATTTGGTAGTCATGTGACAGCAAAAGGAAAACGGTTATACATGAGAAGAAATAATGGTATTAAATAAGAAGAGATAATAGTAATAAAAATTAAAATGACACTGGTTATTTTATTTCAGATTATCATATTTTACTGCAACTAAACTTTTCTAATCTGAGATTTATTTTTTTATTATATGAAATTTATTGTCAAATTAGTTTCCATACAACACCCAGTGCTCATCCCAAAAGATGCCCTCTTCAATGCCCATCACCTACCCTCCCCTACCTCCCACCCCCCATCAACCCTCAGTTTGTTCGCAGTTTTTAAGAGTCTCTTATGTTTTGGCTCTCTCTCCCACTCTAACCTCTTTTTTTTTCTTTTTTTTTCCTTCCCCTCCCCCATGGGTTTCTGTTAAGTTTCTCAGGATCCACATAGGAGTGAAAACATATGGTATCTGTCTTTCTCTGTATGGCTTATTCCACTTAGCATAACACTCTCCAGTTCCATCCATGTTGCTACAAAGGGCCATATTTTATTCTTTCTCATTGTCACGTAGTACTCCATTGTGTATATAAACCACAATTTCTTTATCCATTCATCAGTTGATGGACATTTAGGCTCTTTCCATAATTTGGCTATTGTTGACAGTGCTGCTATAAACATTGGGGTACAAGTGCCCCTATGCATCAGGACTCCTGTATCCCTTGGGTAAATTCCTAGCAGTGCTACTACTGGGTCATAGGGTAGGTCTATTTTTAATTTTTTGAGGAACTTCCACACTGTTTTCCAGAGTGGCTGCACCAGTTTGCATTCCCACAAACAGTGCAAGAGGGTTCCCGTCTCTCCACATCCTTGCCAGCATCTATAGTCTCCTGATTTGTTCATTTTGGCCACTCTGACTGGCGTGAGGTGATCTGAGATTTAAAAGTAACATTCTGCTTATTATGATGATGACAAATGTATACAGAAATAGCAAGTAACTATATGAGAGGTTTGGCATGTACAAAATTTTGTCTTCATCCATCTATGTTGATAACATCACTTTATTAGAATTGGGTAAGAGCAATACCATTGTTGCTTGTTTACTCCATTGGCTTGTTGTTGTTTTTTTTTAAATAATATTTATTTATAGAAAAGCTGCTTGTTATACAAGACTTTGAAAGTGTATCTCACTGAAATGAACTTGGCCCAGGGGGAAAAATGTGTTTGTGTCGGAAAATGTTTAATTAAAACAGAATGTAGGATCTGTCACCTTCACCGTCCTGTCTTTTCTCTCATCCTATAAACTGATTTTCGTATTTTGAGGGAAAATTTCAGTGGAGAACTAGTATCATTGATTGTAAGCTTTGGAGAATCAAAATGCAACATCACCCTGTACAGTTAGTCTGACCTAACACGCATCTCACTACTAAATTTTCTATATGCAGGCCAGGTAATAGGCCAGTATTGCCAGAACTGCCATCTTTTAGGAACTTATAAATTGAGGCTCTTTCCAACTTGACAATATTAAGATACCATATTGTTTTTCACTCCAAGCTAGGCTATAAGCCCTGAAAAAGTTCACACTTGTAAATTTTTGTCATCTTTCAGAGAAGAGCTACCTGTACTCCCTTTAGAAAAGTAGCCATATTTAAGCAATGGGAAAGACATTCTTGAGAATTTTGCCTCATATTGTTAAGATACAAAATTATCCTGCTCTTTGTGTTGCTGATCTTCATCATAAATGGATGTGTCTCAAGTGTCTAATACTCTGTATTCTTAGAAGTAAAGAATGTGACATGTGCTAATGTCTGAGAGTGAGAGGGAGAGCCACTCTGAAAGGCTATCCATGTGCTAAGAGGAATCAAACCATTGTGTTTGTTGTCATCACTATTAATATATTAAAATTTAGGACAAGAGAAGCTGATTATTATACAAGACTTTGAAAGTGAACCTCACTGAAATAAACTTGGCCCAGGGTTAAAAATGTGTTATATGTATGTATACATGTGTGTGTATACACACACATGTATACACACATACACACATATATATACACACATATATACATATACACATATATATGTATACAAACACACACTCATATATATATATATATATATATATATATATATATATATATACGTATGTATGTATACAGGCACATATATATAATATACACACATATATACATTTATATACATACACACACATATATATATGTATGCAAACACACACATATATGTTAGTCTATTAGCCTTATACTTATCTGTGTTCACGAAGTATGCTTCTCACACTGCCAGCTACTTTGTAAACAGGCTCTCTTTGCCAAAATACAGTCATGGGAGGTGTAGACTACTATTAATCACATATGCTGGAAAAAATTGCTGAACATGGATGTTTTATTCAAAGCATCTGCAACACCATCTTAAAATATAAAATATTGTATATTAAAATGTAATAAAGGATTGCTTCAAGTTTATTAATTAATTCATTTTCCTCGAGTACACTATGCTCATTCTATGAATAGAGAAAAAAAATCTCTTTGACACTATCTGCCATCTGATTCCCTAGAGTTAGCTTTGTCAACTACTGCTGGTTGTGACCCTTGACTGCATGCATTTACAAAACTAATATTGTTTGAACATAGTGTATGCCAGGCTCTACATTATACATCAGGGATACAGCAGTAAACAAAGCAGATATAGTCAGGGAATTAAATGTTATTACAATCTAGCTACCCTTCAAGATAGTTTATAACATGCAAACACACACACACACACACACACACACACACACGTAGTTGGCATAAAACCACAAAACAGCAAAGTGTTACTTCAAGTGGTGAGTCAAAGTTCAATCCCCACAGGCAAATAATTTCCTGGCTGTTGGAAATGAGACAAGAAATAACTCTAGAAGTAAAGAAATTTGAGTGATAGGGTGACCTAGAGAAGCTCTCAGCCTGATATAATACAACTTGCACAAATCAGGGAAATATATAAATAGGAAAATTCTGTTTGTATGCTCAACCAGAATGATGAAATAAAAACTGGGGTAGAAAAGAGACAAGCTAAGTCTCAATACCAATGATTTTGCCACTATACTAGGAAAAGGTATTAATAGTTAACAACAAAAGCACTGAAATATAGATGGCAATTAAGATCACTCTTATTTTTTCATATTTATATATAATTGATTCAAGTTAATTTCTCTAGTTCTATGGGAAATCACTTGCCACCCCCAGATTTATGTAAATATCCTAGATTTTTTAAATTTTTATGGTAAATTTTTGTTGCCAGTACTTTCCACTAGCAAACTCTTGATCTCACATTTTACTGCTATTGTCTTTTTGTTACTTAATGTGCAGATGTTCGACTCGCCCTGTGTTCCTTAATTACTGAAAAAAAAAAATCACTTGCTTAGGTCATTTGTGTAGGTAGCATATTTTACAAAAAGTTTGGAGTCATGAAGAAGATTTATATCAGATACTATATTACATTTAGATATGAATTGCTATTTACAAAACGTTTTTTTAAATAGTTGACAGGTGGTGTACTACTGGCCACCTTTCTCAGGATATAGGTTCTGAAAAATTGTTGAATGTCTTCATAGGAAAGCTAAACATTATATAAGCACACAGAGATACCAATACAAATGATTCTTGTCCATAGACATAAAAACAAATTTTGTCCAGTGGAAATGCAACTGATCTCTCCTATTATAAATCACCTTTATATCTCATTGTAAATTTTTTAGCATTACTTACTGCTCATATATATGTGGTTCTCTGAAATCTCTTTTAAACGTTTTAACATCTTACTGGTTTTCTTATTAATTAATCACTTAAAGAATATCTTTGACATGTGTTCATTTTATATTTGTGTGAAAGTTATGATTATAAACTTTTTTGAAACTTAACAGGCTCCAGAAAAATGTGTTAAATTATTTCTTTCCCTTCAAGATAACTCATCTCTCCCTGCTTCTCCATTTTCAGGAATCCTTTGTGCTTACTATTAGAGACTCAATTACTCTTAGTACCCTTTCTGTAAGTACGGACTCATTGTGCATTCTTTGACAAAGAGTCATAATAACTGGGTTTCAACTTTTAGCATCAGAAAACAATTTGAAGAAGTTGCAAAATTCCACATATTTTTCTCTCCCCCACACTGGTCTCTGTAATTTGAAAAAAGCAGTATAGATTTTTACTTCCTATGGATATGGATTATGCCATGACTGTTAGAAATCAGAATCAGCAACCATGAAGTATGATGGGTTTTTTTTTTGTTTTTGTTTTTGTTGTTTGTTTTTTACCCTGCATTACACCTGTGGTATATATTGAAATTTAAGCTGTTGGGTATTTATATATGATTCATTCCATAAAGTGCAATAAGCACTTCTTGCTAATTGATTTTTTAAATAACTTTCATGTTATCTATAATTAAATGAATCTCTGTCACTCTTAAGCAGATATTCTTTATCCAGGGAACCCACACATACAGAACAACAATCAAAATAAAATAACACATCCTTCACCATTTTTTTTTCTTTTTGGTTAATTGAAGCCCTCTCTGAGATGACTCATGACCAATCTGATTTCAGGCATTAAGAAATCTGACTATGGAGTTGAGGTCCACATCATTCTGCAAAGTCATAAAAAGTTATGGATTAATCATGACTTCACAGTTTCATCTATGGTCATAAGCTCACGCTTCAAAGTTAGAAGGTGTACAAACTCATAGGAAGAAACAACTAACAGGAGGGCTGAAATCCCATGGGAATTGAAAACTCCTTGTTTTGTACAATTGTAACCATCAGTGTTCCTGAAACCACATCAATCTTAACTCTGGCCATAAACACAGTAGCTGTATAACAGTAATAGAAAAATACAATGGAAAAATGGAAAAAGCTAACACATATTTAACTTTTATAGATATTCCCCTCCTTTAAGTAATTTACTATCAAATAAAACTTAAAAGAATATAAAGATATGAACATGAAGATAATGTTAACTACAAAACTCACTTAAGACAAAGAGGTATATGTCTTCCTGGCTGCAACAAATGTAGTAAAAGGTAAAATACAAACTATGTTGGTTCAAAAGAAACTGCAAAAAATTTATTTATCCAGTCCTCAAACAACATGGAGAGATGTCTTAAATCTTGGATTAGCATAAGAAGTGCTCTTTAAAAAGGAGAGCTATTGCTTAGAAAATCTAAGGAAAAAATTCATTATTCAAGGTTTAAAACCTATGATTATATTTATCTTTTTAACTTTCACAAAGAAAATTGTCCTCGTGTTAATGGAAATGAGAAACTGGGATTGAAATGTTATATTATTATAGTCAAAAATGAATTGCACATAAAGTATACTGATTCAAGGCTCTATTAATGTAAAAATATGTAATTGGGTCATTATTATTTATAAAATACAACACCAAATGAAGCATTTAGCTTAAAATACTTACTGTATCCTCACAGCATACAGTGAACTGGGAATTAACTGTCCATTTCCTTCTTCAGTATAAATAGAAAAAAACAAACAATATGGAATCCAAGGGGGGAAAGTGAACAGCACATGAGTGGGTCAGTGTATGTGTAGATTCAATAATTCCCTCCTTAAAATCTGCATTGTTGGTCATAGCTGGATTAATCATGCAATAAACTTCACAGATCATAAAGACAGCCAAAATAATCATAGGGGTCAGGAGGGGGTGCATTCAGTTTGCATATGTGAATATGATCCGAATGAAAAGAAGTTGGCCACAATGAAAGAAATTACCAAGTAATGTAGATCAAAGCAGATAATCAGCATGGATAATTCAGGCCTGAATACAGATGCAGAATATAGATTATGACTTTTCACAAAAGTTCCAGCTAACTCTGTTTTGTCAATGCATATTGATCTTCCAAAGGAGTTTTTCACAGGGACAACTTGGATGCTTCCAGAAAAATTGACTGTCAAAAACCATAACATCTCTTAGATCAGCATTGATCATTTTCTTTTTCTCTTAAATCATTAGAATGGAAAGTAATATGTTTTCCTTTCCTCAATGTTACACACACACACACAAACACACACATACACATCCATAATATTCCTGCTCGTTGGTACCCCCTTAGAGAAGAAAAAAAGACCTTGAACTAGAAACAATCCTAATGCTATTATTCAAATATACAAAGTACTCATGTAGATTATAAAATTTAAAATTTAAGAATTTTAAAAAGACCATTTCTACTGGGCAGCCCTATTTACCAAAATGACTTTTTTCTTTGTTGGGTCTGTGTGAAAATAGTATATTTCTTAATGAGATAAAATTTGTATACAATAAAATACACAGATCTTAAATGAACAGATTGATAAGCTTTGACAATAGCTTACAGTACATGGGTGTAATGTATACAGCTATCCGTGTTGCTTTTACCCAAGCCCTGTGTTTCTATAAACAGATGCAATTAAAGAAATGTCCCTAGGAAACTGACAGTAATATAATAATGGTATGGGACTTTAACACCCTCATTACATCAATGGATAGATCATCAAGATAGAAAATCAATAAGGAAACAGAGCCTTTGAGTGACACATTAGATCACATGGACCTCACAGGTATGTATGTATAGAACATTCCATCCAAAAACAGCTGAGTACATACTCTTTTCAAGTGCACATGGAACACTCTCCAGGACAGATCACATATTAAGCCATAAAACAAGTCTCAATAAATTCAAAGAGACTGAAATCATATCTTGCATCTTTTCCAATCATAATGGTATAAAACTAGAAATCAATTACAAAAAATTGGAAAAAAAAATACAAACACATAGAGGCTAAACAACATGCTACTAAACAACCAATGGGTCAATGAAGAAATAAAAAATGAAATAAAATATACATAGAAATTAAAATGAAAACAAAAAAGTTTGAAATATTTGGCACATGGCAAAAGCAATTCTAAGAAGGTCAAGGGAGCAAGAAAAATCTCAAATGAACAACCAAACCTTATACCTATAGGAACCGGAAAAACAAAGCTCAAAGCTATTAAAAGGAAGGGTATAATAAAGATTACAGCAGAAATAAATGAAATAAAGATTAAAAAACAAGAGCGAAGATCAATGAAACCAACCTTTCAACCTTTAGCCAGACTCATCAAGAAAAAAGAAGACTCAAACAAAATAAGAAATTAAGGGGGTGAAATAAAAACTTACACCACAGAAATACAAAAAAATATATAAGAGAATATTATGAAAAAGTATATGCCAACAAATTTGACAACCTGGAAGACATGGATAAATTCCTAGAAATATACACTCATCCAAAAGTAAATTAGGAAAAAATAGAAAATTTGAACAGGCCAATTACTAGCAATGAAAGTGAATCAGTAATTTAAAAAATGTGAAACAGAGAGATCCTGGGAAGATGGCGGCGTAGGAGGATGCTGGGCTCACCACGCATCCTGCTGATCACTTAGATTCCACCTACACCTGCCTAAATAACCCAGAAAACCACCAGAACACTAGCAGAACGGAGTCTCCGGAGCCAAGCGCAGACGAGAGGGTAGGAAGAGGGTAGGAAGGGCGGAGGAGGAAGAGGGTAGGAAGGGCGGAGAGGCGGTGCGTGCTCCACGGACTGGCAGGAGGGAGCCTGGGTGGAGAGGCAGCCCGCCGGCCAAGCAGAGCCCCGGAGTCTGGCTGGCAAAAGTGGAGGGGCCGGACAGAGTGTGTTCTGACAGCAAGCGGGACTTTACATCTGGGAGGTTATAAGCTAACAGCTCTGCTCTGAGAATGGGAGGGCTGGAGGACAATGGGAGGGAGAGTTGTTGAGCCCCGGACAACAGAACTCAGCTTGGTGGGGAATAAAGGCGTTCACCAGCGCTATCTTCCTCACCCATCCCCCAGCCAAAATCCCAAAGGAAACCAGTTCCTGCCAGGGAACTTGCTTGTACCGTGCAAACACCCAACACTGTGCTTCTGTGGATCCATCCCTCTAGCGGTCTGACTCCCTCCTGGTGCAGCAGGGCCCTTACCTAAGTGGATCTCCAAAGGAAAAGCTAGCTGAGCCTGCCCCTCCCACCCCTGTGCACCTTGCTGATCCACCCCAGCTAATAGGCCAGATCCCCAGCACCACAAGCCTGGCAGTGTGCAAGTAGCCCAGAGGGGTCACGCCACCCCACAGTGAATCCCGCCCCTAGGAGAGGGGGAAGAGAAGGCACACACCAGTCTGACTGTGGCCCCAACGGTGGGCTGGGACAGACATCAGTTCTGACTGCGGCCCCGCCCACTAATGCAAGTTATTCAAGACAGCACAAGGGAAGTGCCCTGCTGTCCCGCACCACTCCAGGGACTATCCAAAATGACAAAATGGAAGAATTCCCCTCAGAAAAACATCCAGGAAATAACAACAGCTAATGAACTGATCAAAAAGGATTTAAACAATATAACAGAAAGTGAATTTAGAATAATAGTCATAAAATTAACTGCTGGGCTTGAAAACAGTATAAAGGACAGCAGAGAATCTATTGCTACAGAAATCAAGGGACTAAGGAACAGCCAGGAGGAGCTAAAAAATGCTATCAATGAGCTGCAAAATAAAATAGAGACAATCAAGGCTCGGATTGAAGAGGCAGGGAAAGAGACTAGGAGAATTAGAACATAAAATTATGGAAAAACAAGAAGCTGAGAAAAAGAGAGATAAAAAAATCCAGGAGTATGAGGGGCAAATTAGAGGACAAAGTGATGCACTAAAGAGAAATAATCTATGCATAATTGGTATTCCAGAGGAGGAAGAGAGAGGGAAAGGTGCTGAAGGTGTACTTGAAGAAATACTAGCTGAGAACTTCCCTGATCTGGGGAAGGAAAAAGTCATTGAAATCCAAGAGGCACAGAGGACTCCCTTCAGATGTAATTTGAATCGATCTTCTGCATGACAAATCATAGTGAAACTGGCAAAATACAAGGATAAAGAGAAAATTCTGAAAGCAGCGAGGGATAAACACGCTCTAATGTATAAAGGGAGACCTATAAGACTCGTGACCGATCTCTCTACTGAAACTTGGCAGGTCAGAAAGGAATGGCAGGAAATCTTCAATGTGATGAACAGAAAAAATATGCAGCCGAGAATCCTTTATCCAGCAAGTCTAGAAATTAGAATGGAAGGAAAGATAAAGGTCTCCCCAAACAAACAAAAACTGAAGGAATTTGTCACCACTAAACCAGCCCTACAAGAGATCCTAAGGGGGATTCTGTGAGACAAAGTACCAGAGACATCGCTACAAGCATGAAATCTACAGACATCACTATGACTCTTAACCCATATCTTTCTATCGTAACACTGAACGTAAATGGACTAAATGCGCCAACCAAAAGACATAGGGTATCAGAATGGATAAAAAAACAAGACCCATCTATTTGCTGTCTACAAGAGACTCACTTTAGACCTGAGGACACCTTCAGATTGAGAGTGAGGGGATGGAGAACTATTTATCATGTCACTGGAAGTCAAAAGAAAGCTGGAGTAGCCATACTTATATCAGACGAACTAGACTTTAAATTAAAGGCTGCAACAAGAGATGAAGAAGGGCCTTATATAATAATCACAGGGTCTATCCATCAGAAAGAGCTAACAATTATAAATGTCTATGTGTCAAATACAGGAGCCCCCAAATATATAAAACAATTCATAACAAACATAAGCAACCTTATTGATAAGAATGTGGCAGATGCAGGGGACTTTACTACTCCACTTACAGAAATGGATAGATCATCTAGACACACGGTCAATAAAGAAACAAGGGCCCTGAATGATACATTGGATCAGATGGACTTGACAGATATATTTAGAACTCTGCTTCCCAAAACAACAGAATATACTTTCTTCTCGAGTGCACATGGAACATTCGCCAAGATAGATCACATACTGGGTCACAAAACAGGCTTTAATAAGTATAAAAGAATTGAGATCATACCATGCATACTTTCAGACCACAATGCTATGAAGCTTGACATCAACCACAGGAAAAAGTCTGGAAAACCTCCAAAAGCATGGAGGTTAAAGAACACCCTACTAAAGAACGAATGGGTCAACCAGGCAATTAGAGAAGAAATTAAAAAATATATGGAAACAAACAAAAATGAAAATACAACAATCCAAACACTTTGGGATGCAGCGAAGGCAGTCCTGAGAGGAAACTACATTGCAATCCAGGCCTATCTCAAGAAACAAGAAAAATCCCAAATACAAAATCTAACAGCACACCAAAAGGAAATAGAAGCAGAACAGCAAAGACACCCCAAACCCAGCAGAAGAAGAGAAATAATAAAGATCAGAGCAGAAATAAACAATATAGAAGCTAAAAAAACTGTAGAGCAGATCAATGAAACCAAGAGTTGGTTTTTTGAAAAAATAAACAAAATTGATAGACCTCTAGCCAGGCTTCTCAAAAAGAAAAGGGAGATGACCCAAATAGATAAAATCATGAATGAAAATGGAATGATTACAACCAATCCCTCAGAGATACAAGGAATTATCAGGGAATACTATGAAAAATTATATGCCAACAAACTGGACAACCTAGAATCAATGGACAAATTCCTAAACACCCACACCCTTACAAAACTCAATCAGGAGGAAATAGAAAGCTTGAACAGACCCATAACCAGCGAAGAAATTGAATCAGTCATCAAAAATCTCCCAACAAATAAGATTCCAGGACCAGATGGCTTCCCAGGGGGAGTTCTACCAGACTTTTAAAGCAGAGATAATACCTATCTTTCTCAATCTATTCCAAAAAATAGAAAGGGAAAGAAAACTTCCAGACTCATTCTATGAAGCCAGTATTACTTTGATTCCCAAACCAGACAGAGACCCAGTAAAAAAAGAGAACTACAGGCCAATATCCCTGATGAATATGGATGCAAAAATTCTCAATAAGATACTAGCAATTCGAATGCAACAGCTTATAAAAAGAATTATTCACCATGATCAAGTGGGATTCATTCCTGGGATGCAGGGCTGGATCAACATTCGCAAATCAATCAACGTGATACATCACATTAATAAAAGAAAAGATAAGAACTATATGATCCTGTCAATCGATACAGAAAAGGCACTTGACAAAATTCAGCAAACTTTCTTAATAAAAACCCTCGAGAAAGTCGGGATAGAAGGAACATACTTAAACATCATAAAAGCCATTTATGAAAAGCCCATAGATAACATCATCCTCAATGGGGAAAAACTGAGAGCTTTTTCCCTGAGATCAGGAACACGACAGGAATGTCCACTCTCACCGCTGTTGTTTAACATAGTGCTGGAAGTTCTAGCATCAGCAATCAGACAACAAAAGGAAATCGAAGGCATCAAAATTGGCAAAGATGAAGTTAAGCTTTCACTTTTTGCAGATGACATGATATTATACATGGAAAATCCGATAGACTCCACCATAAGTCTGCTAGAAATGATACATGAATTTAGCAAAGTTGCAGGATACAAAATCAATGTACAGAAATCAGTTGCATTCTTATACACTAATAATGAAGCAACAGAAAGACAAAGAAATTGATCCCATTCACAATTGCACCAAGAAGCATAAAATACCTAGGAATAAACCTAACCAAAGATGTAAAAGACCTGTATGCTGAAAACTATAGAAAGCTTTTGAAGGAAATTGAAGAAGATATAAAGAAATGGAAAAACATTCCATGCTCATGGATTGGAAGAGTAAATATTGTCAAAATGTCAATACTACCCAAAGCTATCTACACATTCAATGCAATCCCAGTCAAAATTGCACCAGCATTCTTCTCGAAGCTAGAACAAGTAATCCTAAAATTCATATGGAACCACAAATGGCCCCGAATAGCCAAAGTAATTTTGAAGAAGACCAAAGCAGGAGGCATCACAATCCCAGATTTTAGCCTCTACTACAAAGCTGTCATCATCAAGACAACATGGTATTGGCACAAAAACAGACACATAGACCAATGGAATAGAATAGAAACCCCAGAACTAGACCCACAAACGTATGGCCAACTCATCTTTGACAAAGCAGGAAAGAATATCCAATGGAAAAAAGATAGTCTCTTTAACAAATGGTGCTGGCAGAGCTGGACATCAACATGCAGAAGATTGAAACTAGACCACTTTCTCACACCATTCACAAAAATAAACTGAAAATGGATAAAGGACCTGAATGTGAGACAGGAAACCATCAAAACCCTAGAGGAGAAAGCAGGAAAAGACCTCTCTGACCTCAGCCGTACCAATTTCTTACTTGACACATCCCCAAAGGCAAGGGAATGAAAAGCAAAAATGAACTACTGGGACCTTATGAAGATTAAAAGCTTCTGCACAGCAAAGGGACAACCAACAAAACTAAAAGGCAACCAATGGAATGGGAAAAGATATTTGCAAATGACATATCAGACAAAGGGCTAGTATCCAAAATCTATAAAGAGCTCAACAAACTCCACACCCGAAAAACAAATAACCCAGTGAAGAAATGGGCAGAAAACATGAACAGACACTTCTCTAAAGAAGACATCCAGATGGCCAACAGGCACATGAAAAGATGCTCAACGTCGCTCCTCATCAGGGAAATACAAATCAAAACCACACTCAGATATCACCTCACGCCAGTCAAAGTGGCCAAAATGAACAAACCAGGAGACTATAGATGCTGGAGAGGATGTGGAGAAACGGGAACCCTCTTGCACTGTTGGTGGGAATGCAAATTGGTGCAGCCACTCTGGAAAACAGTGTGGAGGTTCCTCCAAAAATCAAAAATAGACCTACCCTATGACCCAGCAGTAGCACTGCTAGGAATTTACCCAAGGGATACAGGAGTCCTGATGCATAGGGGCACTTGTACCCCAATGTTTATAGCAGCACTGTCAACAATAGCCAAATTATGGAAAGAGCCTAAATGTCCATCAACTGATGAATGGATAAAGAAATTGTGGTTTATATACACAATGGAGTACTACGTGGCAATGAGAAAGAATGAAATATGGCCCTTTGTAGCAACATGGATGGAACTGGAGAGTGTGATGCTAAGTGAAATAAGCCATACAGAGAAAGACAGATACCATATGGTTTCACTCTTATGTGGATCCTGAGAAACTTAACAGAAACCCATGGGGGAGGGGAAGGAAAAAAAAAGAGGTTAGAGTGGAAGAGAGCCAAAGCATAAGAGACTCTTAAAAACTGAGAACAAACTGAGGGTAATGGGGGGTGGGAGGGAGGGGAGGGTGGGTGATGGGTATTGAGGAGGGCACCTTTTGGGATGAGCACTGGGTGTTGTATGGAAACCAATTTGACAATAAACTTCATATATTGAAAAAAAAATTTTAATACAAAACAAAACAACAACAACAACAAAAATATTGCATTAATTGGCAAAATGCCTCCCTTTCTGAGATCCACGCTTTAGCCGAATACCAAGAAGATGTACAGGCTAATAAAACTTAATCTATAAATATTTACTCATGGCTCTCCAGCTGAAGTCACTTGAGGGTAATCATACTAAGGACTTCAAAAGCCATCCTCAGCTTCCCTTCAATCTCCCATAGATCACAACCCCTATAGATACTGTAAGGAAAAGAGATATTGGACTAAAGATTAACCAAAAGGAAAAAAAATCTAAGTCTCAATGACTCCCCCAAAGGGATCTGCTTCTGTCTGCCCCCCAAATACCCTTAAACACAATGGAGGAAATAAAAGCCAGTGGTGACCCAGCCAACTTCCTTACAGACACTGGAGCCACCTATTCCACTCTTAATACTTCACAATTCCCCACCATGATCTCTCAGAGTACACAAACCACCCTGGTGGTGGTGTTAGATATCTTAATATATGATATGTCCATTTCTAAACTACTTTTTCTACCTCTTGGATTACATGATACCCATCATAGATAATAGATCATTCTACAACCTCATAACCTCTGTTAATCTGTTAGGCAGATACTGCCTGTTTTTGAGAGAGAGAGAGAGAGAGGGAGGGTGCAAGTGAGAAGTGAGCAAGGGGTAGAGACAGAGAGAGAGAAAGAGAAGCAGGGTTCAGCCAAAGCGGGGTTTGAGTTTTACTTGAAGCAGGGCTCATGTTCACCAGATGCATGGATCAAGCTCACCAAAGCAGGTCAGGAGCTCACCCAATGTAGAACTCGAACTCACTAACTGCGAGATCACGACCTAAATTGAAGTCAGATGCTTAACGACTGAGCCACCGAGACACCTGGCAGATATTTGCTTTCTACTTGTAGTATTAATATTTAGGTTCTCCTGAAGGACTAACTCATGAAGACCTTTTGCTTTCACTTTGGAAAATAAACAATGTGTTTGGACTATTATGTCTCAGGTATTTATGGAAGCCCCCACTTATTTTTCCTCAGATAGTAAATGCAAAATTAAAGGATTTTATTTTCCCATGTAATTCAACACCCCTTCAATATGTAAATCACCTCATTTTTTTTTTCTTCAGTAAAACTGATAATTCACTGACAGATATGCAAATACCTATCAGAAATTCTGGCTTGAAAGGGGAATAAGGTTTTGAGAAACAAAATACAATACTGCAGTCCTCAGGCTCATTATTTAGGACATGATAATCTTCCCTCGGGGAAAAACTTTGTCCCCAGAGTGTACCAAGGTCATTCTGAATTAGCCTTACTTGAAATGAAGAGATAAATTCTGAGCTGAGATTGATTAGCTATTGTGGAATGTTGACCCCCAATTTCTCTACTATAACATCTCTTTAAATGATTATAGAAACATTGTCTGAATTCATACAATGGGTGTCAGTATCTTAAGAGCATATGAATCCTTAAAAATCTCCCTTTCCTCTGTCTCCAACTTGGAGCTCCCAAATTCCTTGCCCTTTTTTCTATTTATTTGTGAGACAGGATATACTTTAAGCATCTCAGAAACATAACAGGAACCAGAGGCACATTGGATACTTTACTTTTATTCTAGAAATGTGCTCAAATCACAATTTATGGGCTAGGTTATACTTTGAATATTTATATACCCTATGTTTTCCAAAAATGTCTCCTGACTGAAAATATGCAACATTTTTCAACCTCTTCCCACGTCTTATGAGATCCTTTTTGCTTCTATTTCCAACGTTATTTTCTACTCTTTGTCACATTCCTAAACAGCATTTTCAAAACCTTAATCCCACTAAACTTCTTTCTCTTCTGATTGAAGAGTGATCACATAAAATGCATTTCAGCCACTGAAACCTTAACCTTTCTCCACCGTGGTATTGCTGAAATTCCTCTTGTAGATATAGGTCTCATTCTCTTTGCTCATGGTTCATACCTCTGCACATCAAAATAGTGTTTCCTTGTAGAATATACCATCACAAATTTCCTAAACCCTGTGGAATATGAATCTCTACCCAATGCAAAATCAACCCAGATTGCAAAATTCATGGCTCTTGCCAAATCATGCACTTTAGCTAAGGATAGGAGAGGTAATGTCTATACATAGAGTGGATACACTTGGAGTATTACATGACTTTGGTATGTTATAGAAAGCCAAGGGATTTATGAGTGCAGCTGGAACACCAATCAAAAATGGGAAATAGTTGGTTAACCTTCTAAAGCCTTAACATTACCAGAAGAGGTGATTACACTCAAAACCAATGCTTATATTGGCAATAAAACACTTCAAGCAATATGAAAGTCATTATCTTATAATGTGTGTTAGAAGTTTATAAATCTGTCCCAATCCCATTGTAATCAGACAAGATATTATTTATCCCACTTAGCACCTCATCTTCCAATCAAGGAAATAAAAATATCTTATTTTAAGGCTCCTGAATATTAAAAGACCAATTAGAAACAAGATGGATACTGTTTCCACTCAGATGACATTCTGAGACACCCAGAAGACTACTTCACCTATACTCAGTCCTTCACTCAAAATTTGTACTATACCTTCACGAGATTACCAATCATGGGGAAAAAAAATATCAACTCTTTCACCAATATTAGCAGGTAAACTTCACTCCTTACCTGGAACAAGTGGTACTCTTTTGTCCCATCTGCCAAAAACCATAATTTTGTCAAAGTTGTAAAGTTATAATAAGGAAGACAGCCACCTCCAGAGGGACGCTTTCTCCCTTGGAAATTAGATTTCATTCAACTATCTTAAATCTCACGGCTATCTTTACCATTATTTCAATGCCCTCTTACTGCAAAGAAGCTTCTCCACGTAAAAGGGTCAGTACTAAGTACTGGAACAAAATGTTTGCTAACCAAAATGTAGTTAAATTTCTCTCCTTCTCTAAGCCCCTGAAATTAGACCCACCCTTGCCCTGAACCAGCACAAAGACCCTCCTTAATGGTCCCTTCTGAAAATAGGCTGGCTTCAGGGTAAAACCGTCTGTCCGATTTCTTGAGCCACTCTTTCTTGAGCCTTGTTTACTCTTACCTATAAAAGAAAAGCCCTTTTCTGAATAACAAATCAAACACTCAAATCATATGTTCTTAGTATTCTTCCTATTGTAACAGCCCCCTCCCTTTACTGCAATAATCCTTTCAAATGAAATGTCTGCTTATTTAAGTCAAGATGTGATCTTATTTGATAATACAGAACATTTACTTTACCCCAGAACATCCTTCATTTTCTTCCTAGTCAATACCTGTCCTATCCTTTAAAGAAGCAAATTTTTTCTGATTTATTCCACCACAGATGTTTCAAGTTCTAGAACTTTTTAAAAATGTAATAATAAATTAGGTACTTTTTTTATCTTCCTTCTTTTTCTCAGCAAAACTTGGGCTTTCTTAACAAGCAGCACTATTGATATTTTGAGACAGATAATTATTTGTTGTGAGGGTATCCTGTGTGTAAAATCCTTAGCAACATCCCTGGTCTCAATCTACTAAATACCAGTAGCATGTCCCACTGCGCCCCATTGTGGTAACCAAAAATGTCTCCAAGTATTGGGGCACCTGGATGGCTCAGTCTTTTAAGTGATCGACTCTTGATTTTGGCTCAGGTCATGATCTCATGGTCAGCGGATGGAGACCCTCATCCAGCTCCATGTTGAGTGTGGAGCCTGCTTGGGATTCTCTCTCTTTCTCTGCCCCTTTTCCTGCTCTTGCATGCTCTCTCTCTCAGATAAATAAACTTTAAAAAAGATAATTTCTTACGTTTAAAAAAATGTCTCCAAGTATTATTAATACCTCCCAGGTGGGCAGAGCAAAACTGTCTCAGGTTGACAACCACTATGTTTGGAGGTTTGCTCATAATGTTGTGTGTTAGTTTCTTTTTAATGCTGACTAGTATTGTATTTGATGGGTAAGCCATATTTTTAAAATTCTATTCTGTATTGTGGGCATTTTGGTCATTTCAGGATTTGGGCTATTTTGAATCAGTTACTCTGATTATACTCTAAAACGTGCACTTTTTGTGCATATGTTTTTACTTTTTGTGTAAATATTGAGAAGTAGGTGACGCTTAACTTTATGAGAAACTGCCAGACCACTTCCCAAAGACGTTTTGCTCTTTTATTCTGTTTCTTTTATAGGAATTTACCATATATAATAACATACCATGTTATCACCATATGATAAATCAGTTGCTACATACTCACCAACATTTAGAGTGGACATAACCCAGAAATGGACCCACAAACGTATGGCCAACTAATCTTTGACAAAGCAGGAAAGAATATCCAATGGAATAAAGACGGTCTCTTCAGCAACTGGTGGTGGGAAAATTGGACAGTGACATGCAGAAAAATGAACATGGACCACTTTCTTACACCATACACAAAAATAAACTCAAAATGCATGAAAGACCTAAATGTAAGACAGGAAGCCATCAGAATCCTCAAGGAGAAAGCAGGCAAAACCTCTTTGATCTTGGCTGCAGCAACTTCTTACTCAACGTGTCCGGAGGCAAGGGAAACAAAAGCAAACATGAACGATTGGGACTTAATCAAGATAAAAAGCTTCTGCACAGTGAAAGAAACAACCAGCAAAACTAAAAGGCAACAACTGGAATGGGAGAAGATATTTGCAAATGACATATCAGATAAAGGCTTAGTATTCAAAATCTTTAAAGAACTTATCAAACTCAACACCCAAAGTACAAATAATCCAGTGAAGAAATGGGCAAGATACACGAATAGACACTTTTCCAAAGAGGACATCCAGATGACTAACGGACACATAAAAAAATGCTCCACATCACTCATCATCAGGGAAATACAAATCAAAACCACAATGAGATACCCCCTCACACCAATCAGAATGGCTAAAATTAACAACTCAGGCCATGAGAGATGTTGGTTGGGATATGGAGAAAGAAGGACCCTTTTGCACTGCTGGTGGGGATGCAAACTGGTACAGCCACTGTAGAGAACAGTATTAAATTAAAACTAAAACTACCCTGCCACCCAGCAATTGAACTAATAGGTATTTATCCAAAGGATACAGGTGTGCTGTTTCGAAGGGGCACATGCACCCCAATGTTTATAGCAGCACTATCAACAATAGCCAAAGTATGGAAAGAGCCCAATTGTACATTGACTGATGAATGGATAAAGAAGATGTGGTATATATTACTCAGCCATCAAAGAGAATGATGTCTTGCCATTTGCAACAACATGGATGGAACTAGAGTGTATTATGCAAAGCGAAATTAGTCAGAGAAAGACAAATATCATATGACTTCACTCATATGTGGAATTTAAAATCCAAAAAGATGAACATAAGGGAAGGGAAGCAAAAATAATATAAAAACATGGAGGGGGACTAAACATAATAGACCCTTAAACACAGAGAACAAACTGAGGGTTTCTGGAGGGGTTGTGGGTGGGGGGATGGGCTAAATGGGCAAGGGGTATTGGGGAAGACACTTATTGGGATGAGCACTGGATGTTACATGTAGGGGATGAATCACAGGATTCTACTCCTGAAATCATTTTTGTATTATATGCTAACTAACGTGTATGGAAATTATAAAAATAATAAATCAAGTAAATAAATAACAAAATAATAATATAGTGTGTGATTCTTGATTTGTGGCTTGATATACTGAATTATTTACTCATCCTTGTATCCTTGCATACACTCAGTAGATTTAAATCAGTGACTACATACAAATATCACTACTATTAAAGTAGTGCTGTCTTCAAAAAGAAAGGAAGCACACACAATTTAAGTCACTTGGGGTTAAATTTTTAAGTCTGGGAATTATTTTTTTTTAATATAATTTACTGTCAAGCTGGCTAACATATAGTGTATACAACAGGCTCTTGGTTTTGGGGGTAGATTACCATGATTCATCGCTTACACACAACATCCAGTGCTCATCCCAACAAGTACCCTCCCCAATGCCCATCACCCATTTTCCCCTCTTCCCTGCCCCCCAACCCTCAATTTGTTTCCTGTATTTAAGAGTCTCTTATGTTTTGGCATCTTCCCTCTCTGTAAATATTTTCCCCCTTTCCTTCTCCCATGGTCTTCTGTTCAGTTTCTCAAGATCCACATGAGTGAAAACACATGACACCTGTCTTTCTCTAATGGATTTCACTTAGCATTATACCCTCCAGTTCGTCCATGTTGTTGCAAATGAAAGGATTTCATTCTTTTTCATTGCCATGTAGTATTCCATTGTATATATAAACCACATCTTCTTTATCCATTCGTCATTGGATGGACATTTAGGCTCTTTCCATAATTCGGCTATTGTTAAAAGTGCTTCTATAAACATTGGGGTACATATGCCCCTATGCATCAGCACTCTTGTATCCTTTGGATAAATTCCTAGCAGTGCTATTGCTGGGTCATAGGATAGTTCTATTTTTAATTTTTTGAGGAATCTCCACACTGTTTTCCAGAATGGATGCACCAGTTTGTATTCCCACCAACAGTGCAAGAGGGTTTCTGTTTCTCCACATCCTCACCAGCATCTGTTGTCTCCTGAGTTGTTAATTTTAGCCACTCTGACTCATGTGAGGTGGTAGCTCAGTGTGTTTTTGATTTGTATTTCCCTGATGATGAGTGAAGTTGAGCATCGTTTCATGTATCTGTTGGCCACCTGCATGTCTTCTTTGGAAAAGTGTCTACTTAGGTCTTCTGCCCATTTCTCCACTGGATTATTTGTTTTTCAGGTGTTGAGTTTGTGAAGTCCTTTATAGATTTTGGATACGAACCCCTTATTCGATATGTCATTTGCAAATATCTTTTCCCACTTCGTCGATTGCCTTTTAGTTTTGTTGTTTGTTTCCTTTGCTGTGAAGAAGACTTTTATCTTGATGGTTAAATAGTTCATACTTGCTTTTAATTCCCTTGCCTTTGGAGACCTGTCGAGCAAGACATTACTGCAGCTGAGGTCAAAGAGGATGTTGCCGGTTTTCTCCTCTAGGGTTTTGATGGTTTACTGTCTCACATTCAGGTCTTTCATGCATTTTGAGTTTATTTTTGTGTATGGTGTAAGAAAGTGGTCCAGGTTCATTTTTCTGCATGTTGCTGTCCAGTTATCCCAGAACCATTTGCTAAAGATATTGTCTTTTTTCAAGTGGGTACTCTTTCCTGCTTTGTCAAAGATTAGTTGGCCATACATTTGTAGGTCCAATTCTGGGTTCTCTATTCTATTCCATTGATCTATGTGTCTGTTTTTGTGCCAATACCATGATGTCTTGATGATTATAGCTTTGTAGTAAAGGCTAAAGTTTGGGATTCTGATGCCTCCCACTTTTTTTCTCTTCTTCAATATTACTTTGGCTATTCAGGGTCTTTTGTGGTTCCATACAAATTTTAGGATTGTTCTAGCTTTGAGAAGAATGCTGGTGCAATTTTGATTTGGATGGCATTGAATGTGTAGATTGCTTTGGGTAGTATTGATATTTTAAAAAATATTTATTCTTCCAGTCCATGAGTATGGGATGTTTTTCCATTTCTTTGTGTCTTCTTCAATTTCCTTCATAAGCTTTCTATGATTTTCAGCATACAAATCTTTTACATCTTTGGTTAAGTTTACTCCTCGGTATTTTATGGCTCTTGATACAATTGTAAATGGGATCAATTTCTTTATTTCTCTTTCTGTTGCTTCATTATTGGTGTATAGAAGTGCAACTGATTTCTGTACATTGATTTTATATGCTGCAAGTTCGCTGAATTCACATATCAGTTCTAGCACTTTTCCTGTGGTTGATTTCAAATTTAATAGCATTGTGATACGAAAGTGTTCATGGTATGATCTCAATTTTTTTGTACTTATTGAGGGCTGTTTTGTGACCCAGTATGTGATCTATCTTGGAGAATGTTCCATGTGCACTCTAGAAAAATGTGTATTCTGTTGCTTTAGGATGAAAAGTTCTGACTATATTTGTCAAGTCCATCTGGTCCACTATGTCATTCAGGGCGATTGTTTCCTTATTGATTTTCTGTCTAGATGATCTGCCCATTGTTGTAAGTGGAGTATTAAAGTCACCTGCAGTTACTGCATTGCTATCAATAAGATTGCTCATGTTTGTGATTATTTTATATATTTGGGTTCCATCAAATTGGGTGCATTAATATTTATAATTGTTAGTTCTTGATGGATAGACCCCATAATTATTATATAATGCCCTTCCTCATCTCTTGTTACAGACTTTAGTTTAAAATCTAGTTTGTCTGGTTAAGTATGGCTACTTCAGCGGTCTTTTGACTTCCAGTAGCATGATAGATGGTTCTCCATCCCCTCACTTTCAATCTGAAGGTGTCCTCAGGTCTAATTGAGTCTCTTGTAGACAGCAAATAGATGGACATTGTTTTTTATCCATTATGATACCCTATGTCTTTTGATTGGAGCATTTAGTCCAATTACATTCAGTGTTATTATTGAAAGATATGGATTTAGTGTCATTGTATTATCTGTATCTTTCATGCTTGTGGTGATGTCTCTGGTCCTTTGTTTTTTTTGTAACATTCCACTCACAGAGTCCGTCTTAGGATCTTTTGTAGGGCTGGTTTAATGGTGATGAACTCCTTCAGTTTTTGTTTGGGAAAACAAAAGCTGTCCTTCTATTCTGAGTGACATGCTTGCTGGATAAAGGATCTGGGCTGCATATTTTTCCTATTCAGCACATTGCATATTTCCTGCCACTCCCTTCTGGCCTGCCAAGTTTCAGTAGATAGGTCTGCTACAACCCTTATGTGTCTACCCTTGTAGGTTAAGGCCTGTTTGTCCCTAGATGCTTTCAGAATTCTCTATCTCTGTATTTTGCCAGTTTCACTATGGTATGTTGTGCAGACAGACTCAAGTTACCTCTGAAGGGAGTTCTCTGTGCCTCGTGGATTTCAATGTCTGTTTCCTTTCCCAGATTGGGGAAGTTCTCAGCTATGATTTGTTCAAGTACACCTTCTGCCCCTTTCTCTCTCTTTTTTTCTTTCTTTCTTTCTTTCTTTCTTTCTTTCTTTCTTTCTCTTCTTCTTCTCCTTCTCCTTCTTCTTCTCCTCCTCCTCCTCCTCCTCCTCCCCCTCCTCCTTCCTCTCCTTCTCCTCCTCCTTCTTCTCCTTCTCCTCCTCCTTCTTCTCCTTCTCCTCCTTCTCCTCCTTCTTCTTCTCCTTCTCCTTCTTCTTCTGGAACTCCTTGATATGGACATTATTATGTTTCATTGAATCACTTAATTCTCTAAATCTTGCTTTGTGGTCTAGAATTTTTTTATCTCTCTTTTCTCAGCTTCATCTTTTTCCATAATCTTATCTTCACTATTTTCCCCTCTGACTCTTTACCCCTCACTGTCACTGCATCTAGTTTATTTTGGACCTCATTTATTGCATTTCTTAATTCGTCATGACTACTTTTTAGTTCCTTGATCTCTGTAGCAGATTCTCTGCTGTCTTCTATGCTTTTCTTCAAGCCCAGCAATTAGTCTTATGACTATTATTCTAAATTCTTGTTCAGTTATATTGTTTATATCTTTTTTGATCAATTCTTTAGCCATCATTTCTTCCTGGAATTTCTTTTTAGGAAAATTCTTCTGTTTCATCATTTTGGCTAGTTTTCTGTCTCTTAAGTGTTTTAAAAGCTTGTTATGTGTCCTGCACCTGAAAACACTACTATATTAAAGAGGATTTATAGCCTGCCCAGGGCCTGGCCCTTCAGGAGGTGTTTTTTGGAGTGTGTTACATGCTCTCTGTTGTGACTCTGGTTGCTTTATCTCCCTACTCATAATGATGATTTGGACCCTGCACCAGGTGTGCTTTGATTTGTTTGTTGAAGTAACCCTGGGGAAAAATTTAAAAAAAAAAAAAAGAAGAAGAAGTGGGGGTAGTGGTGGAAGAGGCCTTATCCAATACAAAGAGAGAAATGACAGGGGTGGAGCAAAAGACAAGAAAATTGACCAAGCAAAGAAACTATACAGCTTAATCCAGAGAGAGGGAGAGGGAAATAACGGAGATATAGAACAGGTGTAAAGAGAACAGATTAAATATGTCTGCTTAAACAAACCAACAACCAGAATATCCAGACTAGAGAAGGGAAGAAATAAGGAGAAAAGGAAGAAAAAAAATTATATATATATATATATATATATATATATATATATATATATATATATATATATTTTCCATATATATATATACATATATATATATATATGGAATGAAATATGAATTGTTCAAGAATTAAATCAGAAAATGTAAAACCTCTGGGTGCTTTGGAACCGGTGCAGCACTGGTCTGGAGGAGGGGCTATCTGGTTGGTCAGCTTCAATCTCACTTTGGTAGATAAGCAGTTACCAGGCACAGAGAGGCGTGGTTTGGTGTAGGTATGTCCCACCTCCACGGTTGGCTGGCTGTCCCTTCCCTGTAGCCCCATTTTGTTGGTGATGGGGAGAAAAATGGTGACACCCCAGTCTTTCCTCCATGGACTGGGTATCCCAAACCACTCTGCTCAGGCTGTATTCACAGTACTGCAGGGGCACCAGAAGGTAGTTTTTTTTTTTTTTTTTTTTTTTTTTTTGGTTTCTTTATTTATTTGTTTTGCTACACAATCTCCCCCGCCTCCCTATGGCTCATCTTGGATTCAAACCCAGATGTCTTAAAGGGTCCTGCTCCACATGTACCAGTTCCAGGGAAGTGCCACTCCACCCCACTGATAGAGGGCCTCCTCATAGTGCCATGTGGGTGTGAACAAGGCAGTTTGTCCTGCTCTGCCGACTCTCACACCTTGCAGGCACTCAGCTGGCATTTAAACTCCAACGTCTTAAAGGTTCCCACTCCCTGTATCCCGGTTCAGGGGAAGTGCCGTTCTGCCCTGCCAATAGATGGCCTCTGGCTGGTGGGTACCGGCAGGGTCCTTTGTCTTTTGAATGGCTATATACCTTCTTCCAACAGCACTCAAGGGAGGGGATTGCTTTCTCCCACTGTGGACTGTGCCTCTCAACTAGTTATTGAGCCTGGGGCTGGCTCCCCTCCTCCTCAGGTGCACGAACAAGGCAGCTGGCCCCAGCCCGGAGAAAGCCCCTCAGTTAGAGATTGGATCTTTGTCTGTTTTTTATTTTTTTCAGATCCTGGGTCTGTGGTTTTTCCCTTGTCCAAATACATTCCTACACTTCCACAGCCTCTCTTTCTCTTCCATTTGTCTCTCCACAGAAGGGGATCCCTGCCCTCTGTGCTTATGCCACATGTTTTATCTCTCCCAGATAGCAATCACGCATCTGTGGCCCGCCAGGTTGTCTCCGTGGGCCCTTGGAGATGTCTCTGTCATTCTGCAGCCCGGACTCTTGGAATTCAAAGTCCTTTGGCCTCAACACTGCTGTGTTCGAGGGATGAGGGAACTTCAGGTCCCCCTACTTCTCCACCATGTTGTATTCCTCTATATCTTAAGTCTGGTAATTCTAATTTTCCAACTTATAAATGAGGTAAATATTATACTGAGACATTTTGAACTATAAAACAATCATAAAAGATGGGGGGGGGGTGGTAAAAGACATTAGAGACCCCATCAAGCTGCAAAGGAAATTACATAGCTAAATGAGTACTTATCAAATCCTGAGTCAGAATTTTCAGCATAAATATTGATGTCACCTGCTAGATTTTATTTTAAGCAATACTCAAGGAATTGGAGTTAAGAAGGTAACAACAGCCTCTTCTCTTGTATATTCATTGTCACTACTTTAATTTCTATAAATATAGCCCACAAGCCAATTAATAATAATGAAGTCATGAAGCGAAATAATGGGGAAATCATGAGGTAGCAAAAACAAAATTAAAATATTAAGGAGAAAAAATGAATTATTTGTCTTAATTTTCTCCCTTTTAATTACACTGAAATGTCTCTTCTCATTATTAAAAATAGCCATGTGAAATTTAAACTCCCAGTAATTGTGTATATAAAAATTAATAAGGGAAATTATGTTTAAATATTGTCATGGATTCTGCTTTAAATGAATACAGATCACTGATGATAAAATATAAATGAATACATGTATAAATATACAAGATTACAATAATTTGAGAATATGATAAATTTCTGTAAGCAAGGAACAATTATACTGATCATACATAGTTGCCCAAAATAATAATCAACAGAACACATTAGAACTTGCTGCTTGTCATCATTTTTATAGATTATATGTTTGATTCAAAAGATAATTTGCAGTTTACGAAAATCTATATTTAAACTATAAATCAAAAGGTATCATTCCGTGGTTCGGATAACTCTTTTCACCAATTCCACAAATACTTTCCACCATATGCTTGTCGTATTGACATCTCAAAATTTCTAAAAGTAAACTCATTATTTTACTCCAACATGTGTTCCTAGGCTCACATTTAAAAAATATTGATCCATGCCTCTACCATATGCCTAGGAGATTTGAGACATAAAGCACTACCATAGAGAAACAAGTTGGAGGCATATCAGTAAGTCATTTAATTAAGTCCAAAAGGTATAAAATGTAATGTCCAACATAACTATGGAAAATTGGATATAAGACTATTAGAGATCAGAAATCCAGGAATATAATAGTAAGCAACTATTCAGACAAGCAAGGGAGGAAAACAGTATACGTGAGTGTCTGGAGCCAGTAATGCCCATGGTACAATTTTACAGACTTAAATCTGGTACAGCTTTTAAAAGGCCCTTCTTCTGGGAAAAATGACACCACTCCTTCATTTAAATAACTGCTAATTCTTATTAGTTCTGTCTTCATCAAGCCTTTTTAATTCATTCCCTTCCTTCCATTCCTACTGCAAGAATCATATTTCATATCTCCTTCATGGTTGATTCAATAGTCTCTTACCAATGTTCTGATATTTCAAAGTTTCCCCATTCCAGAGTATCCCACATACTGCTGAAAAATTTAAATTCTGTGGCTAATCCCCTACCCACAAACTTGCAGTGGCTTTCCCCAACTCACAGAATAAAGACCATACTCCTTACCTTGTAAGTATATGCTTTCTGTTTTGTTAAAAAAATTAAGTTTGAGTATCCTTGACACACAATGTTACATTAGTTTCAGGTGTACAACTTAGTTATTTGACAAGTTTGTACACTGTGCTATGTTCACAAATGTAGCTACCATCTGTCCTTTTACATCACTATTATGATATCATTGACTGTATTCCTTATGCTCTCCTTTTTATTCCTGTGACTTATTCATTCCCTAACTGGAGGCCTGTATTCCCCTCTCCTCTTCATCCATTTTGCCAATCCCCCACCCACTCTGCTCTAGCCACCATCATTTTTTTTTCTGTATTTATAGTTCTGATTATGCTTTTTGTTTATTCATTTTTTTAAAAACTCCATTTGTGAGTGGAATAATAAGCTATTTTTCTTTCTCAGTCTGACTTATTTCACTTAGCATAACACCCTCTAGGTTCATCTATGTTATCTCAAATGGCATGATCTCATCCTTTTTTTTATAACTGTGTAATATCCATAGTGCATATATACCACATTTCCCTTACACATTTGTTTATTAATGGATACTTACATTTCTTCCATGTCTTTGCTATCTATTATAAATAATACTGCAATAAACATAGGGGTGCATATATCTTTCGGAGTTAGTGTTTTCATTTTCCCTGGGTAAATACCGAACAGTGGAAATATTAGATGATATGGCATTTCTAATTTTAATCATTTGAGGAACCTGCATATGGTTGTCTACAGTGGCTATACCAATTTACATTCCAACAAGAGTAAATGAGCGTTCCTTTTTTTCCTTCACCAACACTTGTTGTTTCTTATCTTTTTGATTTTAGCCACTCTGACAGGCATGAGGTAATATCTCATTGGTTTTTTTAAGTTTTTATTTTAACTCCAGTAAGTTAAAATACAATGTTATATTAGTTCCAGGTGTACAAATTAGTGATTCAAAAATTCCCTACATCACCTGGCACTTGTCACAACAAGTACACTTCTTAATCCCCATCACGTATTTAACCCATTCCCCCACCCACCTCCCTCTCTTAAACATCAGTTTGATCTCTCTAATAAAGAGTTTGCCTGGGTTACTCAGTTGGTTAAGCACCCCACTCCTGATTTTGACTCAGGCCATGCATGATCTTAGGGTTCATGGGATCAAGTGCCACACCAGGCTCCATGCTTACAATGTGGGGCTTGCTTTGGATTCTCTCTCTTCTCTCTTCCCCTAACCTGCTTGCTCTCACCCTCTGTCTCTCTCAAAATAAATAAAATAAACTTAAAAAAAATCTGTTTCTTCAGGCACCTGTGTGGTTCAGTTGGTTGAGCATCCAACTCTTGCTTTGCAGCTCAGGTTGAAAACCCCACCCCAGGGTTGTGGGATCAAGCCCTGAATCTGGCTCCACTCTGAGCATGGAGCCTGCTTAAGATTCTCTCTCTCCCTCCCTCTGCCCCTCTCCCCCATTTGCACTCTCTCAAAAATAAAATGTTAATTTTTATTGTTTCTTAAATTCCATATATAAGTGAAATCATATGGTATTTGTCTTTCCCTGAATGACTTATTTCGCTTAGCATTATACTTTCTAGCTCCATCCATGTTGCTGCAAATGGCAAATTTTCATTTGTTTTTTAAAAATATTTATTTATGATTCAGGGGGAAGATGGCAGCGTAGGAGGATGCTGGGCTCACTGTGTCCTGATGATCACTTAGATTCCACCCACATCTGCATAATTTACCCAGAAAACTGCCAGAAGACTAGCAGAACGGACTCTCCTGAGCCAAGCATAGATGAGAGGTCCATGGAAGAGAGTAGGAAGGGCGGAGGGGTGATGCGCGCTACCCCGACTGGCGGGAGGGAGCCAGGGCAGTGGAGGGGCAGCCTGCCTGGCAAGGCAGAGCCCCCGAGTCTGACTTCCAAAAGCGGAGGGACCTGACGGAGTATGTTCTGACAGCCAGCGGGACTTAACATCTGGAATGTTATAAGTCAACAGCTCTTCTGGGCAGAGAGCAGGAGGGCTAAAGGACAACAGGAGGGAGAGTTGTTGAGCCCTGGAGAACAGAACTCAGCTTGGTGGGGAACAAAGGCGCTGAGAAGCTCCATCTCCCTCGCCCATCCCCCAGCCAAAATCCCAAAGGGAACCAGTTCCCGTCACAAACTTGCTTGCACTGCACAAACACCCAATGCTGTGCTTCTGCGGATCCATCCCTCCGACGGGTCTGTGTCCCTTCCGGTGCTGCAAGGCCCCTCCTGAAGCGGACCACCAAAGGCAAAGTGAGCTGAGCCTGCCCCTCCCGCCCCTGTGCACCTTGCGGATCCACCTCGGCTAATACGTCATATCCCATTGAAGCAGAACCACAAGCCTGGCAGTGTGTAAGTAGCACACACAGGGCCACACCACTCCACAGTGAGTCCTGCCCCTGGGAGAGGGGAAGATAAGGTACACCAGTCTGACTGTGGCCCCAGCGGTGGGCTGGGGGCAGACATCAGGTCTGACTGCGGCCCTGCACCAACGCAAGTTACTCCAGACAGCACAGAGGAAGAGCCCTGCAGTTCCGTGCCCCTCCAGGGACTATCCAAAATAACGAAACGGAAGAATTCTCCTCAAGAAACTCCAGGAAGTAGCAACAGCTAACAAACTGATCAAAAACGTTTAAACCAATATAACAGAAAATGAATTTAAAATAATAGTCATAAAATTAATCGCTGGGCTCGAAAAAAGTATAGAGGACAGCAGAGAATCTATTACTACAGAGATCAAGGGACTAAGGAACAGCCAGGAGGAGCTAAAAAAATACTATAAATACTATAAATGAGCTGCAAAATAAATCGGAGGTGACCACGGCTCGGATTGAAGAGGCAGAGGAGAGAATAGGTGAATTAGAAGATAAAATTGTGGAAAAAGAAGAAGCTGAGAAAAAGAGAAATAAAAAAATCTAGGAGTATGAGGGGAGACTTAGAGAACTAATTGATATAATTAAATGAAATAATATATGCATAATTGGGATTCCAGAGGAGGAAGAGAGAGGGAAAGGTGCTGAAGGTGTACTTGAAGAAATCAGAGCTGAGAACTTCCCTGAACTGGGGAAGGAAAAAGGCACTGAAATCCAAGAGGCACAGAGAACTCCCTTCAGATGTAACTTCAATCTATCTTCTGCACGACATATCATAGGGAAAGTGGCAAAATACAAGGATAAAGAGAAAATTCTGAAAGCTAGGGATAAATAGGCTCTAACTTACAAAGGGAGACCCATAAGACTAGTGGAAGACCGATCTACTGAAACTTGGCAGGCCAGAAAGGAATGGCAGGAAATCTTCAGTGTGATGAACAGAAAAAAAAATTGCAGCCGAGAATCCTTTATCCAGCAAGTCTGTCATTTAGAATAGAAGGAGAGATAAAGGTCTTCCCGAGCAAACAAACACTGAAGGAATTCATCACCACTAAATCAGCCCTACAAGAGATCCTAATGGGGATTCTGTGAGACAAAGTACCAGAGACATCACTGCAAGCATGAAACCTACAGACATCACAATGACTCTAAATCCATATCTTTCTATAATAACACTGAATGTAAATGGACTAAATGCTCCAACTGAAAGACATAGGGTATCATAATGGATAAAAAAACAAAAACAAAAACAAAAACAAAAACAAGACCCATCTATTTCGTGTCTACAAGACTCATTTTAGACCTGAGGACACCTTCAGATTGAAAGTGAGGGGATGGAGAACTATCTGTCATGCTACAGTAAGTCAAAAGAAAGCTGGAGTAGCCATACTTATATCAGACAAACTAGACTTTAAATTAAAGGTTGTAACAAGAGATGAAGAAGGGTGTTATATAATAGTTACAGGGTCTATCCATCAGGAAGAACTAACAATTATGAACGTCTATGCACCGAATACGAAAGCCCCCAAATATATATAAAACAATTCATCACAAACATAAGCAGCCTTATTGATAAGAATGTGGTAATTGCAGGGGACTTTAATACTCCACTTAAAACATTGGATAGATCATCTAGACACAGGATCAATAAGAAACAATGGCCCTGAATGATATACTGGATCAGATGGACTTGAAAGATATATTTAGAACTCTGCATCCCAGAGCAACAGAATATACTTTCTTCTCGAGTGCACATGGAACATTCTCCAAGATAAATCACATACTGGGTCACAAAACAGCCCTTCATAAGCATGCAAGAATTGAGACCATACCATGCATACTTTCAGACCACAATGCGATGAAGCTTGAAATCAACCACAGGAAAACGTCTGGAAAATCTCCAAAAGCATGGAGGTTAAAGAACACCCTACTAAAGAATGAATGGGTCAACCAGGCAATTAGAGAAGAAATTTAAAAATATATGGAAACAAATGAAAATGAAAATACAACAATCCAAACGCTTTGGGATGCAGTGAAGGCAGTCCTAAGAGGAAACTACATTGCAATCCAGGCCTATCTCAAGAAACAAGAAAAATACCAAATATAAAATCTAACAGCACACTTAAAGGAACTAGAAGCAGAACAGCAAAGACACCCCAAACCCAGCAGAAGAAGAGAAATAATAAAGATCAGAGCAGAAATAAACAATATAGAAGCTAAAAAAAAACTGTGGAGCAGATCAATGCAACCAACAGTTGGTTTTTTGAAAAAATAAACAAAATTGATAAACTTCTAGCCAGGATTCTCAAAAAGAAAAGGGAGATGACCCAAATAGATAAAATCATGAATGAAAATGGAATTATTACAACCAATCCCTCAGAAATACAAGCAATTCTCAGGGAATACTATGAAAAATTATATGCCAACAAACTGGACAACCTGGAAGAAATGGAAAAATTCCTAAGCACCCATACACTTCCAAAACTCAAACAGGAAGAAATATAAAGCTTGAACAGACCCATAACCAGCAAAGAAATTGAATCAGTTATCAAAAATCCCCCAACAAATAAGAGTCCAGGACCAGATGGCTTCCCAGGGGAATTCTACAAGACATTTAAAGCAGAGATAATACCTATCCGTCTCAAGCTGTTCCAAAAAACAGAAAGTGAAGGAAAACTTCCAGACCCATTCTCTGAAGCCAGCATTACTTTGATTCCCAAACCAGATAGAGACCCAGTAAAAAAAAAGGGAACTACAGGCCAATATCCCTGATGAATACGGATGCAAAACGTCTCAACAAGATACTAGCAAATCAAATTCAACAGCATATAAAAAGAATTATTCACTATGATCAAGTGGGATTCATTCCTGGGATGCAGGGCTGGTCAACATTCGCAAATCAATCAATGTGATACATCACATTAATAAAAGAAAGATAAGAACCATATGATCCTGTTAATCGATGCAGAAAAAGCATTTGACAAAATTCAGCATCTTTCTTAATAAAAACCCTCGAGAAAGTCTGGATAGAAGGAACATACTTAAACATCACAAAAACCATTTATGAAAAGCCCACAGCTAATATCATCCTCAATGGGAAATAACTGAGAGCTTTCCCCCTGAGATCAGGAACACGACAGGGATGTCCACTCTTACCGCTGTTGTTTAACATAGTGTTGGAAGTGCTGGAATCAGAAATCAGACAACAAAAGGAAGTCAAAGGCATCAAAATTGGCAAAGATGAAGCCAAGCTTTCACTTTTTGAAGATGACATGATACTATACATGGAAAACCTGAGAGACTCCACCAAAAGTCTGCTAGAACTGATACGTGAATTCAGCAAAGTCGCAGGACACAAAATCAATGTACAGAAATCAGTTGCATTCTTATACACTAATGATGAAGCAACAGAAAGACAAATAAAGAAACTGATCCCATTCACAATTGCACCAAGAAGCATAAAATACCTAGGAATAAACCTAACCAAAGATGTAAAAGATCTGGATGCTGAAAACTACAGAAAGCTTATGAAGGAAATTGAAGAAGATACAAAGAAATGGGAAAACAACCCATGCTCATGGATTGGAAGAATAAATATTAAAATGTCAATACTGCCCAAAGGTATCTACACATTCAATGCAATCGCAATCAAAATTGCACCAGCATTCTTCTCGAAGCTAGAACAAGCAATCCTAAAATTCGTATGGAACCACAAATAGCCCCAAATAGCCAAAGTAATATTGAAGAAGACCCAAGTGGGAGGCATCACAATCCCAGACTTTAGCCTCTACTACAAAGCTGTAATCAAGACAGCATGGTATTGGCACAAAAACAGACAGATAGACCAATGGAATAGAATAGAAACCCCAGAACTAGACCCACAAAAGTATGGCCAACTAATCTTTGACAAAGCAGGAAAGAGTATCCAATGGAGAAAAGACAGTCTCTTTAACAAATGGTGCTGGGGGAACTGGACAGCAACATGCAGAAGAAGGAAACTAGACGACTTTCTTACACCATTCACAAAAACAAACTCAAAATGGATAAAGGACCCGAATGTGAGACAGGAAACCATCAAAACCCTAGAGGAGAAAGCAGGGAAAAACCTCTCTGACCTCAGCCTCAGCAATTTCTTACTTGACACATCTCCAAAGGCAAGGGAATTCAAAGCAAAATGAACTATTGGGACCTCATGAAGATAAAAATCTTCTGCACAGCAAAGGAAACAATCAACAAAACTAAAAGGCAACCAACGGAATGGGAAAAGATATTTGCAAATGACATACCGGACAAAGGGCTAGTATCAAAAATTTATAAAGAGCTCACCAAACTCCACACCTGAAAAACAAATAATCCAGTGAAGAAATGGGCAGAAGACATGAATAGACACTTCTCTAAAGAAGACATCCAGATGGCCAACAGGCACATGAAAAGATGCTCAATGTCGCTCCTCATCAGGGAAATACAAATCAAAACCACACTCAGATATCACCTCCCACCAGTCAGAGTGGCCAAAATGAACAAATCAGGAGACTATAGGTGCTGGCGAGGATGTGGAGAAACGGGAACCCTCTTGCGCAGTTGGTGGGAATGCAAACTGGTGGAGCCACTCTGGAAAACAGTGTGGAGGTTCCTCAAGATATTAAAAATAGACCTACCCTATGACCCAGCAGTAGCACTGCTAGGAATTTACCCAAGGGATACAGGAGTGCTAATGCATAGGGGCACTTATACCCCAATGTTTATAGCAGCACTCTCAATAGCCAAATTATGGAAAGAGCCTAAATGTCCATCAACTGATGAATGGACAAAGAAATTGTGGCTTATATATACAATGGAATACTACGTGGCAATGAGAAAGAATGAAATATGCTCTTTTGTAGCAACGTGGATGGAACTGGAGAGTGTGATGCTAAGTGAAATAAGTCATACAGAGGACAGATTCCATATGTTTTCACTCCTATGTGGATCCTGAGAAACTTAACAGAAGACCATGGGGGAGGGGAAGGAAAAAAATGGTTAGAGAGGAGGGAGCCAAAACACAAGAGACTCCTAAAAACTGAGAACTGAGGGTTTATTGGGGGTGGGAGGGGAGGTGGGTGGGTGATGGGTACTGAGGAAGGTACCTGTTGGGATGAGCACTGGGTGTTGTATGCAAACCAATTTGACAATAAATTTCATAATTAACAAAAGAAAAAAGAAAAAGAAAAATATCTATTTATTTTGAAAGAGAATGGGATAGAGAGCAAGTAGGGGAGGGGCAGAAAGAGAGGGAGAGAGAATCCCAAGCAGGCTCTGTGTCAGCAGAAAGCCTGATGTGGGGCTCAGTCCCATGAATCATGAGATCATGACCTGAGCCAAGATCAAGAGCCAGACGCTTAACTGACCGAGCCACCCAGGCACCCCAATTTCATTCCTTTTTATGGTTGAGCAATATTCCATTGTATATACATACTACTTTTTTATCCATTAATCAGTCAAGGGACTTTGGGCTTTTTCCATAATTTACTTATTGTAGATAATGCTGCTGTTAACATTGGGGTGCATGTATCCTTTAGAATTAGTATATTTATATTCTTTGGGTAAATAGCCAGTAGTGCAATTGTTGGATCATACAGTTGTTGTATTTTAACTTTTTGAGGAACCTCCACACTCTTTTCCAGAGTGGCTACACCGGTTTCCATTCCCACCAACAGAGCAGGAGTGTTTTTCTCCACATCTTTGCCAACACCTATTCTTTTTTTGTGTTGTTGATTTTAGCCATTCTGACAAGTGTGAGGTGATATCTCATTGCAGTTTTTTTTTAATTTTTTTAATCTTTATTTATTTTTGAGAGAGACAGAGACAGAATGCGAGTGGGTTAGGGGCAGAGAGAGAGTGAGACACAGAATCCGAAGCAGGCTCCAGGCCCTGAGCTGTCAGCATAGAGCCCAACGTGGGGCTTGAACTCATGAACCAAGAGATCATGACCTGAGCCAAAGTTGGACACTCAACCAGCTGAGCCACTCAGGCGCCCCTCATTGCAGTTTTGATTTATATTTCCTTAATGGTAGGTGACGATGAGTTATATGACTTCTTTATATATTTTGGATATTAATCCTTCATTGGATATATTATTTGCAAATATCTTCTCCCATTTAGCAGGTTGTCTTTTTGTGTTCCTTATCGTTTCCTTTGTTGTGCAAAAGCTTTTTATTTTGATGCAGTCCCAATAGTTAATTTTTGATTTTGTTTCCCTTGTCTTAGGAGACATATCTAGAAAATTATTGCTATGGCCAACATCAAGGAAATTATTGCCTGTGCTCTCTTTGAGGATTATTATGGTTTCAGGTCTCATATTTTTGTCTTTAATTCATTTTGACTTTATTTTTGTGTATGGTGTTAGAAAATAGTCTAGTCCCATTATTTTTTATGGAGCTGTCCAGTTTTTCCAGCACCATTTATTGAAAAGACTGTCTTTCCCCCACTGTATATTTTACCTCCTTTGTCATAGATTAATTGACCATATAAATGTGAGTTTATTTCTGACATTTCTATTCTGCTCCATTGATCTATAGGTCTATTTTTGTGCCAGTGCCATACTGTTTTGATTACTACAAATGTGCAATTGTGGTAACTCCAGCTTCATTCTTCTTTCTTAGGATTCATTTGACTATTTGGGGTCTTCTGCAATTCCATACAAATTTTAGTATTATTTGTCCTAATTCTGTGAAAAATTCTGTTGGTGTTTTGACAGGGATTACATTGAATCTGTAGATTGCTTTTGGTAATATGAACATTTTAACAATATTAATTCTTCTAATTCATGAGCATGGAATATGTTCATTTGTTTGTGTCATCTTCAACTTCTTTCATCAGTGTTTTATTTTTAAAAAAAAATTTTTTTAACGTTTATTTATTTTTGAGACAGAGAGAGACAGAGCATGAACGGGGGAGGGTCACAGAGAGAAGGAGACACAGAATCTGAAACAGGCTTCAGGCTCTGAGCTGTCAGCACAGAGCCCGATGCGGGGCTTGAGCCCACGGACCGTGAGATCGTGACCTGAGCCGAAGTCGGACGGTTAACCGACTGAGCCACCCAGGCGCCCCTCATCAGTGTTTTATAGTTTTCATAATACAGGTCTTTCACTCCTTTGGTTAAGTTTATTCCTAGGTATTTTATTCTTCTTGTTACAAATGTAAATGTTACTGTTGTTTAATTTCTCTTTCTGCAACTTTGTTGTTACTATATAGAAGCACTACCAATTTCTGGGTATTAATTTTCTATCCTGCCACTTCACTGAATTTATTTATTTCTTCTAATAGTTTTTTGGTGGAGTTAAGGATTTTGCATTATAGTAAGTCATTTACAAATAGTGACAGTTTAACTTCTTAACAAAATATTAGCAAACCACATACAACAAAAATTAGAAAGATCATTCACCATGATCAGGTGGTATTTATTCCCAGGATGTAAGATGGTTTAATATTTGCAAATTAATCAACATCACATACCATGTCAACAAGACAAAAGATAAAAATCATGATCATGTCAATAGATGCAGAAAAAGCATTTGACAAGATTCAATATCTATTCATGATAACAACTCTCAACAAAATTGAGTTAGAGGAAACATACCTCAACATAATATGTTTTCTTTCCTTTGAGGCCTGTCTTCCTTTTCTTCTTCATCCCCATGCTCCACCTGAAGCTGACAACTCATTATTCCACAAAAATATGCACACAAGTGTGATACTGTTGTTTCTTCTCTTGACTTATGCCCAGAGCACCTTGCTTAAAATGATCACTCCTCAACAACACTTAAGAGAAGGAACTCAGTCATTGTTATCTTTGTATTCCCAACATGGCCTAGTTTTGTTTGGCTGGAAGTTCAGGAAATGTGTTGAAATAGTTTCCATTCTGTGTTTTTGGAAAGAACAATTTTTATGATGTGTGGCAGCTCAGAGTAAGATGTTGTCTAGGAATAATGAATCTCTTTTGAGTAAGTTAGTACAGCCTTTAGTCCTATCCAACTACATGCCAACTACAAAATTGTATGCAGCATAATAATGAAGTAGAAAAAAAAAAGATTTGAGTAAAAGATTAGAAAGCAATGAATACTAACAAACTAAGTTACAAAGAAAAATTTTTTTTCATTCTTAAAAGGAGTGGGATAGGGATCAGTGTGACATTGAAAATCTCCTCAGGAAAAAATAAAGATCCAGAGAAGTATGTGACTTACTGCTGAGAGACTAAATTATTGAAGGTATAGGGGCACCTGAGTTACTCAGTCGGTTGAGCGTCCGACTTAGGCTCATGTCATGATCTTGTGGTTTGTGAGTTAGAGCCTCATGTTGGGCTCCATGCTGACAGCTTGAAGCCTGGAGCCTGCTTCAGACTCTGTGTCTCCCTCTCTCTCTGCCCCTCCTCTGCTTGCACCCTGTCTATTTCTCTCTCAAAAATAAATAAACATTATAAAATGTATAATATTACCTTTGACTTTATTTTTATGAACTTAATATATAATGTTATATATATTATTCATATGAAATCTCTTAATTGTTATATGATTATGTATTCCTTATAAAACATTCTAGTGTGTTTGCTTGATGGTTGACACTAAAACTTGAGAAAACATAGATGATTTAAAGTCTAATTGATTTAAAAAAAAACTACAAACCAGATAGAAAATCCTTTTGTTTTCCAGGGAAATATTATACAGACTTCTGCCAGAACCAAGGGTAAACCAGGTAGCAAGACTGTTACCATATTCCTGAAGTCTTTATTCTGAATGCCAGCCTACTTTTAATTTACATCTGTGAACAAGCGAGGACATCTTAAACAAAACAAAACAAAAACAAAAACAAAAACTTCAAAGGGTCTAAATAAGGCAGTCTCTGGGGATCCTTGAGAAGAAAATATATGCTATCATGGGAGCACAGGATGCCTGGAAACTAAAAGAATCAGCATGGGGTACAGATGGAGTTACTAAGAGAATAATGTAAATAGCTGTCAGAGAAAAGAGGAAAGGCTTTTATAGATACTAAAACTAAGGAAGTGCTCAATAACATGTTTAATCATCTCAATACAAGCAACAAATCTTCATAAAAATCAACAAGGATAAAGATTTATAGAAAAATGACAGGAAAACTCTCAGGCATAGAAATATGCATGAAAGGCAAAGATAAGACACCACACATACAACAGTGAAAGCTAAAAATTATTTTCAAAACAAACTATAACTTTATATAAAAGCAGGTTTGGGGGGAACAAATGCTTGGCCAGAAAAAAGTGAAAAATGTGTGTTTATAACCTGCATGCATGAAAGGTTTACTAGTTTTGTGTATGTAAGAAACCATTAAGAAATTGTTATTGACTCTAATAGATGTGTTGGTTCCCAAATAAATATTCTGTTGTTTTGGTGTGATTCCAAGATTCAGAGTTGAAGCAGTTACAATGTTCTTTGGAAATATATTTACATGGAGTGCACATGCAGCAGGAATACCCAACAATGCCAAATCTCTTTCTCAATTTGTAGCCCTTGAAATATACAGGTCAGGTTACTAAGGAACATCAGCATAGCTGGATAAACCACCAGCCTTTTATTCTTTTTCTTTATTATTTTATATTTTTTTACTATTTTTTAAAGTTTTAATTTAAATTCCAGTTGATTAACATACAGTGTAATATTAGACTCAGATATACAATTTAGTGACTAAACACATACAACACCTGGTGCTCATCACAAGTCCACCTCTGAATCCCCATCACCTATTTAACCCATCCTTCCACCCACCTAACCTCTGGTAACCATCAGTTTGTTCTCTCTAGTGAAGAATCTGTTTCTCGGTTTGCCTCTCTCTTCTTTTCCCCACTATGATCATTTGTTTTGAGTCTTAAATTCCACATTAGAGTGAAATCATACAGGATTTGTCTTCCTCTGACTGACTTATTTTGCTTAGCCATATGGAAATATGGCTCCATCCATGTCATTGCAAATGGCAAGATTTCACACTTTTTTATGGCTGACTAACATTCTATTGCATATATACACCACTTTTATATCTATAGATAAGTCGAGGGACATTTGGGCTCTTCCCATGAGCTGATTATTGTAGATAACGTTTCTATAAACATTGGGGTGAATGTATCCCTTAGAATTACTATTTTTGTATTCTTTGGGTAAATACCTAGTATTGCAATTGCTGAGTCATAGGACGGTTCTATTTTTAACTTTTTGAGGAACCTCCATACTGTTTTCCACAGCGGCTGCACCAGTTTGTATTCCCACCAACAGTCCAAGAGGGTTCCCCTTTCTCCACACCCTTGCCAACACCTGTTGTTTTTTGTGTTGTTGATTTTAGCCATTCTGACAGGTATGAAGTGATATCTCATTGTAGTTTTGGTTTTCATTTCTCTGATGGTAAATGATGATAAGCATCTTTTCATGTGTCTGTTTGGCAATCTGTTGTCTTCTTTGGAAAAATATCTATTCATGTCTTCTGCCCATTTTTAATTGGATTATTCATCTTAGGGGTACTGAGTTTTATAAGTTCTTGATATATTTTGGATAATAACTTTTTATCACATATGTCATTTGCAAATATCTTCTCTCATCCCACAGTATGCTTTTAATTTTGTTTTTTCCTTCATTGTACAGAAGCTTTTTATTTTGATGAAGTACCAATAGTTTATTTTGGCTTTGGTTTCCCTTGCCTCAGAAGACATACCTAGTAAGTAGTTGCTATGGCCAATGTCAAAGACATTACTACCTGTGTTCTCTAGTATTTTAATGGTTTCCTTCCTGTCTCACATTTAGGTATTTAATTCATTTTGAATTTATTTTGTGTATGGTGTAAGAAAGTGGTCCAGTTTCATTTTTCTGCATGTTGCTGTCCAATTTCCCAAACACCATTCACAAATTTAATTACAATATGTCTTGGTGTTGGGCTGCTTTTGTTGATTTTGTTGGAAGTTCTCTGTGTCTCCTGGATATGTATGTTTGTTTCCTTCTCCAGATTAGGGAAGTTTTCAGCTATTATTTCCTCAAATAAATTCAGCCCTTTTGTCTTAAAATTCCATTATCTGAAAGAGTACTAAATTAAATGGCAGGAAAAAAATACAACTGGTATAAAATCCCAAAGGACGGGCTTCTCTGTTTTCCTCAAGATGCCACTGATGACCAACTGTTGGCCAGGGCCAGATAATGCCGAGTACTAATATTCTGTCCTACTCTAACACTTAATCAGCTATGCCTAATAGTATTTTCTGTGAAAAGTAATAATTTTTTGTATTTCTTAGTGCTAGTAGCTTCTCTTGGCAGTTCCTCTTACAGAAGGCATCTAATCCTTCATCCTTAGCTGTGTTATCTATTCTTAACGTATTCCCCATAGCCACACCTGGAATCTCCTTTATGATTCCCCGCACCTCCATCAGAAGCCCTTACATCCTTAAGTAGCCCTGGACTTCTCATTGTGCGCAAAGCTTACTGTTTATATCTTCCGGTACAACCTATAAGAGGAAACTCAGTATATCTCCTAGTATCTTTCTGGTGCCATATAAGACTCTCATTGAATCCTGTGTATAAGAAACATATCGAAAACCCTTTAAAACTGCAATAAGGAAGAGAATATAAACTGCTACCACTAGTGTTATATTACTAATTAGCCCAAAATAGCTGTTGACCTAAGACATTCAGTCTCATGAAATAATGCTTTAATTGGTAGTTGTTTCTATTTATTAAAGGAAGATGTATTTATTGTAGATAATTTGAAAACAATTTTAAAGAGATTCAAGAAGAGGTTTCAGAGAAGGAAATAAAAATCAACAATGGTATTATCCACTCATATTCATTGCTAAATCTTGGTGTATTCCTTCCAGTGTGTGTGTGTGTGTGTGTGTGTGTGTGTGTGTGTACTCAACTGAAATCCTATATTATTCAATAGACTGTTATCCTAATTTACTTAACCTTTTATCATGAGTATTTTTATCTCTTTAAATTAAAAGAATCAAGAAATTGTTTTAAAGTATTATGTTTAATGGTTCATTAATATACTTTTTTCAATAATATATTGTGTGGAAACTTCAGCTGTAAGCATTTAAATATTATTTATACATTACATAAAATTTACCTTTGTATGCATCTTTATTATTTATTTAGGAAATTTGTCTTTCTAGCCATTTATATATTAAACATATGTTCACTAAGAGTCTGCTCTGTATCAGGCATAGTTGTAAAAGTACTGGGGGTGCAAGAATGAATGAAAAAGCCATAGTCCTCATATTCAATGAAAGAGAAAGAGGTATAGACACTAAATTGGCATTAAATTAATAAACAAAGGCTTTCATATTGAGAAAAATTCTATTAAGCAATTAACAGAATGCTATGATAGAAAATCATGAGGTGAGAACTGGGGAAACCAGCTTACATAGAAAATTCTTCCTGTTTTAGGATATGGCAATTAAGCTGAGACATGAAGCATAGGAAAGAGTCAGCCATGCAAGAACCTGAGACAGGACATTTCAACTGAGAGCTCATGTTCAGAGGCTCTATCTTAGTTTAGGTTCTGGTGAATAAAAGCATGAGATGAATATCTGGAGGAATATAATATATTGAGTGACTGCTCTTTAGATTTAGAAAAATCTTTAGGAGAGTGAGGAAACAGAATTAGAAAAGGAGCAAAAGCTAAGTGAGGATGTACTCTCAGGTAAAGTCTAGCTTTGGCCTGATCCATACAGGAAGGGCTCTGGAGTAGAAATCATATTGTAGAGCTCTCCTCTCCCAGACATTAGGGGCTGACCATTTGTATCTGTATAACAGTATATCAGTCATTCATTGGCTCAGTGTTGCATTGCAGGGGTTAGGGAGATGTAATTTCCCAGGCAAGACAGCTCCTGTCAGCCGGGGTGATTTTCCAAAGAAAAAAGGCAGCTGTGAGCCAACATTTACAGCAGCATTTACAGAAGAATGGATGCCCAGACAACCACATACACTATGGGCTCTAAGAGAAGATAGAGTTCAAGTATCTTTAGAAACCAAAATAATGCTATTAAATGTTGGGTTACTGTTGTTGCACAACAAACCAGGCCAAATTTAGTAACAGAAAACAACAACCATATTATTATTCTTGTGGATTATATAGGCAAGAGTTTCAAACTGGGAATACTAGAAATAATTTATCTGAAACCTTAGCTGAAAGGAAGCAAATGAATTTGGAGTGATTCAATTGACTGGTAGCTGGAAATATCCGGAGACTTTTTACTTACATATCTGATGACTGGAATACATAATTTGAAGTCTGTCCTCAGCTATAACTGACAACCAAACCACCAACATGTAGTCTCTCCTTGCGGCTTGAGTTTTCTAAAAAGCATACAAATAACTTCTGAGATGGAAAGTCCTGAGAGAGCCTCCAGAGAGCAAACATCCCAAGTTTCATAGCCTTTTCTATTTCAGCATCAAAGGCCACATAGCATTACCTTATTGACTGAAAAAATCATAAGCACACACAAATTCAAAGAGAATGGACATAGATCCATCCTCCTCTGAGAAGAAAGTCAAAGAATTTTTGGCCATTTGTTTTTAAAACCACAATGAGCAAGAGAGAGAGAGAGAGAGAGAGAGAGAGAGAGAGAGAGCAAGAGAGACAATGAGCAAGAGAGAGAGAGAGAGAGAGTGGTTTAAGATAAACTTAGAGAGGAAGGCAGAAAGGCAGGTGTTGGGGAGAGTACTGAAAATTTAAAATTCCATTTTCAATTGCTAAGATCAGATGCAATGAAATACTTAGGTGGAGAGATGAAGTATGCTGTTGGATGTATGTGACTAGAGCTCAAAAGAAAGGTCTAATCATAAGTGACTAGTTAGTTATATATAGATGATTAAAATGTAATTACTTGTTAAGAAGGTATCAATATTCTTAGAGCCACTCAATGTATATTAACATAGTTTCTTTCCAGAAATGTGATATAAATTTACACCTTCACCAGAATAATAACATAATGTCAGATGCAAACATCTTGATTATACGTTGTTTCAGGATAATAGTCCTTAAGTCAGCCATCCTGGGATTGTTGCTCAACAACCAGTCTCTTTTATCAATTCAAACTGGGCTTTCTAGGTCACTATACAAAATCCTAAACTCCTCTCCCAATATTGTTCCCATAACAGAGCAGCATATCTAATCATATCAAGTTCCACGTAGCTTTCATATTCTAGAGATTCCTAAACTTCATACATAGATTAAACCTTGTTTTAACTGGGTCTCAGTAGAAAGGCTTGAATAGGACAACGGTTATTTACGGAACCAGTGATGAAAGGGTATTGAAAAGCCATCATATAGAACATCTAGTAGAATGTAGAACATTTAGTAGAAGATAATGTGCCAATAGCAACACTAAATATTTAAAGACTTAAAACTGTAGTTGTGCGCTCAAAAAGTGCTCTTAATTCAAAGCAAATGGATCTCCCAAGCGATCCTACAAATCCACAGTTCCCAAATATGAGTGATTTGGGCCCCTTTGGTATATTGGCAGTGTATGGAGACATTTTTGGTTGTTACAAATGGGTGGGGGAGAACTGTTAATGGCATTTAGTCAGTAGAAGGCAGGAATGCTGCTAAATATTCTACACTGTACAGTCTCCAATGACAATTAGCCAGTCAAAAGTATCAATGGTTCTGAGGTTTAAAAATCCAGCTAAATATTATGTCAAAACTTCTCTTTGCGTGAATTATGCTTAATACCCACTGGGTCTCCCCTATAAAATGTTTATAACTGTTGATCTATGATGAGAAGGTAAACATAAGGAAGAATATACAAAGTCATCAACTTCAAATTAGCAATGAAAAGTAACTAGAAACTCAGAATTGATGAGGTAAGGCAGATTTAGAAATGTAAAGTTGAGACAGAGTCATTAATGGCCAAAAATTAGAAGTGGTACTTGAAGAAAACTATTATAGGAATATGCAATAAAGAAAGCATCAGATCACAGGAGACAAGAGGACAAGGGTAATGAATGAAATTAAAGAGGCTTCAGAAAGGAGAAGGACAGCATTGATGCATTAAGTATTAGACATAAATTGGAACAAATAAAAGAGAAGACTCCATTTGGGTACTGTAGCATGTCTTTGCATAAAACTACTTCTTTGCTTTAACATATGAAAAAGGAAATTATTTGATAATCTTATTTTAGATAACATAAACAATTCTGTTCAAAGAGTTGACATTGGATAGCATTTTGGAGACACTTGTAATTTTCAAATTAAATGAAGGGACCTTTGGGTGTCAGTGCAATTTTTCAATTGTCTCAGTATATTTACACTGATAAACACACATACACATATTCCATATCTTTGTATTAACCAGGGCAATAAGAATAATACGAATGTCATAACCAGGGAAATAGTTGTGAGATGTGCATCAACATGACTGAAATACATGCTGTATTATGTAAATGCTAAAGAATCATTTGTAATTTAAACTAGACATAATACTAAAAAGAAATGGCAAGTTGGTGGATTCTCATGGAAGCAATGCTTTTGCTGCACTAAAAATCCTGAGATATTGGTAACAAGCAGGCTGAAATAATCAAAATACTAACAAAAATGAACCAGAATGTTTCCTGGGTCATTATTTAAGCTTACCATCATATTTTGAAAAGTCCATAGGTTTTATAATGTTTTGATAAAAGTCATAGTAAACCTTCCCCAAATTTCATGAAGTCTTCATAATGAACTCTCTTCTTTAAATAAATATCGACTAATTTTAGTTTAAGATTTAGGCAGAAGTACTTGCTATTTAGTCAGGTTAGAAATCTGCTTTGTGGATAACTAATATGTAGTCTCAGTAAGAGTAGGTAATTTTTCTATCATCCAAATTCTCTTAAATGAAAACAATCAAGTGAGCTATAGTATAAAGATGGCTATAAAAATGTGGAAATCATGGAAACTAAGGCCCCATAAAAACTATTTGTAAATTCTCTGCTTGAGGCAGCAATGACTATAATCAACCTCCACTTTTTTATATGTTATTCAAAAAATTAAAATTCCAGTTCTGGATACCTGATACCCATGCCTCCAGTCACCTACATCTCTAATAGAGGCTAAATTACTCAACTTGACTGTCTTTCTATCACTTGAATTTGAATTATCTAAAATCTAGCCCTTAACGAGCTTCTGTCACAGCAGATAAAGATTCTTTCTATTATTGACTCCATCACTATTCTGTTGACTCAGCATTAAAAGGCAAAATTCTTTATTTTTTTCTTATATGTGGAGACATTTTGCAAATTTGAAATCCTATAAATATATTTTACATATAGTACAAACTGACAAGGACCTCATCAGTTTTTTCTTTTAATATCTCTTGAATTTACTGTTCCATTTTCTCTGCCTCTACCCAATTATGGGTACATAATGTATCAGCCTAAATTAATACAACCTCACCATTGGTTTTCCTACCTCCAGCCTCCTCCCAGCCATTTCATCTCACACACTGATTAAAAGATAATCTTCTTGAAACACCTAAAAAACATAGTTTAAAATCCTTCACGTGATGTTCAAAAGCCCTCCTTAGTCTGGCCTTAATCTAGCTTTCCAGACTCATTTTCCATTATAATCTTTCAAGATGCTTACTGCCTAATGGATCTCAAAAAGATAACACTGTTCATTTTCACCCTCCTCCTGAAATGACCCTTTTCCTCTCTATATAAACAAACCTTACCCATCACTGAAAGCTGTGCCAAAGGCTCTTTCTTCCTTATGCCCACTCAAATAATATAACACATTATCAGTCAGAAGTCACATGGAGAAGCAATTTAGTCAACTTGACTGATTGAATGAATTTATAAAGTTGGCTTGAAAACTCACAAGAGATATGTAACTTAAGTCTTAGTGCTAGAATTAATACTTCAAATGGATATGGTTAACCAACAAGTAGTGTGGAGCACTACGATATGTTCTATACATACAAGTTTAATTAAAAGACACTGGAAAATTATATATTAGAGTTCAATGCATATTACATGCAGAATTCTATACTCATCAGGGTAAATGTTAAACTTGTCATCAAAGACATTAAAAATTGCCAGGAGCATGGGAAGATGGTGGAATAGAGAAGGACCCTGCGCTCACCCTGTCCCATGTTTAAAACTAGATATCATCTACATCTATGTCAGTAACCTAGCGAACAATCTGAAGACTGGAGTAACAAAGTCCACAACTAAATACAGAGAAGAAGCTGCATCTTAATTGTTAAGGAGGTCAGAAAGGCACAGGGAAGCTCCCCCAGGAGGGAACTACACAAATAGAGAGGTAGAGAAACAGGCCCTCGCACCAGGGACTTCACACAGGGAAGACTAATCCCCATAAAGTTTGGCTTGAAAAATCAGAGAGGCTGAGTTCCAAGAGTTGTTTTTAATAGCATGTATGCTTTTTTATTATTAAATTTATTTACTTTGAGAGAGAGAAAAAACCAGCAGGTGAGGGCAGAGAGAGAATCCCAAGCAAGCTATGCACTGCCAGCATGCAGCCCCATGTGAGGCTTGATCCTACAAACCCGTGAGACCATGACCTGAGGTGAAATCAAGAGCTGGATGCTTAACCGACTGAGCCACCCAGGCACTCCTCCATGAGTCTTTACAACCAGTGGTACTTGGAGCCTGGAGCTTTTGACTCAGCACTGGGTGAACCTGAGAGTGAATGATAGCTGGGTCACCAACTTTAAAGAGACAGCAGCCTGGGCAGAGAGGCAACATAAAAATGGCAGTTTGCACAATGCCAAGGCAAACAGGAGAGTTTTTTTCATACTGATTTCAGAGCATGGTGAAGGACTTCTTTGAAAACAAGGGAGCTAGCAGGCACCATTTTCCTCCCCCACCTCCCCACATAATCACAGAGCCACCTACCAGCGGCGAGATTGCACAGACACTTGGAGCTTTGGCCCAGGGCTCCAGGCAAATCTCTTAAAAGTTGTGCACACACCCTACCCAGCCACTAGGTGCATAGTTGCTGCACTGGGCCCAAATGTGTGCCTGGGACACCTTTGCATGCCAAGTCCAGCAGAGTCCAGGTGCACCAAAACATCATCATGCATGGTGCCAAACCTCACTCCCCTAGCTGCCACAGAACTTGAGGGGATCCAGCCTAGGACTAGTGTCTCAAAGCAAATTTTACTAACAATGTCACCCAGTTTCCAAGTTCACCGGCAGGCACGTCTACTCGGAGCTGCCCTACCTGGATCTCACTAACACCACAGAAAGCAAGCACAGCTCACAACAGGCAGAGAGTCAGTACAAACAACTGCATTGAAATTATAAGTAACTCGGACACAAGAGGAGGGTGTAAGCAGCACACATAGGGATACCCCCTTGAAGTGCCAGGCTCTGGTGAACAGGGGACACTGCACTCCAGGGCAGTCCAAGACCTCTTCTTTCTAAAGTCACTAATTTCAAGACCAGAAGACGTAGCTGACTTTCTTAACACAGAGAAACAGACACAGAGACATAGACAAAATGAGGAGACAGAGAAATTCATCCCAAATGAAAGAAAAGTACAAGGCTACAGCCAGAGGTCCAAGTAAAACCAATATTAATAACATGCCTGATAGAGGATTTAAAGTAATGATCATAAGGATAGCCACTGGGCTTGAGAAAAGAGAGGAAGGCATGAGTGAGACCCTTAACCCAGAGATAAGGAATGACATAGCAGAGATAAAGGGCTCAATAATCAAAATGAGAAACACACATGATGGAATGAATAGCAGGATAGAAGAAGCAGAGGAACAAATTAGTACCCTAAAAAAACAAAGTAATGGAAAATAATCAAACTGAACAAAAAAGAGAAAAAAAAGAATTATTCAAAGCAAGAATAGACTTAGGGGATCACTGACAATATCAAATCTAATAACAGTTTTATTACAGGAGTCCCAGAAGAAGAATAAGGGGGCAGAAAATTTATTTGAGGAAATAATAGCTGGAAACTTCCCTAATCTGGGAAAGGAAACATACATCCAGATCCAGGGGGCACAGAGAACTCCCATCAAAATCAACAAAAGCAGAACCATACCAAGACATATTGTAATTAAACCAGGAAATAAAAGAAGAAATGAAAATTTACCTGGAACATACCTGCTAGCATAAATCGCTAGAACAATAACAAGAAGTAAGAGATTTTTAATTTTTATAGAGCTAATATTTAGCTTGAATGAAAAAAACAAGAATAGGGTAGATTTATTATTCCCCAAACCTTTCCACTAATTAATGAAAAGATCTTTTTATATACTCCAGCATTAACCCTGGTCCAAATTTCTTCTAGTAAGTATACAGCAAACATCCCAGATGTTCACATTTACAGATAAAAAGGGTAGCATACTGGGGGCACCTGGGTGGCTCAGTCAGCTAAGTGTCTGACTTTGGTTCAGGTCATGATCTCAGGAGATTTACGAGTATGAGCCCCAAATTGGGCTCTGGAGATTATTGAGTTTGAGCCCTGCATCATGTTCTGCGATCTCAGCACAGAGCCTGCTTTAGATCCTCTGTCTCCCTCTTTCTCTCTGCCCCTCCCTCACTTTCTCTCTGTCTCTCTCTCAAAAATTAAAAAAAAAAGGTAGCATACTGTAATATTACTACAGAAAAATTCTTTTTTTCGGTAATATCCAAGTCACTATTTGGGGTATCAATATCCTGCCTACATCGTACCTTGCCATGAATAATAAACTTTCATTGTGTTAAGTCATCTAAATTGGTATTTTTAAAATAACTTCCTGAATTATTACATCAGGAATATAGACAGTGTCAGGCAATCAGGCCTTTATTTCACGTTTCCAGAAGGTCCTGATCCCCAAGGAAGCATCATGCATAAAGCCATCAACTACTCTTTTCCTGGACCTGAGTAATGTGGTATTATAGAAGAAAAATACATAGTATAATGGATAGGGGTGCAGAAGTCACACTTCAATGGGAAGAATTTAGAGAGCCATGAAGTATCCTGAATGAATAGTTTTACACCAATACTTTCATTCAGGAGAAGCAGAATCATGGACCCACTTTCATCTGTAGCATATCATGTCACTCATGGGCCCATGGGCCCATGGGCCCATGGGCCACTGCTGACAGTCCCTAGATGCCTTCATTAATTAAGCACTGCCACATAAAATAGCTCACAGTTATTGAGCAACACAGGGTTCCAAGCGATTTTTAAATTATCTCATCCAATCTCCACAAATAAAACAATGATATATATATAAATTGTTTTTGTTTCTTCCCAAAATTAAAAAGGAAGCAACAAAGTAATTTTCCCAAGATCATAAAAGTATAAAGAAAACTGGGAACATGCCACCTTCTTGAGAAACAGAATTCTACCACCAGATTAGCCCACAGGTCCCCCATTTTTCTGCTTTGGTCTATTTATCCCCTGAATTCCAAGACAAGAAACTTACAACGTGGTTGAGATCTCATATTAGAGGTAGGATAAATGTCTGCCCGCTAAATATGATAACGCAAAATAGGCCTAATTCCCCACCTGCAAGATCCCCATTGAAATAAGCCTATCAATCAGATTTTTAAAATCAGGGTTTCCAGATTTCATAGCAAATACATGTACAGAGACTTTCCTTCTGAGAATTCTTTGGTTTCAATTTCCAGTGACATGATTACTATCAAAAACCCTTCGGTTCTCTGTTCCTCCTCATTTGATAGACAGCTGCATCTTCTTGTGCAGTGCCAGCTGCATCCTTGAGACATGATGCTGAAGGTCAGAGTAAACATATTTGGCAGTACTTGGTACCTGGTCATCAAGTCTGATTTTAACTAGGGCAAAGTGGATATTGTTGTCATCAATGACCCCTTCACTGACCTCAACTACATGGTCTACATGTTCCAGTACGATTCCACCCATGGCAAATAAAATGGTACAGTCAAGACTGAGAACAGGAAACCTGTCATCAATGGAAAACCCATCTCCATCTTCCAAGAGCAAGATCCCACCACCAAACGTGGTGATGCTGGTGCTGAATATGTTGTGGAGTCCACTGGTGTCTTCATGTAAGAGTGCTTACAACAGTGACTTCATCTTTGGCCCTCAATTGTATTCATGCCAGTGCAATGACCTCCCTCAGGGCTACATGTTCCAGGCCCCATGGAAGTTAACGTAGATCCTTACTGAGGTTCAGGAAGGCATGTTCTGATCTTTCCTAAAGTGGTGCACAGAAAATTCCACATTAGATAACTAGGAGAGATGACTGGTGCGCACAAGGCCCCATGTTAAATAAGTAATAGAGATCCTGGGGCACATAGATGGGGCCTCTTTATTTTTTTATTTATTTTTAAAATTTTTTTTTAACGTTTTATTTATTTTTGAGACAGAGAGAGACAGAGCATGAACGGGGGAGGGGCAGAGAGAGAGGGAGACACAGAATCGGAAGCAGGCTCCAGGCTCTGAGCCATCAGCCCAGAGCCTGACGCGGGGCTCGAACTCACGGACCGCGAGATCCTGACCTGAGCTGAAGTCGGCCGCTTAACCGACTGAGCTACCCAGGCGCCCCAGATGGGGCCTCTTTAGATAACTACCCTGTGACCTCACCACCATGCCCCTTGCTCTACAAAAGTTGGGGATTAAGGTTCAGATTTTGTGGATAATGGGGGTGGAGAATAGCTGTGTACTGCTTGGATCATCCATCTGCCCACCTGATCCCCTTACCCTATTAGTAAGTTGCACTGAATAAAATTCTATGTAAATGGTATGGAGTGGCTTGCTTTGTTTTTCAGTCTCAAAGTGCTTTCTCATTCTAGAGGATGCTTTACTGACCTTTCTCCACATTCTAATAATTCACTACCATTGAGAAGGCTGGGGCTCACTTTTAGGGTGAAGTCAAGAGGGTCATCATCTTTGTGCCTTCTACACAGTTTCCATTCCAGACCCCCTGAAGAAGGGAAAGGGGTTAGGGAGGTCTGACTGGTCATGCACCATCAATAAAGTACACTGTACCTAACCAAAACAAATAAACAAAAAAACAGTCCCTCAAATTCTCAACCCCCAAACCAATTCTGAGAAGCCCAAGTAATCTCACACATAAATGTCTTAGGGTTTAAAACATCATTCATGGCTGAAGGAAGGATAAAAATTGAGAGTAGCTTTTCAAATATATCCTTCAGACTACTTAAGTATTTGGAAAAATGTGCTAAACTTGCTAGAGTTCACTGTCTCCCTCAGAAAGATGGATTAAAACATATATAATCTCCTGAAATATGGCCTCATCATCTATCCAGATTTCTGGTGTTCAGAAGTGTGGGAATGTTTCACCTCAACAAGTTAATTACCAAGTTAACTCCTTTTTTGATCAGTCTTCAGAATGAAATCGCTGTCACATCAGTATATATATTTAGGCAGGCTATAAACATGTCATTGATTAGGATGGTAATAGGCTTGAATTGATATTAATTCTCAAAAGCAGGCATATGTATATCTGCTCAAATAAAGGAATGAAAAATACTATGCTAACTCAGCATGCATTCATGGTGTTTAATTAAATGCAAAGCAATACTCAGTCAAATATTCTCAGTAACCATTCTTATCAGGGAATAACATTCATATGTCTCTTTTACCAAGATACAAGTCTTGATAAAAGCACTTATTTATTTTATTTATTTTTATCATTTTAAGTTTATTTATTTATTTTGAGGAAGAGAGTGTGCATGCAACTGCAAGTCGGGGAGGGGAAGACAGAAAGAGAGAGAGAATCCCAAGAAAGCTCTGCACTGACAGTGCAAAGCCCAATGCGGGGCATGATGCAGGGCTCAAACCCATGAACCATGAGATCATAACCTGAACCGACAACAAGAGTTGTATGTTTAACCAATTGAGCCACCGAGCCACCCCAAAAGCACCTTATATTTTAGTGCTTACTGGAAGTTTGGGGGTGCATCTTGACTAAAAATACATGGCAAAATGTGGTCTTAGTTCGGTTTATAGAGATTATGATCTAATTTTCAGAAAATTTCCCTTCTTTGTCTTAAAAATTTTTTTACATACAATAAGCTGTACATAATATATATAATCTGACAAGTTTGGGGATTTCTCTCTCCTCTTTGTCAAAGCTTCTGTATATACTAAATCAAAGAGTATAATATACATGTAAATTAAGTCATTAAAATATTTATTTATGTGAATTAAAGTATAGGTTAATGCTAATAAATTTAATATAAACATTTAGAAGTCATATAAATGACATTCTATCCAACAATAGCAGACTACATATTCTTCTAAAGCACACACAGAACATTGTCCAGTATCAATTATATGATAGGCCACATAACAAGTGCTAGCAAATTTTAAAAGATTAAAATGATACCAAGGATCTTTTGTTAAATGCTACGGTATGAAATTAGAAATCAACCAGAGGAGAGCTGAAAAAAATTAAAAATATGTGGAAATGAAACGACATGTTCTTGAACAATTAATGGGTCAAAGGAAAAAAAGAGAAACAAAATATATCTTCAAACAAATGAAAACGGAAACATAGCATCATGGCTTCATAAGTTGTTCCTCCTTTTAAATTAATTTCAAGAACACATTAAAAGGATTATACACTATAACAAAGTGTGACTTACCTCTGCGATACAAGGATGGTTCAATATATGTAAATCAATAATATGCCACATTAATAAATGAAAGCTAATAATCACATGATCATAAGAAAAAGCATCTGACAAAAATACAACCACAATTCATGATTAAAAAAAAAACTCAAGAGAATGAGTATAGAATGAGCATAAGTCAACATAATAAAGGCCATATATGACAAACCCACAACTAATATTATATTCAACACAGTACTGGAGTCCTAACTAAAGCAATTAAGCATGGCAAAGAAATAAAAGGCATGACAGTTGGAAAAGAAAGGAGTGCCTGGGTAGTTCAGTCAGTTGAGCATCTGACTCTTGATTTTGGGTAAGGTCATGATCTCATGGTTCATGGTACTGGGCCCCAAATCAGGTTCTGTGGTAACAGTGCACATACTGTGCCTAGGATTCTCTCTCTCTCTCCCTCTCTCTCTGTCCCTACCCACAGTCTCAAAAAGATAAACTTTAAAAAACTTGGAAAGGAAAAAGTATAATTGTCATTATTTGCAGGCGATACAATTTTATATATAGAAAGTCCCAAAGACTCAAACAAAACGAGAACCAGAACCAATCAACAATTTAACAAAAGTTTCAGGATATAAAATAAACATAGGGGAATTGGTTGCATTTCTATATACTAATAATAAGACATATGAAAAAGAAATAAAGAAACTATTCTACTTCCAGTAGCATCAAAAACCATTTTGTGATGAGCACTGGGTATTGTATGGAAGTGTTAAACCACTATATTGTACACCTGAAACCAATATTACATTGTATATTAATTCACTGGAATTTAAATAAAAAACAAAACAAAACAAAAAACAATAAAATACTAGGAATAAATTAAACCAGAGAAGTGAAAGATCTGTACAATGAGAACTAGCAGACTTTGTTGAAAGAAATAGTAGTAGACATAAACAAATGGAAAAACATTGTATTCATGGATCAAAAGAATTAATATTATGAAAATGTCCATACTAACCATAGGCTTTAAGGACATCTTCAGTGAAATTAGGAAGCAGAGAAAACCTGAATACCCAAAGTCCTCGTAAGCATTGCGCCCAAACTCCAGAAAAGAGAAGAATTAGGGAGCTTCCCACAAAATTGTAGCAGGTGTGGGAGAAGAGAAAATAAAGAGCTGATGTGTCCAAGTGGTTGCAGATCCCATGGATCATGAAATAGTCACCATGGTAAGAGTCAAAAGTAATGAAAGCAGGAGGCCTAAAAACAAATATCAAAACTTGGAGCAAGAGAAATTTCCACCTAAAATTTGGTAGTAAAGGTAGCCAAAGATAGGGCTCATTAGAAAGCCATCAAAAGAAGATACAAAGAGTTTGTAAAAATAAATGGAGTTCTGTTCTGTTGTAAATGAGTGCAAGACGGGGAGCCTGGGTGGCTCAGTCAGTTGAGCATCCGACTTCAGCTTCGGTCATGATCTCATGGTCTGTGAGTTTGAGCCCTGCATCGGGCTCTGGGCTGATGGCTCGGAGCCTGGAGCCTGCTTCCGATTCTGTGTCTCCCACTCTCTTTGCCCCTCCCCCGTTCATGCTCTGTCTCTCTCTGTCTCAAAAATAAATAAACGTTAAAAAAAATTATAAATGAGTGCAAGACAAAAAATATCTCAAATCTCCTGAGTATATTCTCTTCCTAAAGGAAATAGCCTCACCCCTGAAAAGAATGTGCCAACAGAAGGACCGAGTTCAAATACGCTATGATTTTTGGTTAAAGCAGAAACTGAAGAATTAGAAAGCATGGGGATTAGAAGTTGTACCAAGATGTCAGCAAAGTATACGTTTGTAAGGAATGAGTCAATTACAGCTAAGATTGTGAAGAATTCTAGGAAACATAGGATGAAAGATAGAGCCTTACCTGAAACAAGTTAGCCTCAAAAGTTGGACAATAAAAAAAAAGTTAACTCAAAAGTTAGCCTCAGAAGTATGTTAAGTCCCTGACTGTAGCCATGAAGAAGAGAGACAAACCTTGAGCCAGGAGGGTTAGACAAACACCCTGGCCAATATCACCTGAATCTCCTGCTACTTGCATCTCATTCAAATATGAGTAACTGGAAATGAATTTAGTAGGACTCTTTTAAAACAGTATAGAAAAATAAAACTGAGTGATATACCTTCCTAATGTACAATGGCAAACCATAACAAAAAGGTATTGAAACACTAGAGAAAACAATATTGTAACTTAGTATTCCAAAACTAAATTAAAAAAAAAATCTTAGGGCAATAATTATACCTATGAAAGAACATAAAAAAGAAAAAGAAGAACTCAAAGAAGATATTCCTAGGCAAAAGGAAGTAACTGCCAGTTGAGAGAAGGATGTGAATGGAACTAACATAAACTAGGAAATAAATTGAAGAAAAAGATGCAATTATTTCAGAAACGAAGGCGAAATTTAAAGGAAAACAAAGGAACAAAGTACCTGGAAAGCACAGTAAAGGGCATAGAGAATATAAATGTGAAAAGTAAAGAGATAAATACATAGAATTCAAGAGAATGTGTTGGATATAGGGGGAAAACATATAAATAACTAAATTCACTAAAATAAAGCCAAAATAATGAAATCATAATGATATTTAAAATTATAATTTGGCAAAAAAAACCCTAAAATGTAAATGGATTTGAACCTATATATTGAAAATTTATATCATTATAACCTGGAAAAATGGCACAGAATGATGCTACAATCATCACAAAGATTTAGGCAACAAATTAAATAGTAAAAACATTCATCAAAAATTAATAAGAGATGCAGGAAGAGATAAGAGGAAACACATCATAATAGATTTTAACAAAAAACTATAACCATGTATGGTGATGAATATTAACTAGACTTATTGTATTGATCATTTTACAATATATGCATATATTTTTAAAATGTTTTATTTAAGTATAATTGACACACAATGTTACATTAGTGTCAGACGTACAACATAGTGATTCAAAAACTCTATATATTATGCTCAACTCACAACAAGTGTACCTAACGTGTCACCATACAACACTATTACAGTATTATTAGCTATATTCCCTATGCTGTACCTTTTATTCCCATGACTTACTCGTTCCATAATGGGAACCCTGTATCTCCCATTCCTCAATATATGCATATATTGAATCATTATGTTGTACATCTGAAACTAATATGGTGTGATATGCCAATTATATCTCAATAAAAAATAAATAGGAAAAAATAATAATACTTTTAATACATGTCATTTAGATCAGAAAAAAATCAAGTAAACAAAAATAAATATATAAAAGATGTAAATATTTTTATAATAATGTAGATAATATATCCATACATTGCATTTCTTACTTGATGAAAAAAATGCCCATTTTGTTTAAGGCCCCATGCAATATTTATAATAATAGAACATATACTAGGCCATAAATGAAACTGGAAAAAATTACAAAATTAGAACTAATAAAAAATACTATTTGTAGAAAATATATAACTAGGCAATAATAACAAAATCAGATAAAAGGAGGTCTTTCCATTAAAGAATTATAAAACTTCAGAGTAGGTTACTTGTGAGGCATAGGAAAAAATATAAACTAAAATTGTAGAACCCCAAGAAAATAATGAGAATACTAATTATCAGAACCAATGAAATCCAGCTAAATCTGTTCTCAGAAGAAACTGCCTAACCTTAGTAACTTTACCAATGAAAATTTTGGAATTCAAAAATTAATTGATACTCTGACTCAAAAATTTAGATAAAAAATAATGATAAGCAAATGAAGAAAAGTATTCAATAAAATAAGAATTAGAAATTGAAGTATAAAAGAAAAAAAGGTAGAACTGTTTTTTGATTTTTGCTACTAATTCCCACTTTTGTGATTTGTAATTTTGTAATTTGTGATTTGTAGTAATACAAAAAATAAAGCCAATTTCAAACATTATAGAAAGGTACCACTAGACCTACATTCAGTCACACTATTCAGAGAAACTACTTTTGATTATTCTTTTTTAGATATTTTGATAGTACTTCTAATATTCTAAAATATATTCATCTTAATTTATCACCTTTAAGAAGTATTTTTTGATTTAATCATTGAGAGATGAAGATTTAGCTTACTTAAAGTCCCCTTTCAACTGTCTCCTCCCAATTTAAAAATTTTAAATGGACTTTAAAGAGACTGTCTTTTTTCCATTGGATACTCTTTTACTGCTTTGTTGAAGATTAGTTGGCCATATTTTTGGGTCCAATTCTGGGTTCTCTATTTTGTTCCATTTATCTATGTGTCTGTTTTTTGTGCCACACCATACTGTCTTGATGATTACAGCTTTGTAGTAGAGGCTAAAGTCCAGGATTGTGATGCCTCCAGCTTTGGTTTTCTTTTTCAACATTATTGCTGGGAGAACTGGACAGCAACATGCAGAAGGATGAAACCGGACCACTTCCTTACACTATACACAAAAATAAATTCAAAATGGATGAAAGACCTAAATGTGAGACAGGAAACCATCAAAACCCTAGAGGAGAAAACAAGCAACAACACTTTTGACGTTGGCCGCAGCAACTTCTTACTCAACACATCTCTGAAGGCAAGGGAAATAAAAGCAAAAATGAACTATTGGGACCTCATCAAGATAAAATCTTCTGCACAGCAAAGGAAACAACCAACAAAACTAAAAGGCAACTGAAGGAATGGGAGAAGATATTTGCAAATGACATATTGGATAAAGGGTTAGTATCCAAAATCTATAAAGAACTTCACAAACTCAACACCTGAAAAACAAATAATCCAGTGAAGAAATGGGCAGAAGACATGAACGGACACTTTTCCAAAGAAGACATCCAGATGGCAAACAGACACATGAAAAGATGCTCAACATCACTCATCATCAGGGAAATACAAATCAAAGCCACGTTGAAATACCACCTCACAACTGGTCAGAGTACCTAAATTTAACAACTCAGGAAACAAGAGATGTTGGTGAGGATGTGGAAAAATGGGAATCCTCTTGCATTGTTGGTGGGAATGCAAACTGGGGTAGCCACTCTGGAAAACAGTGTGGAGGTTCCTCAAAAAAATAAAAACTGAACTATCCTACAACCCAGCAATAGCACTACTAGGAATTTATTCAAAGGATTCAGGAGTGCTGATTCTTAGGGGCACATGTGCCCCAATGTTTATAGCAGTGCTTTCAACAATAGCCAAATATGGAAACAGCCCAAATGTCCACCAAATGATGAATGGATAAAGAATATGTAGTATATATCCATATATATACATGCATATATACACACACACACAATGGAATACTACATGGCATTGAAAAAGAATGAAATCTTGCCATTTGCAACAACGTGATGGAACTGGAAGGTTTTATACTAAGTGAAATAAGCCAGTCAGAGAAAGGCAGATATCATATGTTTTCACTAATATGTGTAAGTTGAGAAACTTAACAGAAGACCATGGTGGAAGGGAAGAAAAAAAAATAGTTACAAACAGAGAGGGAGGCAAACCATAAGAGACTCTTAAATACAGAGAACAAATTAAGGGTGGATGGGGGTGGGGAAAATGGGTGATAGACATTGAGAAGGGCACTTGTTGGATGAGCAATGGGTGTTGTATGTAAGGAACGAATCAGGGGAATCTACTCCCAAAGCCAAAAGCACACCGTATACGCTGTGATGTTAACTAACTTGACAGTAAATGATATAAAAAAAATAATATAATGGACTTTAAAATTTTTAGAAGTTTTAAATTTACAGGAAATTTGAGAAAACAGCACAGAATTCCCAAATAGAATACATCCAATTCCCGCATTATTAATATCTTACATCGGTATGGTACATTTGTTACAATTAATGAATCAATATTGGTATTTTTTCAACCAAAGTCTATATAATTCACTCAGATTTCCTTATTTTTACCTAATTATTTTTACCTAATTTCCTTATTATTTACCTATTTTTACCTAATGACTAAGGTCAGTTTGGTCAGCTATAAAAAATGCCATAGAGTGGTTTAAATCACAAACATCTATTTCTCATAGTTCTGAGAACTGAGAAGTTTAAGATCAAGGTGTTGGCTGATTCAGTTCCTGGTGAGAGCCCTCTTCCTGGTTTGTAGAGGGACACCTTCTTACTCTATCCTCACATGGTGGAGAAAAAGAGATGATCTCTCTCTCGTCTTTCCTTATAGGGCAGTAATGCCATCTTGAAGATTCAACCCTCATGACTTAATTACCCCCAAAAAATGCCACCTCCAAACACTATCACACTGAGTGTTAGAACTTCAACATACGAATATGGAAGTGCGGGGGGACACAAACATCCAACTCACAACACTCGATGTCCTTTCTCTGTTCAATATACCATTCAGGACACCACATAACATTTAATTGTTATGTTTTCCTAGGCTACCCTTGGCTATGACAGTTTCTAATCTTAGAATTTCCTTGTTTTTCATGACCTTCATAATCTTGAAGAGCACTGCAGGTGTTTTCTAGGATGCCCGTCAATTAGAAAGTTTTGGTGTTTTGCTCATGATTAGACTGGCATTATGCGTTTGGTTATGTAAGGGTTAATTTTATGTGTCAGTCAACATGACTGGTCCATGGGGTGCCATACTCAATCAGATATTATTCTGGGTGTTTTTGTGAGGATGTTTTAGGATGAGATTAATATTTGAATTGGTAGAGTGAATAAAGCAGATTGTCCTCCCTAAGGTGGGTGGGACTTATCTAATCACTTAAAGGCTTGAATCAACAAAAAGCCTGACTCTTCCCTGAGTAGGGGAGAATTCTTCCTGTGAGACTTAGAAATGGGACATTGGCTTTTTCCTGCCTTCAGAAAAACTGAAAAAAAATCAACTCTTCTTGTGTCTTGAGCCTGTCAGCCTTCTTACTAAAACAATACTTTTAGCTATCTTGGTTCACAGGCCTTTGAATTCAGTCTGGAACTACACAAGAGCCCTTTGAGACCTCTGGCTTTCTGGCTCACCTGACAGATCTTGGGACAGGTCAGCTTTCATAATCATGTGAGCAAATTTGTTATAATAAATGTGTGTGTGTGCGTGTGTGTGTGTGTGTGTGTGTGTGTGTGTGTGTGTGTTGTATCTCTTAGTTCTGTTTCTCTGGAGAACCCTAATATAGGAGAGGAAGCCCATATAAGCAAAATATCATTTTTATCAAAGGTACATATTATCAACATGACTTACTAGTGTTCATGTGGACCTCAATAACCTGGCTAAGGCAGTGTCTGTCAATTCTTCACTGTAAAATGATTCTTTCCTCCCTTTCCCTACCACACTCTCTGGAAGGAAGACACTATGCACAGTCCACACAAAATTTGGTGAATTATGCTCCATTTACTTATGGGTACAGTATCTCCATAATTTATTTGGAATTCTTCTGCATGAGATTCGTTTCTTCTCTTCCATTGATGTATGGAATAACTTCTTTATATCAGTAACATTGCTCATGAATATTTACCTGATGCTTTGAGTTAAAATCCAATATAACATATTTACATTGTTTTTCAAATTTTTCTGCCTGTAACCATTGAGAGCTCTTTCAGTTGACTTCTGTCTCCCCTTGAAATATACTCATCAAACTGGATATGTTTTCTTGTGAGAACTTCCTTACTTTCTAACACTACAAAATGTTCGAGGATCATATATATTTCCTGCCCCATCCTAGAATCAGACATTTCCCCATGGAGTCCTGGTTCCTTACATTGGAAACTAGTATTAGAAAACAGGATCTCGGTGTTAGATGTGCCTGTTGCCACTGGGGATGCTAGTAATAATTTTTAAATCTAATTATTTGAAAAGAAAATTAGATATATCATTATCTAAGCTACTCAACAAAAAAAGTGGAGGAACATAAATGTAAAAATTTCTTAAAGAAGAAAATAAACATGAAAACAGAAATTTCAAGATTATTACAGACTAATTTGCATAACTCTACGAAAATCCACTTTAGAACATAAATAAATAACGCTGAAAAAAATTGCCAAAGTAGACCTCAGAAGAGAAATAAACCAATTTCTATTTAATAAATTGCAGAAGCTATTAAAGACCTACATGATCATTCTGCCAAAAAAACAAGACAGGTTCAGAGAATTGCACAAGGTAATTCCACAATGTTTAAAGAAACCAAGTATTAATGATGTTAAAACTCTTCAAGAGAATGGAATAGGAAAACTTCTAATTGTTTTTAATAAAGTAAATATAAAATTGATAAAATATAATTATGAATATTATACAAATATTTTGCATAGAAATATAAAAATAAAATACAATGAAATAGAAATGCTAATATATTATGAAAAAATACACTTATTTCAGGTTTTCAAGGATGGACCAAGATTAAATAATCTATCTTTACAATTAACCACATTAATCCTTTACCAAAGATTATGAAAAGACATTTTACAAAAATCCCACCATCACCTTGCTATTTGGCAGAAATAGAATTCTCATCTAATACAATTAAATAAGAAAAACAAATAAACATTTTAAGAATTACAAAGACAAGGGGTGCCTGGGTGGATCAGTCACTAAAGTGTCTGACTTCAGCTCAGGTCATGAGCTCACAGTTTGTGGTTTCGAGCCCCGTGTCAGGCTCTGTGCTGACAGCTCAGAGCCTGGAGCCTGCTTCATATTCTGTGTCTCCCTCTCTTACTACCTCTCCCCCACTTGTGCTTTGTTTCTCAAAAATAAATGAATGTAAAAAAATTTTTTAAAAGAATTGCAAAGACAAGGGTGAAATAATCTTTGTTTGCATATATTATCATATATGTAGAACACAAAACAAGACAATGGAAATAACTATAAAAAACAAAAATGAGTAAAATTTAGTATATATACTAACAGCCAGATATAAATTATAATGGTAATAATATATAAAATATAATTTAAGAGAAAGAGTAATAATAAAATTCTTTGGAATTAACATGGAATGTGTTAAAGTTATATGAAAAAATCTTTAAAACATTCTTGAAGAATATAAAATTTAGGATAGAACAAACTGAAATACCAATCATGTTCTTGGACAGAAATATTTAGCATAATATAGTCCTCGGCACTCCCTTAGTTAAGTTACAAATTACACACAAATACAATAAAAATAATATTGTTATGAAACTAAACAAGTCTCTGTAAAAGTACATATAGAAAAATGAAGAATTCAGAAAAACAAGAAACTTCTGAAAGAATATTATAATGTAGAAGAGAGGACTAAATTTACCAAATCCCAAAACCAATTATAATGCCTCATAATTATATGAATAAGATTTTGGTGTATGTAATAAAGGGCCCAGATATTTGAATGCTGATAATTTTCAGGCCCCACCCTTCACCTTTCAACTTTTGGTGCACATTTGCACTGATTTTTTAAAAAAGTCCATCTACTCCCTTCCAGAGCACCTGCAAAAAGTTCAAACCAGGCAAACCTCCAGAATCCTTACTCTGGCACAGTGCTCTAATCACACATAAAAAACAAACACCCCAAGACTCACTCACCCCTCCCTTTCTGAAGGATTCAATATGCAAGTAATAAACTTTTTCATATTCTTTTGGGTTCTAGGTGACATCATCAGTCTCAATATCTAAACCAATTTTGAATGGGTGGGAGTTCCAGCCAACCTCCTTAAGGCCAGTAAGCACAGTAAGGTATGTGTAGAGATACAGGCATTTTTTAAAAAAATTTAACAGCTTTACTGATATATAATTCACATACTGTATAATTCACTTATTGAAAGTGTACAATTCTATATTTTTAGTATATTCACAGAGCTGTGTATCCATCACCACATCAATTTTAGAATACCACAAAATACCTCAAAAAGAAAACCCATACCCCCTATTAGCAGTGACTCTTCATTTTCCTCTAACTCCGTTATCCCTAGAAAACAGTAATCCACTTTCTGTCCCTATAGATGTATTTACTCTGGACATTTCGTGTAAATAGAATAATACAATAGGTATTCTTTTGTGACTGCCTTGTTTCACTTAGCATAATGTTTTCAAGGTTCATCCATGCTGTAGTATCAGTACTTTTTTTATTGCCAAATATGATTCCATTATATGGATACATCATAATTTGTTTATCCCTTCATCAGTTGATATACATTTGGGTTGTCTGTGCCTTTTGGCTACTGTAAGTACTGCTGATATGAACATGTGTGTACAAGTTATTTTGTGTGAATATATGTTTCTAATTCTCTACAAGTGGAATTGCTGGATTATACAGTAATTCCATGTTTCACTTTTTAAGGTACTGCCAGCCTATTTTCCAAAGTGCCTGTACCATTTTACTCTCTTAACAGCATCATGTGAGAGTTCCAATTCCTCCATATCCTTTCCAGCACTTGTTATCTGTCTTTTAGATTTTGTCTGTCCTGTTAGATATAAAGTGGTATCTCACTGTATATTTGATTTGCATTTCCCTAATGGCTAATATTCAGCATCTTTTTTACATGCTTATTGGACATTTGTATATCTTCTCTGTAGAAATGTCTATTAAGGTCTTTAGCTCATTTTTTTTAAGTCGTTGTTTGTCTTTTTATTATTGGGTTGTAACAGTTCTTTCTGTATTCTAGATAAAATCCCAATATCACATATATGATTTGCCAATATTTTTCCCATTCTGCGAGTTGTCTTTTCACTTTATTGATGGTATCTTTTGAACCAGAGAAATCTTTAAGTATCATGAAATTCAATTTATCCTTTTCTTTCTTTTATCCATTTCTTTATGTTTTTGGTGACATACCTGAGAAGCCTCTACCTATCCCAAGATCAACATTTATTTCTCTAATGTCTTCTAATGATTCTACAGGTTTAATTCTTGCATATATAGATTTGCAATCTACTTTGAATTAATTTTTGTATATGGTGTTAGGGAGCATCTAACTTAATTTTTGACATGTGTACATCCAATTACTGCAGCAAAATTTGTTGAAAAGATACACTTGTTCCATTGAATTGCCCTGACACTCTTGTTGAAAATCAATTGACTATAAATACGGCTGTTTATTCTGCAGTCATAATCCAATTCCTTTGATCTATAGGTCCATCTTTATGACAGTACAACACTATTCTTGATTATGATAGTTTTTTATTTAAATTTGAAATATGGAAGCGTGAGTCTTTCAACTTTGATCTTCTTTGGCTACTGAGTCTACTGAATTTACTTACGGATTTTATGATCAGCTTGTCAATTTCTTCAGAGAAACCTTTTGGTATTTCAATAGGGATAATGTTCAGTCTATGAATACAGCTGTTTTAACAATGTCTTTTGATTAATTAACATTGGATGTCTTCTTATTTATTTGGGTCTTTTTTATATCTTTAAAAAAAATGTGTAGCTTTTAGAAGGTAAATTTTGCACTTTATTAAACTTATTCCTAGGTATTTTATTCTTTCTAATGCTACTTTAAATGGAATTATTTTCTTAATTTCACTTTTAACTGTTCATTATTAGTGTTTAGAAATACAATGGTTTTTGTATTTTGATCTGATATCCTTCAACATACTGAACTAGTGTATTAGTTCCAAAAGTTTTTGAATGGATTCCTTAGGATTATGTACGTAGAACATCAAGTCATCTGCAATTAGAAATAGCTCCCAATCTTCTTTTCTAATCTGGATGCCTTTTTGTTATTTTTTTCTTAGCTAATTTCCCAGCACTGTTAATACAAGCAGCAAGGGTGGAGGACATCATTGTTTTATTGCTGATTTTAGGAGGAAAATATTCATTGTTTCACCACTGTATGTTCTAACTAATCACCACAACCTTCATGGCTTAAAACAAAAGAAATTTACTGAATAGACACTTTTCCAAAGAAGACATACAGATGGCCAACAGACACATGAAAAAATGTTCAACATCACTCATCATCAGGAAAATACAAATCAAAACCACAATGAGATATAACCTCACACCACACCTGTCAGAATGGCTAAAATTAACAACTCAGGCAACAACAGATGTTGGCGAGGATGTGGGGAAACAGGAATGCTTTTGCACAGCTGGTAGGAATGCAAACTGGTGCAGCCACTCTGGAAAACAGTATGGAGGTTCCTCAAAAAATTAAAAATAGAACGACTCTACAACCCAGCAATTGCACCACTAGGTATTTATCCAAAAGATACAGGTGTGCTGTTTTGAAGGGGCACAGGCACCCCAATGTTTATAGCAGTGCTGTCAACAATAGCCAAATTATGGAAAGAGCCCAAATGTCCATTGACTGATGAATGGATAAAGAAGATGTATGTGGGAAATAAGTTTAAAAATTCTGTACACTTGCACCCATGAGTTAACAAGACTTAGGGTGGAAAGCCATCAAAGGGCAAAAGTGCCCAAGTAGTTAGTCATGAAGTAAACCAAGGCTTAGGGCAGAAAGCCACCTCCACAGGATGAAAGCATCAGAGAACAGTTAGAGGTGGAAAGCGGCTATAAGGCAAAGACACCCAAGGTTAGCTAGTGAAAAGGGTGCCTTGTTAGCCTTAAGGCAGCATGCTCCAGCAATCTTAAACTTTGGAGATAACAGCTACTCAGATGTACTGCCTACAGAGAAACACTGCCCATCTGGTATCTGGCGCCAGTATATCATTGTGCTTTAATCTCAACTTCTTATGCCACTTGTCCCCCGCCAACCCTTTGCTTCTTACACACACAAGTTAATGGTCACTATCTTATTGTTTTCTTGTGCACATTCACCACATACGTAAAACCTTGAGAGCTCAATAAATATAGAGACAAAACCCCTGTTCAGGGCTCTTGTCTCTTCCTGGACATTAGCCTCTCTCGTTTTCATTTCTGCGTCCATTCTTTTGCTGGATAAGAGAGAACTCCAGACTCATAGTCTGTGACAGAGGCAGTGTATATATATATATATATATATATATATATATATATATATATATATATGTATGTGTGTGTGTGTGTGTGTGTGTGTGTGTGTGTGTATATATATATATATATATATATATATATATATATTTTCTTAGCTAATTTCCCAGCACTGTTAATACAATACTGTATATACTGTGTGTATATTATATATATATATATATATATATATATAATACACACACACACACACACACACACACACATATATATACTTGCTGAATAAAAAGAATGAAATCTTGCCATTTGCAACAACGTGGATGGAATCAGAGTGTATTATTCTGAGCGAAATAAGTCAGAGAAAGACAAATGTATGATTTCACCCACATATGGAATTTAAGAAACACAACATATGAACATAGGAGGAAGGAAGGCAAAATAAGATAAAAGTAGAAAGGGAGGCAAACCATAAGAGACTCGTAAATATGGAGAACAAACTGAGGGTTGCTGGAGGTAAGGTCGGTGGGGGAAATGGCAAAATGGATGATGGGCATTAAGGAGGACACTTGTTGGGATGAGCATGGGGTGTCACATGTAAGAGATGAATCATTGGGTTCTATTCCTGAAACCAATACTACACTGTATGTTATCTAACTTGAAAAGAAAGAAAGAAAGAAAGAAAGAAAGAAAGAAAGAAAGAAAATAAAAATTTCTTAACTCTACCTGAAATATTTTTTTCAGTTTTATTTCAGCATATATTATTTGAAAATATAGCATACATGTTTCAAAAGATAGTTTAAAAAATAGTTATTAAACAAACAATCATGAAATCACCATTCAAGTCAAAAACAGTATCAGCAATCAGTCAGAAAGTTGCCATTTATCCCTTCCTCATGTGAACAATCTCCTCAACTTATTCTGATATTTTGGTAATAATTTCCTTATTATCATTATCATTTTTCAGTCAGTGATGCACCACTGATATTTATATGGTAATAAAATACAATGTATGTGTTCTTTTGTGTCTTTTTCTTTCAACAATTTGTTGCTAAGATTCATCAAGTGGTGTGTATCTATATTTCATTCATTTTCATCAATAAATACATTCTAATTTCACTGTGTTTATACAATGTGTTTATCCACTCTACAGTCAAATACTGGGATGTTTCCAGTTTTGGGCTGTTATTCAATGTTAGGAATATTCTGTGTATGTGTATCCAGTACATATATATACTTCAGTCTCTAGTGTAGCACTATTTAATGTAATTCTTAATTGAACGAAATTTTTTTAAAGTTTATTTATTTTTGAGAGAGAGAGAGAGCATGAGTGAGCCAGTGGGGGAGGGGCAGAGAGAAAGGGAGAGAGAAGATCTGAAGCAGGCTCTGTGCTGACAGCAGAGAGCCCGATGATGAGTTCGAACTCACAAACCATGAGATCATGACCTGAGCCAAAGTCGATAGCTTAACCAAATGAGCCACCCAGGTGCCCCCAGTGATTGAGATGTTATATTTGCATTATCTGATAAGTTAGCCAGTAGCCACTTGTGATTTTTGAGTATTTCAAATGTGGCTAGTGACAGGGGACTGAATTATTTTATTTAATTTCATTAAAATTAAATTTACATTTAAATAGACACATGTGAATATTAGCTACCATCGGACAGCATAGATGAACTTGACCATTATGTTAGCATTAATGACCACAGGGTTGAAGAATAGAATAATTTCTACTTTTTTTTAGTGTTTATTTCTTTTGAGAGAGAGAAGACAGCTCATGTGCGTGTGTGTGTGCACGCACAAGGGAGGGGGGAAGGGAAGAGAGAGAGAGGAAGAGAGAGAATCCCAAGCATGCTTCATGATGTCAGCACAGGGCTCAATCCCATGAACCATAGGATCATGACCTGAGCTGAAATCAAGAGTCAGATGCTTAACACAACTGAGCCACCCAGGCGCCCCAGAAATAATAACTACTTCTTTTTTTCTTTTTCAGGGCTATACAATTTTATTTTTTTAATGAATATAATTTATTGTCAAATTGGCTTACATATAATACCCAGTGCTCATCCCAACAATTGCCCTCCTCAATGCCCATCACCCATTTTCCCTCTCCCCCACCCCCTCATCCACCCTTAGTTTGTTCTCTGTATTTAATAGTCTCTTATGGTTTGCCTGCCTCCCTCCCTCTCTGTTTGTATCTATTTTTTCCCCTTCCCTTACCCCATGGTCTTCTGTTCAGTTTCTCAAGATCCACATATGAGTGAACATATATGACATCTGTCCTTCTCTGGCTGATTTATTTCACTCAGCATAATACCTTCCAGTTCCATCCATGTTGCTACAAACGGCATGATTTCATTCTTTCTCACTGCCAAGTAGTTGGAATAATTACTTCTAACTGATGTCAGGTCACAGTCAGATGAACAGAGAGCTTATATAGCAGTCTTACAAACAATCTCTTACTTCTTATAATATCAAATGTCTCTTGACATAGGACCCAAAATTAACCAACTTCATTATATGTAAAATTACAAGGAGAATGTAATTTACAGATTGCCAAGTTTCTAATGTCAAATTGATAGTATCAGTTGAAAATGAGTAAGACTTTAAGAAATGGAATGTGGATCTCTGGGGGAATAAAATGAAAAAGACATGTGACAAACTTAAAAGTTTGTCTGATGTTTCCTTGCTATAGGAAGCAGATCCTCCTTCTGTGTCTAAAAAGACAAGGCTTCACTTATGGTAAGGCAATATAATAACATCAACTGAGGCAGGTGCCTTGCAGGCAGAAGCATATTCTGCTCAAGCTCCATCACAACCACTATTTATAAATTCTAGAACCATAAATAGAGTTAGACATTGACCTATTCAGGAGAACAAGTGCTAAGTCAGTCACAGGAAGAAACAATTTTTCCTCCAAAAGTATTTCAGAAATGTGGGAGAAATACTTGCAAAAATAGATTCTAAGGGAAGCTTTGGCCTAAGCCAAGTATTACATTTTTATTTTAAATTATTGAACCATGCTAAACTTATTGATATAGATTCACCTACCAAAATTTGGGAATTAAATATGTTTAGGTGAACTGGAAGTGGCTTTAAGAAATTGATTGGTTAATTGAAACTGGGATTTGCAATGACTTAACATTCAATGAAGCTGAGATACTAGAACTTTCATGACATACTGTGAAGAAGAAATACAAGAATTTATAGAGATAAAGATATTGTGGATTTATCATGTGCATCCTGTATAGACACTATAACCTTTGAAAGGGCCCAAAAGACATGCCCTTCACTAAGGTATGTGAAATACCTTCAGATGGGGGCATCAACTTCTTGGAAATGTTCTATAGTAGCTTTCCTCTGTATAATGCAGAGAATAGAAGATGCCACCATTTAATGAGTCTCCCTAGTTGAGTGGGGATGATGGTATTCCAGAGTGACAAAGACCCAGTGTTAAACCATCAGAGACCGGGGTGGTGCACTTAACAAAACAGGCAGCAGGAACAAATCTGTAATCACAATATTTTGACCTATGAGGTCTTTGGCAGTACCTTATTAATCAAAGAAATTTTATAGATGGTAGTCTGTGAACATATTACTTCACCTCCAAAACAGAGAAATATGTACATCTTGTAGCCAGAAATCTGCCTTAAGTTGCCAAAATGAAAAGTTACTCAGTTTCTAGTGTTAAGTTCACAGACCTAAAGCCCTTTGACTGATGAAGAGGCCAGGTCTACTTGAGGAAGAGCCCTGAATGATTGTCAATCTTTCTTCAAAGTGATCTATAGCTTCCCCAAAGTGATCTGTAGCTACTTGCAAAGGTAATTTTATACTGGAAAAGGGGAAATATCTCTGTGTTTCATGGATTACTAGATATTGATCTGAATTGGCAATAATTTCTGGACAGACACAAAAAAATGTCAATCTTGTCTATTCAATGAAGAGCAAACATGTAAGTCACGTGATAAAAGCAGAATTGACCCATGTCAGTCTCCTATAGAGCCAGTGGAACAAAAACTCAGCTCGTGGCTACTTTTCTTTTTCTTTTTCTCTTTATTTTTGAGAGAGAGAGCGAGCGAGCAAGCATGAGTAGGGGAGGGGCAGAGAAAGAGGGAGACACAGAATCTGAAGCAGGCTCTAGGCTCCAACCTGTCAGCACTGAGCCCAATGTGGGGCTCAAACCCATGAACTGTGAGATTATGACCTGAGCTGAAGTCAGATGCCTAACCAACTGAGCCACCCAGGCACCCGGGCTACTTTTCCCAGTTCTTGAATATGTAACTCTCTCCGTGAACCATGGATGACAATTAGACTTGGATGGGCTTAATGCAGGACTCCTGACTTTTTTCCCTACCAGGAAAATAAATGAAAAGCAATTCTGATCCCCAGGGGAAACTACTGAGATTATTCTTTCGATCAAAGACTTGAAAAATGGACATTCAGTTTAACTCACTTATTTGGCCTGTGAATATCTCAGAGATTGACTGTGAATTATTATTAATATAGATGGTTTTTTAATTACAGCTGCTGTTATAGCTGTGGCATCTTTACTGGAACAAATGAACACAGCCCTGGCAAGGGTACACAACTATTGATCTGGCAGGTGCTTTTATCTCTACACCAATCTGCAAGGAGCAGCAGCAGAAGTTCATTTTCAATGCACTGTTTCAGAGCTACGTCAATATGCCTACTTTTTGCCATAGGGAGGTTGAAAGAGACGTCCATAATGATACACCTCAGAAAATAATAGTCCTCTATATTGATAGCATCAGGCTGATTGGACCTGATGGACAGGAATGAGCAACACACTTTATGGTAAAATACCTGAACATTTAGAACATGCCTCTCCACCAGTGAGCAAATAAAAGGGTTACTCTACGAGCTGAGGTGGTGCCTCCAAATTACCAAGAAAAAAATGGGGTACATCATGGGGAAAGATACATTATGTCTAAAATCCAGGCTATTCTTTAGGATTCTCTACTACTTTCTTATGCAATAATAAATGTTAACAGAAAATCACAGCAACAACAAAACTCTGCAGAACAAGTGAGAATTCAGATCTTTTAGTCATGAAATTTTTTATCATCCTGCCAGGTAAAGAATCTAGATTAATTAAAGTGCTTGTTGAGGACAAAAATGATATGGAATGGCAGGAAAGAAATAATTATAATGATCAACTCTGGCCTATTGACTGCTTATAAAAATGACAAGTACATCAGATATACACATTTCCTTTCTTGATGTACACATTATTCTTCCATGCCTTATCCTTTTAAAATAGTATTTTACATGAGGATTGGGGGGGTAGTTAACTTTTAAAATTTATTCTTTAGGTTACAGAGCATTCATATGACATTTGACTGAACTGGCAAAGAATTTAACATTGCCCAGGGATACATACATTATCCGTTGGGACTTAGTATCTCCTCTACTAGGAAAGAGGATTTGAATGTCTTCGTACAAAGGATCAACACCTTGTCAGCAGAAGCATAAAGAAGTTAATATTGCCATTGCAAGGACGTTCAAATATATGGTGTGGTTTGTAAGTTAATGCTACACAGCCAAAGGGGAAGACTGTGTAGTTATTTCTATGACACATCCCAATCCAAATCAACCCTTTAATAATGTCGCACATGATGCTAGAGAAAGGACCGTGTAAAAAGAACTTAACCTTTTGCCATCAAGGGTACCAGAGAAGGCTGGAAGATGGGAGGAGGAAAGAAAGGATGTCCTTATTATTTGCTTGCTGTTCCTGTCAACAGCATTCCAACATAACCACAGTGTAGCAAGCAGACAGGAAAACATAGATATACACCTTCACATAGTAGAAATCACAAAAAGGCTATAAAGAAAGCAGTAGTTGAATTATGAGAAAAATATTTCTAGGAAACAGTTAATTTGAAATATATATTTACCTTCACCTGAAAACATGGAATTTTTATGACACATCTTATGTAAGAGAGTTAAAGGAGTTACACAGGAGAACTAGATGTCTAGACATTATTGTACCACACAGACTTTTACCGAAGATTTTTTAGAATGAGAAATTTCAATAGGAAGACAAATGCAAAATACAATTGATAAATTTTATTTAATCAATACATAAGCTTATACTGTAAGTACTGATTAATTACAGAGGAGAAAATTGTTCCATGGTCTAGAAACACTTAGAAAAACCAGTCTTGTATTGATTAGAAATAGACATAGAACTGCATGAATTGGGTTAGAGACAGATCTAGGAATTAAAAACCTCATGTGTCCTTACTTTCAGGGCAATGATACATAATGTAGACATTAGTACCTATAATACTTACTGAAGAACCTAACAAAATACAGTTTCTTATTCAGTATATTTTACGTTTCTAACAAGCTCTCCAGTTAAACAGGTGAAGAGCTAAGGGACTCTGTTTTATCATTCTTTGCTTTCACAATATATAGCAGTATGTCTAGCAAATGAGGGATAGCAAAATATTATTGATGGATAAAATACATAATATGGATACTATTGATGAATAATACTGAAGAATGAAAAAATGAATTTGTCATTTTACCAGATATGAAGTGCTTTCTAAAGCTATACATTTTTGGGGACACCTGCAAGCCTAGGTAGCTTTTTCAGATTTTTTCCAACTTTAGCACACTAATGGAAGTGGGAATCTGAAATGTTTAAATATCATGTAAGTTCTTCCTCTGGTTGTGGTTGAACAGATGTCTGATCCAAGCCAGGGCACATAGTTTCTGTCGTCTGGTATTCTGCAGACAGAATCATTATAAGTTATATGTGAGCATTAGGCATAAAAAGGGCATGTAACTTCAAGGGCTAATAGTGACCTCATCTGCATTTCACCAAGATGGACTGGTCAAGAAAAGAAAAGAAAAGCAGAGTTCAGAGAGAGGGGAACACAACAACAAAAGTACACACATACAAACAGAAAAAGGAAAGGAAAAGCCATAAAGAAAATGAACAAGTGATGGTAAGATGAAGAGACCTTGGTCACAGAAGACTTTTCACATTCTGGTTTGAGTTACAAGTAAGATTGTTTTTGCTACTTTGATTTTTTTAAAATCTCTTTTATTTTTCACTTCGTTTTTTCAACCAAATAATCCTACCACTAGAAAGCACAAATTCTGTCATTCTCTCCTCCAACAGAAGAGGAAGTTGAAGCTAAAATACATTATGAGTAATTCTTGCTCAAGACCATATGTCTGAGAAGTTTAGCCACTACTCAGACCCTTAATCAGAAAAAAATAGGGGAGCGTGGGTGGCTCAGTTGGTTAAGCATCAGGCTCTTGATTCCAGCCCAGGTCATGATCTCACAGTTCATGGGATCAGGCCCTCATCAGGCTTTGTGCTAATGGTGAAGAGCCTGCTTGGGATTCTCTCTCTCCCTCTCTCTGTGTCTCTCCCCTGCTCGCTCGCTCGCTCTCTCAAAAATAAATAAATATTTTAGAAAGAAGATAATATAAAGTCATTGTTAAAAAATGGGGTGCCTAAGTGGTTCAGTCACTTAAGCCTCCAGCTCTTGATTTCAGCTCAGGTCACAGTCTCACGGTTTGTGGGTTCGAGCCCCATGAAGGGCTCTGCACTGACGGTGTGGAGCCTGCTAGGGATTCTCTCTCCCTCTCTCTCTCTGCCCCTCCCCTGCTCACTCTCTATATCTCTCTCGAAATCAATAAACAAACATTTTTTAAAAAGACCTTTATAAAAAAATGCGCACGCACACATTCACAGAGTGAATTCCTATCAAGGACATTTTACTAGAGAAAATAATAAATAAAACACATTCATTAGAGTGTTGGTATGGTAATAAAAACAGAGAGGAACCTTCAGTTTACAATGGCAGAAGAATGGTTATTTAAATCATAGGAATCTCATTACATTTTATGCAGGCATTGAAAATGACTGTTATAAACCACATAACAATTATGAAATTTCTGCGACAAAATGTTTAGTTCATAAGAGAGAAAACACCTGTTTATTAAAAGTACTGCAACCTAGTAAAATTTATATTTGTATAAATAAGAATGAAAGGAATCACATCTTCTGCTAACAATTTATTTTTGGTATGTGGAATGTCTGGAAATAGTTATAAAACTGGTCACTGCTATCAGTAATATTATAACATTAATATATGAAATAAGTATAGATCATGAGTGAGGTTATATATATAAAACATAATCTTAGTTGGGGAAATACCAAATATTTCTATCTTCTCCAATTTCACTACCCAGAAAATATTTTGGGGTGTCAATATGATGACAGTAAATAGTGAGAATTATCAGGAAAATATTGTTAGTCATTACCAGGGGTAAACATTTTGATGAAAAATTAAAAACAATGTGGAATCTATAATGCAATTTAGTGTATGGCTTACAAAAGTAAATTGTTTTGTTTAACTCAAGGCAGAAAGCATTTGCATAATAAATAATGTACTTAAAACTAGGGGAAGAGACAAAACATAATGTTTATATCCAAGAAATTCATAGTCAAGTGGGGAAATAGATATAAAATAATTAAAATATTAGGTGAAATAAGATTAATGTATAAAGTGCACAACTATATTCCTTGGATTTTTTAAAATAAATTTCCTTAACAGCAGCCTCATTGTCTAATAACCAAATTGTCTTTCCTCTTTTAAAACATGGTTTTTCTTTCATATTTTCACAATATTTACATATTTGTCAGAGATTTCCTTCTACAAAATGTGTCCCATTTGTCCACTGAGGTATCCTACTAATTCTCATTCCAGCAACCATGCTGTTCAAATGACTGTGACTGATTATGAGGCTTAATTAACTTGTCAAGGGAAAGATAGTAATTTTCAGTCCATTTTCACTTTTCCATATGGCTAAAAAGGAAAAGCCTATCTTCAGCATACACACTCACACATACCTGTACAACACCACAAAATGATGGAAAATTACCCAAACTTCTTCCTTTAGAATGAGTGCTACAAATAAATAATAATAGGTATCAGAGTTTCATTTTGTATGGATTTTCATCATGTCAGTATTTGGTAGCAAGAATATGTAGCCAAGCACCTGGGTGGCTGAGTCAGTTAAGCATCCAACTTGATTTCAGCTCTGTTTGTGGGATCAAGCCCCGTGTCATGCTCTGCACTGACAGTGCATGCAGTGCCTGCTTGGGATTCTCTCTCCCTCTCTCACTGCCTCTAAATAAATAAATATACAAACAAATATTTAAAAAAAGAATATGTAGAAATATATGTTACTGGTTGCTTATCCAATGGATGCCTATACAGCATACATCACACCTCCCAGTTCCTAAGAAAGCTCCAATTCTGTTTAGGTATCCAGATGGTAGTGTGCATCTCATCTGCCACAAGAGAAGAAGCTACACTCCCAGGATGATAGCTGAGAGAGTAGCCCCACTTTTTTGGCCAGTGTTAGTTTCAGAAATGGACATGCAATGTGATTTAGAACACTGAGACACAAAAGAGAGTTTTGTTGGGGAGTTCTAGGAAAGCTCTTCTGTAATCTTTTTAATTTTTTTTAAAAGCATCTCTCCCTTTTCTTTTTCTCTCGTCACTTTTAGATATGAGGCCTGGGTTACAGTAAGAATTTTGTTCCTAATCTGTGAATGAAGCCAACTATTCATTAGTAGAGAATAAAGCCAAAATCTCTGAGAAAGGGATCACAACTAATTGTCAACACTGAAGACTGCTTTTGTGTTATGAAGCAACACATTTAACCATATTTAAGATAGACTGGCTTAAGCTTTGTTGTCTGATACAACTCCATTTATTCATTCACTCACAAATATTTACTGGGCAATTATGATGAGCTAGGAAATGTTGTCAGTACTAGCTAATAAAAGTAGTGAAAAACAAAAACAAATATTTCAGCCTTCATGGATATACCATATTCCTTCGGAATGTAATGGAATCGTTCTACCTGATAGAAACGTATAAGCATGATTAAAAAAAAACAAACAAACATGATTCTAAATAAGACCCAAGGTATAGATGACCTCCAAAGTATAAGCTTTTTAATTTTCTATGTGAGAAGAAAGAATATTGTATGGTTATAATAGAAGCTGTTATGGTCTCAAGTTTCCATGTATATTTATGCATTCCTGTGTCTATTCTCTAGATGTAGGAATCCAGGGGCACCTGGGTGGCTTGGTTGGTTAACCCTCAGACTTTGGCTCAGGTCATGATCTCCCATTTTGTGGGTTCAAGTCCTGTGTTGGGCTCTGTGCTGACAGCTTAGAGCCTGGAGCCTGCTTTGGATTCTATATATCCCTCTCTCTGCCCCTCCCCCACTCGCTCTCTCTCTCTCTCTCTCTCTCTCTCTCGCGCGCGCGCGCGCTCTCTCTCTCTCCCTCGCTCTCTCTCTCAAAACTAAATAAACATTTAAAAAATAGATGTGTGAATCCAGAAATGTCATGGAGGGGAGTAATTACCCCCAGATATAATCTTCGACCAATGACGAATGAGAGTTCAATATGCCTCAGTGGAAAAATTTCATGGTTTATCTCTCCCACAGCTTTAACCTGCTCATATACACACCATTTAAAGTCCTTCCTCCCTTCTTGGTTTTGCTTCCTCATTCCATCACCATATTTCCAGAAATCATATTCAAATCCTTATCAAAGATTCCATATTTGAGGGAACCCAAAGTAAGACAATGACAAATATAGCTATCAATTACTTACCTGTTCTCTCCATGCTGCTTCTTGAAGTCTGGGCTTTAGCTGTCTCCACTAAATACCAAAATACCAGCATAAACACAAGATAAGATAACCCTGATGCCTATCTTTCTGGCAGCAAACATCATGAGTGACAAAAGAGAACTACTGTGTGGTTTAGATACATCTTCTCTAATTCTAAGCAATTGTATACTATATTCTTTACATATCCGTCTGTGAACTTTTTTCTTGTAAGCGTCTTCTACCTTCCAAATGAGTTTCTGAGTTTCTTTTTATTAACTGAATTTATCTTACTCCATTTAGCTCTTCCTACTCATAAACAGTCAATAAAGCTCTTAATATCCTGGGCTTCAAAAATATGGTTCTGAATATATTTATTCTTATCCTTATTTTTTCTACTCTTCACATGCCTTTTTGTAAGAGTGAATCTACATTTCATTTGGCTTCTCCTGGCCTTTTCTTCCTTCTTCCTTTCCTTCCTCCCTCCTTTCTTTCTTTCCATCAGTCTTTCTTTCTTTCTTTCTTTCTTTCTTTCTTTCTTTCTTTCTCTCTTTCCTTTGTTAATTCATTCTTTCATTTTTCATTTTTTTTTTCATTTTCAGCCAATATCCTGGGGCTTATCCAGGTACTTATTAGGCCTGCTTTATTTTCTATGATTAATTATTCTGGTTTATCTCTATACCCAAGATATGTAGCATAGACTGGGGACCACAGAGAAGCCTACCAGTCACAGGAAGCACAGTGGGTAATGTGTTATGGTAACTACATGACTGTCATTTCCATTAGGCAGATATGTATCTGCACTAACTCCCAATCAAAGTGGCAGCTCAATACTAGAAGACATTTTGAAATCAGCCTTCCTGTGGGGATAAAGTGTTCTTTTGTTTTGTTTTGTTTCGTTTTTAATCAGAAAATAGAAATCAAAGCTATCTCTATAACTGCTCGAGATTCTTTGTGGGTTCTTCTCTTCTTGCAGTTTTTTTTTTTTTTTTAATCCAGGTCATCTAAACGGATGTATTATCCTTCCCTGTATCTTATGGTCTATGAAGTTTTTAATGTATGACAATTACTTTTCATTTTACATATTTCATTCTCCCCCTCTTTTTTCATACTAGGATAAAGCTGACTTAATGCACTGAAAATATTCACCAAATTAAAGTTTTTTAAAAAATCTGAAATCCTGATATTCTTTCCAGTTCTTTGAGCAAGCTTTATAGCATACAAAACGTCTAGCAATTGTGAAGTTGAGCTGAATATACACAGCATAGGTTCTATGTTAAATAAGGATGTATGTGTGTGTGTGTGTGTGTGTGTACATATGTGTGTGTGTATAAAACTATGCATTGGGGAATAATCCCGGGCATGTGTTCTGGGAAGAGAACATGAGGTGAGAAAGGGTATTACAGCTAACCTTCTATAGTGTTTGGATTAAATTGGGTATATAATAAAAGGCAGTATTTCTCCTAGTTAATCAAGCTAATCCTCGGTAAACTGCATATATTAATGATTTGACCAAATGGGGAATACTGTCCTTACTTTTAACTATTAATCTCTGTTGTTTCTATAAAAGGGGCAAAGATAAAGAGTTTGAAGAACTTAAAATGTCAAATTCATAATTTTATTTTTTTTAAGTTTATTTATTTATTTTGAGAGAGAGATGTAGAGAGTATGAGCTGGGAGGGGCAGAGAGAGAGGAAGAGAGAGAGAGAATTCCAAGCAGGCTCCACAGTGTCAGTGCAGAGCCCAACACGGGGCTCGAATTCATGAACTGTGAGTGGAGTGTCACCCAGGTGCCCTAAATTCATCATTTTAAATAAGTTATTGGGATGGCGCACAGAATGAAGGTACCACTTAGAGAAGCCATACAAATACCTATGTCTTCCAGATGGGCTTTATCTCCACACAAACAAAACCCAAGAGCCCAGGCCATAATGACTTGGGAAGCTGGAGATATTTCTAGTTGGTATTCTAATGAAATACATGGCCTGACCTAAAAAGAAACCAACCCTAATATTGAAGGAAATGTTAATGGTGGTGTGTCTCAAAATTTATGACTCATGAGGCCCAGGGCCTGCAGATGGTATCTGCTATTTAGCAAATAATGCTCTTTTGCATGTTACTGGTTCTTTAATTTTAACTACACTCCTCAGAAACTGGGGAGTAAATAGGCCTGTTGCCCACAGTTCTTGAAGTTCATAGACATATATAAACCTGGATAACTTCTCTCAATTCTGATTAGTCTCATCCCTTGGACTATTAATTTGGATCCCACATAAGGAAACCACTAGCTGCACTTACATATATTACTCTGAAGCATAAATAACTCCCAAACAAATCCAATTAATCCTACCCTTGTCTATGCCTAACCAAACAAGGTTCTTTGATCAAGTCAGACTCTTGACTCTGACCTGGAAATGTCAAGGGACTGACCACCATACTCAGTGCCTTTCAATTGGGCCCACTTAACCAGGTGTTGTGAAGCAAACTATATAGTTGAGTCTTGTTTACTCCAGCTTAATTTGCAGGAAATTGTCTGTGCTTCTAGTTGTTTCTGCCCTCATCTCTGTATCTTGTTATTGTTTTCTGACCTTCAAAGCAATCACATAATACATATTTTCTCCTTGAAATCTCACATTTTGTGATGGTACAGCTGGCTGAGATATAGGTCTTGTTTAATATACCATCTGTCAGGGGCACCAGGTGGCTCAGTCGGTTGAGCATCTGACTTGATTTTGGCTCAGCTCATGATCCCAGGGTTACGGGATGGAATCCCACTTTGGGCTCCATGCTCAGCATGGAGCCTGCTTAAGATTATCCTTCTCTCTCCATCTGCTGGCCTCTATTTCTCTCTCAAAAACAAAACTAATCAGAACAAAACAAAACAAAACATACCACCTATCAGAGACATAAGAGTTAGTATATAATACCAGATGGAAGTATCCAAAAGTAAGAGTCAAGTTTTATGCAGGAAATAAAAAGCCCCCTCCCCTTAATAATGCATGCCCCCAAACCTCAAAGAATAATGGAAACATCACTGTATAAATGGATGCTGTTTAATGTCCAGTGCTCAGTTCTTACATATTTTATCAATGAAGAAAAATGACAGCAGAGAAACCACCAAAGAGAAATTTAATTTGCTTGAACATCAGAGCAGGCTTTAAAAAGCAGGATGAAAGTTTTCAAAGGTATTGCTATTTCTCAGCTTCCCATATTACTGTGGAAAAAATAGCTGGCAAATACCATGTCAAAAGGTCATTCAACTTTTTAGAAGATGCTTGTTTGAAAATTCTTATTTCTCTCCATCTCTATGGATTCCTTAATCTTAAATCTTTTTGCGTCTGCAATAAATTTTAGTATAAAGAAATGGCTTTCTAGATGAAATAAGTCAAATATATTCAAAAAGCGCCACTGAAATACCAAGGATTTTTCTTTCTTGTTTTTCTTGCTTTTAATAATATGAGAACAAATAATGTCTAGAGTAAGTCCAGATACTCCCAATTGTTAACAAATAGCCCCTGAAAACATAAATGTTCTATTATGAAATACAGATGTCCTAATACCTGATACATACTTAATGAAATTTATTACTTTTTTCTTATGCCAAATAATTTTTCTATTTCCCTCACAACCAGTTGCTCATGTTACTACCTCACAAACTTACTATATTTCATTCCATTGCATTGAGGCTCTATCAATTCTGTACTCATACACACTGGAAATTTTGTAACTTTATGATTTTACCTCATTATATGCTGTATAATTACATTTTTTCAACTACAAAGTAATTTTAAAGTGAATCATACTATTGATCTCTATTAAAATAATCAAACTAGTTTGATAAGCATCTGGAATTTTGATTCACAGTGTGCTGCTAGCACAGAAACAATTTTTGTGTAATACAACTCTCAACTAATTGATGTGGTCAAATATCAGTTGTTTAATTCAATAAAATGACCATTAGCTTTCTTCTTACATGATGCTGCATAATCAGTTGTTCTGTTCACTTTTATCCAGTCATTTTATATATATGTAAACACAGATAGAAATTTTATTTTGAATACACTATCAATTTGATAGTATTTTGCTGTAATAATTATTATTACCTCACTTACCTCACATGAATAATCCTGTAATACTGCATATCTGAAAGTAATAAAAATGTAACTTTTGAGATCATTTTGAATAATGACTTAAAATTAGCTGGAACTATATTATTTGAGTGAAACTGACCTGAAATTAATCACCAGCAATTTTAGCTGTAAATAAGGTCAAGTGCTAAAAAAGCCTTTATAAAAATCATCCTTTGACTTGGCCTTTATATCTCTTTCTACTTTCTGACCTCCAACACAACTCTCATCAGGCTTCTTCTCAAACCATATTACCATTTTTTCTGGCTAATGTTCATACTTCTTATTAGTACATCTTAGCCTTCTTCATATCATATAGATTTATACTACTTGGAATCCACGTGTGATATTTGATACAGTGCACTATATTTCTATCCTTAAATCATCTCCTCTCTTGACATCTGGAATACCACACTTATTTTCCATCTACCTCAGACCACTCATTTTCATTCTTCTTTATTGTTGATGTATTAGCTATCTATTGCTATATAAGAATATTACCACAAGCTTGGCGACTTAAAACAATACAGTTATTATCTCACAGTTTCTTTGGGTCAGAAGTCTGAGCACAGTTTAGCTGGGTCCTCGACTTCAAACTATGAAAATGCTGCTATTATCTTATGAGGCCTGACTGGAGAAAAAATTTCTTCCAAGTTCATGTGATTGTTGACAAAATTAAGTTCCTAACAGTGTAAGGGACTAATGGCCTGTTCTTTGGCTGGCTGAAGTCTACCCTCAATTCCTGGCCATGTGGTCCTCTCAACATGAATACTTCTTCAAAACCAGGCAGAGAGAGAATCTCTTAGCAAATGGAACATTCCAATCCTATGTAACAATCTTAACATAATCGCATATAGTCAGTCACTTTGGGTTAGAAATAAGTCATAGGTCTTGCCCTTATTCAAGGGGAGAGTAGTATAAAGGAGATGAATATCAGGAGATAGGAATCAAGGGAGCCACATGAAAGTTTGTCTACCACCGTGTCCCCTTCTTCTACCATCTCCTGTTCCCCAGAACTTTGTTTTGATCATCTCTTTTAACATACAACATTAGACTAAAAAGGCAACTGCCCAGTAGACAGCCCATGAACACTTTAAACCAAACACATCTACAAACAACTCCATTATTTTTCAAACTTTTTCTCTTTCTACAAGCTTGAGCTTTATTTTGTTTGCCTTAATTATCTCAGAGAATGGCATCACCACCTACTCAATTAAATGAAACTAAAGTCATCTTTGTCTCTTTTCTCTGTTTCTCACATCTCCTTTCTATGCCCATTGCTGCTATCTACCATGGATTCTTTAATATCTCCCTAATGTGAAATCATTACTACATGCAGGATGGTATGATTGCATATTTAGAATACCCAAAAAAGCAAAGCCTGTGTTCTTAGATAAGAAAGATCTACATTAAAAGGTATCAGTTTTTCTCTAGGTAATTTAAAACTTTTACATAATCCAAATTAAGCATATTAAAAGTTTTCTGATGAAAATTTGATCCATAAGTATATCTGTTAAAGTAAGTTTTAAAATAGCCAGGAAAATATGAAAAATAAAGGCAATGAGTAGGCATCTAAATTAAAACAACTAATGTCCCAACCTCATAGAATAGTACACAAAGCATGTCAGAATGCAGGCTTAGTTTGCCACATTTATATCATGTCCCTTTACTAGAAATTCTCATTTTATCCTTCCATGCCTTTATAGATGCTATTATGTCTGAAGAAAAACTCCTTCTCAAACCTGTTACTTTTCCTTTTATCTAAATCCTATTCACTCTTCAAACCTCTAGTCAAAAAGATGTCTTCTCCAGGAATCCTGCCTTGATGCCCCCTCCTAGATCCCCTCTCTGGTTCCCTCTGCAATTATTCTCTTTCTGCATTCATCCACAACACATTATGTACACCTCCATCAAAAATTTTATAGATTCTTTCGTAAATATTGAGTTCTATATCCCCAACTTCTAGCACACTATATAACATAGAATGGAAAGTCAACGCAAGAATAATTCATAACTAATGAACATCATTTTTTTGGCCCCAAACTGCCCACATTGCCACACAATAATTTTAAATATCCGTATTATCAACACAAACTTTGAGGAGCATCACAGAAAAAAATACACCTTCTTTTGTTCTTTTGGCAGTAACTATGTAGTCATATTATAGGCACAATTTTCTATTACCTAGAGGAACAACCCTACAAGTATCTGACAGTAGCATTTAAATTATATATTATATATTATATTATATTATATTATATTATACATTTGATCAACCAAAGACCCCAGGAAGAAGAAAGACTACAGTCAGACAAAATCAGATTTATTGATTCATGTAATGAGGAAGGCCACTTCAGAGAAACACCCTTAAAAACATTGGAAGCATCATTTTTAAGGGTTGGGTTCCTGTTGAAGGATTATAAGGGGATCAATTCTGGATTGGATACTATTTTTGATGCAATATTAGAAAAGGCAATTAACTAGGGATTCAGTGCTATTATAAAGAACTAAAACCTTAGCAATGGGACATTCCCAGTAATAGATGGGAACAGCAGAGCAAATATGGGCCATCATTGATAAGGAATCACTCAAAGAGGGAGTCCTTATATTTTATAACTACTGCATGACCTTAGGTGAAACCATGATTCCTGTAAACTTTGCACCTGGCTTTGCCTTTATGTATCATCCTGGGACTGATTTACTATAGTAATATATATTTTTTTCTTTTTAGTCTGATATGGTTTTTACTCTTTCAGTCATCGCCATGTTTTTGCTCTTTTAAGAGTCTTGGTAGGTTAAAATGATAGGAATATCATACAGGCCTTGGAGTTTAAACATAGTTCTTTCATTTCCTAGTTTGGGGACTTAGAAAAGTCAATTAAGATTTTCATATTCCAATTATCTCATATGCAAAATTTGATAAAATTTCCCTCAAAGAGTTATTATGTAGGATTAAATACTCTAAAACATTTGCATAATTAGCATCTCAATATAATAGTTATTAAACATATTATCTCAATATAATAGTTATTAAACATATTATAGCCACTATTTTATTTTTATTTTTATTATAAATTTCAAAATAGCTAGCAGTGAAAATCAGACTGTATTTGGACTCCCTGTTGCTTTCCAAGGACAGCTTTTTTTATTAAAGTCAAAGAAATTCTGTCACTGAATTTGAAGGGGTAAAAGATTTGTTAGGATCAGCAACCAAGTAGAATATAACTTTGAAGGTCAGAACAAAAAGTTCAAATTCAGTCTATGAGATTGTTGGAAGATATGGAGCAAAGTACACTCTGGGAGAAGTTTCAAATGCCATCCCAGCTTTTCTGAGTGATGTGACTATTACATTTTTGTCAAATTTGGCACCATCCACCTATCTCATCATATCAGAGCAATATCTGAAAAGAATAGGCTTTTTCCAAACTGCCAACTTGTCAAAATGTTTCAATCGCCTTAACAAAACTGTTGTGTTTAGCTCCATGGTATCTGTACCTTTGAAATAAGGACTTTTACTGCTTTAAAAAATATACAATTGCATATATATATATATATATATATATATATATATATATATATATATGACTGCCCACACATGTACACACACACACATAGCGAAAGGAGGAAAAGGAGAATATGTCTAAAGAAAATTATAATCATAACTTCAACTATCTGTAAACTAGATTATACTTTGTAGCTTTCTCTCTGAATATGTCACATTTTTGTCTCTGAAAGTTGATGAAATGAAATAATCCCTTCCTGATTCAGAAGCCAAGGCTTCAGCCATTCCACAGTTCTTGTTCACTGTTAGCAATCTCTTTAACATACTCCATTTCTTTTCAAGAAGTAAGACTCACAATAGGACCATATAAAATTCCCTAAAAAATGGAATGACCTTTTGGCTCCAATCCAGCTATTAAGATGTACTAAGTCCTGGTTCATTTAAATTGATGAAATCCAGGGTGTGAAATATGACTGATGGACTCTAACCCCAAAGGAATCTCTTTCCTAGGAACCGACTTTGTTTTATGTAGCCTGAAGCTTCCACTGAGCCTTCTTTCTATTCTGTTATAGTCAAACAACTACTGAACCTATTTATTAGTAGTGATAAGAGAATTATAGACTTATTTTATCAGTGAAAAAGACTGATCAGTGATCTGTGAAATGTGATCAGAATTTATGGCATAAATTCAAATGCTTTAAAAATCCTACTGTAGAAGAAATTTAACATTTATCAGGTCCAACAGAATTTAAATAGCTGTTTTGTAGTCTAATTAAGGCTTTATAACATGTGACTAGTCAATCATTTAAGGTTATGTTAGCAGACAATCAAAAAAATTGTCTCTGTGAATTCTACTCTGATTTCAATGGAATTTGGCCAACCTCCCTCTATATATAGCCCATATGGTAGTGGGATAAAAAAAAGTTAAATAGAAAAACTCCCTCATCTAGCAGGGAAAGACTGAGAAGGGGAGCTATTTAATGCCGTCAGGCAAGATATTTCTTAGTGTCCTTTCTTCTACTCAAAGAGGAATCTGTTTTCAGCTTGGTCCCAAATCAGGAAGAGACTACATTTTCTGTCAACAGGAGATTAAAACATGCCTCTCAACCCAGAGCCAAACATAGCAGAAAGATACGAAGTGCTAGAGTAGCAGGTAGCTGAGCTGCACTGAATTCAGGAATTCCAGGGTTGGTAGGAAAAGCAGGTGGGAAGTGGCTTTGAGCAAACTGTTAGTAGGGCATAAGCCTCTCTAATAATATCACAGACAAAGAATGCACTTAAATGAAAATGTGAGCAAGTGTATAAGGAAAGTGTATAGGATAAGACTAAAATGTTTCTGTAAATAAAACCCATGAAATAAGAAAGTGATGGTGCAGAGAAGACAGATGGAGGACAAAAGAAACAGAACAAGGGAAGGTAATTTCAGTCTGGCCTAGGAAAGACATTAGTGCTTTAGTTGTACTAGTTAGAGATTTATATCATTTATCTCAAGAGGAAAAACTAGAAAAGTAATATCTGAGTACACAAAAATATACATATATACACACAAGCTGAAAAACTATATATATATAAAATATCATAGTATGATATATATATACAAAGAGACCTGAGAGTAATAATACTATATATACACACATATATATACACACATATATATAGTATTATTACTTTATATAATAATACATTATATGTAAAATATTATACATATATACACACTGTGGAATTATATATAATATTAATATATACTATATATACTATGGAATTATACATATATATTGTGTATGTGAAATTGAATTATGGAAAGGAACTATGGAATTATATATGTAATATGATATATAAATAATATTAATATATAGTATATTACATATATGATTGAAATATACATATATTATATATAAATAATATGTATTTATATATATTTTATATATATACATAATTACATAGTATGGTTTCAAATTCTCAGTTTATTTTTCTTTTTTTTTAATATGAAATTTATTGCCAAATTGGTTTCCATACAACACCCAGTGCTCATTCCAAAAGGTGCCCTCCTCAATGGCATCACCCACTTTCCCCTCCCTCCCAACCCCCATCAACCCTCAGTTTAGTCTCAGTTTTTAAGAGTCTCTTATGGTTTGCCTCCTTCCCTCTCTGAAACATTTTTTTCCCCTTCTCCCCACCCCCATGGTCTTCTGTTAAGTCTCTCCGGATCCAGATAAGAGTGAAAACATATGGTATCTGTCTTTCTCTGTATGACTTATTTCACTTAGCATAAGGATCTCCAGTTCCACCCACGTTGCTACAAAAGGCCATATTTCATTCTTTCTCATAGCCAACTAGTATCCCATTGTATATATAAACCACAACTTCTTTAGCCATTCATCAATTGATGGACATTTAGGCTCTTTCCATAATTTGGCTATTGTTGAAAGTGCTGCTATAAACATTGGGGTACAAGTGCCCCTATACATCAGCACTCCTGTATACCTTGGGTAAATGTTTATTATCCTTAAGAAGTCTGGGTTCAAAAATCACTTCCGGGTTTTAGTTATAGAGATGGAAACATCAATTAATGACTCTCTGAGTTATTGAAAACTACTAAAATATTATTCTTCATATTAGTGCACATATTCTGGAATATGCAAGATCAAATTTAGTAAGCAAAACTTGTATCTATCAGGTTTGGTTTGATCAAGTTATTATTTTAAATTATATAGCAAATCAAATTTTTACTTTGAAAATTATATAGAAACTTTAATTAAATAAGTACTTAAATTCAGTTCTAATTTTTTAACTGAACAGTTGACTTCAAGTAATCCATGTAAGTGCTTGTGGCCCCGGTTACTTCATTTTTAAGAAAGGGATTAAATTAAATCAAAATGTAGTAAGAACCACTTATAACACATTTTTCAAAATGATGAAAATATCTGTGTTCACACATTTTTGCTTCAATCATATTGCATAAGTAAATTCCAAATATTTAAAATATTTGTATTACTTTGTGGCGGTAACAAAAGATATTTCTCTGTTATTATTCTAATTTCTACATAGCATAGTCATATCATGGCCATAATAAAATACTTCAATATTCTAGGAGGTGACATATTCTCTTTTGCCTTTCTACCAGCTCTTCCTTCGGCCTAGTATACTCTTTCCTCCACTCTGCCTAGCTATCACTTATCATTCAGAGTTTGGTTTGAAGTCACTTCTTCAAAAGGAAACTTTCCCTGGCCTCCTAAGCTGACCATTGCTATGCAACTGCGTTCAGAACACAGACAGAAGAGATATATGGCATCCAATAGTGACCCATGAGAACGACTCCTCTCTTTTCCCAACAACTGATTAGATGTGAACCCAAGGTGGCCTTGGAAGGAATGTACTGAGTACATCAGAGGTCCCATTAATCTGAGTCCCCAAATTACTGTCAGGAATAGAGCAATCCTTCTCCAGGCCCAATGCTCCTTAGGCTTATATGGGCAGGAAAGAAATTTCTGTTATGTTCAGCTACTGGGCATTGAGGGTTTGTCTTCTATAATAACTAGTGTTAATCTAACAAATACATTATACGGACCTGATTGTGCCATATTATAGGCTTTTTATTTATCGATACTCTCACTTGCCTATTAACTCCATGAAGTTCATACCATTTCTGATCTGTTCAGCATTTCATCTTAAAAGTCTGACATGGAACCTAATATACTTATCACCAAAAAAAAAATTAAGAAAATAAATTAATAATTAGGGATATAATTATGCTTTTTATAGGAATCTCTCCAATTATATTGAACAAGACGATGCTATTTTCTCCCTGTGCACGATATTTTGAAGTACTGTTGGCACCAAATTTTATTAGGCAATTTAATTAACAAAATACTCAGCATCTAACAATATTAAGACTGTAGCTCATACGTAAAACTGACAAGTTCTTTTCTGTTGACACCAAGCTGAAAGTCTTTTTTAATGTGTTTCTTCAATGAACAATTACTGTGATTGTGAGGACACTTTCTGTTGTGGGCCCAGCTTATTTGCCTGGTCTCTTGATAGTGACCTTCTTGCTGCTCAAGTAGAAAGAGGCTGTCTAATTTCTAGTTTTCAACGGATTTGGGCTAACCTTTCAATTCTTTATCATGCATTCATAATTTCATTCATTCTTCAAACATTTATTTAGCACCTAATATGTGCTGGCATTGTTTTACACACTGTGAATAAAACTGTGAATTAGATGTTCACACTCCCTGCCCCAATGGAGTCGTGATGACTTTGTAATCAGAAGAGTAATCATATACTTGCAATTTACTGTAATTTGTGCTTTATGAGAGGGGAAAGTGAAGTAACGCAAAGGATTATAGGACTTTCTGGGGAAGATGAAAGCTTTAATATCTTTGTGGCTCTCTATTTCAAATTGAATCCAATGCCAAACTATCAATTACATATAAAATGGTTGCTGAAGCCCAGACACAGGTGAAGTCTAGTAGCTGAGGAATTGGTCTTATGTTCTGCTGAGGTCTGATCCAAGAGAGAACTAGCAAAAGACTTTTCCTGTTTGGGTGAGACCAAGGTCTGTCAATAACTGCAAGAAAGCCTTATGAGGGAACTGAGGATACTACTGTCAGATGGTAGAAGTTGATATCAGAATCCATAGATACATAAATGCAATGGTAATGCTGGCTTCTGTGAGTGTTTCTGACAGAGGTACTGATCTCCACAAATACTGAACAGTGTCTCCAGGGAGTGGAGAAAATTATGTGAATCTTCATTTCCTGACTTCAGAGAGCCCTCACCTTTGTAGCTGAATAAATAGGCAGCAGAGAGGCTTCCTTCTGGTGTTTCTATGGGGAACTGACAATTTGGGACTTAAGGGGCTGTCAGCCCAGATAGCCAAAGACTGCTAACTCCTCACCATTCTAAAGAGTGCCTCTGCTTGAAATAACTGAGACACCAGACATGACCTCCAAGGATGAACAGAACCAAAAGAAAAAAAGACAAATAACAAAACCAAAAGAGACCTTGAGCCCTAAGAGGAAAAACAAGAGTATGGATGTTCCTCAAAAAACTAAAAACAGATTAAATACCATATAATCCAGTAATTCCACTACTGGATATTTATCTATTTATTTATTTATTTATTTATTATTTAAAGAAAATGAAAACACTAATATGCATATATCTGTGCACAGATACATGTTTATTGCAACATTGTTTATAGCAGCCAAGATATGGAAGCATCCCACCTGCCCATCCATAGATTAATGGATACATACACACACACACACACACACACACACACACACACACACACACACTGGAATATTGCTCAGCTATAAAAAATAATGAGATCTTGCCAGTTGTGACAACATGGATGGACCTAGAGGGTATTGTGGTAAATGAAATAAGTTGAACAGGGAAAGATAAACATCATATGATTTCACTTATATGTGGAATCTTAAAAAACAAATTCAACAAAGCAGAAACTGACACATCAATTCAGAGAACTGGTGGCTGCCAGAGGGGAAGGGGGTTGGGAAATAGGATAATGAATGAAGTGGAGTGGGAGACACAGACTTCCAGTTAGAGAATAAGTAAGTCATGGGGATGAAAGGCACAGCATAGAGAATATAGTCAGTGGTATTATAATCATGTTGTATGGGGACAGAGGGCAGCTACACTTATGGTTAATGTATAGAGTTGTCAAATCACACTGTTATATACCTGAATCTAATGTAAAATTGTGTATTGACTATAATTCAATTAAAAACAATTTAAAAATTTTAAAGGAGATTGAGTTGCAACAAACCAAATAAACAAAAAAACCCAAAGATTTTTAATCTTAAAAGTTCAGCATTACCTTAAAAGAATCATTCACCATGATCAAATGAGATTTATTCCTGGGCTGCAGGGGTGGTTCAATAGTTGCAAATCAATCAGTGTAATGCACCAAATTAATAAAAGAAAGGAAAAGAACCATATGATACTTTCAATATATGCAGAAAAAGCATCTGACAAAGAACAACATCCATTCATGATAAAAATCCTCAACAAAGTAGGGTTAGAGGGAACATACCTTAACGTCATAAAGACCATCTATGAAAAACCCATTGGATATATCATCCTTAATGGAGAAAAACAGCTTTTCCTCTAAGGTCGGGAGCAAGACAGGGATGTCCACTCTCACCATTTAACATAGTATTGGAAATCCTAGCCACAATTAGTCAATGAAAATAAAAGGCATCCAAATCAGCAAAGAAGAACTCAAACTTTCACTATTTGCAGATGACATGATACTCTATATAGAAAACCTGAGAGTCTCCACCAAAAGACTACTGGAACCGATAAATGAAGTCAGTAAAATCACAGGATACAAAATGAATATACAGAAATCTGTTGCATATCTATACACCAATAGTGAAGCAGCAAAAAGAGAAATCAAATAATTGATCCCATTTACAATTGCATCAAAAACAGTACAATACCTAGGAATAAACCTAACCAAAGAGGTAAAACATCCGTGCTCTGAAAACTATAAAACAATGATGAAAGAAATTGGAGATGACACAAAAAAATGCAAAGACATTCCATGCTCATGTACTGGAAGAACAAATTTGTTAAAATGTGTATATTACCCAAAGCACTCTATACATTTAATGCAATCCCTATCAGACTATCAACACCATTTATCAAAGAACTAGAACAATCCTAAAATCTGTATGGAGACAGAAGAGACTCTGAATAGCCACAGCAAAGAATTTTTGACCAAGAAAAATTTCATTATTTAGACATGAATTAATACCTTCAAAAGCCAAGAGAAAATATACTTCAAAATACAGATATTTTTTAAAAAAATAGACAGTAATTGTAGTAGAAAAAATAAGAGCAGTAGATATAAGATTTGGAAACCCAAGAAATGAATACAAAGAGTTCCAGAATGAGAGAAAAGAAATGTTGGAAAAGAAGGGATTATTAACCAATAGCAAGGTATTTTCCTTAGGGAAAGGAAGACTTGGGTCTGAATATTAAACAAATTCACTGAATGCCAGTTAGGTTTAATGAGAAAAGATGCTCACTTAAGCGTATCCTGGTAAATTTCCTGAAACTGAAGGATAAAGAGAAGTACCTAACAAAATCTGGCAGAAACTGAGAAATGAAAAGTATTTACAAAAGAAAAGTATCAGGCAGACATTTGATACTTGAAGCTATAAAAGCCATCTATAAGCTACTGAGAGAAAAGATAACAATTCCCAAATGCTATGCCTGAAGATTTGGCTCATCTGTCAAAATATTTTTTTTAACTCCAAGTATATATCATCCACACACTCTAAACAGGGTAAATGCTTGCTTAACCAAACAATTATTGAATAAAGCAGAGAATTTAAGATGGAAAAGAGGAGTAGAAGAGGAAATAATGGGAGAGAGAAAATTTTTCATCCATTTTCACTCTATACATTTATGTACATATACACCCATATAATATATATACACATGAATATAAACATATAAATAATGCAAAATAATACAGTGGCTGTAATGTAAGTGAAAAATATATAATATTTAAGCCAAATAGTCATAGTATATAAAAGATTAATAATAGAACTTAAAATGCTTAATTAACAAAAACCTAGGAGTTGAAGAGAAAGCTAGTAAAAGCAAAAACTTTTATGGGACCTCTGGTACAAAGATGTTTATTTCAGAGCAATTTATAGTCAAGAAGATAGAAAGAGTGAATGTTTTAATAAATATTATAAACACATCATGAGCATTATGTGGCCCTTAAAAATAATGCTTTTTTTGGAAAGATTTCCAAAATGTGTTTGTCAAAAGATAAAATGCTGGGGCACCTGGGTGGCTCAGTTGGTTGAGACTCCAACTCTTGATTTTGGCTCAGGTCATGATCCCACGGTGGTGGGATCAAGCCCCCTGAGCATGGAGCCTGCTTGGAATTCTCTCTCTCTCTCCCTCTGCCTCTCCTCCATGCACATGCACTCTTTTTAAAATTAAAAAAAGACAAAATGCAGAGTTGCATATATAGAATCAATCCTGATGTGTTTGAGTGTTGTGTGTGTATATGTGTGTGCGCACATACACACACATGCACCTATGTATATGTTATGAACACTGAGAAGAATGTAAAAGGATAAAAACCTGAATGTTAATATTGGTTACTTTCTGGGGGAGTGGCAGGGAGTTAGGAGAGAGAGAAGGAGAAATAAAGAACACACACAAAAAAAGAAAATTGGTTTTTAACATATTCATAACAAAAAATGATGTATTATGCGAGCCCACTTTTGTAAAAGGATATATGTATGTATGTATATGTATGTGTTTGCCTACCAACATATAAACATGTTTGTATATATATGTATATGCTATGCATAAAAAGATACATGAAAAAATGGTTACTAAAACTTTAATGAAAGCTTTCTTGAAGTAATTTTCAGAGTGTGTACTTTCTTCTATATTTACATATATAAAGCTTTATAAATATCATAAAGGTATCTTAACAGTGAAAAATTCACAAAGAAATATTAATGTTATCATAATTAATCTTTTTTACAATTTTTTAAAAATTTATTTATTTTGAGAGAGAGAGAGAGACGGAGAGACAGAATCCCAAGCAGGCTTCGCACCGTCAGCACAGAGCCCAATGCAGGGCTTGATCTCACTAACCATGAGATCATGACCTGAGTGGAGATAAGAGTCAGACACATAACTAACTGAGCCACTCAGGCACTGCCATAATTATTCTTTACTGAGCACATGTATGGTGTCAATAACTAGACTAACAGCTTTACATATATCATATTAGTTTGCACAAAATTCCTGTAATGTAAACATTACTGCCATATGATAGTTGAAGAATCTGAGTTTAATGAAGGTTACATCTCTTACAAAGATGATGGAGCTGGGGGGCGGAAATCCAGGTCTGTCTCCCTCAAAAGATTTACTTTTTTTTAAAAAAAGGATTTTTTCTTTTCTTTTTTTTAAATGTTATTTTTTTTTGAGAGAGAGAGGGTGTGAGTGGGGGATGGGCGCGCGCGCACACACACACACACACACACACACACAGAATCCTAAGCAGACCCCATGCTGTTGGTGCAGAGCCCAACGCAGGGCTCAAACTCACGAACCATGAGACCATGACCTAAGCCAAAGTTGGACACTCAACTGACTGAGCGACCCAGGTGCTCCAAAGATTTACTTTAGAAGATTACTCAGTTCTTAACCTATATCTCCTCCCCACCCTATTGTCCTACTTACCCTCCTAGGCACACTTTCTTCCTCTCTCTGACAATTTCCTGCAAAGTGACTTTATGCCAAGAGATTCTCTTTGCAGGATTTGTGCAGTCACACCTCTCACTTCTATGTCCTATTTGTTACTGGGTTTGTTAATTACAACATACTATTAATAAACTATCATCTCCATGTGTTGTTTACATTTTCAGGGGCATTTCATATGTTTTCACTTAACATAATATAGATTTTTAAATTTATTAGTGTAAAAAGTGTATTGTGAACATAATAAAAATGAAGGCCAACATAAATTTTCTCACTTTTAATGTGACCTTTCAGATGTTTCAAGATGCTTGAAAGTGACCTCACAATCTTGAACATTTACTGCACCTGCTTCTCATATCTAAACTTATTGGAGAAATTGCTTTATTGGGTGGGGGGGTGGTTTCAACAGTCCTATTTCTTAGATATCAATCTTTCAATTTTAACTGATTATAAACCAGAATTTTAAAAAATTGTTTTCTCTTTTTAATTTTTAATGTTTATTTATTTTTGAGAGAGAGGGAGAGACAGAACGTGAGCAGGGGAGGGACAGAGAGAGGGAGACAGAGAATTCGAAGCAGGCTCCAGGCTCTGAGCTGTCAGCACAGAACACAACGTGGGGCTTGAACCCATGAACTGTGAGATCATGACCTGAGCCAAAGTCAGAGGCTTAACCAACTGAGCCACCCAGATGCCCCCCCAATATTGTTTTCTTCCTTGAAACATTAAGTGAAATCAGGACAGTAATCAAAAAGGCATTAAGCTCTTCCCCAAACAACCATTTATAATCATTAATACTTATTGATTGCTCACCAATTTTGATGTTACACTAAGATAAAATCTCATGATTATAGCGTAAACTGAAGCAGTAAGACCTTTGCCAAACTTAGTAAGAAACATCTTTTTTTCTCTTAAACTAGATGAGACAGTAATTGCTTTAACGTGTTTTGATTTGCTATCAATGAAATTCGTAATTAGATAACGAATATTACATTTATGAGATAATGGAGGTCATTTGTTTGTTTTGGAACAAAAGTGATTCACACAGAAACGTATTACCTTAGAGTATTGATGCCATTGGTAGTTGAATGCCCTACCCCATTGAATATACTGTCCTCAGTGAAAGATTATTACAGACAGAAGCACAAGTATCCCTCATATCAACTCTTACTTCCTAAATATATTCTCTAATGCGTTATAAAATTTTCACCCAAAATTCAATGTTTGAATGTTTTTTAATGTTTATTCACTTTTTGAGAGACAGAGGCAGAGTGTGAGCAGGGGATGGGCAGAGAGAGAGGGAGACACAGAATCCGAACCAGGCTCCAGGCTCTGAGCTGTCAGCATAGAGCCCGACACGGGGCTGGAACTCACGAATCATGAGATCATGACCTCTGCTGAAGTTGGGTTCTTAACTGACTGAGCCACCCAAATGTTTGAATTTTAAAGTACATGTGTCCTTATTTTATGAGGAACCCAGGAGAGAGATATAAAGCAAGCTACTGTGCTCTTAACTGTTCTCCTCATAGGCTCAAGTCAGATATTCAAGTTGTTTAAACTTACTGGGTATTATCATTTTCATCTGCATCACCCCTTCCCTGAGCATTTCGTTTTTCAGGGGTCCCAGTATTTACTTCTGGCAAAGTCTTAATACAGTACTAATGGAGGTATGAATTATATAGTAAGAAAGTAAACCATTGGCTTTCTGGTCCATGATGTTCCTAAATGAACATATACAATGATTAAAGAACTTAAAACATTGCTCAAGTAAGGCCACTCACTAGCCATATCTGCAATAAAATAGAGAAAAGGCCATTCTGAAAACACAAAGACAAAAGAAATTAAATTCCCCCTTTCTCTGATGAACATGAGTGACTGCTGCTTCTTTACCAATGTCAACTAGGGTTCTGCTTTAATCTTCCTATCTGTTAGATAAATATGTAAAAATAATATAATACATTATTTCCTGAGGTGCAGTCCCTTTTGCTGTAGCAAACATAAACCTAACTTTATTTCTCCGAAGGTATATTCCTAATGTTAAGTGATGTTTGGTCAGTTAATATCTTTTATATATTATTGCATTGTTTCTTTACCTTACAGAATGTATTTACTGAACTGTAGAAGGAAAAAACAATTTATATCCACTACTGTGAAGTATTTCGGCAAACTATATGTATGTAAGTGTACCTATTAATGAATACATTAAGTTGAATACTTAAAGAGTAGATGTTATAAGAGATTCCTATTCTGAAGAAATCCTTGATGAATTGCATTATTAGAGATTGTCTGCATTGGCCAGGAACACATTATGTTTCCCACTTAAAATGCTAAAATACAAACTCATACTGTCCAAACTTAAACTATTAAGATAGTTACAGGAACATATTAGGATCAGATGTTATATTGGAGCTCCTTGACTGGGAGACTGGAGGAGGGAAATGACATAATGAGATATATTTCTTTTACATTTTTTTCACTTTGAGTATCTGCGGTTGAATCATGTGTGTTACAAACACAAAATATTCTGCCCTACCAACCACAATGTTCTCAAGCAACTATTTAGATGGATCATGACTGAAATGGAGATTGTAGTAGAAAAGCAACATTTTTATTTTGCACTTACGTATCAGAAATGATAAAAGCACAACCTCATTCAGGTCATATAATCTGAAAAAGTAGGAATTATTGTTCCATTTCACAGTAAGAATTAGTAAGAAGCTCTTCAAATTCAGAAGCTTTTGTATCTGCCATTACACATGTATTAGTCACAGTTAATTAATTGACAACTTCTGACCTGCTTCTCCAGTGTTTCAGATTGTGGCTTAAACGTAAACCAAAGGCGATCAAAGTGTGAACACTTTCAAGATTGTATCTTAATCCTTTAAATCTAAACATAATGCTACTAATACAAGGTGAATATAAAAGAAAATGTGGTACTTCATTAAATTATTCATAAGGATGACTAAAATGAATATGCTAAAGAAGAAATGTGGTTAGGAGAAAGAAGTAGCTCAAAGTTTCACAGCTATTTGTAACCATTTTTGTGCCTCATCCTATATATATATATATATATATATATATATATATATATATATATATATATATATGTATGTATTCTTGAAAAGGTATAGGGCATTTTAGTGAAAATCATAGTTTAGTCATAAGCTAGTTCTACAAAATGGCAGAGGTGTCTTCTCCATTACGTTTTCCTATCTGAGATCCCTCCCCTGTTCGAATGACTGTTATCAGGGATGTCCTTACACATGAGGAGAATAAGTTCCTACCCACAAGGATGAAATCATATCTTGCAGGCGTCAGTGGAATTATCATGATATCAACACATTCAATTAATAAACACCATATACCGAATATTCATGTAAGAGATACATGCAGGCAGCAGCCAATGCTTCCTACTGGCCCAACATTTGTAACTCTCACTCCCCAGATCCCATCGCATCATAAGTCACAGATCCTCTAACTCTGCATTTACCTAAGTCCTATTTCTAATGAACAAAACTCTTAGCCTTTAATACACCTCCTGCTGCTTGTGCTGCTGCTATAATATTATAGCAGCATTATATTATAATATTATATCTCTTCTATCTCTCTGTATTCTGCACTTTTGTGCATTTACATGATATTATTAAATGATATTGTTGTCATTATAATATTATATCTCTTCTATCTCTGTATTCTGCACTTTTGTGCATCTACATGATATTTCTGAGTGGGAGATGCTTTTGTCTAGTCTCAATACTTCAGGACTTCCATATTTTGCTCTTTGCCCATAGAGCTATGGATAACATTGAGCTAAGTCCTGTTATTCTAATCTACACTAAAATGTGCTCATGTGTGTCAGCTACACTAAGCCAACTTAAGCTACCATTAAACAAACCCCCTCAAATCTCAGTTGCAGAAAACAATACATGTTTATTTCTAACTTTTGCTACATATCCATTGTGGGTTTTCAGAATGGCTCTGCTCATCACTAAATGGCCTGAGGTGAAATTTCAACCATGTTTTAAGATGAGGTCAGTTGCTATGCAATAAGAATGTGACAGGTCTCACTTCCTCTCACAGATCATTGGTCAAAATTACTTACATAGGCCCGTAATCAAAATGACACCAGGCAATGCAATCTTACCTTGTTTCTAGGAGGGCAGAGAGCTGGAAAGAGTTGGCAAACAGCATTACTAAACACTTGTAAAGGCATACTTTAACAATTCTGAATTTCCTACTGTTATATTTTTCATTAAAGTGTTTTCTTGAGTACTGTTAAGGACAGCAGGGTTGGTTTTTGTTTTGTTTTGTCTTTTGACTTAGCATGTTTGTCTGTATTTACGTTGGTTTTTAAAAGACAAGTTTTTTTACTGCAGTCTTAGGCTCACAGGAATACTGAGCAAAAGGTACACAGATTTCCCATATACTTCTTGCCCTCACACATGCATAGCCTCCCTGATTATCAACATCCCCCACCAGAGTAGGACATTTTTTACAATTGATGAACTTACATTGACAAATTACTATCATCCAAAAGCCTGTAGGTTACATTAGGCTTTACTCTTGGTGTTGTACATTCTATGGATTTGGACAAACACATGATGACATGTATCCACAATTATATTATCATACAGAATAGTTTAACTGCCCTAAAAATTCTCTGTGCTCTATTAACCCCACCCTTCCCTACCCCCTGGCAACCACTGATCTTCTTACTGACAACAGTTTCTCCTTTTTCAGAATGTCATGTAGTTGGAACCATAAAGTATGTGGCCTTCTCAGATTGACTTCTTTCACTTAGTGATATGCATTTAAATTTCCTCCCCATGTCTTTTCATGTCTTGATAGCTCTTTTTTTAGTGCTGAATCATATTTCAATGTCTGGCTGTACCACAGTTTATTTACTCTTTCACCTACCAAAAGACATGTCACTTGCTTCCAAGTTTTGGCAATTATGAATAAAGCTGCCGTAAACATCCATGTCTACATTTTTGTATGGACATAAGTTTTCAACTCTTTTGGATAAATACCAAGGAGTGAGATTGCTGGATTGTATACAGAGTATGCTTAGTTTTGTAAGAAACTGCCAAACTGTCTTCCAAAGTGGCTATACCAATTTGCATTCCTACAAGATTAACATTTACTAAGTAAATACCAAGTGCTACGATTTGTGCTTGATTATACCAATAGGATCTTGTTGAATTTAATATCCATTAGAAATAATTATTTCAAGAATCAGGAACACAAAAACTCAGTTTTATGGAAGTAGGACAACTGTGCCCAGGTACATTAGTGCCTTCAAGCTTCCCCTTTATCCTTGCATTGCAGATATAGTCCCATTCTGCATTATCCCACCTGTCTTGCTTACCTGCTTTTCCTCTGACACCTTTCTTTAATATGCAACATTAAGTATCCCAACCCCAGCAGCTAAACAATTTATCCCCTTTCCTATTCTTATTTATGGTAGTATCAGACTCAAAGAATCCTAGACCAGTCAGTCATTATATGGCTAAGTATCAGATAACATAGGACCTTAATTTTCTATTGCTCATATCCTTCTATTTTTGAACTCTTGCTTTATATTTATTTTTTAACTTTTATTTAAATGTTAGCAAGTTAACATACAGTGCAATATTGGCTTCAGAAGTAGAATTCAGTGATTTATCACTTACATACAACACCCAGAGCTCATCACAACAAGTGCCCTTCTTAGTACCCATCACCCATCTAGCCCATTCCCCACCCACCTCCTTCCATCAACCCTCAGTTTGTTCTCTATCATTAAGCATCTCTTGTGGCTTGTTTCCCTCTCTCCTCTTTTTCCTCCCTTCCCATTTGTTCATCTGTTTTGTTTCTTAAATTCCACATATAAGTGAAATCATATGGTATTTGTCTTTCTCTGATTGACTTATTTCGCTTATCTTGCTTTATCTCGAAATCAAAGTCTTGTCTTTCACCCTTTCTGGCTTTTTTGTGCTCATATTCTTCTTGTTATCTAAATACATGCTTGGATTTTGCTAATTATTTCAGTTTCTCTTAAATAGAAGTTATTTATTTCCAAGTCCCAGTCCCCTGCCTTTGACTATGTGCTTTTGAATACCAACTGATCAAATGTTCATGCTTTGTCCTGTGACCTCCTATGACTATTCTCCTCACTCCTGGCTCTATTCCTGTTGGTTTCTTTGATCTTAAACCCTGAAAGTCTCTAGATTGCTTTTTACACTAATGACAACAAGGAAAATTTTCAAACACACAGAAATCTATGCAGAATCAGCAGTGAGTCCTATCTCACCACTAGGTGACTAAATGCCCCACAGAATGACCATTACCATACAAGTTCAGAAAATAATAAGCCATCATATCATGTTTCTTCACGGACCTATAAATGTGATGAAATATATATATATATATATATATATATATATATATATATATATATAAAATTATATTATAGCTAAAATATATATTATATAAAATATATAATAATAAATATAAATATATTATATATAAATGAATTATGTTCATTGTTTATGGAACATTAAATCATTTTAGCATTTCTGAACAAATCTTTCTGGTTTGTGTTTTGATTTTTTAAATTTATTATAGCATTTGATTTGCAAGATTCTTCTCCAAAGATTCCCCACATATACTGAAAATAAGATTGGCCTTTTTTTTTTCTTTTGTGACCTTTGTGACGTTTAGAGAGCTCTTCTTTCACAGTCTAGACAGAAAGAGGAAAACTGGGCAGGGAGATGACTCTAACCTTGTTTTATTTACCCTAAAAAGGGATTATGTAATGGAATAAGCTCACGGAATGGCTCTTGCTCTGATACTTCTAGCTCTAAGAACTACGAAGAGTATAGGGAAAAAAGTGTACCAAAGGTATCACAACTTGAAGAACTCCCCCTCCTCCTACCACACCCCCCAAAAAAAAAGTCAAGGAGAAGGAAAATACCATGCATTAGAAGTAGCAGATAAAGTATCTTTAAACCTGAGCCAACATAGAATTTCTTACAAGATCTAGGAATGGAGTAAAAAAAAACACAAGGGAAGAGCTTAGGATTCCCATAAAACTTTACCTGCCATACAGTTACCTGGAGAAGAATACCTCTTCAGACTCCATAATACTGTAAAGCTATGAATACCACACTACAGGCACATCTTACATATTCATCTCTATTAGCTGTTTTGAGCCTTAGCACCTCCATGGGAATGAATTTTCAGTTAGTCACCCAGGACTCAGCTGGATAGCAAAAGTTTTAGTAGTTTTCTCCTAGACCAGATACTGTAATATACTAGTTAGGTGGGTCATTTATGAACAAGTACATGCATAATGTTTAATGGCTCAGACACAATGTGAGTTTACTTCTTTCTCATGTAAATCATCCAAGACAGTTTCAAAGAAAAACTCTCAAATTCTCAAATTAATAATTTAATGGGTTTTGTGGTTTTGACCAAAGACCAATATCATGGTCTCATTTCAATCTTTACTATCTTAATAACTTTTGATACTCTAAGTGGAGAGATTGATCTCTTCTTCCCAGTGACTCAAAACACAACCCCACTATTTTTGTATCATGCAAAAGATAACATAGCATAGTAAGCAATGGCATGGTACTCTGAAATACACTGGTGAAGATAGTAATAGTTTTAAAGAATGAACTCTCTCAGCCTCAGCACACAGGTATTCTCAGACTCTTTAGAAGTATTGAATATAAAGATCAACATATAAAATGTTACAGAATGTATAATTCATATTTTATGTATTTACTGAAATATATAGGTTCCCTTCCTTTGGGCAACTGAGACAAAAAATATTCTATAGCAATAAAAGTAGGCACTACGTCACTGGGTTAAGCTCAAATGGCACATAAGGAATGAGTGATTTTTCATTTACTATCAGATTAAGTGAGACTAAATAAGCTTAGAACACAGACCCATTTGAGTAGATACATGTTCATTCTACCTGATCTCTTCCTCCCCATAAATAAGAGAGGTTCAATACTGAAATAACTGGAAATCGTACTGGCATGTTATTTTGCAGGCAATATCTTATTGATGTGGGCTGATGTGAAGAGGAAAGAATAGCACAGAAGTGCGAAGGTGACTCATAATGCCATGTTCATATTATTTTCTATAAATAAGAAAGATAACATGCAACATCATCAGTATAACTGAGGCAATCAGTTTTTTACCCTTGTGCCAACCTATATTATTTCACATTTATACTATTGTTATGAATATGAACTTTTAAGGCTCCAGTGGAGAGTCAAAGTGATTTTAAAGATACGCATCTTCTCCTATACAAGACATTCAATTTTTCTTCCTTTGATGGCTGTTGTTGCTAAAATATAAAACGTAGCCTGATAAATATCTAACCCACTAAAATATGATTCCACTTATGCAGAATGACTTCGATGGTACTGCTTACTTTTTAATATGATACTTCCTTGAGGAAAGAAAAGAAATTCTAGTAATGCATACTATTTCATTTTCTGTTATATATATTCAGTGAATTTATCATCTTGCCATAAATATAAAAGTTAAGGAACAAAATAGAATGACTAGAGACCTTACATATTTGTAATGTCTTCCCTAACTTTTTACAGTTAAGGTGTTATCACAACATAGCAACCTACCATTAAAGACTTTTGTCAGCAAGAAACCACGTTTAGGATTGTGTTGAACAATGAACACGCAGATTTTAAGTAAAGATGGGAAGGATGACATTTCCTGTATATTTTCCCTCATCTTTAACCTTTAAGAAATATTTTCTTTTCCTGCCTTGGCTATTGTCATTTCCTCCTGGGGTCCCTACTCTCACCTTACCAAATTCTTTCACTCAGTTCATCACCGAGCAACTGGAGTAATCTCAGAGGGAAAAGTCGGACAACTGTATAAAATGTTTTAATTGCTTTCTGTTTTACTTTGTAAAGAAAATTCATTTTTTTTTCAATATGGCCTGCAAAGGGCTACTTGCTCTGTCCTCTATACACTTTCCAACTTTCCCAGCGCTGTTTACCCCATCAATCATTATTCAGGTGACCATCACTCCCAGCTTACCCAGATGATCCTGGTGTACTTCTGTCATACAAGAATTCCCTCTAGTTTATTATTTGCCCTATTCATAATTTATTAACTCTAGTATTTGTTCTGATGTTCAAAATGTCTCTGATTTGCCCCATAAAGAGTTCTTTCAGGCCGGCTTCTGTGTTGTTTTGAAAAGTACCTAAGCTTTTTTCTGTACTTCTTACTATTTTTCATTTTTTATTACTAGTTGTACTGAAATAGCCCAGTATGTGTTTGGCATTATACTTCCAGTTTCTTCCACGGTCTCATCTAGTACTATGTGACATGCATGTACAGTTCAAATAGTTCTCACATCCACATGTGGTTAAATCTGGTGGGGGGAGGGGGGAGAAAGAGTGGCAAGAACCTATTTCTTTTTCCCTGACTCATTATAGCTTCAATATGATTAACTCTTCCCTCTTAAAGACAGCATGCAGTGCTCCCACTGACAACCTGAAGGTAACGCAGACTAAACTGAGTAGTAACAGGTGACTGTGTCCCGTCTACAATTAGGGTGGGAGGAGTATTTAACAATGTTTCCTTGCCTGCCATTTGGGTTCTTTGGCCCACGCTATCGCACGACTACCAGGAAGTCATTTGAGAGCTGAGTAGAAAATTTGGAAAATTATAGCTTAATTATACGTGAATTATGGGTAGAAAATAGAGGTTTGGCAATACTGCTATAAAGCAATATAAAAGGCAGTCTAAATGCTTTTTCTATACTGGTTTTGTCATTTATTGTAGAGAATAAATATACAACTTTCATTTATATTTCTTTAGTAGTACTCTATTTTTTTTACCTTTTGCAATAAGTCCTTCTGACAGTAATGTGCTTAAAAAGAAAGAAAAAAAGAAAAAATTATTGAAAAATTTCCTACTGAATTTCCATTTTTCAAGAGAGTTGATTTTTTACATAGGTAAGTAGCACAAAATGATTCCTAATATTCAGTATCCATTTAGATAATATCACTGACCACATGAAAATAACAAGACACAAATCTACTGAAAAGCTTAAGCATCTATTTCAATGTGAGAAACCATTTTCAGAAAACATTGTCCAAATATGGTGATTTAATATGTCCAGGTGCAGAAGGTATAATAAAATAATACTGTTAAAAAATGACTTTTTCTTTAGATTAAATGGCTACTGATCTAAATTAATTTTTTTTAATTTTCAATTCTAACTTTTGAAAAAAAATTTTTAATGTTTATTTTATTTTATTTATTTTTTTAATATATGAGATTTATTGTCAAATAGGTTTCCATACAACACCCAGAGCTCATCATAAAATGATGCATTCTTCAATACGCAAGACCCACGCTCTCCTCCCTCCCACCCCCCATCAACCTTCAGTTTGTTCTCACTTTTTAAGAGTCTCTTATGCTTTGGCTCTCTCCCACTCCAACCTCTTTATTTTTTCCTTCCCCTCTCCCATGGGTTTCTGTTAAGTTTCTCAGGATCCACATAAGAGTGAAAAAATATGGCATCTTTCTTTCTCTGTATGGCTTATTTTACTTAGCATAACACTCTCCAGTTGCATCCACGATGCTACAAAGGGCCATATTTTATTCTTTCTCATTGCCACATAGTACTCCATTGTGTATATAAACCACAATTTCTTTATCCATTCATCAGTTGATGGACATTTAGGCTCTTTCCATAATTTGGCTATTGTTGAGAGTGCTGCTATAAACATTGGGATACAAGTGCCCCTATGCATCAGCACTCCTGTATCCCTTGGGTAAATTCCTAGCAGTGCTACTGCTGGGTCATAGGGTAGGTCTATTTTTAATTTTCTGAGGAACCTCCACACTGTTTTCCAGAGCAGCTGCACCAGTTTTCATTCCCACCAACAGTGCAAGAGGGTTCTCGTTTCTCCACATCCTCTCCAGCATCTATAGTCTCCTGATTTGTTCATTTTGGCCACTCTGACTGGCGTGAGGTGATATGTGAATGTAGTTTTGATTTGTATTTCCTTGATGAGGAGCGATTTTGAGCATCTTTACATGTGCCTGTTGGCCATCTGGATGTCCTCTTTAGAGAAGTGTCTATTCATGTTTTCTGCCCATTTCTTCACTGGATTATTTGTTTTTTGGGTGTGGAGTTTGGTGAGCTCTTTATACATTTTGGATACTAGCCCTTTGTCCGATATGTCATTTGTAAATATCTTTTCCCATTCCATTGGTTGCCTTTTAGTTTTGTTGACTGTTTCCTTTGCTGTGCAGAAGATTTTTATCTTCCTGAGGTCCCAATAGTTCATTTTTGCTTTTCATTCCCTTGCCTTTGGGTATGTGTCAAGTAAAAACTTACTATGGCTGAGGTCAGAGAGGTCTTTCCCTGCTTTTGCCTCTAGGGTTTTGATGGTTTCCTGTCTCACATTCAGGTCCTTTATCCATTTTGAGTTTATTTTTGTGAATGGTGTAAGAAAGTGGTCTACTTTCATTCTTCTGCATGTTGCTGTCCAGTTCTCCCAGCACCATTTGTTAAAGAGGCTGTCTTTTTTCCATTGGATATTCTTTCCTGCTTTGTCAAAGATTAGTTGCCCATACTTTTGTGTGTCTAGTTCTGGGGTTTCTATTCTATTCCATTGGTTTATGTGTCTGTTTTTGTGCCAATACATGTTGTCTTGATGATTACAGCTTTGTAGTAGAGGCTAAAGTCTGGGATGGTGATGCCTCCTGCTTTGGTCTTCTTCAAAATTACTTCGGCTATTCAAGGCTGTTTGTGGTTCCATATGAATTTTAGGATTGCTTGTTCTAGCTTCGAGAAAAATGCTGGTGCAATTTTGATTGGGATTGCACTGAGTGTGTAGATTGCTTTGGGCAGTATTAACATTTTACCAATATTTATTCTTCCAATCCATGAGCACGAGTTGTTTTTCCATTTCTTTATATCTTCTTCAATTTCCTTCATAAGCTTTCTATAGTTTTCAGCATACAGATCTTTTACATCTTTGGTTAGATTTATTCCTAGGTATTTCATGCTTCTTGGTGCAATTGTGAATGGGATCAGTTTCTTTATTTGTCTTTCTGTTGCTTCATTATTAGTATATAAGAATGCAACTGATTTCTGCATATTGATTTTGTATCCTGCAACTTTGCTGAATTCATGTATCAGTTCTAGCAGACTTTTGGTGGAGTCTATCAGATTTCGATGTCAACTGCAAAAAGTGAAAGCTCAAATTCATCTTTGCCAATTTTGATGCCTTTGATTTCCTTTTGTTGTCTGATTGCTGATGGCAGAACGTCCAACACTATGATAAACAACAGTGGTGAGAGTGGACATCCTTGTCGTATTCTGATCTCAGGGAAAAAGCTCTCAGTTTTTCCCCATTGAGGATGATGTTAGCTGTGGGCTTTTCATAAATGGCCTTTATGATATTTAAGTATGTTCCTTCTATACCGACTTTCTCGAGGGTTTTTATTAAGAAAGGATGCTGAATTTTGTCAAATGCTTTTTCTGCATCAATTGACAGGATCATATGGTTCTTATCGTTTCTTTTATTAATGTGATGTATCATGTTAATTGATTTATGAATGTTGACCCAGCCCTGCATCCCAGGAATGAATCCCACTTGATCATGGTGAATAATTCTTTTTATATGCTGTTGAATTTGATTTGCTAGTATCGTATTGAGAATTTTTGTATCCATATTCATCAGGGATATTGGCCTGTAGTTCTCTTTTTTTACTGGGTCTCTGTCTGGTTTAGGAATCAAAGTAATAATGGCTTCATAGAATGAGTCTGAAAGTTTTCCTTCCCTTTCTATTTTTTGGAATAGCTTGAGAAGGATAGGTATTATCTCTGCTTTAAACGTCTGGTAGAACTCCCCTGGGAAGACATCTGCTCCTGGACTCTTATTTGTTGGGAGATTTGTGATAACTGGTTCAATGTCTTCGCTGGTTATGGGGCTGTTCAGGTTTTCTATTTCTTCATGTTTGAGTTTTGGAAGGGGGTGGGTGTTTAGGAATTTGTCCATTTATTCCAGGTTGTCCAGTTTGTTGGCATATAATTATTATAGTATTCCCTGATAATTGCTTGTATTTCTGAGGGATTGGTTGTAATAATTCCATTTTCATTCATGATTTTATCTATTTGGGTCATCTCCCTTTTCTTTTTGAGAAGCCTGGCTAGAGGTTTATCAATTTTGTTTATTTTTTGAAAAAAACAACTCTTGGTTTCATTGATCTCCTCTACAGTTTTTTTAGCTTCTATATGGTTTATTTCTGCTCTGATCCTTATTATTTCTCTTCTTCGGCTGGGTTTGGGGTGTCTTTGCTGTTCTGCTTCTATTTCCTTTAGGTGTGCTGTTAGATCTTGTATTTGGGATTTTTCTTGTTTCTGGAGACAGGCCTGGACTGCAATGTATTTTCCTCTCAGGACTGCCTTTGCTGCATCCCAAAGGGTTTGGATTGTTGTATTTTCATTTTCATTTGTTTCCATATATTTTTTAATTTCTTCTCTAATTGCCTGGTTGACCCATTCATTCTTTAGTAGGGTGTTCTTTAACCTCCATGCTTTTGGAGGTTTTCCAGACGTTTACCAGTGGTTGATTTCAAGCTTCATAGCATCGTGGTCTGAAAGTATGCATGGTATGGTCTCAATTCTTGCATGCTTATGAAGGGCTGTTTTGTGACCCAGTATGTGATCTATGTTGGAGAATGTTCCATGTGCACTCGAGAAGAAAGTATATTCTGTTGCTTTGGGATGCAGAGTTCTAAATGTATCTGTCAAGTCCATCTGATCCAATCAGGGCCCTTGTATCTTTATTGATCCTGTGTCTAGATGATCTATCCATTGTTGTAAGTGGGGTATTAAAGTCCCCTGCAATTACCACATTCTTATCAATAGGTTGCTTCTGTTTGTGATGAATTGTTTTCTATATTTGGAGACTCCCATATTCGGTGCAAAGACATTTATAATTATTAGCTCTTCCTGATGGATAGACCCTGTAATTATTATATAATGCCCTTCTTCATCTCTTGTTCCAGCCTTTAATTTAAAGTCTAGTTCGTCTGATATAAGTATGGCTACTCCAGCTTTCTTTGGACTTCCAGTAGCATGATAGAGAGATCTCCATCCCCTCACTTTCAATCTGAAGGTGTCCTCAGGTCTAAAATGAGTCTCTTGTAGACAGCAAATGATGGGTCTTGTTGTTTTATCCATTGTGATACCCTATGTCTTTTGGTTGGAGCATTTAGTCCATTTACATTCAGTGTTAGCATAGAAAGATATGGGTTTCGAGTCATTGTGATATCTGTAGGTTTCATGCTTGTAGCGATGTCTCTGGTACTTTGTCTCACAGAATCCCCCTTAGGATCTCTTGTAGGGCTGGTTTAGTGGTGATGAATTCCTTCAGTTTTGTTTGTTTGGGAAGACCTTTATCTCTCCTTCTATTCTAAATGGCAGATTTGCTAGATAAAGGATTCTCGGCTGCATATTTTTTTCTGTTCATCACGTTGAAGATTTCCTGCCATTCCTTTCTGGCCTGCCAAGTTTCAGTAGAGAGATCCGTCACGAGTCTTATCGGTCTCCCTTTATATGTTAGAGCACGTTTATCCCTAGCTGCTTTCAGAATTTTCTCTTTATCCTTGTATTTTGCCAGTTTCACTATGATATGTCATGCAGAAGATCGATTCAAGTTACGTCTGAAGGGAGTCCTCTGTGCCTCTTGGACTTCAATGCCTTTTTCCCTCCCCAGATTAGGGAAGTTTTCAGATATTATTTCTTCAAGTATACCTTCAGCACCTTTCCCTCTCTCTTCCTCCTCTGAAATACCAATTATGCATAGATTATTTCTCTTTAGTGCATCACTTAGTTCTCTAATTTTCCCCTCATACTCCTGGATTTTTTTATCTCTCTTTTTCTCAGCTTCCTCTTTTTCCATAATTTTATCTTCTAGTTCACCTATTCTCTCCTCTGCCTCTTCAATCTGAGCTGTGGTCCATCTCCATTTTATTTTGCAGCTCATTGATAGCATTTTTTAGCTCCTCCTGGCTGTTCCTTAGTCCCTTGATCTCTGTAGCAATAGATTCTCTGCTGTCCTTTATACTGTTTTCAAGCCCGGCAATTAATTTTGTGACTATTATTCTAAATTCACTTTCTGTTATATCGTTTAAATCATTTTTGATCAGTTCATTAGCTGTCGTAATTTCGTGGAGGTTTTTTTGAGGGGAATTCTTCCATTTTGTCATTTTGGATAGTCCCTGGAGTGGTGCAGAACTGCAGGGCACTTCCGCTGTGCTGTCTAGAATAACTTGCGTTGGTGGGTGTGGCCGCAGTCAGACCTGAAGTCTGTCCCCAGCCCAACCCTGGGGCCACAGTCAGACTGGTGTGTACCTTCTCTTCCCCTCTCCTAGGGGCGGGATTCACTGTGGGGTGGTGTGGCCCATCTAGGCTACTTGCACACTGTCAGGCTTGTGGTGCTAGGGATCTGGCATATTAGCTGGGGTGGATCAGCAAGGTGCACAGGGGTGGGAGGGGCAGGCTCAGCTCGCTTTTCCTTTGGAAATCCACTTCCGGAGGGGCCCTGCTGCACCGGGAAAGAGTCAGAACCGCTGCAGGAGGGATGGATCCCCAGAAGCACAGCCTTGGGTGTTTGGGTGGGGCAAGCAAGTTCCTTGACAGGAACTGGTTCCCTTTGGGATTTTGGCTGGGGGATGGGCGAGGGAGATGATGCTGGCAAGCGCCTTTGTTCCCCGCCAAGGTGAGCTTTGTTGTCTGGGGCTCAACAACTCTCCCTCCCATTGTCCTCCAGCCCTCCCGCTCTCTGAGCAGAGCTGTTAGCTTATAACCTTCCTGATGTTAAGTCCCACTTGCTGTCAGAACACTCCGTCCGGTCCCTCTACTTTTGCAAGCCAGACTTGGGGGCTCTGCTTGGCAGGCGGGCTGCCCCTCTGCCCCGGCTCCCTCCTGCCAGTCCGTGGAGCGTGCACTGCCTCTCCACCCTTCCTACCCTCTTCCGTGGGCCTCTCATCTGTGCTTGGCTCTGGAGAATCCGTTCTGCTAGTCTTCTGGTGGTTTTCTGGGTTATTTAGGCAGGTGTGGGTGGAATTTAAGTGATCAGCAGGACGCGGGGTGAGCCCAGCTCCTCCTACGCCGCCATCTTGTCTTCAATTCTAACTTTTGATGTGTGTGCAAAAAATTACTGTTAATGTGTTCGTTCCATTAGTAAAAGAAATTCACATAAGTTTAAAGAATGACAATTTTATATGGATGCCTCAGAGGCTTCAAAAAGAAATTACATAAAGTTAAATCCAGTAATAGTTCAATTTTGTTATCTAATTTATGAAATCAAAATAAAACCTTTAGAAGTTCATCTCTCAAAAAAAAAAGTGAGGGAGGGAGGCAAACCATAAGAGACTCTTAAAAACTGAGAATAAACTGAGGGTTGATGAGAGGTGGGAGGGAGGGGAACGTGGGTGATGGACATTGGGGAGGGCTCCTGTTGGGATGAACACTGGGTGTTATATGGAAACCAATTTGACAATAAATTTCATATTAAAAAAAAAGAAGTACATGTCTCAAAGACAAAACACCTGACATTGTTATAAAATGCTCTTATAAATTGAATTTTAAGGCTTAATATTGAAAATAAAATTATTTGGGGGAATACAAATTTAACGAAGCACAGTGTTATGATAAAAAACAATGTTGGTTTTAAGTTAAGAAATCTATGGAATACAAATTTCTTAAAATTGTCTGCAATTCACCTAATTCATACTCAACCAATCCAAATAAAAGCCATAGCTCTCAGAATTTACATATATATGTAACTAACTAAACTAAAAAATGGGATGAGGCTAATGTTGATTACAAAAAACAATCTTCAATTTAGATGTGCATGCCTTCTTTCTTTGCTGCCTATCCTCTGCAGAGGTACTCAATAGTAGAAGTACTATTTTGTAAATTATCCTGTGCCTACAATTATATTCAACTTTTAAAATAAATATTAATTATTATATAATTATATAAATTATTAAAATAAATAGTACTTCTTATATTTTGGCTTCATTTTGTTCATATTTAGCTGGAGATTATTAATAAAAAAAGCTTTTCTGAAAGTAGTGCCCCAAATTATCATCCTTTCAATATTCTATTGAGTAGTAATCATAGAAAATGACGCTTCAAAACCCAAAGACATGAAAGTTTATCCCTAGAGAAGTGAGCAAAGAATTGAAAAATATTAAATGATGAGATATCAATGCATAAAAGATTTAATTTTAAAATTCTATAATTGTATATTTCAATATCTTGACTTACTAGAATGATCTTAGATGGAAAGCCTATTTTTAACTAGAAAAATTTATATTCTGTATTGAATGAAATAGAATTCACAAGACATGTTTTTTAAGCATCTAAACTTGGGGTGAAACATTCAAAAGTTTCACAAATTAAAAAAAGATTCATAAATGGGAATTATTTGACAAGTTTATTTGTAAAAATGATTGAAAAAGAAATACTTAGGCTGATGTTTATACATTTTAATGAAAAAATAAAATTGTTATTATCTTCTACTTTTTAGAATTTTCTCTGAACTTACCAGATACTTTATCCCTCAAAAGAAAAGTATGGTTAACAAAGAGTCAATGAAAGCATCAAAAAACTTGAATTTATTAACCATAAAATATTCAACCATGCAGATTGAAAAAAAATTATGAATAATTTTGAAATAGTATCATATTAAGTAGAATATTTTTCAAGTAATTATCACTGACAAAATATTAGAGGTAAATTATGTAAACATTACGAACAATAATTATTTTCCTCATGTTATTTTTAATGCTCATGACATTATAACATAAAAAAATAATATATATGATTATCTAGTGTATATTAGAGTTTATCCTTTTAAAATCAATTTGTGTAAAATGATTATATAGGTCTGTTGGTATAATAAGGCCAATTTCTCATTAGTTATCAAAGGCTATCTAATATGCATGATAAATTAACCTCGTGTCTCACCTATGGGCCCTGTCATCCCATATATCATAACTTATCATATGGTATCTAAAACACATTATTAAGAATTCTATGTCTGTTTCTAGGGATTCAGCCTCCAGCGAGCTTTACTAATCAAAGTTTTGAGGTGTTATTCCCAGTTGTAGTGGTGGGTGGTTGCCTCACTTCTTGTGGCTAAGCCTTCACCTTAACCCCACTACAGTAAGTAAGCCAAAATTTTATTGCTTTATTTCTATGTATTTGCTTGGGTTCCCTGGAGACTCAGGTCTTCACCTTCTCTTAGACTTACAAAGTCTCTCAGGGCCTGCTATCTGAGTACTGGAGTTCTGCTCCTGCAGCCTGACCTCACTTATGATGTCACACTCATTTCTTTTTATTTTTTGTTTCAAATTTTAATTTAAATTCTAATTACTTAACATATATTGTAATATTAGTTTCAGGAGTGGAATTTAGAGATTCATCACTTACATATAACACCCAGTGCTCATCATAACAAGTGCCCTCCTTAATGCCCATTACCCATTTAGCCCATTCCCCTGCACACCTCCTCAGCACCCCTCAGTTTGTTCTCTACAATTCAGAATCTCTTTTATGGTTTGCCTCCTCTCCTTTTTTTTCTTTCCCCTATGTTCATTTGTCTTATCTCTTATATTCCACATAGGAATGAAATCATGTGACATTTGTCTTTCTCTGACTGACTTATTTTGCTTAGCATAATACACTCTCACCTCCATCCACAATGTTGCAAATATCAAGATTTCATTCTTTTCATGGCTGAGTAATATTCCATTTCACACACACACACACAAACACACACACACACCACATCATCTTTATTCATTCATCAGTTGATGGATATTTGGGCTATTTCCATAATTAGGCTATTATAGATAGTGTTGCTATAAACATCAGGGTGCATGTGCCCCTCTGAATTAGTATTTTGTTCCTTTGGTAAATACCTAGTAGTGTAATTGCTGGCTCATAGGGTAGTTTTATTTTTAACTTCTTGAGGAACCTCCATACTGTCTTCCACAGTGGCTGCACCAGTCTGCATTCCCACCAACAGTGTAAGAGGGTTTCCCATTCTCCTGCTCCTCACCAACTTCTGTTGTTTCATGTGTTGTTAATTTGAGCTATTCTGACAGGTGTGAGGTGTTATCTCAATGTACTTTGTCAAATATTCTTTCTCCATCTATTGAGAGGAGTTTGTGACCACCAAACTAGCCCTGCAAGAAATATTTAACGGGATTCTCTGAAAGAAAAAAATTAGACCAAAAGCAACAAAGACTAGAAAGGAACAGGAAAAATCTCTCAGAAATGATGACAAGTAATAAAATGGCACTAAATACATATCTATCAATAATTACTCTGAATATAAATGGACTAAATGCTATCAAAAGCCATAGGGTGTCGGAATAGATTAAAAAAAAAGACCCATCTATATGCTACCTACAAGAGACTCATTTTAGGGTTCCGGAAGATGGCGGCGTAGGAGGACGCGGGGCTCACAGCGCGTCCTGCCGATCACTTAGATTCCACCTACACCTGCCTAAAGAACCCAGAAAACCGCCAGAAGATTAGCAGAAGGGAGTCTCCGGAGTCAAGCGCAGACTAGAGGCCCACGGAAGAGGAATCTGGTTTGGATCGGTTCCGGAAGATGGCGGCGTAGGAGGACGCGGGGCTCACAGCGTGTCCTGCCGATCACTTAGATTCCACCTACACCTGCCTAAAGAACCCAGAAAACCGCCAGAGGATTAGCAGAAGGGAGTCTCCGGAGTCAAGCGCAGACTAGAGGCCCACGGAAGAGGGTAGGAAGGGCGGCGAGGCGGTGCGCGCTCCACGGACTGGCGGGAGGGAGCCGGGGCGGAGGGGCGGCTCGCCGGCCAAGCAGAGCCCCCGAGTCTGGCTGGCAAAAGCGGAGGGGCCGGACAGACTGTGTTCCGACAGCAAGCGCGACTTAGCGTCTGGGAGGTCATAAGTTAACAGCTCTGCTCGGAAAGCGGGAAGGCTGGAGGACAAAGGGAGGGAGAGCTGCTGAGCCCCCGGACGGCAGAGCTCAGCTTGGCGGGGAACAAAGGCGCCAGCGCCATCTCCCCCGCCCGTCCCCCAGCCAAAATCCCAAAGGGAACCAGTTCCTGCCAGGGAACTTGCTCGCTCCGCGCAAACACCCAACTCTGTGCTTCTGCGGAGCCAAACCTCCGGCAGCGGATCTGACTCCCTCCCGCTGCCACAGGGCTCCTCCTGAAGTGGATCACCTAAGGAGAAGCGAGCTAAGCCTGCCCCTCCAGCCCCCGTGCACCTTGCCTACCCACCCCAGCTAATACGCCAGATCCCCAGCAACACAAGCCTGGCAGTGTGCAAGTAGCCCAGACGGAACACGCCACCCCACAGTGAATCCCGCCCCTAGGAGAGGGGAAGAGAAGGCACACACCAGTCTGACTGTGGCCCCAGCAGTGGGCTGGGGCAGACATCGGGTCGGACTGCGGCCCCGCCCACTAACTCCAGTTATACACCACAGCACAGGGGAAGTGCACTGCAGGTCCTCACCACGCAAGGGACTCTTCAAAATGACCAAACGGAAGAATTCCCCTCAGAAGAATCTCCAGGAAATAACAACAGCTAATGAACTGATCAAAAAGGATTTAAATAATATAACAGAAAGTGAATTTAGAATAATAGTCATAAAATTAATCGCTGGGCTTGAAAACAGTATACAGGACAGCAGAGAATCTCTTGCCACAAAGATCGAGGGACTAAGGAACAGTCACGAGGAGTTGAAAAACGCTTTAAACGAATTGCAAAACAAAATGGAATCCACGATGGCTCGGCTTGAAGAGGCAGAGGAGAGAATAGGTGAACTAGAAGATAAAGTTATGGAGAAAGAGGAAGCTGAAAGAAAGAGAGATAAAAAAATCCAGGAGTATGAGGGGAAAATTAGAGAACTAAGTGATACACTAAAAAAAAATAATATACGCATAATTGGTATCCCAGAGGAGGAAGAGAGAGGGAAGGGTGCTGAAGGGGTACTTGAACAAATTATAGCTGAGAACTTCCCTGAACTGGGGAAGGAAAAAGGCATTGAAATCCAAGAGGCACAGAGAACTCCCTTCAGACGTAACTTGAATCGATCTTCTGCACGACATATCATAGTGAAACTGGCAAAATACAAGGATAAAGAGAAAATTCTGAAAGCAGCAAGGGATAAACGTGCCCTCACATATAAAGGGAGACCTATAAGACTCGTGACTGATCTCTCCTTTGAAACTTGGCAGGCCAGAAAGGCTTGGCACGATATCTACAGTGTGCTAAACAGAAAAAATATGCAGCCGAGAATCCTTTATCCAGCAAGTCTGTCATTTAGAATAGAAGGAGAGATAAAGTTCTTCCCAAACAAACAAAAACTGAAGGAATTTGTCACCACGAAACCAGCCCTACAAGAGATCCTAAGGGGGATCCTGTGAGACAAAGTACCAGAGACATCACTACAAGCATAAAACATACAGACATCACAATGACTCTAAACCCATATCTTTCTATAATAACACTGAATGTAAATGGATTAAATGCGCCAACTAAAAGACATAGGGTATCAGAATGGATAAAAAAACAAGACCCATCTATTTGCTGTCTACAAGAGACTCATTTTAGATCTGAGGACACCTTTAGATTGAGAGTGAGGGGATGGAGAACTATTTATCATGCTCCTGGAAGCCAAAAGAAAGCTGGAGTAGCCATACTTATATCAGACAAACTAGACTTTAAATTAAAGGCTGTAACAAGAGATGAAGAAGGGCATTATATAATAATCACAGGGTCTATCCACCAGGAAGAGCTAACTATTATAAATGTCTATGCGCCAAATACCCGAGCCCCCAGATATATAAAACAATTACTCATAAACATAAGCAACCTTATTGATAAGAATGTGGTCATTGCAGGGGACTTTAACACCCCACTTACAGAAATGGATAGATCATCTAGACACACAGTCAATAAAGAAACAAGGGCCCTGAATGATACATTGGATCAGATGGACTTGACAGATATATTTAGAACTCTGCATCCCAAAGCAACAGAATATACTTTCTTCTCGAGTGCACATGGAACATTCTCCAAGATAGATCATATACTGGGTCACAAAACAGCCCTTCATAAGTTTACAAGAATTGAAATTATACCATGCATACTTTCAGACCACAATGCTATGAAGCTTGAAATCAACCACAGGAAAAAGTCTGGAAAACCTCCAAAAGCATGGAGGTTAAAGAACACCCTAAAACGAATGAGTGGGTCAACCAGGCAATTAGAGAAGAAATTAAAATATATATGGAAACAAACGAAAATGAAAATACAACAATCCAAACGCTTTGGGACGCAGCGAAGGCAGTCCTGAGAGGAAAATACATTGCAATCCAGGCCTATCTCAAGAAACAAGAAAAATCCCAAATACAAAACCTAAAAGCACACCTATAGGAAATAGAAGCAGAACAGCAAAGGCAGCCTAAACCCAGCAGAAGAAGAGAAATAATAAAGATCAGAGCAGAAATAAACAATATAGAATCTAAAAAAACTGTAGAGCAGATCAACGAAACCAAGAGTTGGTTTTTTGAAAAAATAAACAAAATTGACAAACCTCTAGCCAGGCTTCTCAAAAAGAAAAGGGAGATGACCCAAATAGATAAAATCATGAATGAAAATGGAATGATTACAACCAATCCCTCAGAGATACAAACAATTATCAGGGAATACTATGAAAAATTATATGCCAGCAAATCGGACAACCTGGAAGAAATGGACAAATTTCTAAACACCCACACTCTTCCAAAACTCAATCAGGAGGAAATAGAAAGCTTGAACAGACCCATAACCAGTGAAGAAATTGAATCAATTATCAAAAATCTCCCAACAAATAAGAGTCCAGGACCAGATGGCTTCCCAGGGGAGTTCTACCAGACATTTAAAGCAGAGATAATACCTATCCTTCTCAAGCTATTCCAAGAAATAGAAAGGGAAGGAAAACTTCCAGACTCATTCTATGAAGCCAGTATTACTTTGATTCCTAAACCAGACAGAGACCCAGTAAAAAAAGAGAACTACAGGCCAATATCCCTGATGAATATGGATGCAAAAATTCTTAATAAGATACTAGCTAATCGAATTCAACAGCATATAAAAAGAATTATTCACCATGATCAAGTGGGATTCATTCCTGGGATGCAGGGCTGGTTCAACATTCGCAAATCGATCAACGTGATACATCACATTAACAAAAAAAAGAGAAGAACCATATGATCCTGTCAATCGATGCAGAAAAGGCCTTTGACAAAATCCAGCACCCTTTCTTAATAAAAACCCTTGAGAAAGTCGGGATAGAAGGAACATACTTAAAGATCATAAAGGCCATTTATGAAAAGCCCACAGCTAACATCATCCTCAACGGGGAAAAACTGAGAGCTTTTTCCCTGAGATCAGGAACACGACAGGGATGCCCACTGTCACCGCTGCTGTTTAATATAGTGCTGGAAGTTCTAGCATCAGCAATCAGACAACAAAAGGAAATCAAAGGCATCAAAACTGGCAAAGATGAAGTCAAGCTTTCGCTTTTTGCAGATGACATGATATTATACATGGAAAATCCGATAGACTCCACCAAAAGTCTGCTAGAACTGATACATGAATTCAGCAAAGTTGCAGGATACAAAATCAATGTGCAGAAATCAGTTGCATTCTTATACACTAACAATGAAGCAACAGAAAGACAAATGAAGAAACTGATCCCATTCACAATTGCACCAAGAAGAATAAAATACCTAGGAATAAATCTAACCAAAGATGTAAAAGATCTGTATGCTGAAAACTATAGAAAGCTTATGCAGGTAATTGAAGAAGATATAAAGAAATGGAAAGACATTCCCTGCTCATGGATTGGAAGAATAAATATTGTCAAAATGTCAATACTACCCAAAGCTATCTACACATTCAATGCAATCCCAATCAAAATTGCACCAGCATTCTTCTCGAAACTAGAACAAGCAATCCTAAAATTCACATGGAACCACAAAAGGCCCCGAATAGCCAAAGTAATTTTGAAGAAGAAGACCAAAGCAGGAGGCATCACAATCCCAGACTTTAGCCTCTACTACAAAGCTGTCATCATCAAGACAGCATGGTATTGGCATAAAAACAGACACATAGACCAATGGAATAGAATAGAAACCCCAGAACTAGACCCACAAACGTATGGCCAACTCATCTTTGACAAAGCAGGAAAGAACATCCAATGGAAAAAAGACAGTCTCTTTAACAAATGGTGCTGGGAGAACTGGACAGCAACATGCAGAAGGTTGAAACTAGACCACTTTCTCACACCATTCACAAAAATAAACTCAAAATGGATAAAGGACCTGAATGTGAGACAGGAAACCATCAAAACCTTAGAGGAGAAAGCAGGAAAAGACCTCTCTGACCTCAGCCGTAGCAATCTCTTACTCGGCACATCCCCAAAGGCAAGGGAATTAAAAGCAAAAGTGAATTACTGGGACCTTATGAAGATAAAAAGCTTCTGCACAGCAAAGGAAACAACCAACAAAACTAAAAGGCAACCAACGGAATGGGAAAAGATATTTGCAAATGACACATCAGACAAAGGGCTAGTATCCAAAATCTATAAAGAGCTCATCAAACTCCACACCCGAAAAACAAATAACCCAGTGAAGAAATGGGCAGAAAACATGAATAGACACTTCTCTAAGGAAGACATCCGGATGGCCAACAGGCACATGAAAAGATGTTCAACGTCGCTCCTTATCAGGGAAATACAAATCAAAACCACACTCAGATACCACCTCACGCCAGTCAGAGTGGCCAAAATGAAGAAATCAGGAGACTATAGATGCTGGAGAGGATGTGGAGAAACAGGAACCCTCTTGCACTGTTGGTGGGAATGCAAATTGGTGCAGCCGCTCTGGAAAGCAGTGTGGAGGTTCCTCAGAAAATTAAAAATAGACCTACCCTATGACCCAGCAATAGCACTGCTAGGAATTTATCCAAGGGATACAGGAGTACTGATGCATAGGGGCACCTGTACCCCAATGTTTATAGCGGCACTCTCAACAATAGCCAAATTATGGAAAGAGCCTAAATGTCCATCAACTGATGAATGGATAAAGAAATTGTGGTTTATATACACAATGGAATACTACGTGGCAATGAGAAAAAATGAAATATGGCCTTTTGTAGCAACATGGATGGAACTGGAGAGTGTGATGCTAAGTGAAATAAGCCATACAGAGAAAGACAGATACCATATGGTTTCACTCTTATGTGGATCCTGAGAAACATAACAGAAACCCATGGGGGAGGGGAAGGAAAAAAAAAAAAAAAAAAGAGGTTAGAGTGGGAGAGAGCCAAAGCATAAGAGACTGTTAAAAACTGAGAACAAACTGAGGGTTGATGGGGGGTGGGAGGGAGGGCAGGGTGGGTGATGGGTATTGAGGAGGGCACCTTTTGGGATGAGCACTGGGTGTTGTATGGAAACCAATTTGACAGTAAATTTCATATATTAAAAAATAAAAAAAATAAATAAAAAAATAAAAATAAAATAAAAAAAAAAAAAAAAAAAAAAAGAGACTCATTTTAGACCTGAGGACACCTTCAGATTGAAAGTGAGGAGATGGAGAACTACTTATCATGCTACTGGAACTCAAAAGAAAGCTGGAGTAGCCATACTTATATCAGACAAACTAGACTTTAAATTAAAGGCTGGAACAAGAAATGAAGAAGGGCACTATGTCATAACAAAGGGGTCTATCCAACAAGATTTAATTAATGTAAATGTTTATGCCCCTAACCTGAAAGCACCCAAATATATAAAACAGTTAGTAACAAACATAAAGAAACTCATTGATAATAATACAACAATAGTAGGGAACTTGAACACTCCACTTACAACAATGTACAAATCACCTAAACAGAAAATTAACAAGGAAACAATGGCTTTGAATGACACACTGGATCAGATTGACTTAACAGATATATTCAGAACATTTCATCCTAAAGCAACAGAATACACATTAATTTTGAGTGCATATGGAACACTCTCCAGAATAGATCATATGCTCAGTCATGAATCAGGCCTCAATAAATACAAAAATAGTGAAAACATACCATGTATATTTTCAGAGCACAACGCTATGAAACTTGAAGCCAACCACAAGAAAAAAATGGGAAAGACCACAAATATATGGAGGTTAAAAAGATTCTACTAAAGAATGAATGGGTTAACCAGGAAATTAAAGAAGGAATAAAAGAATACATAGAAGCGAATGAAAATGAAAATGCAACAGTCCAAAACCTTTGGAATACAGCAAAAGCAGTCTGAAGAGGAAGTATAAAGCAATACAGGTATACCTCAATAAACAAGAAAGTCTCAAATGCACAATCAAAACTTACACCTAAAGGAGCTAAAAAAAGAACAGCAAATAAAACCTAAAGCCAGCAGAAGAGGGGCAGTAACAAAGATTAGAGAAGAGGGGCGCCTGGGTGGCGCAGTCGGTTAAGCGTCCGACTTCAGCCAGGTCACGATCTCGCGGTCTGTGAGTTCGAGCCCCGCGTCAGGCTCTGGGCTGATGGCTCGGAGCCTGGAGCCTGTTTCCGATTCTGTGTCTCCCTCTCTCTCTGACCCTCCCCCGTTCATGCTCTGTCTCTCTCTGTCCCAAAAATAAATAAAAAACGTTGAAAAAAAAAATTAAAAAAAAAAAAAAAAAAAAAAAAAAAAAAAAGATTAGAGAAGAAAGAAATGATACAGAAACAAACAAAAAACAGAACAGATCAATGAAACTAGGAGCTGGTTCTTTGAAAGAATTAATAAAATTGATAAACTTCTAGCCAGACCTATCAAAGACAAAAGAAAAAGGACCAAAATAAAATCACAAATGAGAGAGGAGCCTGGGTGGCTCAGTTGGTTAAGCTTCTGACTCTTGATTTAAGCTTAGGTCATGATCTATTGTTCATGAGATCAAGCTCCAGGTAGACCTCTGTGCTGATAGCATAGAGCCTGCTTGGGATTCTCTCTCTCTCCCTCTCTGCCCCTCCCCTGCTTGCTCTCTCTTTCTCTTTCTCAAAATAAATAAACTTTGAAAAATCACAAATGAGAGAGGAGAAATAACAACCAAGACCACAGAAATAGAAAGAATTATAAGACAATATTATGGAAAATTATATACCAACAACTGGGCAATCTGGAAGAAATGGATAAAATTCCTAGATACATATAAACTACCAAAACTGAGGCAGGAAGATATAGATAATTTGAACAAAACAATAACTAGCAAAGAAAGTGAATAAGTAATCAAAAAACTCTCAACAAACAAAAGTCCAAGGCCAGAGGGCTTCAAAGGTGAATTCTACCAAACATTTAAAGAGCTAATACCTATTCTTCTCAAACCGTTGCAAAAAATAGAAATGGAAGGAAAATTTCCAAACTCATTTTATGAGGCCAGAATTACCTTGATTCCAAAACCAAAGACCCTACTATAAAGGAGAATGACAGGCCAATATCCCCGATAAACATGGATGCAAAAATTCTCAACAAAACACTAGCAAATCAAATCCAACAGTACATTAAAAGAACTATTCACTACAATCGAGTGGGATTTATTCCTGGACTGCAAGTGTGGTTCAGTATTTGCAAATCAATCAATGTGATACATCACTTTAATAAAATAAAGGATAAGAATCACATGAGCCACATTCATTCCTAACTACTTGTCACAAATGCTTCTCTAATGTTTCACAACTCTATCCTATTTGCTCCTTTCTGCTAACTTTGTTTCCAAGTTAGTCTGGTCTCCAAACCTATGTTTTCCACCACCACCATGCGTGACCTTGTCTTAACAGAGCCACAAGTTGGTTGGAAAACATTTTGAAGCAGTAAGAAATTGAAGCAGTAAAGAACTTTATTTTTTGTAGAATTTTTATTCAGAGCTTTGTGCTCAACATACTCTCCCCAACAAAGTTTTGGTCTTGATTTATGTATTTTTAATTAAAATCTAGATCCATTATTAATTTTCCCTATTACAAATATTGCATATTTTATTTTGTGAGATAGTTCACCATTAGGCAGAAAACCTTGCTTTCAATTTTTATATCACCTGTCTATGTGGTAATGGGCAAAGCACTTAGTATCTCTGTCACATCCTTCCTCTATAATATAGATTTTATGTGACTATCAGATCCAATAATATATGTAAACATCTTTGAAAAATGCAAAGCATAACATTTTGTGGGTTTGCATTAGATGTGAGGTTTATTAATACAATTGGTATTGGTCTGATTGTTAGCAAAAAAAAAAAACTCATCTCAGAACTTTGACTATTAGGGAAATGTATATACCCTTTGGATCCTGCATTCCCATGCTCTTTATCCAATAATGGCAAAAAGAAGTAAGCTTTCGCAGACTACTTGTGTTTGAAAGTAGAGCACTGCAATATTCTATTGTTTTAATAATGCCTATCTTGCCTGAAACATTAAGAAAACAATTTAAATCTTCTAGTCAAGCGTTTCTATCAATCTGTACTTATCTTGCCACCTAGTGTCGTATGTCTGAATAGCAGTGTTCTCACAGTGAGTTTAAATCAGCTAATTACTCCATTTGCTTTCATTTGGAGAATTTTCTCCACGCTATCACAATTCTGGGTTTTCTTGCATGTTTTTGATATTGCTTCAAGTTAAATATAAATTTAGGGGTGCTCAATATTTCAGGGATATTTGACAATGTGTTGGGTATGACTTTAGAAGTAACATCTATTTAGCACTTCGATAATACAGAACAAAAAAACCTAAAGAAAATATTCTAAATTATCCCCCCAATATATACCAATTGGTATGTATAGGAATGACAACATCACTATTAAGATTTTCAGGTACTTTCATGGATATCAATTAAATCTCCTACAAGCCATATCTGTGCTTGTAGTTTTTACAGTGTAAATACTCCCTATTATTACCTCTTTTAGAAGCCTATATCAGTATGGCCATTAAATATTAAACCAACCAAATCAGCTATTTGCAAGGATGAGGTATTTTACCTACAGGAAAGGATTTCCTCTTTGGAAAATGTGAGGAAATTAAATATAAAAACAAGAGATGGGATCAAACAAAAAATGAAAACAATAAGGTGGTAAGACTGTGATAATAATAAGAGCACCTTGTAAAAGGTCAGAGAGGCATGGCCAAAAGAAATAAAATCTAAGTCAAAAACCAAAGCAGTTACATTAATATTTCTACTAATGGAGATGTTATCCTGTAAGACCTTTCTTTATGAGAAACAAAACCAACACAGGAAACACTGTGATAACCAAACAAAAAAAATCACTGAATACATTATGCTAAACATATGAGATATATTTTTAAAACTCTGGGGACTAAAACATAGCATTTAAAGATGGTAAGTAAATATTCAACCAATGCAAGACATAAGTGAGATGATTCTTTATATAGATTTACTTTATTAATGCTTATTAACACCAGATGTTGTAATCTGTCCATCTCCATTTTATATGAGTGACTTACTTGAGATTGCATATGGCTATTATTGGTAACCGGATCGAACCTAGGCCCTGTGACTCAAAGGTGAACTTAAATTACCATGTCACTTGCCCCTGACTCCACTGTGTGATTGAGTGTGTGTGTGTGTGTGTGTGTTTTATTTTTCTTGCTTTTTCTTTTGTAGAAGATATATAAGTCTAGGGGTGTTGAATTTTCCAATGTTCCTTACATGTCTGGTAAGCAACCCAGTTTTAGTGTCAAGGCTATAACGTAAGATTTAAATGCTTTGAACACAGGTATCTGTAAATCCCCCTTGTAAGGTCTTTAAGAATCACACCAACATGGCCAGAGAAATTACATCTGGAGAGGCATAAGAAATTAAAGGATTTATTATACTCACAGCTCCTAGACAATTGCATAGCATACCACACAGGGCACCACATGAGAGGAGCTCCAAGGGAATAGCAGGGGGGCAGCCAAGGGAGAGTGAGGAACAGGGGACAAGGGTTAGGGTGGAGTACACAAGCAAAAGGCAAAGGGAATTTCATTGTTGAGTTTTCACTGCAACCAGATGCACAGGAGAGCAAGAAGGGAAACTCATGGCAGAAACCAAACTTATCACACTGGTGCACATGCTCACCCAGGTGGAGTGCTCACAGCCTCTGTGTGGGGATGTTGACATAGCAGAAAAAATATGAACTTTTAAGATTTACTAACAACAACAACAAAAGCCGGGGCAGGGGTGCCTCTGGCTGGCTCAGTTGGTGGAACATGTGACTTGATCCTGGGGTTGTAAGTTCGAGCCCCATGATGGGTATAGAGATTACTTAAAAATAAAGTTTTTAAATTTCTTTTAAAATAAAATCTACAGGGGTGCCTGGGTGGCTCAGTCGGTTGAGCCTCTGACTTCAGCTCAGGTCACGATCTCACGGTCCGTGAGTTCGAGCCCCGCATCGGGCTCTGGGCTGATGGCTCAGAGCCTGGAGCCTGCTTCCGATTCTGTGTCTCCCTCTCTCTCTGCCCCTCCCCCGTTCATGCTCTGTCTCTCTCTGTCTCAAAAATAAATAAACGTTAAAAAAAAATGTTTTAAAATAAAATCTACAAAGACAAAGGCCAGGGAAGATGGTAGTGTGGGAGGATGCTGGACTCACCTCGTCCTGCTGACCACTTAGATTCCACCCACATCTGCCTAAATAACCAAGAAAACCGCCAGAAGACTAGCATAACAGACTCTCTGGAGCCAAGCATAGACAAGGGGCCCACAGAAGAGGGCAGGAAGGGCAAAGAGGTGGTGCACACTACACAGACTGGGGGGAGGGAGCCGGGGCAGTGGAGGGGCAGCCCGCCTTGCAAGGAAGAGCCCCAGAAATCTGGCTTGCAAAAGCGGAGGGGCAGAACTCTGTGAGTTCTAACAGCCAGCAGGACTTAACATCTGGAATGTTAAAAGTCAAAAGCTCTGCTCTCTAAGAGCGGGGAGGGTGAGAGGATGCCAGGAGGGAGAGTTGTTGGGCGCTGGAAGACAGAGCTCAGCACGGCGGGGGAACATGGGCAGTGGCAAGCGCTATTTCCTTCTCCCATCCCCCAGCTGAAATTCTAAAAGGAACCAGTTCTTGTCCCCGAACTTGCTTGCACCCACAAATGCCCCACGCTGTGATTCTGTGGATCCATCCTTCCAACAGGCCTGCCTCCCTCCCGGTGCAGCAGGGCCCCTCCCACAGAGGACCACAAAAGGCAAAGCGAGCTAAGCCTGCCCCTTCACCCCCAATGCACATTGCAGATCCACCCCGGCTAATACGCCCTTGGCCAGATCCCATCCAAGCAGCACCACAAGCCTGCCAAAGTGCAAGTGGCCCAGATGGGCCACACCACTCCACACTGAGTCCAGCCCCTGGGAGAGGGGAAGAGAAGGTACACACCAGTCCGACTGTGGCCCCAGCCATGGGCTGGGGGCACACATCTAGTCTGACTGCGGCCCCACCCACCAACACAAGTTTCTCCAGACAGCACAGAGAAAGTGCCCTGCAGTTTGGAGCTGCAGCAGGGACTACCCAAAATGATGAAACGGAAAATTTCTACTCAAAAGAAACTCAAGGAAATAGCAAAAGCTAACAAAATTGATCAAAAACGATTGAAGCATTAAAACGGAACAAGAATTTAGAAAGATAGTCATACAATTAATCGCTGGGCTTGAAAAAAGCATAGAGGACAGCAGAGAATCTCTTGCCACAGAGATCAAGGGACTAAGAAATAGTCATGAGGAGCTAAAAAATGCTACAAATGAGCTGCAAAATAAAATGGAGGCGACCACAGCATGGATTGAAGAGGCAGAAGAGAGAATAGGTGAACTAGAAGATAAAATTATGGAAAAAGAGGAAGCTGAGAAAAAGAGAGATAAAAAAATCCAGGAGTATGAGGGGAAAATTAGAGAACTAAGTGATGCACTAAAGAGAAATAATCTATGCATAATTGGTATTTCAGAGGAGGAAGAGAGAGGGAAAGGTGCTGAAGGTATACTTGAAGAAATAATATCTGAAAACTTCCCTAATCTGGGGAGGGAAAAAGGCATTGAAGTCCAAGAGGCACAGAGGACTCCCTTCAGACGTAACTTGAATCGATCTTCTGCATGACATATCATAGTGAAACTGGCAAAATACAAGGATAAAGAGAAAATTCTGAAAGCAGCTAGGGATAAACGTGCTCTAACATATAAAGGGAGACCGATAAGACTCGTGACGGATCTCTCTACTGAAACTTGGCAGGCCAGAAAGGAATGGCAGGAAATCTTCAACGTGATGAACAGAAAAAAATATGCAGCCGAGAATCCTTTATCTAGCAAATCTGCCATTTAGAATAGAAGGAGAGATAAAGGTCTTCCCAAACAAACAAAACTGAAGGAATTCATCACCACTAAACCAGCCCTACAAGAGATCCTAAGGGGGATTCTGTGAGACAAAGTACCAGAGACATCGCTACAAGCATGAAACCTACAGATATCACAATGACTCGAAACCCATATCTTTCTATGCTAACACTGAATGTAAATGGACTAAATGCTCCAACCAAAAGACATAGGGTATCACAATGGATAAAACAACAAGACCCATCATTTGCTGTCTACAAGAGACTCATTTTAGACCTGAGGACACCTTCAGATTGAAAGTGAGGGGATGGAGATCTCTCTATCATGCTACTGGAAGTCCAAAGAAAGCTGGAGTAGCCATACTTATATCAGACGAACTAGACTTTAAATTAAAGGCTGGAACAAGAGATGAAGAAGGGCATTATATAATAATTACAGGGTCTATCCATCAGGAAGAGCTAATAATTATAAATGTCTTTGCACCGAATATGGGAGTCTCCAAATATAGAAAACAATTCATCACAAACAGAAGCAACCTATTGATAAGAATGTGGTAATTGCAGGGGACTTTAATACCCCACTTACAACAATGGATAGATCATCTAGACACAGGATCAATAAAGATACAAGGGCCCTGATTGGATCAGATGGACTTGACAGATACATTTAGAACTCTGCATCCCAAAGCAACAGAATATACTTTCTTCTCGAGTGCACATGGAACATTCTCCAACATAGATCACATACTGGGTCACAAAACAGCCCTTCATAAGCATGCAAGAATTGAGACCATACCATGCATACTTTCAGACCACGATGCTATGAAGCTTGAAATCAACCACTGGTAAACGTCTGGAAAACCTCCAAAAGCATGGAGGTTAAAGAACACCCTACTAAAGAATGAATGGGTCAACCAGGCAATTAGAGAAGAAATTAAAAAATATATGGAAACAAATGAAAATGAAAATACAACAATCCAAACCCTTTGGGATGCAGCAAAGGCAGTCCTGAGAGGAAAATACATTGCAGTCCAGGCCTGTCTCCAGAAACAAGAAAAATCCCAAATACAAGATCTAACAGCACACCTAAAGGAAATAGAAGCAGAACAGCAAAGACACCCCAAACCCAGCCGAAGAAGAGAAATAATAAGGATCAGAGCAGAAATAAACCATATAGAAGCTAAAAAAACTGTAGAGGAGATCAATGAAACCAAGAGTTGTTTTTTTCAAAAAATAAACAAAATTGATAAACCTCTAGCCAGGCTTCTCAAAAAGAAAAGGGAGATGACCCAAATAGATAAAATCATGAATGAAAATGGAATTATTACAACCAATCCCTCAGAAATACAAGCAATTATCAGGGAATACTATAATAATTATATGCCAACAAACTGGACAACCTGGAATAAATGGACAAATTCCTAAACACTCACACACTTCCAAAACTCAAACATGAAGAAATAGAAAACCTGAACAGCCCCATAACCAGCGAAGACATTGAACCAGTTATCAAAAATCCCCCAACTAATAAGAGTCCAGGAGCAGATGTCTTCCCTGGGGAATTCTACCAGACATTTAAAGCAGAGATAATACCTATCCATCTCAAGCTATTCCAAAAAATAGAAAGGGAAGGAAAACTTGCAGACTCATTCTATGAAGCCAGCATTACTTTGATTCCTAAACCAGACAGAGACCCAGTAAAAAAAATAGAACTACAGGCCAATATCCCTGATGAATATGGATACAAAACTTCTCAACAAGATATTAGCAAATCAAATTCAACAGCATATAAAAAGAATTATTCACCATGATCAAGTGGGATTCATTCCTGGGATGCAGGGCTGGGTCAACATTCACAAATCAATCAATGTGATACATCACATTAATAAAAGAAAAGATAAGAACCATATGATCCTGTCAATCGATGCAGAAAAAGCATCTGACAAAATTCAGCATCCTCTTAATAAAAACCCTCAAGAAAGTCGGGATAGAAGGAACATACTTAAACATCATAAAAGCCATTTATTAAAAGCCCACATCTGGGCTGATGGCTCAGAGCCTGGAGCCTGCTTCTGATTCTGTGTCTCCCTCTCTCTCTGCCCCTCCCCAGTTCATGCTCTGTCTCTCTCTGTCCCAAAAATAAATAAACGTTAAAAAAAAATTTTTTTTTAAAACCCACAGTTGATATCATCCTCAATGGGGAAAAACTGAGAGCTTTTTCCCTGAGGTCAGGAATGCGACAGGGATGTCCACTCTCACCCCTGTTGTTTAACATAGTGTTGGAAGTGCTGGAATCAGCAATCAGACAACAAAAGGAAACCAAAGGCATCAAAATTGGCAAAGATGAAGTCAAGTTTTCACTTTTTGCAGATGACATGATATTATACATGGAAAACCTGAGAGACTCCACTAAAAGTCTGCTAGAACTGATACATGAATTCAGCAAAGTCACAGGATACGAAATCAATGTACAGAAATCAGTTGCACTCTTATACACTAATAATGAAGCAACAGAAAGACAAATAAAGAAACTGATCCCATTCACAATGGCACCAAGAAGCATAAAATACCTAGGAATAAACCTAACCAAAATGTAAAAGATCTGTATGCTGAAAACTACAGAAAGCTTATGAAAGAAATTGAAGAAGATACAAAGAAATGGAAAAACAACTCGTGCTCATGGACTGGAAGAATAAATATTGTTAAAATGTCAATACTGCCCAAAGCAATCTACACATTTAATGCAATCCCAATCAAAATTGCACCAGCATTTTTCTCGAAGCTAGAACAAGCAATCCTAAAATTTGTATGGAACCACAAAAGGCCATGAATAGCCAAAGTAATATTGAAGAAGACCCAAGTGGGAGGCATCACAATCCCAGACTTTAGCCTCTACTACAAAGCTGTAATCATCAAGACAGCATGGGTTTTGGCACAAAAACAGACACATAGACTAATGGAATAGAATAGAGACTCCAGAATTGGACCCACAAAAGTATGGCCAACTAATCTTTGACAAAGCAGGAAAGAATATCCAATGGAAAAAAGACAGTCTCTTTAACAAATGGTGCTGGGAGAACTGGACAGCAACATGCAGGAGAATGAAACTAGACCACTTTCTTACACCATTCACAAAAACAAACTCAAAATGGATAAAGGACCTGAATGTGAGACAGGAAACCATCAAAACCCTAGAGGAGAAAGCAGGAAAAAACCTCTCTGACCTCAGCCGCAGCAATTTCTTATTTGACACATCTCCCAAGGCAAGGGAATTCAAAGCAAAAATGAACTATTGGGACCCCATGAAGATAAAAATCTTCTGCACTGCCAAGGAAACAATCATCAAAACTAAAAGGCAACTGACAGAATGGGAAAAGGTATTTGCAAATGACATATCATTGTTGCACTATATGCTAACTAATTTGGATGTAAATTAAAAAAAAAAGTAAGACAACTTAAGAGAAAAAGAAAAAAGAAGACATCCAGGTGGCCAACAGGCACATGAAAAGATGCTCAGCGTCACTCCTCATCAGGGAAATACAAATCAAAACCACACTGAGATATCACCTCATGCCAGTCAGAGTGGCTAAAAGGAACAAATCAGGAGACTATAGATGCTGGCGAGGATGTGGAGAAACGGGATCCCTCTTGCACTGTTGGTGGGAATGAAAACTTGTACAGCCGCTCTGGAAAACAGTGTGGAGGTTCCTCAAAAAATTAAAAATTGATCTACCCTATGACCCAGCAATAGCGCTGCTAGGAATTTACCCAAGGGATACAGGAGTCCTGATGCATAGGGGCACTTGTATCCCAATGTTTATAGCAGCACTTTCAACAATAGCCAAATTATGGAAAGAGCCTAAATGTCCAACAACTGATGAATGGATAAAGAAATTGTGGTTTATATATACAATGGAACACTACTTGGAAATGAGAAAGAATAAAATATGGCCTTTTGCAGCAACGTGGATGGAACTGGAGAGTGTGATGCTAAGTGAAATAAGTCATACAGAGAAAGACAGATACCATATGTTTTCACTCTTATGTGGATTCTGAGAAACTTAACAGAAGACTGGGGTGGGGGGAAGGGAAAAATAGTTAGAGAGGGAGGGAGCCAAATCATAAGAGACTCTTAAAATGTGACAATATACTGATGGTTGATGTGGGGGTGGGAGGGGAAAGTGGTGATGGGCATCAAGGAGGGCACCTGTTGGGATGAGCACTGGGTGTTGTATGGAAACCAATTTGACAATAAGTTTCATATTAAAAAAAACAATTATTATGTTTGGAGTGTTTGGGTGGATTAGTTGGTTAAGTGTGTGACTCTTGATTTTTGGCTTAGGTCATGATCTCATGGCTCGTGAGATCGAGCCTGGGCTGTGTGCTGCCAGCACAGAATGCTTGAGATTCTGTCTCTCCTTCTCTCTCAGGCCCTCTCCTGCTCTCTCTCTGTCAAAATAAATTTTAAAAAAATTTTAAAAATAAAATAAAATTTACAGTATAGTAATGCTATTATTTTTGATAATTTCATAGTCAAATAATAAATAGTTTTCACAAATCTGGTGCAATGAATGCTGTTGCTCAATAAATATTTATTGAGTGAATGAATTAATGGGTAATGAAGTAAATAATCCTCATTTTTTTAACACTGATTCCCCAATCAAGGCTTTCATCTCCTCCACACCCGGAATCCTGCCCTTCATATGTAACACTCACAACAAACAAATACCCCTTCATATAAACACCCCTTAATATTATCCTGATTTAAAAAAAGAAAATAAATATTCCTGTTATCAATTACTATATAACAAGCCATCTCAAAACTTGTTTAATCATTGATCTTAAAAACCAATTATTTTCCATCAAGGGTCTGTGAGTTCATTGATTTCACCTGGGTGGTCTTTGGGCCCGCATATGTATTTGCTGGACATGGGCTGGGAATGAAATAATCTGAAGCCTCAAGAAGGCCTGATGGCTAAGGTGGCTCATTTAACATGACTGGCAGTTACTGGTAGCTGTCAACTGTGAGTAAAGCTGTTATTGTGAAGTGCTGTACCTACAAGACGCCTCTCCACATAACTCAGGCTTTTCAAATAATGGTGACTGGATTCTTAGGAGACTGGGAACATCAAGAGCATGCATTCTGAAAGACAAGGAGTGGAATAAGGTCTAGGTGTATAACTTGGCACACCATAATTTATGCAATATTCTATCGGGCGAAGTAGTCATGGATCCTTCCCAGATTCAAAAGAAGTAGTTTCCACCTCTCTTAAAGGTATGAAAGGGAGTCACAGAAACCAGTTACTTCAATTTGTTTAAATTAACGACCATAAAATACTAATAAAAGACATCTTATTTCTGCTGTTGTTATTATTTCCTATATTTATCACTGATTCTTCAATCTTCACATAACCCTATGTCCTAATTTTGTATTTGAGGAAAGTGAGGATGGAAACAGTTTTCTAACTTCATAAAAGTGACACAGTAAGAGCTCAAACACATATATGCCTTTGCCATTTTATTTCATTATTCTTTTACTCTACCATGAAATTTATCAAGATTTCCTGTGCTCTCTCACAACAAAGCTAAATTCTTGTTTCTTACATATCCATAATCTGCCCTATCCCTGCCTATGCAATCTTACATCTCTCTGCTTCCTCCATACTGTCCTTCTCATAACAACTTTACTCCCCTTACCTGGGACGCCCCCAATCTCACCCCCTCCAACCTAAATCCTATGAACTATTTATGCTTTCTTCAGAGACCACCAATCCTTTCTCTGAATATTTCCCTATATATGGCAGCCCATAATGACTTCCCCTTCTATAGAGTTAAAGTACATTTTTTTACGTAATGGTTCACAGACTTGTTGTTTTCACTTGTGTTATTTTTATCTTTCCAACTGCATTAGAAATTTTTGTGGCTATGATCTATGTCATTAAGTCTTAATATTCTTTCGGAATCCCCTCTAACTCCCATCTTCTAAGAATGGTACACCAGAGAACTGGCAATAAATTACACCATGGTGCAAAGTCATGCTAGAGTCAACTGGAGCCCTCCATACAGAAACTATCAATGGCAATATCAGTCAGAAGTATCTAGTTTGAACGTAGTTAAGTCAAGCACAATATGCAGGCCATATGCTCATGCGAATTTTGTGCTGTGTTCACCCTTAGCCTTCTTAGCAAATTAGAAAGAAAACCCTATAGAGCAAAGTGGTCCAACAAAACAGCAGAGCTAGTGGCTACATGCTGTGACTTCTAAATTTCCATTAAAGAATATTTTCCCTTCTGCTAGGTAGAGATCGAAATGCCTTTGATAGGATAATTCATTCCACAATTAAGAATGAAACTTAAGGCCCAACTTCACTAAAATTATAAGATCTTTTCCAAAGCAGGCTCTGATCTGTTATAAAGGGTGAAGGGATAAGAAGTTGCTGAGCATATTGTCAGGAAGGAGGTTTCTCAAGAAAGAAAAAAGAAAATGAGGAGACAAGTACACCTGTTTGCCTAGGAGGTTGTACCTGCTATTGTTTAACTTCCCAAAGGAGGAAAGAAGATGTCCTAGGGCAACAATCCTGCATGAGTAAAATAAACAAATTTTCCTGATAGCCTGATGGGTGGGGTACCAACCATCAGTCATCCCCTTCCATATCTTTCGTTCATGCCCATAACCAGTCTCTACATGGTAGAGGTTTGTAAAATGCTAGCTTGAAATGGTAAGCATGGGAAAGGGGATGATTTGGGACAATATTTAACAGCATCTTTCCCTGCACCACCTTCCTTATCACATACAATTACTAAATGTCTTCCTGAGTCAAATTTTCAAGTCAAAGTATAAATCAGCCAGGAGCCTTAATAAAATGAACTGATCAAGCTCCCCATGGTGTTAAGTCCTTAGGTAGAGATTTGGGGAAGTAGCTTGGCAGGCAGGCTAAGGAATATAGCCAGCCAGCTTGTCTTACCATTAACTTTATTTCCTTTCCTATCAGGAACAGGTAATCTTGTTCAGCTGCCCATTTAGTCTTAATAAGCCAACTTGAAAGCCCTAATGGGAATGCTAAAAAACCTCATTTCTGAGAGTCAGATGATTTCTGGTTACCAGAGGCACAATTTTCTACCTCCAATTGGCCAGGTATTTGACATCTACTGGGGTGAGAAAAATGACTTTATAATGGGGAAATGAACAAATGTTTGGAGTTTGTTTTATTTGTCTTGAGAATTATTATTACTAGAATTTGTTTGCCCCATTTTTGCCTGCCACACTGACAAATTTATTTCAAAGCTATAAAAAAACGTTACATGGAGTAAGGCATGTGGTTCTGCAAAGAAAATTATAGGCTTGTGAAATAATCTCTCTTGGCATCCTTGTCTATTACAATTCTAAAATACTTTTAGAATTAATTGGAACACTCTGAATATTTATAAACTATTTAAGGAATCCGATATATCTAGGTTCTCCCAGAAAAACTATGTCCATGATCCTTAGGATTTTTTTTTCATCCCTGCCCCACAATATGGCAGTGACTAGTATGCTACATGAAGCTTTTAAGCTTATAACATGTCATTACTTGACTGACAGCACAGAAAAGAGGATGATAATAGTTATTCCTAATGTAGCCTCATTGGTAGAAGGCAGACACTGGTGCCTATCCTCTGTTATGGCCACAATCCATCCCTATCTTTGGCTTGAACACAACTGGAATGACTGCAAATTTGGCATCTGTACTCTGGTCAAGGAAGAACCACAGAGAACGACTGCTATTGCAGCATGTGCTGTGCATGAATCTGCCTAAATCCATCTGCAGTGGTTCCAAGGGGAAACACTGTGAGTTTGTTCCCTGGTCAAGGAGGTAAAGAGGCCCACCTTGCCTCACATCAGAGCCACAAACAGAGGTAGGCAAGGTAGTCATTGCCATACATTAGCCAAAGATCCTCATCTATATCAGATGTTGAACAAATTGCCCATGAAAGTAAGTTCTTGGCACCTGTCATGCATTCCTACCCATTTTTCAGGCACTGTGAAGAGTGTGGGTTGAAAAATTGGACGGTTCACCCAATCCCATCTCCACTTGCTCTCCAGATAAGATGAGCAAGTCTCGGATCAGTGAAAGAGTCCGCTGTTTAAGAAGTCTCTTCTCCCGAACAAAACAAATATACTTTTTAAATGAGCATATCATCTTTAAAAAAAATAATAAAAGGGGCGCCTGGGTGGCTCAGTCGGTTAAGTGTCCAACTTTGGCTCAGGTCATGATCTCATGGCTTGTGGATTCCGGCACCGCATCAGGCTCTGTGATGACAGCTCAGAGCCTGGAGCCTGCTTCAGATTCTGTGTCTCCCTCTGTCTCTGCCCCTGTCCCGCTCACACTCTGTCTGTCTGTCTGTCTGTCTGTCTGTCTCTCTCTCTCTCAAAAATAAATAAATATTAAAAATTTTTAAAAAATAATTTAAAAATATAAAACAAGCATAGTATCTTAATGAATTCTGCCTTTATTAATTTGGCTATTAACTCACTTCAAAGGAAATTCAAAATATTTTAATTGAATCTATGATGTTACCAAATATATGAAATAAACACTTTATGAACTTTAAGGCAGAGTTGCCTTAAAAACGGTAATGCACATATCTCTTGCTACTTAGTTGACTATGCATTTGGTTAGTACAAGGAGAGCATTAAGAAATTCTAGGCTTTCCAGCCATATGTATATCCCAAAGTCTTGTAAATTCTTACCCTTCACTTTTAAAAATAATCTAAAAATGAAATCCAAAGTTTCTTAGCATAGAACCACCCATTCCAGCACCTGTTTATAATTTTAAAATGGAAATATAGAAGCCAAATGATAATATCCAAACTGTTAAAGAAGCATCACTTCTGATTTGGGCTCCTGAAAATAATTCCACCTATCGACAGGTGTTATTTATTTATGTTTGAAATCTCCTTGTACTTATTTTTTTCTTTACTTTTCAAATGAGATACTGAAGAAATAAAACAAAGAAGCTGGGAACCAAATTTAATAACAATCTGAAATGCACAGGTAAAACAACATCAAAAACGTTCCTTATTCCATAGTTGAGACCAGAAAGAAGAAAGGGTGAAATGCAATGTACCAAGAATATATCTCAAAGAAGACAGTATTAAATATAAATGTGTACTGAGTCTACGAGAATGAAAACCTACATTCGATAGTAAAGACAGTAATTTTTAAGTTTAGTACATATCTCCAAGATGCCAAAATTAACTTTCTAATAACTCTCATTTCTTTTCTGGACGTTGGCCATGTCTTTCTCCAGTTCTCCTGCACTAAACTATGTGTAAAAGTCATCCGAACAGAGAATTGAAAAGTATAAAAATCCTTACTAGAACTGCTATTTTCAACTGATGCCAAGCAACTGTTTGAAAATTGTTATAATAAAATTACTAGATCGACCTATGGTTTTTATGTAAGAATAAAACAGTCTTAAAACATTTTCTAAGTATACGGTCAGTTTTGGAGTGGGATTAAAAAAAAAAAAAAAGCAGTTACTAAGCTTTATTGAAGACACCAGAATTTTTCCATTCTTCAAGTTTTGGACTTTGATGCCAAGAAGGCATTCACATAATCAATCATGGTCTATTTCTATGGTTTTCATGATCTCTGAAATACAATTTTATTTTAAAAAATTAATGTTTATTTATTTTTGAAGGAGAGAGAGACAGAGTGTGAGTGGGGGAGGGGCAGAAGAGAGGGAGACACAGAATCCTAGGCAGACTCCAGGCTCCAAGCTGTCACCACAGAGTCCTACACGGGGCTCGAACTCAGGAGCTGTGATATCATGACCGGAGCCAAAGTCAGACACTTAACTGACTGAGCCACACAGGCACCCGTGAAATATCATTCTAAAGGTTAGCAGAATGAAGTACAAATTTTGGAAACTATGGAACTTGAGAACGTACTTGGGCCCTGAAAGCCTAATTTAGGAATCTTAACTACTTCATATTTAAGAGTAATATTACCAATAAATAAACTACTGAAGGCTCTATTGCAAATGCACAAGAGGGAAAGATTATTAAACCATATTTTATTATTATTTTTTACTTTTCTCTTGGTGTTTCTCAGACTACAATGCTTAATGTGAGGCATTAAAATGTTATGGTTAGTTCAGAATGGTATTAACATTTAAATACCATATATACATAGTCTAAAATGTACTCTTTGATGTATTATTTATTTAAGAACTTTTTACATATTCAAATTGATATTTAATGCAATAAAATGGATAGCACTCAGTTATCAATCTTTTTTATTACATCATGATTTACCATTTGGAAAGAGATGGTTTTGTAAGATTCTTTACATTCTGCACTTGCATTCTGCTTTAATCTCCTATTTATAGTGATTCCAAAATAGATCCATTTAACTGTTAGCTAAAGTGCACAAATAGTCAAAATTAAACCTCACTACAGTTTGCTGAGCACAGTAAAGATAGAAAATCTCACTTTGCTACAGATTTGGGTCCCCTTCAAAAGATAAAAGGAAAAACTAATAATGCAGAAATCTCAAGATTGATAGTGTTAAAATACAGTTTAGGGATTTAGATGAGCCTTTGCCATTAGATTATTTCTCAACACAAGCTTACAGTGAAGTTGAATTAAAATAGACAAGGTCAACAGAGGTGGTTAACTCTCAGGATAAATCACAGACTAACATGATTAGGTATCTGGAAGTAAGTACGTCACCCACATTTTTCTTATCACATGACCAACTCAGAAACTATAAACCTAAATCCAAAAAGAAATACAAAATAACAAAATGGAATAGAATAAGAAAATTAGAAGAGTATGACCAGATACTTATGTTTTGTATCATACAGTTGTAAAGTCAGAGACTCATGGCCTGTACATTCAGATTTTCTTCGGGTTTTATAACAACCAGTTTCTTAGGGGATTGGCCAGTGTTTCCATATTGGTGAAGGTGAATAATTGTTGATACTTCTACTGAAATTATTCAACAATTGTTTGTATAAAAAAAGATTTAAAAAGACCCCAGTCTACTTTGCCTTGGGCCTTGACTCCTTTACCTTCTTTCCCTTCTTTCTCCCTTTCCCCTTTTTTGCTACTTTCTCCTCTCCTAAATCTTGACAAACTGCAGCACTTGAAAAAACAGCTATGGACAGAACTGTTCTGACAATTTGTGAGAAGGGGATTGCACCAATGATCCCAAGAAAGAGGCACAGAAAACCATTCCTACCTAGAGTTTTTCAGTAGTTAAAGAAGACAACTACATTCTGTCATGACACCCCTCTCTTCCCCAGTCCCTGTAAAACTCCAATCCTGTTTCCACTTTGGCAGTTACTGGGTCTTCAAGGGCTTCTTAATGCATATCAGCTAAATAAAGCCTTAAACCTCTACTTGAGTCACTTGAACTATTTCTTGTTTATAGTTTTCAATTAAGCTTTTGTATTAAGGCTCACTTTTCTGAGAATATAAATATTTGAAATGTCAAACAGTAATAAAATTATTATCCCAGTTCCATAATTCAGCACTACTGGATGAGTGAGTGTTAATTGAAGAGGAAATGTATCATCACTCTCAAGAGAATGATCTAATATGTACCCTTCAATCTTAATTGATTATCATTTCACTGTCAATTAACACCTTTGTTTCATTTACATCAACAAAATAGAGTACATCTATCTTAATAAAAAAATCCTCCTAAAGGAACATGACAATAATAGATGTACAGTAAACATTTATTACATGGATGAACATGTAACTGTACTTTTATTCTCAGAAAAATCATGAGAGAAGGAATGCTGATAGCTTTAGTGAGGAAGCTGGTAAAGGGCAATAGCTAATAGCCAAAGGTTTCCTTTTCTACTCTTTGAGGTAGCTACTTGGACTTCTCTCTGAAATACCAATAAATGAGTCACTATTAATATATTCATTTCTTCTTTTATTATTCTGGTAATACTAAAAATTTACTTTATACTGGGTGCCTGGGAAGCTTAGTCAATTAAGCATCCAACTCTTGCTTTTGGCTCAGGTCATGATCTCATGGTTTGTGAGATAGAGCCCTGTATCAGGCTCTGCACTGACAGCACAGAGACTGTTCAGGATTCTCTCTCTCTCTCTCTCCCACACACACACACACACACACACACACACACTCTCACTCTCTCTCTCTCTCCCACTCTCTCTGCCTCTCCTTCGCTCAGGCTCTCTCTCTCTTAAAATAAATAAACATTCAAAAATTTACTATATACTAGACAGTCTATTGGGAACTCTGGTAAGTAAAAGGATTACTTGGATATAGCTTTTCAAATAAGGACCTGCCTTATGTACGGTTGTCTAGAAAGAGACCTTGAGATGGGGATTGCTGTACAGGTGATTTATTAAGGATGTGTTCACAAAGGAACCTGCAAAGGGTGTGGGGGAAACATAATGGGAAATTGGAGGAAGCTAATAAGGGGTATGATCTCAAATCTTAGTAGAGTAGACAGAGCCTATTACTCTAAGATAGCTCTGGAGTATAAGTTTACCTCAGAGTTGTCCTCCACAACTTGCTCACAGGAAAGAGAGCTAGGATTCCAAAATCCAAACTCTGTCAGGGCACTGATCAAGAGTTGCCCCAAGGTTGGGCTGGAGGGCAGTGATTTCCCAGGCACTCCCTTTTCACTAAACAAAACCATTGCAGCAGCATTTTTCCCAAAGAAAAGCTGTAGGTACTGCATATTAGTAGGGGGGCCGCTGTCCCCCTATCCTGAACAAAAATATATCTGGATAGATCACCAAAAAAATACCTTTAGGCACATATAGCCAAGTATCTGTAAGGAAAATGTAGAGTTATGGGGGAAAAAAAAAAAGAGAGTGATATACAGACCAGAAAACAGTTACAGACAACAGACTGCAGAACTTCAGTGGAGGGAAAGATTAATTGCAAGGGGATTTCTGGAAAGACACCATGGACAAAATATTAGAGCTGGGCTTTGAATACTGGTACATTTTGATATGGATGGAAAGAATTTTATGTACTGAGAGCAGTGTTGATAGTCACATAGAAGAGAAACATTAGAGAGCATGTTTGGGTAAAACTAGATTTGGTCAACTTAATTAGAGCACAAAGAATATGTGCAGGATAAATAAAGGGTAGGCTATAACAACAGTGTGGGGAAGGACCAAACAGATCCTTGAAATCCAGGATCGAAAATGTATAGGATAAATGGCAGGCATCACGAGGAATCTGATTATAAAAGTGGCATAATTGCCAGATATAATTGTGCTATCTCAGGCTGTCTTTTTTAGCAAATATGTGAGAAGTCTTAGCAAAAGTAAATATGATTTTCTTGACTTTTAATTTCAGAAATAAATATGTATTCCACATGTCATATTTCTACTGTACCAAAGAGTAGATATCTCTGATGTAATTATATAACCAAAGAGTATCTCAAGTCCAAAAATAATTTCTTATTTTCAGTCATTAGAAGTTCTCACAACTCAAATTAGTGAATGACTTCTAGGTTTTTATGCAAAAATCTCTAAAATGAAGCCAACATGAGTAGCCACAGAGCAGATGGAAAAAGCTACAGAATAGCCATGACTTTTTGGCCCTTAGTCCTTTCATTAGTGGCTGGCATGTGTAAAACACGTTTGTTCACTGCTACTATAATTGATAGGTAGACAGCTTTGATTTTTACAGTACACACATTGCAGCTCAAGCATTACCCAATAGGAATTTTGTTTGCTATTGTCCTCATAACAGGACAGAGGTAATCATTTCATCCAGGCTTTGGTAAAGAAACTAAAGAGGAAGAGCAGTGTTGCCAAAAAGTCAGTAACTGTCGCTCAATTTATTATGGGGTTGTTCTCACAGGAATGGCGGTATAAAATAAATCCAAGAAAATCCAAAGTACAGTTTATGACCAAATAGACCTTAGAAGGTTTCAGATCATTCCATTAAACAGGAGTAGTCTAGGGCCTTTGCATGGACACTGACTTCCATGAGAATGAATAACAAAACAACTTAACTTTATGGAACACTGACTACATGTCAGGCAGCAATATATATGAGATATATCTTTTTAGGAGGCAGGGAAACTGATAAGAATTCAAGAACACAAAAATAGTAAGTATTAGAGTCAAGATTTGAACCCATATATTCTCTCCCTCTGGAAACTGTGCTTAGATATTGCTATAGACTGAATATGTATGCCCCCCCACCAACAAATTCATATGTTGAAACCCTAACCCCTAATGTGGTGGTACTAGGAGATGGGGCCTTTGGTTGCTGTGATGATGAGGGTAGAGCCATCATGAATGGGATTAGTGCCTTTGTAAAAAGATCCAGGAGAGCTCCCTCACCCCTGCCACTGTGTGAGGACACAGTGAGAAGATGGCTGTCTAAGAAACAGGAAATGAGCCCTCACAGGAAAATGACTCTGCTGGCACCCTGATTTTAAACTTCCCACCCTCCAGAATGGTGGCAAATAAATTTCTATTGTTTATAAGCCACTCAGTCTATGGTATTTTTGTTATAGCAGCCAGAACAGACAGATAAAAAGCGGTACTGAGATTGGGGTGCTGTTTTAATATCTAAAAATGAGGAATTGGTTTTACAACCAGAAAATGTAGAAGCTGGAAGAATCTTTAAGTTTATGCTAGAAAATGCCTACATTTCATGAATGGACTTTTAAAAGCGATTCTGGTGAGAGCTGACAAAGAAAAGAGGAGAGCTATAAAGAAAACCTCAATGTTCTTAGATTACACGTAAATAATCCTGAACAGAATGTTGGTAGAAATATGGATGAAAAGGTCATTCTGATGAGGTGTCAGACAGAAGTGAGGAACATGTCATTGAAAACTGGATAAAAGATGGTCCTTGCCATAAAGTAGCATAGAACTTAGCTGAATTGTGCTCTAGTGTTTTGTGGAAAGTAGAACTTGGAAGCAATGAAATTAGATATTTAGCTGAAGCTATTTCTAAACAAGCTGCAGCTTAGCTCCTCCTGACTGCTTATAGTAACATGTGAGAAGTGAGAAATTACCTAAATATGAAATTGTTAAGCAAAAAGGAAGCAGAACTCAAAGAATTAGAAAATTCTCATGCTATCCATATTATAAAACTATATCCATATTGAGAAAGCCTGGTCAGAAGAGAACAGTAAGGGTGTGACAAAACAACAGAAGATTAGAATTGATCAGCCATCTCAACAAATGTTGGCAGCTATTCTCCCAAACAATGAAAGAATGACCCTGAAGGCAATTCAGAGTTCATCAGAGCTGCTGCTCCCATCACAGGCCCAGAGCGGAAGGGTCAAAGGCCACAGTGGTTTCAAAGGAGGAGTCACCAGTCCCTGTCGGACTGTGGAGCATGCTACCTGGCAATGCCTCACATCCCGGGTTCCGCTCCACACACTCCAGCCTCATGGTCTTCTGTCCATTCAGGAATGATGCTGACATGCCTTGGTACAGTGCAGGCCTCCATGTCCATCACCCCCTTCCACACACACACACACCAGACAGCACAAGTGGCAAGTTCTGGAGTTCACGTGGTGCCATCTCTACTGGCATGCAGATTACAGAGCTCATGAGCTATGCTTCTACTTAGGTTTCAAAGGATGGGGCCACATGGAGCCACAGACTGGGAACTCCAGCCCAAAAGGGTCAAAGGCCCCATGCAGAGAGCCACTCCTGGGCCATGCTGCTGAACCTGGAGGACAGAACATCAAGTACAGAGGGTTACTTATGACCCTTGTGATCTCATAGAGTTTGCCTTGTAGTTTGAACTTGACTGGGTTCCCTTATCCTTTTCTTCTTTCCTATATTTCCTTTTTGCAGTGGAGACATCTATGCTGTGTCTGTTCTACCATTGTATTTGGAAGAACATGACATGTTTGGTTTCACAAGTTCACATCTAGAGAGCGATTTGCCCCAGGATGAATCACACCTTACGTCTCACCCATATCTGATTTAGATGAGACTTTAAATTTTAGACTTTTAGAGTTGATGCTGGAATGAGTTAAAACTTTTAGGGCTGTTGTAATGTAATGAACTTATTTTGAATGTAAGAAGGATATGAATTTTGGAGGGAGTGGGGGCTAGGGCAAAATACTATGGACTAAATGTTTGCATCCATCCAAAATTCGTATGTTGAAACCCTAAACCCCAAAGTGGTGGTATCAGGAGGTGAGGCTTTGGGTAGGTGATTAGGTCACAAGGGTGGAGCCTTCATGAATGGGATTAGTGCCCTTATGTTAGAGCTCAGAGACCTCCCTTGCACCTTTGCCATGTAAGGCAAAAAGATGGTCATCTATGAACCTGGAAGCATGCTCTAACCAGACTCTAAATCTCTTGGTTCCTTCATCTTGGAATTCCCAGCCTTCAGAACTATGAAAAGCAAATTTGTATTGTTTATAAGCCACCCAATCTAAGATATTTTTGTTATAAGGGCCCAAACATACTAACAGATGTATTAATGAAAGTTATCTCCTGAGACTACTTGAGAGGGCTCTCAGTTTTTATTTGAAGCTGTATGTTTCTGGTACAGCAGTAAGAAGACTCTCTGAAAACATTAGTGTGTCTTGCTTCAGAAAAGTGACATTGCCATACTGAGAAAAGACTTTTTTATTCTGAATGCAATGGGCATCCATTACATTGTGCCCACACTAATGAAAGGAATTGTGGAACCCTGGCAATGCCATATCTCCTATACATGTCTCAGGCATCTTTCAGTGATATGGACTGTTTCCTAGTAGAGAAAACATAGGAAAACTACACAGAAAATACCAAAGTGCCCCCTGGACTTTGCAAGCAAAACTGATTTTGAAGGGCTGCATTACTGAGTCAGAGGCTTTGGAAAGTGTGAGGGACAGTAAGCATAAACAATTTGGCACGTAATAACAAGAGAAAGAGAGGTGGGCACCAGTAGTTAAGTGATGGAGTGAGGTCAGCAGAGTCCTGGCAGGGCAGAAATATTTCTGCACTCAGCCACAGAGGGGTCCTGAACAAACTTGGAGATTGTGAGTTGATGATGGAATGAGTGGGTTTGCCACAGAAATCAGGGGAAAGGAAAGGGTAAAATACTTTCATAATAGGAGGAGTGAAGACCTAACAGATGAGAGTGAGGCCTGGTCTGCAAGAAAGTCAAAATCTCATGACAATTCCTCATTTCACTTGAAGTAGAGGCCACGGTCCCTATTATGACCTAACAGCCCTAAATATTATTCCTCATTCTTTTTTTCTGTTATATGACCTCCTACTGCCCTCCATCTTGCTCATCCTACTTCAGGCACACTGGCTTTGTTTTTCTTCACACAGTCTGAGCATGCTTTTGCCTAATGATTTTACATTGGCTGTTTTCTATATCTGGAAAAATATTTTAAAAAAAAAACCTGAGAGGTTCCACCTCCAGTTATATGCATGGCCAACACCCTGAGCTCCCCTGTCTTGGATCCAATCATATTCTCTCCATGAAACCTATTTTTACAATGTCATTTACAATTGCAACCTGTCCTCATCATATTCCCCAGTTCTTTACATAAAACGTCATTAGAACAGTTTATGGAGATTCTATTTCTCCTCTATTCAGGAGCACGAAAGAACTATACTTCACACTTAAAGTTCAGCTTGCCCATCTGATTTCCTCTGGCTAATGAAATGAGCATAAATGACATGTATCAGTTCTGATTGGAAGCCTTTTGGAGCCAGACTTAATTTGCCACTTTCCCTTCCCACTGCCACCAGGAACCAGCCATACTCCAGATGATGGAGTAAGAAATACAATATGTGTTGTGAAAGACATTAATATTTGGAAGTGGTTATATCAGGGAAACCTATCCTCTTCTGACAAATATACTCAAAATATGTTTTACTATAGAACTCAGTACATTCTACCATCCCATATATAATTTACTATACTGGTAAGTAAAGTGGTAAATAAGTAAATAGATAGAAGGTCATAAGCTTTAACCCCCTGCCAGAACATAAATTCCAGAATAAAAAGGGAACTCTGTTTTATTTCACATCGCACTCTAAACACTATGAACACCGTGTGCCTGGCATATAGTAGGGACTCAATGAGTGTTTGGGGGAATGACTCTACTAATCAATAATGTGCTTTTCAAAGATCAATCGGATACATAGGGAATGAAAGTACTAGGAGAAGTAAGAACAAATTAGAGTTGTCTTAAAGAGAATGACAGCGCTGGAATTCACTAAACAAGGAATTTAGTTCAATGGAAAGTAGTGGGCTTTTATACTTAAAGCAACAAGGCTATGGTAGTTACAATGCGCGATTTAGAAATATGGAAGATAGAAATTTAGACTGGGATTATGTAGACATGTAGAAGATCCCTTAAATTAAATGTTTATATTTATACTTGTATGAAAATTATTAATTTATGGACTTCATCAGATTCAATTTGACAGACTGAAAAATGCCAATCTCATGTAACAGAAAAAAATTTTAATACCTTACGCTCTTATATAATAAGCATTACACTGACTAAAAGCTTATATGAAGGAAACTGAAATTTCTAAAATATCCTAGGGTAGAGGTTGAGAGCTAGGTTACTTCAAAAATCAAGTAGTAGTTTTCATTTTTTAAATAATTTTTATTCATTTATTTTTAGAGAGAGAGAGAGAGTGAGCAGGGGAGAGGGGCATAGAGACAGAGGGAGAGAATCTTAAGCAGGCTCCACTCTCAGCACAGAGCCAGACACGGGGCTTGATCCCACAACCCTGAAATTATGACTTGAGCTGAAATCAAGAGTCAGATGCTCAACTGACTGAGCCACCCAGGTGCTCCTCAAGTAGTAGGCTTTAGAATATATTCTTGACAAGCTAAGGTTTCAGGGTCTGGAGAGCATTAGAACAGACAGAAGAGAAGGGAACAGAAGGGAATGGAAGGGAAGGGAACGGAAGGGAAGGGAAGGGAAGGGAAGAGAAGAGAAGAGAAGAGAAGAGAAGAGAAGATGGTCAAAATATAGCTTAAGGAAGAAAAGTGGCCAATGATATGTATCAGTAGCACAAAGAGAACAATGATTTCTCACTTTTAAATGTAATAATGAGTAGTCATTACATGCAGGCCCTGTGATCTTGAGTGAAGCAGGACTCTCTATAAGAGCAATTTCCAGAAAAGACTGAGAGCCTACAGCTGTCAGCAGGGAGCCCACCCACTGAGAAGCTGAGAAGTGGGGTAAAATCCTTCCATTTTAATCAGGATTCTGGGCAATGCATTAATAGCATTCATTGTAGTGCCATCCTAAACATCTTACCTATATATTTTCTAGTACCATATGGCATAATACAATATTTTAGCAAAATATAAATTGGCAAAATCATAAATAGACTTGTAATACTTATTTTTTATAAATTTTTAATGTTTTTATTTATTTTTGCGAGAGAGAGACAGAGCGCGAATGGGGGAGGGGCAGAGAAAGAGAGACACACAGAATCCAAAGCAGGCCCCACGTAGACAGCACAGAGCTCAACATGAACTGCGACATCACAACCTGAGCTGAAGTCAGACGCTCAACCGACTGAGCCACCCAGGCGCCTCAAGACTCACAATACTTATTATTGTTCTACTAGTTTTTTTTTTTTTATAAAATGAGCCTTAGAGCTCTCTATTTTAGTATATAAAACTCTTACTCATTCTTTTACACGATTGCTTAATTTTCCATTAAATTGACATACCATAAATTTATTTAAATCTAATTATTTAGGTTTGTGCAAATGCAAGGGTTTTTTTCAGCATGTATTCTAGAAATGTCATTTCTGTATCAAAGATGTGGACATTTTAAGTTGTAGTACATGATGATAACCCTCCTCCCCCCAGATGATAGACTGAGACACCAGGGTGTCTCAGTCGGTTAAGCACTGGACTATTCATTTAGGCTCAGGTCATGATCTCAGGGTCATGAGATCAAGCCCCATGTCGGGCTCCACACTGAATATGGAGCCTGCTTGGGATTATCTCTCTCCCTCTCTCTCTGCCCCTCTCCTTACTCATGTGGGCTCTATCTCTCTAAAAATAAATAAACATTTTTTAAAAGATGATATGCCAATTCACATGCTCTCAAAAAATATATGAGAATGTGTATGTCTCCACAGCTTTGCCAAGTCTGGATGATGGAATTCTTTTTCATTTTTGTCAATGTAATGGAAAATAAAAAACAGTGTGCCATTGATGCTTTAAAGTGCCAATTCACTAATTTCCCACTATTGTATATTACTATTTGATGTTTCTCCAAATCACCTGTTCATATAATTTTCCTGTCTGTATTTTGAACTGTTCAACTATTTTTTTCTTGATATGCAGGCTTTACTTAGTTGTCAACCAAATCCTTTATTTTCTTTCAGTCAATAGTTTATACTTTCATTTTTGTTTATAGAATTGTAGCTCATGAGAATTTATTTTTAAAAAAAACAAAAATAAGCTAAATAGTTCAATTCAGAAATATGAATGACTCAAACAAGAACAATAATATATAATAACCAAATATGTTTTCTCTTTAACAAAGTTTAAAATACATCCCCTAATAGAGTTGTTATAGCAGTACAGGGTACAAGCAGGAAAAAAGAGAAACCATGTTAGGTATTTCAAATAGAAAGGATTTATATGTGGAGTTGTTTATAAACATGTTGACTTAGGTTTAACTTCTCATTTGATGATGAAAAAGGCAGAAAATATTCAATGGTAGGCTTCTCTCCTCCTCCACTCCTCAGTATGTTTTGTGAGGCACATCTTGGGCCAATCCCCAGAAATATTGTTCAATAAACTATTTATCTTTAGTGTCCTCTCAATCACTCTTTTCACTCTCCACCTCACTATATAGTATCAATATATTTTTCTCCTCAGATAAAAGGTCTCTAACAGTTTCTTTCTGCCCTGAAGCCTTCTAATCACAGAAGGAAACAATCAAAAACCCATTTGTTTTGTGAAGCTACTGGTAAGATGAGTCAGCTTTTTCCAACATAGCAATCTTTTAAAGAACCACAGTAAAAAGAAATTACTTAACCCCCCAAATTAATTTCTTCTGGAGGAAATAGAGAAACTGTGTTCATGGGGTCACGAGGGAACACAGGGAAGACAGCAAGTACATGTTTAAGGGAGTAGTACTTCAAACCATTCCATGTACATGTGCAATCTGCCCCTTTCACAAATATATAAAATTCAGGAAATCAACCCACAACCTGTAGGTAGGCAGCTTTTCTTTTCCCTTGTAAATTAAACCACTTAGAGAAAAGCAGAGTGTCTACAGATACATGAAGTAACATTTTCCAGGAAGATGGTAGAATCATTGCAGCAGAAAAAAAGCCACATGAGTATGTTCAATGTTAAACATAGGAGTCGAAGTAAAAATCTTGGTTTCAACTGTCAGTCCTTGTGTGCCACTTTGTGACCATAAAAAGGATTCATACACCTTTTAGGCCACAGCCCCACACTGATAAAATGTGAAGATGTGAGAAGACAAACACCAAGATCCCTCTTAGATATTAACATTCTGTGGTCTAGTATCCTAGCTTGCTTGGTCCCTAACTAGTACACGCAGTTTATTCAGGACCACACAGCACTTGGACAAAAAGATTGGACATCTCCCTTCAATATTTTGACACAGAAAATTTCAGCATGATCCCCAACACCTGCAATTTTAACAAGCTTACCAGGTGATTCTGATGCCCACCAAAATTTGAGAATCACTGGTTTAGACCTTGGTATTTATATGTAATTTCTGAGTTATACACTGGTCTAATTTTCACATCAAGGGGTTAGGCAGACTTAAGTTATTTTTCCCTCTATAATTTTGCTCCCACATATTCTTCCTCTCACAGTAGAAATCTGTTTGTTAGGTAAACTTTGCACTAATGGCAAATTATTCTTTTCAAGGTAATAGACCCTTTGAAAATTGGTAGCTGCTCTGGATATAATTTTGTGGTTTTTAAAACTCAGGGTATGAAGTACACACTGCAAATGTCTCTGAGAAACGTTGCTTCAGAAGTTGAGAAGTACAGCACAGGAATCTGAGCACAGAGTGGGTGCTGTCCACAGTATGCATTATGCCAGAATAATGATAGTGATTAGCATTCATACCATGGGATTTAAAATACAGGAATTTGAAATCTACCACCCTGTCTTGATAAAGTGTAACATGCAATTTTGATGTTGATACTGAACACATTCTTGTTTCTATATCTCTCATATTCCTCCCACTAACAAAGAAAGGGGGCAACACTCCTCCTGAATAAACCTAAGTAACCCATCTCTGAATTAAATACCATCCCATCCAATCCTGAATCTTAGAACCTTGCCACACTCTCTCATCCCTGGTGTTCTAGCACTATTCATCCTTCCTCTATAACTCTCCCTCATTTATGATCGATTGGTTTTTCCCTTTTTGCAGATAGTTACTGGTCTTCTCATTCTTTGGAAGAAAAAAAAAAATCAAAGTCTTACCCACTTCTGATGCTTCCTTTAATGCTCTGTTATTCTTCTCCTTCCTTTTATAGCCAAATATTTCAGAGGAATGCCTATGAATGCCTTCATCACTCACTTCCTCCATAACATGCTTCTTATTCATGTTTTACCCACAATACAAAAAATGCACAAAATATTCCCCCTTCCCATTCCCTCCCATTCTGTATATATAGAGAGGAATTTGATTATACACACACACACACACACACACACACACACACACACACATATATATGGAGAGAGAGAGAGAGGAGTTCGATAATAGTTTCTAATATATATTATGGTTTTATAATACATATATTATAACTTTATACATATGCCTCTTTATATATAGTTTTATATGTCTCTTTATATAGTTATATATAATATATATACAACTGCATACATAAATATATGTGTGTGTATATATATATATATATATATAGGCAATAGATATTAATATATCTAATGAGCTAACTTTCATACACTTGCCTCCTTTATCAATTCCCTTGCATTTTTGCTAAATGAGCCATTTTCCACCCACCCACCAACTCTGATCAGCGAAAATAAATTATGCAAATAAGATGTGTTCACTTGCAACTAATTTAAAAAGTCTAAGGACTTAACACAGCAAATTTATTTCTCTCTCATGAAATAAGACCATCATGGGTTAGTTGGGGCATGAGGAAGCAAGGTTTTCTCATCTCACTTAGGGACTCAAAATGGAGGAACAGCCACAATCACGAACATTGTCATTTACCAAACTAGATAGAAAACAGAACTCTGAAGTATCTCACACCAGTTAATTGTTCCAGCTTAGAAGTGACATACGTTAAATCCATTCATACATCACTGGCCAAAATTACATGTCCCACCAATCCATAGATAATCCAAGAAATGATATCCCTCATGTACTAGAAAGTAGCCTGGTAAGCAAAATAATCCCATGACTTTAAGATATATTTTGTGTGTGTGTGTGTGTGTGTGTGTGTGTGTGTGTGTGTGTGTGTGTCTGTGTGTGTGTGTGTGTATTTCTCCTTTTGGCTTCTTTAGTACTTAATTATCATGATATTCCACTTTCTGTCTATTTTACTCTTCTTCCTACTCACACAGCCCCCAAATACTGTAATAGCTCTATGTTCTACTCTGTTTGCACTACCATTCATATGGGCCTTGCCAATTTTCATATATTTAATGATCTAATCTATTTTGATGATTCCTTGATCTATATTTTCAGACTTCCCTTCTACTACTTCTACAGCTCAATAGCCAGTAGGGACATATGAAGGAGGTGCTAGAAAATTACCACACTTTATAATGGAGTCATATTATAAAAAGCTGCCCTATGGAGAGTTGTAAGATCAATAAGCAAAGGCTTGAGAATGAAAGCTCTTCAGTGGGAACATAAAAATAATCAGTTTGGAACAGAGGGAGATGGGTGGTCACATTTTTGCCTTGAACTTTTGAATAGCAGATTATGTTACGTTTGATCAAGGAAAAGTTTTATTCAAATCCAGCAGTATATTTCAGGGTAATATACTGTGTGGCAGACCTTGTGGTGGGAGTATCCACATTTATTACTTTGTTTAAGCCTAACAGTAAGAAATCTAATGCTTTACATTAAGAATAAAGAGGTCTAATATTAAAATTTTCTAAGATAAATCTTAGAAAAAAAGCAGAAATACTTTAGAATTATTCACCACAGCTAAATGTTTAATAATTGTTGTAAAGACAGAACCATTTGAAAACCACATCTGGTTGTACACATCCTCATGGCTGGCTGCTTTCTTTGGTCTAATTTAATGTTTCTCATGCTCTAAGCATTAAAATTGATATTCAGGGCTATAAGCACAAATGTGATTTTTTCATCCACATCTCTATAAGTTATCATGCAAATTCATCATATGCCTATGTTATATTTCCTATAATTAGGATAACTATGATCCCCACTGGGATACAGTGACATTGATTCATAAACTTTTTCCATCCTTCCATACAAAATAACACCACTTGATATCAGTTGCAATACAATTCAAAAATTCTATTACCCCATGAAATATTTTTCTACTCCCACCAGCAGCCTCAGCTAAGAAGCCTATAAAACACAGAACTATTTAAAAAGAGACAAAGTGAGGGGCACTTGGGTGGCTCAAACAGTGAAGAGACTGACTTCAGCTCAGGTCGTGATCTCGCTGTTAGTAGGTTTGAGCCTTGTGTGGGGCTCTGTGCCACCAGCTCAGATCCTGGAACCTGTTTTGGATTCTGTGTCTCCCTCTCTTTCTGCCTCTCCCTTGCTTGCATTCTGTCTCTTTCTCTCTCAAAAATAACCACTAAGAAAAAAATTAAGGAAAAGAGAGACAAACTGACATCTAACATACCATAAACAAGGGAAGTCCACCTGTATAGAGGACCAAATATAACTTTCTGTCTGAAATATTTCCACTACTCAGCCCTTCTGACACAGGTTACTGGTTTTGATCTAAGAAATTAGTGTCACAAAGTGAGAGGCGTTGCCCTTTTCTTGTGTCTCCAATCTATTTTACCACCATTTTCACAGTTAGTCCATCTGAGTACTGTTTGGCTATCTGTACACCAAGACCTAATGTAACTGTACCAATAGGAGAATTAGAAGTGGTTCAAGGAGTCATGGACTCTATCATTGTATAAGAAAGAATAGTTCTAGCTCATAACTGATCGTTATGGCAGCTATAGATGAGGAGACTGAACCCAAATGTGTATTCACATTGTAAATTGGCCTTTGTTCAACAATGTAACCAGATTTCACCAGGAAAACTCGGCAAAACTTTAGCCTTTCTATTTTCAGTTGTGGATGTATATAATTTTCAGTGCAATATTTACATGGGTAAAAATGTAATCTATAAAGACTATGTTCTTTACATGTTGAAGTCCACAGAAATGTTTGCGTTAAGAACATGGCAAATTTTGCAGCATTAATCATGAATCATCTTGCTTCCCATTCTCCTCTCATGCTGAAATTTCCTCTCATCCTCACTGATCCTCTTTTATTTCTGTCTATTAACCTCTCTTCTGTGATTTTCTTTGCTATCTCCTAGCTCTCAATTTTGGGCTAGTTTTCCTAACTTCTGTTTTCAGCTTTATCCTCTGGTGTAACACCTCCATGGTTGAGTCCACCAGTAATGACATCTCTGTCTAAAAATTCTGAGACATAACATCTAATGGCTTGCATAGTGCCCCTAAAGGTGCTAGCACAATTCAGAACTAGCACAAGTCAGCCATGTGGGTGGAGAGTCAGGGTAATTATAGTCTTCATTAATCTTCTTTCTATATACATTCTACACCATGGTTGCATTATGCCACTAGGTGCTGGAATCATGGTTTCCAGCAATTTGTATTGTTGAAGCCTGAATTTTTGTTACTCTGCCATTAAAGAGCATAAGAAATATTTCACTAGATTTAATACTGTACTGAAAATTGTTTGCATATCTTATAAAAGGTGTGGTTAAAAAGTGTAAGAGCCAAACAATTAAAGTTAAATCAATTTGGATGGATTTAAATTCTAGTGCCACCAGTTGCTAAGTCTGTGCATCAATTTCCTGATCTGTAAAAAGAAAATACTAAAACATATCTCACATAATTATTGTGAAAACCCATTAGAAATATTTGGAAAGCACTGAGCACAGTGTCTGACATACAGTGCTGACAAAATTGGAGGGCAGGTAACTCTAGTGAAGTCTCAAAATCAGTTAAAGAAAAAAAAAAGAAGAGAAAAAATCAGTTAAATTGTTTCACTACGTATTGACAGGTGACCTTCTCTACCACCTAAACCTTAAATCACTTATTTTTACTATAATGTGGTTGAGAGTTTGTTCCTTTAACATGGATAAAGCAGGAGAAATTAGGTAGCAGAATGAAGAGCTAGTAGACTTGATCCTTCTTATTTGTTCAAATTGTACAATAGTAGAGTGACTCCTTATAAGAGCGGTGATTTTTTAACCTCCTCTATGTGGCCTTGGAAAAAGGAGTTTATTATTGTTTGAGGTTTACACTATGGACTCAAGGTATAAACAGTGAGAAGGACTTAAATTAAAGCTTTGTTCCAGTGTATTCTTAAAAAGGTAACTAGACTATTGACTTCATTTTGGATCAGTTCTGGACCAACTCACTGCCCAAAAAGTTTTACACAAGTGTAATTTTAAAAATGTATAATCATATACATAAAATTGTATATCTTTTGTCCATGATGAAATTATTAATATTGTAAAATAAATTAAATTTAGATTTTTTTACCTAGAAATTAAATAAGACAAAACTTAAGAGTGAAGACTGAACACATGCTATTGAATTTACCTGCTATGATCTATCATGTACCTTTAGTTCCCAATTTTTAATGTATCTTCTGTGGCAACATGAGAAATTCTAGAAAACTAATAAAGGCATCAAGGCATCAAGAAACTAAGCAAAGCTATCCCTAACTTACAGTTTCCTTCTCCAAATATCGTTTTCTTGTGTTTTGTTTTGTTTTGTTTTGTTTTGTTTTGTTTTGTTTTGTTTTGTTGTAATGGGAATGGCATCCTAGTGTGGAGCAGCCACGGGTGCTCACCTTTTCTTCTCACTCTGGAATTTGTTGCCTGACTTCATCCTCCTCCCACTAGGATCCTCCTCCTCAGCACTCAGCAGCAGTCCCCTGCCTGCCCTTGCCATTCTCAATCTTACTTTGGGATTTTGTGACTAATGGGTTAAATTGCAGAGAGGGCAGTGCTGTAGACTAAGTACAGAAATGAATGACAGTACTACTGCGCTACCCATGGAGGTATCCTTCTTATTCCTAGCTGAAGGTTTCCACTATTAGTAATATGTGGATTAAAAAAAGAAGTTGGGAGAAACAGTCAAAGAAAGAGGAATATAGCTATGAGGAAAAAAAGAAAAGTTGCTTCTATAACATTCTCATTTCAGTGTCTCTTTCCTATTTTGTGATTTCTCTATCCTGGTTTTTCCTCCTCAACAACCCTATCCTAGATTCCTTTTTTCTTTACTCATGAAACCTACCTTTAACCCTCCCAATCCTAGTCCCTGTATTGCTAGAAGCCAACCTCAGGACCATCCCCCAACACAGGTTTTTATTAATCATCCATGAATAATAAGGTTGGTAAAATTCAAAGTGATAAAAAAATATCCTTGGGACTGCACATATAATATGAATTTCCTTGCTGTGTTATATGACTACATGAAGACAGTTGAGGTCTCTGAAATAATGATAGGGCACTATAAAAATGCATGGCATTATTATTACTATAACCATCTTTTTGCTTTCAAGTATAGGTAGGGCTCAGAAATAACAGGTATCTACATTCACCTAAATAGCTTCCTGTAGCTACACATGCCAGGATACTAAAAGTTCTAGAGGCAATTCTGAATATGTATAAACTAATAAATGGAAAAAAACATTTATTAATCTCTTTAAACTTAAAAAATTGTCCAAGTTATTTTACAGTATCTTTTTAACCAATAGCCAACATGAAAATTCATAAACTCTGAACATTATGAAACATAGAATTTCACAGTATGTTCAAATGTAGTTATGACCTTTGTCCATATATCAGCAGAGCTACAGTAGAGTTAGTGATTAACTCAGTCTTTTAATCATTCAGCACATTTTCATGAAACACTTTTTCTGGATAGTGCATTATGTTAATTCCTAGGAGAGAGGTTCACAAATATATAAACAACAGTCCTTATATAACTTTATAGCCTAGTTAGAGAGATGACACACAGTCAAATAAACTCAAACATGAATGTCAAATAAATAAATCAGATAATGTACACTGTAAGAATTTAGAGTAGGAACAAATCACTTTTAGAGGAAATGATCAGAGAAGTTTATATAGGACTGATGACATGTGAGCTGGACACTGAAATAAGATTCTACTTGTCAGAAAACTGAAAGTTAATAATAATAATAATAATAATAATAATAATAATAGCAAATTTAACAATAATAACAAAAAGCAACCATGATGATGGTTTTCATGTTTGGAGCACACTCTATATATGAAGTACCGTTATCTGTCTTATTTCATCTAATCTTCAAAATAACCCAATTAAGATAGGTACTATCTTTATATTTATTAGAGAGATGAGGAAATTAGGGCTTAGGGAAATATAGCAATTGGTAAATATTACAGAGAAAATAAATGGGAAGACCGTAGTATGAAAATGGGCTGTTGTCCCCCACCTTATACAGATGTGCAGGATGCTGCCAAAGAGGCCCATTTCTCTCTCACCACATCCATAGTACTGAGTCATGAGGCACATGGATAGAGGATTTGGAGAGACTGAAACAATGGCATATAGGACTCTCACAGGTCATTAAAAGGAAGTGAATCCTACAAAATGCATTTTAGACTCCATCAAGAAGTCTACCCAAGAGCCTCTGGGGATGCCTTGCCCACTTATTTTCCTCACCTGGCCTATGGGCATCCCCAGTATTCCATGTGCCTCACCCACACACCTTCCCACTCTATTATCTCCCTTTGTGAACTTCCAATGGCAGTGGTGAGAGAGAGCTTTGGTAGATGGCTAGAAAGCACACATACAAAGCTGGTCAGAATCTATGAGCAAGGGAGGGACCACAAATTTGAGCATTAGGTCCAAACTTTGGAAAACAAAAGAAAGCCTGTCAGCACATGGGCTGGCACCTTGCAGGATCCAGTAAAGGCATACAAGCTTAAGAATTCTGCCACAAAAGGGGCACCTGGGTGGCTCAGTCAGTTAAGCATATGACTTTGGCTCAGGTCATGATCTCACGGCTCGTGAGTTCAAGTCCCGTGTCGGTCTCTGTGCTGACAGCTCAGAGCCTGGAGCCTGCTTTGGATTCTGTGTCTCCCTCTCTCTCTGCCCCTAACCCACTCGAATTATGTCTCTGTCTCTCTCAAAAATAAATAAACATTAAAAAAAAAGAATTTAGCCACAAGAGAGAACAATAAGCATGGAGAGGTACACCCATAGAAAGTTGGAGATAGCCTCAAAATCCCAAACAGGGCTGAGGGAAGGTATTTCTCTCCCTAGGTAATTAGTAAAGACTAAAAATGTGGCTGCTATTTCAACTGCAAAGGCAACAGTGCAAGGAACATTCAAAGTTCAAGGTAACATGACACCACCAAAGGATTACAATAATATTCTAGTACCTAATCCCAAACACACAGAGGTTTGTGATTTACCTAATAAAGAATTCAAAATAGCTATTTTAAGGGAATTCAATGAGCTACAAGAAAACACAGAAAGACAATATAATGAAATCAAGAAAACAATACATGAACAAAATGAGAACTTTAACAAAAGTGTAGAAATGATACAAAGAATCAAAGAGAAATTCTGGAGATGAAGTATATAATGAATGAAATTAAAAATGCAATAAGGACATCAATAGGAGAATGGATCGAGCAGAAGAAATAGTCTGTATTAGAAGACAGGAACTTTAAAATTACGGAGAGAAGATCGATAACAATACCAACAACAAAAGAATGAAAAGAGTAAAGAAACTTTATGAGATCCATGAGATATCATCAAAAGAAACAATTTTCAAATTATTGGAGTTCCAGAAGGAGAAGAGAGGGAGACGGGCAGACAGCTTATTTAGAAAAAAAAATGTCTGAGAACCTAACAAATCTGGAGAGAGACACAGATATTCAAGTTTATAGAGCTCATAGGTCAACAAACAAAATCAATTAAAAGAGTTCCTTCCCAGGTCACCTGATAATAAAACTTATAAAAATCAAAAAAGGTGAAGGGGCAGCCCACCTGGCAAGGCAGAGCCCTGGAAGTCCGGCTTGCAAAAGCGGAGGAGCCAGACTCCGAGAGTTCTGACAGCCAGCGGGACTTAACATCTGGAATGTTAAAAGTCAACAGCTCTGCCCTCTAAGAGCGGGGAGGGCGAGAGGACGCCAGGAGAGAGAGTGGCTGAGCCCTGGAAGACAGAGCTCAGCTCAACGGGGGGAAGATACACTCTGGCGAGCGCCACTTCCCTCTCCCATCCCACAGCCGAAATTCCAAAGGGAACCAGTTCCCGTCACTGAACTTGCTTGCACGCACAAATGCCCCATGCTGTGATTCTGTGGATCCATCCTTTCGACAGGCTTGCCTCCCTCCTGGTGCTGCAGGGCCCCTCCTGCAGAGGACCACCAAAGGCAAAGCGAGCTAAGCCTGCCCCTCTGGCCACAATGCACTTTGCAGATCTACCCTGGCTAATACACCCTTGGCCAGATCCCATCCAAGCAGCACCACAAGCCTGCCAAAGTACAAGTAGCCCAGATGGACTCACCACTCCACACTGAGTCCAGTCCCTGGGAGAGGGGAAGATAAGGTACACACCAGTCTGACTGTGGCCCCAGCCATGGGCTGGGGGCACACATCTAGTCTGACTGCGGCCCCGCCCACCAACACAAGTTTCTCCAGACAGCACAGGGAAAGTGCCCTGCAGTTTGGAGCTACAGCAGGGACTACCCAAAGTGATGAAACGGAAAAATTCTCCTCAAAAGAAACTCCAGGAAATAGTGAAAGCTAACGAATTGATCAAAAACGATTTAAGCAATATAACGGAACAAGAATTTAAAATAATAGTCATAAAATTAAGCGCTGGGCTTGAAAAAAGCATAGAGGACAGCAGAGAATCTATTGCTACAGAAAAAAAGGAACTAAGAAATAGTCATGAGGAGCTAAAAAATGCTATAAATGAGGTGCAAAATAAAATGGAGGCAGCCATAGCGCAGATTGAAGAGGCAGAAGAGAGAATAGGTGAATTAGAACATAAAATTATGGAAAGAGAGGAAGCTGAGAAAAAGAAAAGAAAATCCAGGAGTATGAGGGGAGAATTAGAGAACTAAGTGATGCAATCAAACGTAACAATATCCATATCATAGGAATTCCAGAAGAGGAAGAGAGAGAGAAAGGGGCTGAAGGTGTACTTGAAGAAATCATAGCTGAGAACTTCCCTGACCTGGGGAAGGAAAAATGCATTGAAATCCAAGAGGCACAGAGAACTCCCTTCGGACGTAACTTGAATCGATCTTCTGCACGACATATCATAGTGAAACTGGCAAAATACAAGGATAAAGAGAAAACTCTGAAAGCAGCTAGGGAAAAATAGGCTCTAACTTACAAAGGGAGACCCATTAGACTAGTTGCAGACCTATCTACTGAAACTTGGCAGGCCAGAAAGGAATAGCAGGAAATCTTCAACGTGATGAACAGAAAAAATATGCAGCCAAGAATCCGTTATCCAGCAAGTCTGTCATTCAGAATAGAAGGAGAGATAAAAGTTTTCCCAAACAAACAAAAACTGAAGGAATTCATCACCACTAAACCAGCCCTACAAGAGATCCTAAGGGGGATTCTGTGAGACAAAGTACCAGAGACATCACTGCAAGCATGAAACCTACAGACATCACAATGACTCTAAACCCATATCTTTCTATAGTAACACTGAAAGTAAATGGACTAAATGCGCCAACCAAAAGACACAGAGTATCACAATGGATAAAACAACAAGACCAATCCATTTGCTGTCTACAAGAGACTCATTTTAGACCTGAGGACACCTTCAGATTGAAAGTGAGGGGATGGAGAACTCTCTATCATGCTACTGGGAGTCCAAAGAAAGCTGGAGTAGCCATACTTATATCAGACAAACTAGACTTTAAATTAAAGGCTGGAACAAGAGATGAAGAAGGGCATTATATAATAATTACAAGGTCTATCCATCAGGAAGAGCTAATAATTATAAATGTCCTTGCACTGAATACAGGAGCCCCCAAATATAGAAAACAATTCATCTCAAACAGAAGCAACCTATTGATAAGAATGTGGTAATTGCAGGGGACTTTAATACCCCACTTACAACAATGGATAGATCATCTAGACACAGGATCAATAAAGATACAAGGGCCCTGATTGGATCAGATGGACTTGACAGATACATTTAGAACTCTGCATCCCAAAGCAACAGAATATACTTTCTCCTCGAGTGCACATGGAACATTCTCCAACATAGATCACATACTGGGTCACAAAACAGCCCTTCATAAGCATGCAAGAATTGAGATCACATCACGCACACTTTGACCACAATGCTATGAAGTTTGAAATCAACCACAGGAAAACCTCTGGAAAAACCTCCAAAAGCATGGAGGTTAAAGAACACCCTACTAAAGAATGAATGGGTCAACCAGGCAATTAGAGAAGAAATTAAAAAATATATGGAAACAAATGAAAATGAAAATACAACAATCCAAATGTTTTGGGGTGCAGCAAAGGCAGTCCTGAGAGGAAAATACATTGCAATCCAGGCCTATCTCAAGAAACCAGAAAAATCCCAAATACAAAAGCTAACAGCACACCTAAAGGAAATAGAAGCAGAACAGCAAAGACACCCCAAACCCAGCAGAAGAAGAGAAATAATAAAGAACAGAGCAGAAATAAACAATATAGAAGCTCAAAAAAAAACTGTAGAGCAGATCAATGAAACCAAGAGTTGGTTTTTTCAAAAAATAAACAAAATTGATGAACCTCTAGCCAGGCTTCTCAAAAAGAAAAGAGAGATGACCCAAATAAATAAAATCATGAATAAAATTGGAATTATTACAACCAATCCCTCAGAAATACAAGCAATTATTAGGGAATACTATAATAATTATATGCCAACAAACTGGACAATCTGGAAGAAAATGGACAAATTCCTAAACACCCAACCCCTTCCAAAACTCAATAAGGAGGAAATACAAAACTTGAACAGCCCCATAACCAGCAAAGACATTGAACCAGTTATCAAAAATCTCCCAACCAATAAGAGTCCAGGAGCAGATGTCTTCCCTGGGGAATTCTACCAGACATTTAAAGCAGAGATAATACCTATCCGTCTCAAGCTGTTCCAAAAAATAGAAAGGGAAGGAAAACTTCCAGACCCATTCTCTGAAGCCAGCATTACTTTGATTCCCAAACCAGAGACCCAATAAAAAAAGGGAACTACAGGCCAATATCCCTGATGAATATGGATGCAAAAATTCTCAACAAGATACTAGCAAATCAAATTCAACAGCATATAAAAAGAATTATTCACCATGATCAAGTGGGATTCATTCCTGGGATGCAGGGCTGGGTCAACATTCGCAAATCAATCAATGTGATACATCACATTAATAAAAGAAAAGATAAGAACCATATGATCCTGTTAATCGATGCAGAAAAAGCATTTGACAAAATTCAGCATCCTTTCTTAATAAAAACCCTCGAGAAAGTCTGGATAGAAGGAACATACTTAAACATCATAAAAGCCATTTATGAAAAGCCCACAGCTAATATCATCCTCAATGGGAAATAAATGAGAGCTTTCCCCCTGAGATCAGGAACACAACAGGGATGCCCACTCTTACCGCTGTTGTTTAACATAGGGTTGGAAGTGCTGGAATCAGAAATCAGACAACAAAAGGAAGTCAAAGGCATCAAAATTGGCAAAGATGAAGCCAAGCTTTCACTTTCTTAAGATGACATGATACTATACATGGAAAACCTGAGAGACTCCACCAAAAGTCTGCTAGAACTGATACGTGAATTCAGCAAAGTCGTAGGACACAAAATCAATGTACAGAAATCAGTTGCCTTCTTATACACTAATAATGAAGCAACAGAAAGACAAATAAAGAAACTGATCCCATTCACAATTGCACCAAGAAGCATAAAATACCTAGGAATAAACCTAACCAAAGATATAAAAGATCTGGATGCTGAAAACTACAGAAAGCTTATGAAGGAAATTGAAGAAGATACAAAGAAATGGGAAAACAACCCATGCTCATGGATTGGAAGAATAAATATTGTTAAAATGTCAATACTGCCCAAAGGTATCTACACATTCAATGCAATCCCAATCAAAATTGCACCAGCATCTTCTCGACGCTAGAACAAGCAATCCTAAAATTTGTATGGTACCACAAATGGCCCCAAATAGCCAAAGTAATATTGAAGAAGACCCAAGTGGGAGGCATCACAATCCCAGACTTTAGCCTCTACTACAAAGCTGTAATCATCAAGACAGCATGGGTTTTGGCACAAAAACAGACACATAGACTAATGGAATAGAATAGAGACTCCAGAATTGGACCCACAAAAGTATGGCCAACTAATCTTTGACAAAGCAGGAAAGAATATCCAATGGAAAAAAGACAGTCTCTTTAACAAATGGTGCTGGGAGAACTGGACAGCAACATGCAGAAGAATGAAACTAGACCACTTTCTTACACCATTCACAAAAACAAACTCAAAATGGATAAAGGACCTGAATGTGAGACAGGAAACCATCAAAACCCTAGAGGAGAAAGCAGGAAAAAACCTCTCTGACCTCAGCCGCAGCAATTTCTTATTTGACACATCTCCCAAGGCAAGGGAATTCAAAGCAAAAATGAACTATTGGGACCCCATGAAGATAAAAATCTTCTGCACTGCCAAGGAAACAATCATCAAAACTAAAAGGCAACTGACAGAATGGGAAAAGATATTTGCAAATGACATATCGGACAAAGGGCTAGTATCCAAAATCTATAAAGAGCTCACCAAACTCCATACCCGAAAAACAAATAACCCAGTGAAGAAATGGGCAGAAGACATGAATAGACACTTATGGAACTGGAGGGTATTATGCTAAGTGAAATTAGTCAGTCAGAGAAAGACAAAAATCATATGACTTCACTCATATGAGGACTTTAAGAGACAAAACAGATGAACATAAGGGAAGGGAAACAAAAATAATATAAAAACAGGGAGGGGGATAAAACAGAAGAGTTTCATAAAATTGGAGAACAAACTGAGTGTTACGGGAGGGAGTGTGGGAGGGGGGATGGAATAAATGGGTAAGGGGACCTAAGGAATCTACTCCTGAAATAATTGTTGCACTATATGCTAACTAATTTGGCTGTAAATTTTGAAAGATAAAAAAAAAGAAATTGTGGTTTATATCCACAAAGGAATACTACTTGGCAATGAGACAGAATTAAATCTGTCCATTTGTAGCAACGTGGATGGAAATAGAGAGTGTTATGCTAACTGAAATAAGTCAGTCAGAGAAAGACAGATACCATATGTTTTCACTCTTATGTGGATCCTGAGAAACATAACAGAAGACCATGGGGGAGGGGAAGGGGGAAAAAAAGTTAGAGTGGGAGAGAGCCAAACTATAAGAGACTCTTAAAAACTGAGAATAAACTGAGGGTTGATGGGGAGTGGGAGGGAGAGGAGGGTGGGTGATGGGCACTGAGGAGGGCACCTGTTGGGAGGAGCACTGCATGTTATATGGAAACCAATTTGACAATAATTTTCATAATAAAAAATCAAATAAAAAGAAAATCTTGAAAGTATCAAGAGAAAAAGACTTGTAACTTAGAACCCTCATAAGCCAATCAGAGGATTTTCAGCCCAAAACTTAAAAGCCCGGAAAAGTTGAATGATTTATTCAAAGTGCTGAAATAAATAAATAAATAAATAAATACATACATACATACATACATACATACCAATTATGACTACTCTATCCAGAAAAGCTGTCTTCCAGAAATAAAAGATAAAAAATTTTCCCAAACAAAATCTGAGGGAGTTTGTCACCACTAGAAAGAAGTGCTTCACAAAAAATGCTGAGTTTCTTAAGCTAAAATCAAAGGACATTAATTAGTAATATGAAAACATGAATATATACAACTCACTGGTAAAGCTAAGTATATAGACAATTTTCAGAACACTCTAATACTATCATATAGTGGTGTCTTAACCAACTAATTCTACTATAAAGCCTAAAGGACAGGATTACAAAAATACCTATAGCTACAATAACTTGTTAATGCATATACAATATAAAAAGTGGTAAGAGTGACATCAAAAACATAAAAAGGGAGATAAAGGGTAGAGTTTTTGTATACAACCAAAGTTATAATCATAAAATAGATTGCTATATCTATAAGATGTTTATGTAAGCCTCATGGTAACTATAGAGCAAAACCTACAGTGGTTTCACAAAAGAAAAAGAGAAGAGAATCAAAGCACATGGCTACAGAGAATCATCAATTCACAAAAGAAGAGAGCAAGAGAAGAAAACGAGAACACGGGAACTACAAAACAGTCAGAAACCAATAAAATGGCATTAGAAGCCCTTAACTGTGGGGGCGCCTGGGTGGCTCAGTTGGTTAGGCAACTGACTTCAGTTCAGGTCATGATCTCACAGATCTTGATTTCGAGCCCCACATCCGGCTCGGTGCTGACAGCTCAGAACCTGGAGCCTGCTTCAGATTTTGTGTCTCCCCCTCTCTCTACCCCTCCCCTGCTCATGCTCTATGTCTCTCTGTCTTTCAATAATAAATAAACGTTAAAAAAATTTAGAAGCCCTTATAAACTCAAAGTAAAGGGATGAAAAAAAGTTATTACATGAAGTGACAACCAAAAGAGAATAGGGGTAGCTGTACTTCTATCAGACAAAATAGATTTTAAACAAAAAACAGTAACAAGTGATGAAGAAGGTTATCATATAATGATAAAGCAGTCAATTCATCAACAGTATGCAACAATCATAAACATATATGAACCCAACATCACCACATCTTAATATATTAAGCAAATACTAATAGATCAGAAGGAAGAAATAGACAATACAATAATAGCAAAGAATCCCTATACCTCACTTTCAGAAATAGATAAATCATCCAGATGGAATATCAGTAAAAGAGCATTAGACTTGAGGGGTACCTGGGTGACTTAGTAGGTTATGTGTCTGACTCCGGATTTTGGCTCAAGTCATGATCTCACAGTTTTGTACGTTTGAGTCCCATGTCGGGCTCTGCATTGCTTGGGATTCTCTTTCTCTCTCTGTCTCTCTGTCTCTCTCTGACCCTCCACTGCTCGTGCTCCCTTTATCTCTGTCAAAATAAATACATGACATTAGACTTGAACTGCAGATCAAATGGACCTAAGAGACATATACAGAACATTCCACACCCAACAGCAGCAGAATACACATTCTTCTCAAGCACACACAGAGCATTCTCCAGGATAGATTATATGACAGGTCACAAAACAAGTCTTTCCAAATTTAATAAAACTGAAATCATATCAAGTGTTTTTTTCAAACACAATGGTATGAAACTAGAAATCAATACCAGGAGGAAAGCTGTAAAATATAAATATGTGAAAATTAAACAACACACTTCTGAACAATGTGTCAAAGAATAAAGAAAATAAAAAAATATATTGAACAAATAACAATAAAAATAC